>NW_026578013.1:8750000-10000000 GCF_029603195.1 Condylostylus longicornis | reverse complement strand
ATTGCAGGGGTTTTCACATCAAATTGTTTTAAAATTAAATAATTTTTATAATATAAAATAATATTTAACTTACATTTTCAAAATATGTAGAGTCACTTTGAAAAACATGTTATTAATTTATTTTCCAATCTGGTAAGGGTTTGCTTGTAAAAAGACGAATTAACTAAATTTATTGCTTCTTCATCATCAAATCTATGATCATAAAGTTCTCTGGCATAAATTTTGTTCCAATCTGAAATATGTTATGCATTTATTTATTAACTATCTAAAGAAATAAAAGTAAATACTTAAATACTTACGACGTGTAAAATTTTTTGGAGTAAATTTTATCCACATAGTATATCGAAAATTATTTGTTCTAATTGAATAACCCATTACCTTAATTTGGTTTAATCTAGGTTTATCTGTATTTGATTTTAATTTAGGATGAATATTTGGTCGAGGATATTGGCTCAATGCTATATTCGGTAATGTTCCTTTTGAATTATTTTTTAAAATTTTATATAAACTCTTCCCTTCAACACAGGCTTTTAAATATTTTTTGTTGGTCTTACATTTTGGTAATTTTGAAAGATTTGCTAAATCAATTAAAGTTGGGAAAACGTCTATTAGTTCTATAATATGTTTTATTGGTTTTCTTTTTTTAAGTTGAAATTCTGGACTATATAGTATAAATGGTACTCGCAATGATATTTCAAAATTACTATATTTTGCCCATTCACCATGTTCTCCTAATGACCAACCATGATCACTAGTTAATAGCACTATTGTATTTTCTAAATTAACTTCGGTTAAAATTTTTCCAAATAAATCATCAACATATGACACTGCAGCATAATATGATTCACGTATTTTTATAGCCTTTTCTTTTGGTATAGGTCCAAACAATGGTATACTCAAATTTGCAAAATCATCTCTCATTCTAATATCCGTAAAAGGATTCCACGCAATATCAGGCATATCCAATGGTTTATACGGACTTATTTTCCAATCAAAATCAGTTTCAGAAAAATTTCCTAAAAATTTTTTTGGAAAACGAAATGGGATATGAGGTTTATGAAAACCAACCGCTAAAAAGAAAGGTTTTGCTTGTTTTTTATTGTTTTTTAAAAACCGGCATGCTTCATTTGCAGATTCTATATCCGGAAGTGTTTGAAGTGGCTGAGAATGTACTCTTATAGGACATATTAAATTCTTTTTTTTCACACCAGAGCCATCTGGACAAACCGCAGAATTCATAAAGCTTTCTGTTTTCGGATGAAAAGGTTTATTCGACCAACTTAATGGGTAATCGTCTGTAAAATTTGAAGATATACCAGGATGAAATACTTTACCAACAGAATGTGTAAGATATCCATTTTCTTTGAAATATTGAGGTAAGGTTGTAAAATTACCAACAAATGTTCTCCAATAGTTATAAAAATCATAAAGATGGATTGTATCTGGTCTGCGACCTGTTAGCATAGAATTTCGACTTGGAGCACATAAAGCTTGCTAAAAAAATGAATGGCACTAGTAATTATGCTTTTTACTCTTATGTACATAAGTAGATGAGGTGTTTAGCTATATTAGGTATTAATGGAATACTTAAAATTTGGCAAAATATTAAAGAAGCAGTGATAAAATTTATTTTAAAAAAATCAACTTTTTGAAAAATTCAGCAATTCTTTTACAGATTTTAAAGTCAATTATGAATTTCTATTTTATTCTATTTCATTACTACTGGTGTTTACTCTAGTAGGTAGAAAAAATTTTGTTTGTACGTGCATTTAACACCTTAGATAGTAAAGCAAACATTTATGTCTACATATACTGCACATTTAATAATAAATTGACTTACCTGGGCATAGGCTCTAGTAAAATAAAAACTTTTTTCCACAAATTTATCGATATTGGGTGTTTTAGCTAGCCTATCACCATATGCAAATATTGCTGGACGAAAGTCATCCATTATAACTGAAATGAAAACAATTATTTTCATTTGCATTTTGAAGTACACACTTATTCATTAGTTTTCATACTCATGAGGACATTCCTTTTCTCCTCAAATTTATTTTGAACGCTGTTTATCAAAATTAATAAAAAGAAGAACACTGTAATCCATGTCATCCTTTAATATTTCAGTGCCGTAGCATAAATTTATTCGTATTCGTATAAAATAGAATAAATATTATGCAGCATTTACATATGAATACAATAATTTGTGATTAAAAGAACCGTTAACCATAAAGAAAATTAAACTCAAACATATAACTATAGCGTATCACATATTATAAAATGATTTGCATTTGTAGCTTTGTAATCAAACCAGTAATCACAATAATTCTTAGATTGAAAGGCTAACTTAAATATATTTAATTAAATGTCAATTTTAAATTACAAGTTCATAAGACAATTAAATATAAAAACTATACTTTTTATCTTATTGTAAAAAAAATAATATATTTATGAAAACCGTCAAAAAGTTTTTAAGTTAGGTATGAACATGACCACTTTCAAGTTTCACAGGAAATGAAATAGAAAAATTGAAATTGTTGTCATTCATTCAGAGACATCTATTTTCAAGTTTCCAGAGTAATTCTTACCCAAAAAATACAATACATAATAATTTACTATTTTAGTAAAAATCCATACCTTACGTGTTCTCTTCGTTAGACTACAACAAAGTTGATGATTGAATGCACGCTTTTCTCTTTTGTGTACCGCATTAAAAAAATAATGTTAAAATATTAAAAAAAGTTAAAGTTTAAAAAATTTAATTAATAATTGATTATTTTCCGGTCCCCTTATTAAAATTTACAATTATAATAATATAATTTCATTGATATTGAATCGTCATTGACTCATCATACTAGGTTGCTTTCTTTGAATAAATTATGCTACAAAGATTCTATAACTGACTTCTAAATAAAATTTTCCAAAATGATCTCTTGAACGGTGAATTTTTTTTGCAGTTTCAATTTCAAAAATTAACTACAACATACTTCCCTTCACTGATATAAGCAAATAAAAACACAATTTTACTAAAACTTTCCATATAAATGAAATACTATTTGTTATGCAGTTACAATAAGAATTTAAGTATATTTTGACATTCCGATTAGATCATAAATGAATATATTTTGTTATACTGGAGATTTTGGAATATCTTTTAAAATACTTGATGTAGAATTGGTACTTCTATTCCCCGCCAGAGTACCATAAAATGTCTTTAAAAATTGTACGGTTTTCAATCTGCTGTCATTTCTTGTTTTTGTGTTAATTTTTTGTTTTGCTAGGATTTTTAATCTGTGATTTAATTTGTTTACAAAATTTTAATTGAGGTATGTTAAAAAAAGGCTTCTATCACATTTCTAATTGAATAAAACAATCTATTGACAATGAATTGAAAAATTTTACAAAAAATAAATAAAATTTTTTATCAAATATAATCTATGCGCTATAGCCAAAAAGGGAAATAACCGATTGCATGGATACCGGTGAAATGTTTACACAAATTTTCAATAATAGAATAATATTTATTTTTAGTTTCTTATTTGATCGATACTTACATACTTCCAAAATGTGCAGCAATATTGTTAAATTAGGAGTATTTAAACATTTAAGTTGCAGAAATAGTATTTATCCACAAAGTGACATAAAACGATTTACTGTACCTGATGAATTTGTGTTTTGGTCTTGCGATTTTACAAAATATGATCCTCCATCCTACACGTCAGAGCATATTCATGGAAAAGTCTATGCAGATCCCGAAATTGGAGAATTCAATCCTAAATGGAACACTTTAGACGGTCAAGTTAATCGTGTTTCTCATATGGGGCAATACAAAATAGATAATTCTGGTAATTCAAAATTTCTATGCGTAGTTACTTTTCTATTTTTGACAATCAATTTTCAGGTTGTCCGCTCAATCCTATTGGTAGAACTGGATTACGTGGTCGTGGTTTGTTAGGAAGATGGGGCCCCAATCATGCTGCTGACCCGATTGTGACAAGGTGGAAAAGAACAGAAGATGGTGCAAAAGTGAAAAAACCTGGATCAAATAAGTCAACAATATAATATTTAATCTTCACGGATCAATATTAATAATATTATATTTTTTTTCAATATAGAAATATTCTTGAAATGGTTGCTATTCAACGTCATGACAATAAAATGTGGGCTATACCAGGTGGCATGGTGGACCCTGGTGAAAAGGTTACCACTACTCTGAAACGCGAATTTATAGAGGAAGCTTTGGATAGCCTTGGTAAAATAATTTATTAATTACGATAATTTTAATTAAATTTCAAAATATTTTAGAACAAAAAAAATTAATAGATGAGTTCTTTGCCGAAGGAAAAGAAATTTACAAAGGCTATGTTGATGATTTTCGTAACACAGACAATTCTTGGATAGAAACTGTTGCTTATAATTTTCATGATGAAAGCGGTGTACTTGCCGGTAAATTAGACCTTTGCGCTGGCGATGATGCTGTTAATGTCAAATGGCAGGATGTGAATAGCGAAATAGTTTTACATGCAAACCATAAAAATTTTGTAAAAGCAGTTGCGGAGCTTTTGAATGCGGCTTGGTGATTTTTTACTTGCTGATTTTTCAATAAATATTTTAATCCAAAATACCTAAAAATTTTTTTTTTTTGTTTTATCTTATGGTTTTTACGTCTATTGAATAATAATTTTAACATTAAAAATCAAAAAATTTTATACATTATGAATTTAAAACATTTATTAATATTTTAAGTCTATTTATTTTTAATATAATTAGAGAATATTCACTTTTTTCTATTACAGAATTTTAATGCTATTATTTCAAAGAAAAGGTGCTGAGATTAGGTACATGAAAATGAAAACTTTTTTGTGTTTTAATATTTTCACAAATAAAATTAGTCTATTATTTGCATAATTCTTAGTGTATAAAATGAAATTTAGGCTGCTCTAAAGAGAAAAATTTGCATAATCATACATTGGATAAAATTATTGTTATATTTTTTATATAGATCTTTTTTTAGAAAATTTTGCGAGATGCTTAGATTTATTTTCTATATTTCCTTAACTTTCCTTTTTTCCTCTATTTTTCAGTTATCGAAGTATATATATATATGCATTTAACATATATACATGTATAGCAATAAAGAATTTGAATTAATTGTATACAAATAAAAATGATGTACCTATGTTCAAAATAACATAAAAATACAATTTAATTTTGAAAGTTGTAAAAAAACTAAAATTATAAACAATTACTCTTTGTTTAATAAAATTTAACAAAATAAATAATAGACAAAAACTTGTTTAGTTATTGATGAACCTTGAAATTTTTTATAACAAAAAATCAAAATTCAAGAACTATTATTTAATTTCAAGGTAGATTTTGATGATTACATTTTCGGATGATCACACTTTACATGTATAATTATCAATAAGAGTAAAGATTGAGATCTTAAACAAGTACCTTAAATATAAAAACAAAAAAAAAACCTAATTTCAAAATTTCATTAAAATTATTTCTGTATCAATGTTATTACTTAGAAATCTAATCAATATTTTAAATAAAGTTTAAAATTCATTCACTATCAGTCAAAAAACATTGTTTTTATTTACTTAATATTATAATAGATAATCTTCTATTTTGGATTCTTACTTTTCCAGTCTAATCGGAGTCAAAAAAGTATCTAACTAATTGCAATTTTTTTTAAAATTTATACATACAAACTTATGTATAATTATATGTACTCATATTATATTTTTTCTTTATATATATGTGTATATAATATGTATATCAATATTTATTGAGTTTAATTAAATAGGGGTCTTTAATTGCTCTTAGTATGTTTTACATTAATTTATAGTTTAAGATATATTATCTGCAACATTCAAAGTAACAGAACCTTAAAAAGATGTTATAGTATTACAACGAAAAAAAAAACAAAAAATTAATTTTTTTCATTTACTTCACTGTTATAAAATTTTTGAAGATAAAATTTATAATTAATATAAAAAAATTATTTATTTTTATTAATGAACATCTTTAAATAATTTTATCTAGATACTTTGTTATATTGAAATTTAAAAATTCATAAATATTTTTATAAGATCTAAATACGTTTACAAGACAAATAATATAATTCGCGAGATGAAATTATTATTAATTTAATGATAATTTTTATTTTTTTGTATCAAATTAATTTAAATGTTTAAAGCGTAAAAAAAATTTGGCACTATTAAAGAATTTTAAAAACAATGGCAACTAAAAACCTTTTCTTTTATCAACTCAACTTCAAATTAAAATAAAAAATGGTTTGGCACCTTAATCTATATAACTGAAATATTAATCTAAATATATTTCGCAAAAGATAATCTATAATCGAAATTTAAGCAAGGAGATTCTAGATCATATTTCAAATCAATGTTAGAGTATTAATTTAATTACTATTATTAAGCATACATTATATTGCACTTTCATTTTAATATTTTATATATTGCACAAAACTGGAAAATTGAATTTGTACATAGAAAATTTCAACAGCAAACGTATTTAGCTAATCAGATATGTATATTTATAAATACTCTAAAAAGTTGTTATAAATGTTACATATACCTTTTCTTAATTTTAATTAAAACATTAAACAAAAGTTTAGATGTTATTTAAAAAAATAAAATTCCATACTGAATTGTTTGGTTACCTTTCTTAATAATTTAAATAGAATAATTTAACATAATATTGAGTAAATAATATTAATTTCCAATCACATTGTTGTATTTTGCCTTATATCTTAAATTTACTTTTTTACATTTATGTGATGATCATCATCATCACTATGTTCCTCTTTTAAAGGTAATGAATCAATTTGTTTTGCGGAAGTTGCTTTTTTATTGCGTTGCCAGGTAAATACTCTCGCAACCTGCAAAAATTTTTTTCTAGATACTTTACCCATATGTCGAACCCGATCTTTAAATGCCATATCTCCTTCAGATTTACCCTGCTGTTCTTTTTCTAAAGCACTCATGAACTCTTGATTCCATCTTAATTCATTCATAAATTCTTCGTTTTGCAACATCATAGCAAATTGTTCATCAGGTAAATCAAAATCACTTCTCAGAACATCACACGAAATAGTATTCAAACGTAAGAATGATGGTGGCAAAGGACTTAATAGTGGTGGATTCCATTTTCTCTTACCTTCAGTATCGCGAGCGGAATTTACTGGTGAGCCAGTTGGTGATGTCAAAGATTTATTACATTTTATTTTTGGAGAAGCACCAGTGTTAATTAAATTTGTGCCCAGATTACTAGGTAATGGTGATGTTGATAGCAATGTTTTTGGTTGCTCAGTTGTATCAATTAATTGCGTCTCTACATTTTCTGATATATTTGAGCCCATTGTATTGTCAGCAGTATTGATAAGCATATCATTTCCTGAAGGAGGACTATCACTAGAATTTTCCAATTCTATTCGTAAGCGCTCATTCTAAAAATACGGAATCACAATTACATCGTTTCAATCAATAATGAATTAATACATAGCAAGGTATTTTTATTAATTTCTAAACAATATAATTCTACTTACTTGATTATCAGTGCTCATAGTAAGTAACTGATCAATAGTAGCATCTACAGCTCCTTGATTTGCTCTAAGAACTGCTTCTATAACATCTCTATCCATTTCCGGAAACATGGTCTTAAAATCTGACATAGCTTGTGAAAATTCTAGCTGCATTGTTGAAGCCATAATGTGATTTAATATAAATAAACGAAATTTCACCAAATTTATAAATAAAAGAACTTCTCAATAAATTTTACAGATTTAATAATTTTTAAAACTTTTTTTCACAAGTTCAAAAACATTTATATCGTCCAGCGATAAAATCGGTTTGTTTACATTTGAGAAACATTTTTTTAATTACGTCTCATCTTTTGTGTAAAAAGTGAGTAAATATTTGCATAAATCTTTGATATTTCTTTTATTCTCTTTAATAACAAAAATTGAAAATGTTATTGAAATAAAAATTATATGATATCTGAAATCTGAATACAACTAAATTTTGACAATTGTTTATGACAGACAAAGTTTTTGCGGTAGCGACGGCAATCCCCAAAAGCTAATAATTGATTTTGACACTTATCAATTTTGAGAGTCGGTTAAGAATTAAAATCTTAAATTAATTTCATTTTAAGTATTAAACTATTCCCATGAATTTTTTTCAATTTTTTCTAAATTTTCAAGAAATTTGAAAATTTTCTTCTCAATAGGCATTTTAAAAAAAAAACATTAGTTATTTTGCTATTGATCAAAATTAATTCCTTTTCAATATCATAGAAAGTAACCGTCATCCCTCCTGTCACTGACACTATACATACTGTATTTGATTTATGGTCGTGAATATACGCCTTAGCATTTATACGTGGAAGAGCATTTACATTTATACTGAGAAAAATTTATACGTTACATACACTGGGGAAAATTGTAATAAAAGAGTCTAATTTGGCTTGCGTTAAATTGTGTTCAAATCTGTACATTTCAAATCAAGAGACCTAACCGTAAAAATAGAACAAATGTGATGCCATTAGTGGACAATTTTCGTTCTTAACCCAGGATATGAGCGGAACGAAGAAATCAACTAGTGTATATAGTGTCACATAAACATGGAAGCATATAATGCCAAAAAAAAATCACCAGCTGTAAAATAGGAATTTAGACTATTTCACTAAATTGTGAATTCTATATGAATTCTGAGATTTCGCTGCGGAAAATCGCTCTTGTTCTGTTTTTAACGTAAATAATAAAGTGGTCGCCAACCCTTATTATCTTTAACCCTTACTGTTATTGCATTCTAATTCTATATTTTTTAAATTACTGTTTCAAGATTTCTCCTAAACGTATGCAAGATTTAATAGTAATTGGAGAATTATTTAAAATGAATACCATTTTCAGCACTTTTCTAAAATAATTTTTGAAAAAAAGTGCTTATTAATTTCACTCTGTCCGTCCGTCCGTCCGTCCGTCTTTCCGTCCGTTGGTCTGTCTGTGTCTGTTTACAAAACTTCTACACTTTTGAAGATAGAAAGTTGAAATTTTATATGTATATAGATCCTTAATAGAAACTTATTTTCGTAGAACATAATTTTTACCTATTTCCTCCCCTCTAAAAGTTATACCACCCAAAACCCTAAAAATGCCATTTTTCAACTGTTTACTGTAAAAAGCAGGTGGGATGCTTTTTATATCACCGCATACTATACTTGAACTTTAAAAAAAACAAAATGTCCATAAAATTTACCGTTACATAAAATCCGTTTTTTTTTTAAATTTTTGATGTTGTTTTGCTTCTAGACCCCAGGATGTGGGAGCCTGAAATTTTAGTAGCTTTTAGGCACTAATAAATAGTTCATTTCGTTAGAAGAAAACTTTTTCCCATCTCCACCCCCTCTCAAGTTATCGTAAAACGGTTATTTCAAGTTATCTTGAAATTTGTAAAATTTGAATTTTTGACGCCTTATATTTCCGAAACCGCAAGCTTTTTCAAATTTCAATAAACGCAGAAAGGTAACGGTAAATTCGATGACATTAAAAAATATAATTATTTTTCTTAACTCACGCAATTAACCCTTAAAATCGAGCATTATGTTAACCCCTCTTTAAATTAATTTTTGCTTTATTTCACTTTATTTCAAAAACTGCATAAACTGTTCATCCTAAATATATGCAATCCTAGAAATAGTTTCGTATATGAATGAAAATAATTTTAATGGTGCGGTAGGTATACATCGATTGTTTTGCAAAGCAGTATTTTCACTTGTTGAAGAGAAAAGTGCTACAATACAAACCATTGGTTTGACCCAACGTTTCTTTCTTTTCAATTTATTGAATTTTTATTGAATATGATTTTTGAATATGATTTTTCGATTATCTTTTCGATTTATTGAAATGAATAGAAGTTTTATAATATGCATAAGCATGGTTGATCGTCTATAAGCTTTTTGTTTTACATTTTAACTTCTTCTAATACACAAATTGAATACGTTTATGTTTATATAAAGTGCAAGCCAAACTCTTTTCAAAATTTTAATATCTTAAAATACATTTGATTATGCTTTGTATAACTACTTCCGGAATTAGTGAATCAGTATATTCCGCAACATCAATTATAATGTAATACACATTAAAACTCATTATCGTTTTAATTAAACAGTTATTTTTTGTTTTATCAATCTGCATATATTTTTAAAATTGGAAGGATATTGAAATATTGTTTCTGAGAGTTCATACCTTATCCTTAAAGTATAATCTCACATACATTATGCATACATAAATCAAAAGGCCATGTCCATATTTTATTATTATTTGAAATGTAAAATGAAAACGAAAGAAAAATTTTGAGTTAAGCTTTAGTTATTTATACCGACCTATTGTATTTAATAAATTATGTAGCACGCTTTTAATACAGATAACTCTTATCAAAAATTTTTCGGCTTCATTAAATTATATTTTATATATGTATAATTAATTTAAAAATAATAAGCACATAGGGAATTGAAAATAGAATTAAAATAAAAAATAAAATTTATTACGTAAAACGGTAATTATTTTTATTATTTTCATTTTAAGCAAAAAGTGGTTCCTTGTATAGATTCTGACAAATTATTAAAATCAACCTAAATCAGTTTAAATTAGCTTTACTTGATTAGTTGTAAAAAAATTCATTGAGCACTACTAAAATGACATACAACATTTCAATTGCATATTAGTTACTTGGATACCCACGTAACGTTCAACTTTAAATCAATAGGAAGGCCTGCCGGCAAAGCCTCAGATTAACAAAATACAAATTAATCTCAACATAACTAGCTTTTTATGTTTAATTTTGATTTATTTCTTTAAAATTTTTAATTAATTTAAAATATTTCTGTTGTCCTGTTAAGTTTAGGAATCCAAGCAATATTTTCCTTTTCTACATTTCAATTATCTGTTAATGTTTAACCTGTTAAGTTCTCGTTAGTTCGGAATAAGGAAAAGAAATTTAAAAAATTTTATAATTTTGAATAATCAGCATAAACGGTAAATTACCCGAAGCTGATTTTGAATCTGTCTACATCATTTTAAATACACGGCAACAATATTATTCGCAATAACGAAGTTCCATTTATTTTGACTACAATCAATTACAATTTTTTTATTTTATATTTTTTGTAATCAATGGAAATTAAAATAATTTAAAGAAAAAATAGAAAAAATAAAACAAACACATATAATTTATGAATGAAAAATCAGAAAAAAAGTCAGGCGACCATAATGGCTATAAAATGATAAGAAATCAAAAGACACAAACAAAATATAATTTTAAGTATTTTAATTTAAAAAAATTAACAGTTCAATGACTTAAGAAGAATCGACGATAAAATTGCTAATACTAATTAATTTTTTTTTCTATTTTTATTTATAAGTTTCTTTTTTTGTTTGTTTTAAAATATAAAATAATTCTATTCATTCTATTAAGACTAGAAAAAAAAATATAAAGCTGCAATTTTTTTGCCAACATCCCTTAATCATTTTGACTATTTGCCCTCAGGCTTCCTGCAAGTTTTCCATCTATAAATCTCCCCACCGATTTTTTTTAAAGATGTGCGAATACTGCGCATTTTATAATAATATATTTGATTGAATATTTACGTAGGTTCAACATTTTATAAGCTTTTCAAATATTAAAACAAAATCTTGAAAAAATTTCATTAAAAAAACAGAAATAATAAAATAAAAATAGAAAAAACCAACAAGAAATCTGTATCTGTAACTAATATCAACATGAATCGAGCAAAATTATCACCGTGTGCTTAATAACAGTAGCTTACTTGAAATTTTGTAACTAACAATTCAGAAGTAACTAACAAAAAACGAACATATATCTAAATATTTAATTATAAGGATAAGATAAAATTGCATTATTAACATTTGCAACTTCTCCTTCCTATATCTTCAGTATCGAATCTATACCATATATGCAATAGGCAGCGGGAAGAAGGGCTGCTATATTAAAAACTAACAAAACCAAACTAAATCTTAAACCAATTTCCCAATTTTTTCTGTTTCTTGTTTTCTAAAAATGTTTTTCTTTCTATTTGCAGCGTAATAAACTTGATAACGTGTCTCCTATATAAAAATATCGTAAAACAAAAAGCTGGAGGTTTAATTAAAGGGTTTTAGTCTGTGCCTTATCTTGAATTCAGCATGATTAAGTTACAGGAAAATAATTATTATGCGCAATTTGTAATGTTTATTGCATGTTGTTCATTGTTTTAAGAGGGAGTGCACTTTTTAGAAATCGCCTATTGCAACGAACAAGTCAGAATCGGCCCTACCTATCTTTATCTTACAATCAAAATTACATTTTCCATCTGACTTTCAAAGCGCTGTAGGGATACATGTAACAAGCTATGCTGCAGTCAAAAAAAAAAATTGTTAACAATTTTAAAACAATGTAAATGTTACTGTTTTAGGAGTTAACAAGACCAAAAAACGGAAACCGACAGAATATATCACTTCTATTAATAAAACCAAAAAAATTAAAAAAAATTTTGTAATAGAATTTTATGAAGTTTTCACTCCAAAATCCAAAATTAAACGATTTAAAAATGTCACATACTATCATGATTCACGTGCTGCTTATCAATACAACCGAGAAATTATAACTAGTATTAAGATATTATAACTAGTCATAATATACAGGACGATTGATCTCTTTAAGGAAAGAAATTAACAATTCAATACAACTGGAACACAATAATAAAGTATATTCAATTAGAAAGAGCAACCAGACGGACGATTAGTAAGGATACTATGTATAAGATCAATAATAATTTTATTCCCGTATTATATAAAAAAAAATTAAGTTAAAAAAAGCAACATTAGAAAAGAAATTTAATTTTTAGCAAGCATTTTCTCTTATCAGGAAATTACGATCTTTTGCAGGTTATAAAATTATTATAGAATGATGTTTGCGTAAATAGAGTTTGAAATAACAAAAAAAAAATTTCTTTTTAGAAATTTTGGAGAAAAGAAATATTAATTGTTATTTAATTTTTATTTTAATTGCTAATATTTATTTATGCAATAAAACTTATTGGTTATAAGTAATATTTATGTTTCAAAATATTTTATGATTTTCAAATAATTTATTAATGATTTATTTATTATGGAATAATTGAAACATTTGTTTAAAAGCTATAGCCTAAGATAAATTTAGATTGATCTAAGTCACTTGTTTATTATACACGTTTAGATGATTAACAATAACTATTTTGAATTCGAGTTTATAATGAGAAATGTCCCTTTGTCTACTACATCCTTTATCATTAATAAAAATAATAAATGATTGATGTCTAACTATAGAAAATAAGAGACTTTTTTGCTTTCGAAAGTTGTGTAGTTTCAATATTTCTTAATGTCGAAAAAAAGTAAAAGCTAATAAGTATAAATATGTATGTGTGTGTATTACGTAGGTTCTATAATCATAAAATGTAATTAAAATTGATATATGAACACAATAGCTTTATAAAAATGCCTATTACGCAGAAAAAATTATTATATAATTAGTCCTAAATCCAGTGTCCGGTTATAATAAATGTTGAATGAGTTGAAGCGTAAAGTACATCTTGTACATTGAGCATTATCTCCTGTGAATATTGTATATATGTATGTATACATGAAAAAAAAATTAATAATTTGCTGATATTTATGAAATCGTGTTTTAAAATTGAATTTGTAATGAAATTAAATCCATCTTATAACAGTAGAGACAATATTGATAATTAATTTTATTTATAGAGGCAATTTGGGATTGTTTTTGCCGTTTCTTTGAAAAAATGAAAGTTACTCTAAAGTCCTGAATTAAAGAAACACAACCAGTCCTATAATACTAATTATAATAGCAATATAGCATACCTGATGTGTAAAATCCGCCTTTGCCTCTAAATAAAATAATCCTATCATTTACCAAATTCGATAGAATATAATTTATATAAAAGTTTGTATACAGAACATCATATACATATGCGTACATACTTAACTTCCTTACATTTAAAAAAAATAAATTAACAAGAATTATGCCAATATTAAATTATGCAAGTGATTATTTCTATAAAAAAAACGAAACTATAGGTATACAGTTGACCGTGTTAACTTTATGACACCCGTACAAATAAATGATTTTGAAATTTGTATGTCAATTATTACATGCCAATTAAAATATGCCAATTATTACATGAGTTCATACCATTTAAAAGATTTTTACTAAAAATAATGGCCATATTAACATATGAAAAATTTCAGCACTGCATAGTTACAGCAAGATTTGTAGCAGCTACCATCAATATTTAAAAATTTTTAACTAGTTCTATCAAATATAATAGCCCCAATAATGTACTTGTTTGCACAAAATCTATATTATAACTTCAACAATTTCTCAGGTAATGCCAAATAACTTTTGCCTATTCATAAGCGTCCATGATATCTCAACAAAAGCTTTTACCGAAAATAGTGGCCAATGTTACTATATTGGCTTATACGAAATATCAGTACGTATAGTACTGATATTACATAAGTAATTTCTAAGATATGACCAAATAACTGCTGAAGTTGTCACAAATAACATTCGTCTGTGCGAAATCTCGATATTATAACGTCAATACTTTGTGAGACCAACCAAATATCTTATAAAGTTGTAGGATCAGTATCCAAACCACTGCCTCGAAACCCATCATTTGAGAAAATTTGGTTAGAATCATTTGTGAAGTTGAGCTTAGCTCAATTAAACTTTGAGTTATTGTTAAGATGGACAGGCGAACGGACGGACATGGTTAAATCGACTCAAAATTCGACGTTAATCAAAAACGTACACTTATGTCTATATCTCAGACCATTATTTTTTAGCATTACAAACAGTAAGGCAAATTTAGTATACCCTTCAAACATACGTTCGTACGGATGTATACCAATACTAAAGCGAATTTTAACATGTAACTTTCTTAGAACTAAACGTTTGCAGACTTTAAACAGTTTGATATTTTTTTTTTAATTAAAGGATTCAAAAAAAAAAATTTGTATCAAAAAAATTTTTAAGTAAAATGACCTTACAATCGATGAACAGAGCATTTTTTCTATGAATTATCGTTTTTACCTTAGCGTTCTTCTTGATACATACTTTAGCGTTAAACATAAATGGAAGCAATAATACATTTTTTTTTTCATTGTTGCTTTGTGATTAATGCCATGCTCTTGCGATGTGCTCTATAGGAGAAAAAAGAATAAAATATTCCAAGAATTTCAAACTGTATCAATAACCTAATGGATTGACTGAATAACTCTTATTTTATTTTAATAGAAACCAATTTTTTGGACAGCACAGGCATGCATAATATGAAAAATTTCGTTAACTGGAATTATAATTCCGGAAATAACAGAAAAGAAACATGTTTTAACATTTCATTCATTGTGAAATTCATTAAATATGAAATTTTAACAAATCTGTATCTATTATAGTACTAAAATTCCGTTTGTAGATTATGTGAAGAGCTTTTTAAAAGTTCAACATATCGCCTCAAAGGATTTTATGTACATATAAAATATGTAACAAACAAACAAAATTAATGCGTATAAGTACGTAAGGCTTTTACCAACAATTTTAATTCAAGAAGGTTTTATTATTTTTAGATATTTTCAATGAATTAATAATAGCTATAAAAGTTATTTATCTTAAGGGCTATTTTCCACCTGTTTATAGGAACATTTTTTCATACGTAGCAAACGATTTTATTATATGTAAATGTTTCTCCCATTCTTTATCCATTTTATGTATATAGATAAGAATTTTATTTTTATGTACGCATGTATGATACATTTTTGTACGTCAAAAAATAACATTAATACGTACTTTTAATTAATTAGCATTTTTAATTTTAACTAAATTTATTTTATGCATTGTACTATAACCAATAAATTTTAAAAATGCGTGGAACATGAGTACACAAGAAAGGATTTCTACTATTTTTATATTCAAGAATTGAATCTAGATTTTGACTGCACATAAAAATATTATTCTACATTCAACTAAATATATTGCAAAATATAGTGTTCTAAAATTGTATGTTAAATCTGTACAGTACAATCTGAGCTTTCTTTAAATTTAATTAATCCCTAAATATATGTACTAATCAAATTAAAATAGTACTAATTGCTAATAGTATACTATGTTAATTTTAATGAGTACCTTTAGTACTAATTGATTTTAGATTTAAAGTAGCTAACATAAAATATTTTCCAAAAGTACTAAAAATTTATATTTTACCTTTATCATTTATTCACATCAGTTATTTTCCATAGTTAAATTTGATCCTCTCTTAAGTTGTAATTTTTTTTCAATAATAACTTAAGGATATATTAAAAATTATGTAAAATTTTTCAATATTTTAAATATAGCACCAACCTTATGTACATACCTAAGGGAAGAGATTACGATTAAAGGAAACAAATTTTTATTTAAAAAAAAAAACTTGTATTCGTATAAAAGTGTGTGTGTGTTTTTTTTATATATGTACAAAACCACGTGTCTTGTAAAAAGAAAGTGTTTAGTTTTCTGAATAACAGGTTGCTATTTTTATTATTAGAGTATATGCGTTTATATATTATATTATTTATTTGATTAAAAGGGCATCTTATGTAAACAAAAATTTCATGCTATATATACCTTTATATACACATGTTTTATATTGAAGAAATAAAGTGTTAATAATTATAATGTAGGTCTAGAATTAACCAAAAATTACCATATCTTCCAACACTAATTCTATTCGATTAAAGTTCTTTACTTGAAAACAAATATGACCTGAACTCTCTAATTCAAAAATATTTCAGAGTTGCCGTCGCATTGGAAAAATTGAAAACATTTGTTCAGAAATTCAATGTTCTCTGAACATTCTTAATTTTAAATTATTACAATAATGGTGGCTTGAACCTCTTATTAAATGAAAATCTTGTTTTAAAACTACGATTTTCATGTACCAATAGCAAACGTTTATTCGTACTTGACTTACTATACTATAAATTATTCTATTGTTATTTAAAAAATAAAAGAGGAGTAAATTTTTAGTAACTTTAGTAGGATATTATAAACCAAATTGTAAAATTCAAAGTATTTTATCTGATGTTTCCATTTTATATTATTCTAATTAAACTATTTTCTTTATCAAACTTCTCTTCCTTCTTAAACAAACTTCATTGGTACACTGGTTAATGACTGCTAAAATTACTGGTTAAATTGCTAAATATTTTTATATTTTACATTAATTTTAATACATTGTAATACTTTCGAATACATTTCAGTTTACAGTTAAATCTATGTTATATTTTTAATATTTTAATATACCCACGCATATAAGAAGCAAATCAATCTACACATGAAAAGTAGAAGTAAAATCGATCTACTAAAAATAAATTCTTTCACAAAAATATTGTGGAGCAAAAATTGAAGGTTAAATATAAAAAAAATGCATTTATGGAATATCTTACTTGGAAATTCTACTTACAGACTTAAAAATTTCTAGAAAATTTAAAAAATCAAAGAAATTAGTGTCTCTAATAAATATTGCTCCCCTTATTCAGACATACTTTTTGTCTAAGATTAACAAAATATTAAGGATTTCATCATTTATTCAAATATGTATAAAATGCTGATGAAATAAATTTTGCTTTCAATTTATTTAAAATTTTTTCCAATTATTTTATTTTTTATTTTATCAAAATTACAATTATGAATTGTGATTAATATGAAAATTTTAAATATAATTTTAATTTAATTCTAATATTTGTATAGATAATCATTATATGTATTGTGTTGATTATAGGTAATCATGTATAAATCTCTTGTATGTATAATATTTAATTGTTATAAAAGAAATAGTAAGTAACATTGCGAATTGTAATTTGGAGGGCAAGGTCTTTAACAAAAACCATAATATCCGCTTTAAACTTTCATGCCATTTTATTAATGTCTAATGTATATTATGTATGTATACAAAGTGTTATACTTGTAGTACGAATAAAAAAAAATAATATAAAATTTATGCTTTATAATTATAAAATTAATTTTTTAAATTCATTTTTTTAAACACACACACATACCCACACATACATTAAATTGATACATTAATTTGAATTCTTCTGATAAGGAAAATTATGATTATTTTTTTTATTTTCTTTTTATTTTATTATAATTATTGCGACATAAATTTATTATTTTAATATAATCATCAAATTTTATATTAATGATGTACAACCGACATTTAAAGCTCAGTTCGATTCTGACTATCATTTAAAGAAGAAACCTACTCAAAAAATTTAAATATATATATAATAATCAAAAGAATAAAATAAAAGGAAATTATACATATTCATATATACATATATTAATAAATAAAAATACATACGTGCAAATATATTTGAATAAATTTTGTTTAATTAATATACCGTAATTAAGAATGCAGTAAAAGGCGGTTATTTCAAATTTTAATCAAATAAAATAAAAAAAAAGAATAAAAATTCTCTTAAAAGAGCTAAAAATTACCTACGACTAACATTTATGTTTTTACAATATCTATACTAAACGGTATAAAGTGAACGAAAGAAATAAAAAAAAAAAAATAATTTAATAAAATAACAGTATTCTTTGCGTCTGTGTGAATTGTAAATTAGAATTATAACAGTAAAAAATTTTTACTTTACCAATACATACATAAATATATTTTCTATTTATTTAAATATAAATCTATATAAAAGTACAAATTACACATAATTATATACAAAAATACATACAAAATTACATAAAAAATTATATATAGCAATTAGATTTTTTTATTCCTTTAATAACATTTTTTTAAATAATTTACAAGTGTTATACACATTTATACAAACTTTTCATTAATTATATGAAAAGAAAAACAAAAAAAATAACTTTTTTCTTTCATAACTTTCATTTTTGATTTCTTTTACTTATTTGATTCCTTAAAAAAAAAAATTATTGGAATTTTATTTCTATACCATTCAAAAATAACATAAAATATAAATGTACAAATACATATATATGTATAATATATAGATATATGTAATTAATGGACACACCTGTTGACTATAAAAGGAGATGTTTTGATGCTGATAAGTTCATTTATGATTTAACAGTGTTTGAAAAAGCATTTAAATTTCTAATACCATAATACTTTTTAATAAATATATATGTATATATATATATAAAAATTAAAGAAAATTAATAAAGGAAAAACTAGAAGGACAAATATTAATTATAATACAAAATCCAGTAATATTTAATTTAAATATTTAAAAACAATTGAAATAAAAATTAAAATAATAAAAATTTAATTATTATTTTTTCAAAAAGTGCATTTTAATATCCAAAAAAAAATAATATATATATATATATATTAAAAAAATATATGATATATTTTTTATATATTGAAAAACAATTGAATATTTAAAAAAATTTGTAAAAAAATTAAAAATATTGCATCAGAAAAATAATTTTATTTCAAAGGTTATAAGAAGAATTCATAACCTCACCGGAAGACTTGGAAAAAAAAACCAGATTTTAAAAAGGGTAAGTAGCGTATAATTCGAATTTTTATTTTAAAATATTCCTTAAATTTTAAATTACTAAATATAACATGAATCTAGATGAATATTAATGGAAGTTGAAATTATTACTTAAAATTATTAATTGTTATTATTTGATCTTAAAAAATTAAATGATAAAATTAATTTTAAGTATTAATTTTAATTATTTTAAATTTTAATTCAAATTTAATAAATCTTTTTAATTTCATTAAATTTTATGTATGATGTATATTAATTAATAAAACATTATTTCAATAATTAATAATAATTTTAATAAAAATGTTTATTAATTTAAAAATTTTGATACATAGCTATTAAATTTACAATTAAATTATAATTTTCATAATCAAACATTTAATTTTAGATTTCCAATACAAAAACAATTCTAAAACAACTAATTACATATTTAATTAAAATATCAAAATTTCAAAATTTTGTTCATTATATACAATTTTATTCTAAAATTAAATTCCTTTCATCATTTCAAACTGATTTAATTTTGTATTTGAATATTTTATTCAATAACTAGCTACTCGTATTTTCCAAATTTATACTTAATTTAAATATTCATATTAAAATTTACAATTGAAAAATGATTATATGAGAAATATTTTTAATTTACTTTAAAAATAAATATTAAATTTTATTTTATATAATTGTATTCAATATAAAATTTATGTTGCAATCATGAATAATGTCTTAAATATGGAAAATACCCTATAAGTATGCAATGTTATATATGTATTTTTACCATCACCTCAAGAATATTATTATTCAATTAAAATAAAAATTAAAATTTTGGGCTATTTTTCCTTTTTTTTTTTAAATGCATATTTTAAATAATAAATACTCTTGTACAACAAAATTTTATGTTTACGTATACGTATATATGGGAAATGTTATGTAAAAGATTAAAAACCATAAGTTAAAAATAATCCAAAAAAAGGTTCAAAGTTAATCTGAATATGTTAAAAAATATAAATTCTTTGAAAAATACTTAACAAAATTATATTAATAGACAAATTAAATTTTTAAAACTTTTTCATATATTCCGTACCTTTAATTGAAAAATACAAGAAAAATTTTAATATGTTAAATAAAGAAACTGTTAATAATATCAGAAACAAATTCCAACTTCCAATGTACATATCGTCGGATGAGTTTTAATTTGCTCCATTCGGCACCATAACAGGAATTTGAGAAATTTGAAAAAGAAAGCTTGAATCTTAATGAAAAAAAAAATGTTATTAATTATTTATGTACAACGGAATAGAATATCATCTTCCCAAGTCTAGATTTTTCGAAAAAGTTAAATTTTTTTTTAAGTTGGTCATTTTTATATGAAATTGGTCATTTTTACATATTCAATGACCTTGTTAGTACTTACTAACCTCTTTGCACACTAACATTTACATAAAGAAATTATTGAAAATGGTTTATGAAGCAAATAAGCACAAAGAAATCTGTAAAATTTATGGTTTATGGGGCAAAAACGACACCGAATATCTTACAAACTAAGGAAGATAGAAAAAATGGGGTTGTGGCACGTAATAAAGCCCCCGTCAAAATCTATAAAACCACTCTTAAGTAAAAATTTTCAAAAATGGCATGTGAAGCAAATTAGAACTCATCCGGCGATATTCAGCAATACAACGTTAATTAGATTAGAAATTAATATTTCTTTTGATTGAACATTATTTGCCAGTAAAAATGAAAGTGAAATAGATATGTACGAAATTGTTTTTATATACATATCTATGTACATACTGCCTGTATTTTAAATATAGCTGCTTATAGAATAAACAAATGTAGTTCATCAAATTTTCCAAGAGAATTACAAATAAGTATTTTCCAAATATAGCCTGCAATTTACTAAATTTAGCAATTTTAATTCGTTTGCTGAATAAATTAAATTGAAATTAGATTCTATTTTATATTTCTTCACATGCTTATTGTAATTCGAAATGATAATTAAATGTAATTATATTTCATTTACAAACGTCTTATAGGCATAATATTCAGAAATTGAAATCAAATTTTATATAATATTAATATTAATATAAAATATCAATTCACTTATAATTTTCAAATCTTATACTTAAAACCGTACTGTCCTTGTATTCTAAATCACAAAAATGAAATATTCTAATGTATCATCTTATATATACCATAAATAATTCCTGTTGAATAAAATTATGAAAACAAATTTGCAATTATAATTATAAAATATAAAGATTTTCATTTTATTTACCTAAAAGAGAACAAGAAATAAAGAAATTTACAACTATATACTGGAAATTTCTTTAGATAAAAGGATTACTAATTATGTAACATCAAAAAATAATTATTTTTTTTTTCTGATTTATTCGTATGTGAATGTATATACGGTACAGGGACATATAAAGAATTTTGTAATTATTCATTGAATAATTACAAAAATTACATACATATTTAATATTCAAATATCTTGTCAAATTTTCTGGTAACTTGAAGTAGGGATTTTTATGGTTATTCTGTTAAAAGGCAAAATTTATCAACTCAAAATCAAAAAGGAAATTTCTTAATTGAAAAATTAAATTTCCCTGATTCCCCTAATTAAGAATTAAGAACCCTAATTCTTTTAATATTTACGGATCTTTAACATTGGTGAAAAAATATTTTGCATATCAGTCCGATAGACAATGTATTTTGCGTTTCTTATTAAAAAATATAAAAAAAATAGTTTTATTAGTTTGTTATTAGTAATTAATCATTATTACAAAAAAAAGTCACTAAACAGTGTACAATTTATATTGGGTTTGTTCATCAATAAAAGGTTAAAGAAAAATTGCATATTATTTTTTTTCTATTCTCAGTAAAATAAACATGTTTTTTTTTCAATTTCATATTGTCTAGAAAATTAAATAATGTAACTAGTAAATTATCAAGAACTTGTATAGAAAAATAACAAAATCTAAATCTGTTAATCATTAAAAATATTTTTTTTATTACAGGTTACAACTATTTGTCACATTTTAATTATTTCTGAATAATTTCATTTCCTGATAACATTTTACTTTTCCACACGTATACAAACACACTCATATATACAAAAAAAAGCATATTTTATTGAATTAAAATGTTTTTCTATAATTTTAATCTATATTGGTTTGACACACCTCCTCAGGCCTTTTCAACTTTATAGTAACAATGATCTAATCAATCAATTATTATTAAATTTTTTAAGTAATAATTAAAGAAGCTGAGTTTTTGGATATTATAAAAATAGTAACTAATAAGCTTCTTATGCATGTTAATTTCAACAAGGAGTTTAGTTAAAATTGCAGTTTGGTTTTCGAATGACAAATTCGCCAAATTTATTTTCGAATTTCTAGCATTTTCATTTTCTATAATGAACGGGAATTTGTTAAGAATCCACCAATATACTGTCAATATTGTACAATGCCGTTATTGTGTTAAAACTTGGGAATCAATTCACCAGTCAATATTATAGCATATTTTTCAATTTAAGAGAATTGGATAAGTTGGCAAATTTACCTCACATAATAAACTTATTAGAATCTTAAATTTTAAAAGTTTTTTTGGGCCTTGTTTAATATTCTTTAAATCGCCAATATTCAGGTTTAAAAATCAAAACAAGAAATGTTTGTATAAAAAGATGCCTATAGCATTTAAAAAAACTGCTAAACTCAATTAAGAAAGGCGGTATTGAAACTTTAAGAGTTAAATAAGAACATATACCTGAAACTATGCCCTATACGTAGTGTTTTAACAAATTAAATACGAAATATAACAAATAGCATAACTCTGAATACAAAAAGGATTTGACAATGTAAAATAAATAAAATAATTTTTAAAAATTATTATTATATTTAAAAACAGCGAGGAATATCAATTATTTAAGAAAATAAATAATTAAACAACAATTTTTAATTTTTAGCTGATTTAGAAAATTAAAAAAAAACTAAACTATGGCGGTTAAAAGCACCATAATCATATTATCATTACAGTAAAGCGAATAATCGAACTCATTCATCATTGTTGATTTGCATTATCGCAATAATTATTTTTCTATTTAATTATTTATTTCTTCTACTTATGCACACACGTATTGCATATACGTATATATATATATGAGTAAATAATTATTGTGCATCAAGTTTCTTAAACTATTTATTAATTTTTTTTTTTAATGGAAAGGAAACGTTTGCGTTTTACTCCGCTCTTATCAATTATTAAAATAAATGCGCTGCACGTTTTTAAAATTAAATAGTAATTTTTTCATTTATTTTTTCATATTTTTTCTTAATTTCTAAAAGAATTCTATATAAAAACGAGAAGCAATATTGAATATTAAATAAAAAATGAAAATATAAGAGAAAAATATTTTTTCATTGTTTCATTTGAATCTCGTGTAACAAATCATCTCATAATTATTTTAAAATTATATTTTAATAATATAATAATAATAAATTAGAAATTATTTTTAAATATTATTTGAATTTTTAAAAGAAAATATTTTAATTTTTCTTTTAAATAAAAACTACCCATTCGTTAAATTATATTAGTAAATTCTATAAGCACTTACTCAATTGTTAATTTCAATTCGTGGAATATTTTAAATATATTTGTATGTGTTACCTACGTATCTATATATCTATATATATATAGGTAACATAATTTAATATATGTTTGTATTGTATTATACCTACACAATTATGTTGAATTGAATTTGTTTAACGGCATTTTTTTATATTTATTTTTTAATTTATTCGTATTTTTTTTAATATAAAATGTTCTTGATTTTCCGTTATTTTGGCATATCATTAGTCATTCTGGAATATATTTTGTTAAAAAAACATTTTATTGAATTCTAATTATTTGATTAAATTAAAATAATTTGTATATAGTTTTTTTACCAATAAATTTGAAGAATATTCAACTATGTTTCTTATTTTAAATATTATTTAATTTAATAATTGAATTAATTAATTTTGATTTTCAGGGAAATTTTAATTATAGAAATTTTAAATAACGCTATTAACATCCTTATAAAGAGGTAGATTTTAATTTTTTATTATTAGCAACATTAAACACGACTGTGTACTAAATCAAAATAATAAAGATCTTCTATAATAAAGATGTAAGAGAAGAAATAATTTCTATTTATTAATTAATTCGACACCATATGCATTTATATACCATAATATAAAATAATCAATTAAATATGCACAATGTGTGTAGTGCATAACTGCATATACTGCTATTTCCTTTTTTGTGATATAAATTTTCATACGCCGAAATATATGCAAAATAAATTCTGCATTGTAGCTTATCAGATAAAATTGAATAATTAAAAATATAAATCAGTAGAATTTAAAAGTTTGTATATGTATATATCCATATTATAGTTCGGAATTGAATTATTAATTAAAAACATACACAAATAATTTTGAAAATTATTTCCTAATTGTAAAATTAATTCATAATCAAATCAATATTATGCACTCAAATAAAAAATAGAAAAAAAATTCACATTCTGAACAGTAATAAAGAATTAAAATCAAATAAATAAAATAATCAATTTTATTATGAAAATATTGAATAAAATACACGTTTATATAATTATATAACTGGCTTGATTCCTTAAATTACGCACATACATTCTAGTACAACATATAATATGTAAGCAGGCAAAATTTTTATAAATATAATCTTGAATTTTCTACATGCATGCCGGATAATTCTTTTCAATTTTATTTACATACGTACAAATTTTTAGTACGTTTTCAAGAAATTCAAAAGAATATTTTTATTTGTTTTATTCTGTCTATCTCCCAGTTTGAGTGCCCTCTTAAAAATTTCACATCACAAATTATGCTGCAACAACTTGCTTTAAATTTTCGATTATCACTCCGAAATTTATGCAACAAGATTTGGTTATAAACACATAACTTACATATCATATGTTTTTTCTACATTTTCGGCCTTAAAGTTTGAAAATTGTTAACTTTCGGCTCAAATTATCGATTTCTATTTGATATTGCTATACATGCTACCATTTTTATTTAATATTAATTTTTAATAAATTTAAAAATTACAGCTTTGTCTTCTATTTTTCGAATTTTATTTTGCATTGTAATCAGTTTTGGATTTTGCATTAAACTTTTTTCGTTCAATTAATTGTCTTTTTATTTTAATTATTAATTATAAATTATCATTTTGAATAATTTTTTATTTTTTTCCTTTATGCTTTGGCTTTTTTTATGTTTGCAATTTTTTTTGATAATAAAAGCACTTAATTATTAATTACTACAATTTGTTATCTTCATTTACTTATACATTATACATGCAAAATAAAATAGATAGAAAAAAGTTTGGGTCAAGACAAATGAAATTTCTTTTACACAATTCAGATTCATTTTTATTAATTTATTTGATTAAGTGATTTGCGTAAGAAAAAGTTCTTATTCAATAAAAAAAATTGCTGAATTTATTATTGTACATATAGCAGTAGCAGCTAGTTATGAATGTACAAAAAAATGAAAAATTTTCAAAACGGAAATTAATATACAAGTAGTTCCATTACAAAACTTATAGAAAAAAATTGTTGCACATCTGCAAACAAAGAGAAAAAAATAATATTTAAATTTTAAATATGCAAAATCTTCCATTATCACAATTAAGTTTAAAGATTAATACTTTTATAATTAATTAGTTCTCATTTCAAATTATTTATAATAAATTTTATAGAAAAAAATATGAATTTTTAATGTTATCTTTTTGATTCATATATGATTTTGCACAATTAATATTGAGGCATCGACATTTTAATGCGATAAATCTGAACAGAGTTTAATAATTCAAGTTAATTAACAAATACATTAAATCTGAGCTCTATATTAGTTCTATGAAATGTGAACTTCATATAGAATTTGCATTTTTCCATATATAATCACAAAGAGACTCACCCTCGTATTGTCATTAAGTATATAATTAAATTCTTTATAAAAAATTTTGTGTGTCCTACGGTTTTCTCTATATTTAATATTGTTGCATAAACAAGCGCTTCTTTCTCGATTTATTATACGCCAGTATTTCAATTTTAACTTGCTGCCTTTTCTTCTTTTGTATCGATCTTTCCCATGCTTCTTTTGATTTACCTATATTTATGAATTACACTTTCTTTTAATTAAAATTAAACAATTTTCGTTGATTTTATGTTCACAATATTTTATATATAAAAAATAAATAAAAAATTAAAATTTCGCTAATTTTTATAATACATACATATATAACTTTATGTAATATTCTTTAATAAATATATGAATATATATATATATATTATTATATTATAGTCGGGAGATGGTAAATTATTATCACGAGATTAAAAATTATGAAATAAATTTTTCAAATTAGATCGGCGTACGTTGACATTGTCATTTTTAATAAATTAAATGCGAATAATGATAAACTATAGGTTAAATCATTCAAATACAAATATATATACATACACATATTTATAATAATATGTTAATACATCAATATTATAAGAGACCGATAATAAAATAATAATTATGAAAATTTTGATGTTTAAAAAATTATATTAAAATAAAATTCTAATAAAACGTAAACGTACCTATATATGCACGGAACAAATTATAATGTATGTGATTATATGTGTATATATTAGAATATAAATTATATTATACTATATATTATTTATAATTATACAAATTAATGTGATACATATTTAGATTATGGCCTAGACAGACACTTCTTTTCAATTAAATAAAATATTACTTATTCGAAGTCTATTACTACATAAATTTGCAAATTTTACAAGATCATACACAATATTACGTGTAAGGAAGTTTATAATTTACAAAGTTGTTTCTTAATTGAAACTACTCTTTATTATCTTAAATATTAAGAGATCTGCCATGACCTCAAATATCTCAAATATACTAATTTTGGTTAATTTTGGCTCAATTATGATTTTGGTGTTGCCATATAGATAAAATTTTTGACAAGATTTTGTGGTATTGATTTTCAATGTTTCACAATATTAAAATTTTTATTTGCTTATAAAGTTAAACAGTTTACAGTTCATTCATTCAAAATGTCATTTATGTGAACATTGACACCACTTAGACTTAATTTGCAATCAATTCCGATTACTCCAAAGTTATTCTGATTTTTCATCGAAATTTTTCAATATTAATAATAATAAATATTTAATAAATTTTTAATAATTTATTTTATTCTTTTAATTTTTGCATTATACGTTGATCTCATTATTATTATTTGTGTCATATATATATGACCTAAACCTCCCATCAAGAAATACATTTGTATTTTTACTATATTTTTATTTACTAAAAATGATTAAAGTATTTTTAAATATTTCAGAACGAAAGAAAAAAAAACTTCTACGTGTACAAATTTGTAGTTTTCGCATATATAGTAAAATCATAAATAGTACAAGATACTAGTAAAATGATATTATGCCATATATACCCAAATATATATAATTTAAATATATATATATGATGTATATATTAAAAATATTAATTTTTACGTATATAAGCCGATTATCACTTACGTTATTTCTATTTTTTTATTTTTTTTCCCCAATTTAATTTATGATTTCTATAATTCATCTTAGGTTATCTTAAATGACACGTAAGAGCTTTTTTGTACATATATACTACATTATATAAATAATTAAATATTTGGACATAATATTTTGGTTTATAATTGATTTATATATAAAATTTTTGAAAATAATTAAAATTAAATTAAAACATTTTTAGTTTTTTTCTAAATAAAATATTTCATGCATTATAAATTGGTCGTCATATATATATACATTGTACATATATAGTCGACAATAGTTATTAAAATCAATTATTTTTAATAACCTAATTAAATATTATTGTGGAGCTCATGAACTAGATTTAAATACTAAAATTGAATACATATATATATATATATATAATTATATGTTATAATTAAATTATGAACTATGAAAGGTTAATAATATTAATAATTATTGCACGACTATCGAAATTTTTTTTTTAAATTATTTTTAAAAAATTTATTATTTTTAAACTTCCATTCAATTTTAACATTACAATAATTTTAAGTTTTATAGAAAAAGGAATTAAAACTGAACATATATGTGTACGTGTGTATGTTTTTAATGATTTTTTTGAATCATTTATTAATTTACGTCATAATTCTTGCATAATTGTCGTATATCAACAAAAAATACATATACGCAATATTAGGAAATAAAATACATTTGTTTGTATGTATGCAAATACGTGTAAAAATTGAAAACTCAATGAAAATATTAAAAAACAAAATTCATTTTAGAATATTGAAATTTAAAATTTTTATTTTCATTCCTATTGATAAAAGTTCTGCGTGTACATGTACTTTAAATACCTTAAAAAACATCTTCACTCGTGGTATTATCCTTTTTGACCATTTCAAATAAATTATTTATGTATGTGTTTCCAAATGTATCCTTGTTTACATTAAAAAAATAATTTTACATATTTCTTAGAAAAATTTAACAAATTTTAATGTTATTTTTTTTTTCTTCTCTTTTCATCTTCTTCAATTTTATTTATGAGTTTTTTTCAATAACAGATGAATTAAAATTCAATTAAAGAAATCTTTGAATTCACCGATACAAGAAATATTCAATGTTTTTGGCACTCAATATAGCCTATAAATTATACACAGTTTGTATTAATTCCGTCATATAAATAGACAAAAAGTAGGAAACAAAATAATTTTTTTGTTATGATACGAGTATGTATGTAGTATGTAGATAAAATCTTAATTTACGCGCACATTATTCTGTGGTTTTATAAGAAAATTGCTACATCAAGGAAACACTCTTTCCATAGTATATTAAATTTAATATTTACAATTTTGGAAGAAAATAAAATACGTAATCGTATTTTGACAAAATTTCAATATAACCATAAAAAATTAAAGCTTAGAATCTCTCGTTTGATGTATGTAGTGGGTTCTAGAAATTGCGCGTCCTGAATGAATGGGAAGAACGAGCCAAAATCGATCATTGGAAAAATTTCCTCGGCCTTTCTCATTGTCCTTGTAAAAAGGATATGGTTTTTGATTAAATGTAAGTAAAACTACAAAAATAATTTCAATTTCAATTGAAATTCAAAACCTGAAAACGGAAACTGATTTATGCAGTTTTCACTTTAACCCACAGATTTATGATACGTGAATGAAAAGGTAAATAATGTTTTTTAAACATATTATGTTCATACCTATAACTTGTAATAAAAATACTTTAGGCCATTTTAACGAAATTAATAAACAAATTTGGCAACCAAAAAAAAAGTACAGTATATAAAAGCGAAGAAAAACACAGAGAAAAAAAATTTGAAGAAATTATTCTTGATTTCAGGACTTTATTAGAAATAAAAAGGAAGATAGAAATTGAATTTCAAAAAAAAAAAATCTTGAATGTATGTGGGTGCCTATTTTATATTAAAATGGAAAAATAGAAAAACACATTTTAAGGATTATATGTAAAAAGCAAATGTTAAAAATTTGCAAGAAAAAAGAAATTTTCTGATGTTTTCATAATCAGCGCTTTGACTTTTGATCAAAGCAAAATACAAAAGCCAAAAAAAAAAAAACTTTTAAATTTTCTTTTAACACCAAATTTACATACCGTATCGAATTCTGAAATCATTGAAGCAAAATTATACAAATACATTGAAAATATATTGAAAAAACAACCACCAACACGAACCAACACTAAAAATTATTCAAAAAATTAAAAGTTTAGAACTGTAAAATAAAAATCTAATATTAATCAATTGGTATATCTTTATTGAACCCTCGAAATTTCAACCTCTTTGATATCATGTACCCGAATACTTTATCGATTATTTTGTTTTTAAATGACCTTAATGATTTTTACAGTTCAATAAAAAAAAAAATCAATTATCCGAATATTTTCATTAAAAGGATAAGAAGTCAGAAGATTTTATTTAAAAAAAAAAATAAAATAAAATTTTTGGGGAAGGTCAGGTTAGTTTTTACATAAAAAGTACCTATAAGTATATAAGTTAATAAATAAAATATAAATTAAGCCTCATAATCATGATTTTAATTTCAAATTTGGTAAAAACATACACTTAACATTTAAAATTGCATTCGTATGCCTAATTAATTTTTTTTTTAGTATTTAAAATAAGAGCTTAATTTCATTTTTACTACAAGATGGATTAAAGAACAAATTAAGAAGCAAATTATTCCACCTAAAATCATTATTGTAATTTCAAAATTCTCACATTTTCCCAGCAATGAAATACTCGTATAATATAGTTGGATATAGGAAAATGAATTTACTATACCCTTTAGGTATAGTAAATTTATAACAGCATTTACCTACTGAATTTTACTTATAGTGATTGGCAAAATAAGCTTTAATAAATTGTGTTTTTGAACGCAAAATTGTAATAGTAATGAAAATAATGATTCGCTTATGATTCATGTAATGTAAACTGAATAACATTACTTTCTTCGAAAATGCTAATGTAAATGAAATGTTATGTAAACGAAACATATTTTTATTATTTAATAAGGTTGTTATTCAAATTGTGTTCACATATAAATAAAAATAAAATGTTTTGAATCCTCTTATGGCCCCTGTTTTGATTTGCAAAAAATCTCATTTTTCATAAATATTAAAATGAAAAATATTTTACAAATAAACTTACCTACATTTTTTATAAATTTATTTTATTTTAAATTTTTTAAATTAAAATTTTTTTTTTGTTGTTTATGTTTGTACAAGATATTATTTATGTCATGTGTTATGCACTTCATTTTTCTATTTTTAAAATGTTAAAAAATATTACATAAAATAACTAACGTAAGCGTGGTTAAACTTACGAGTAAATAGATTACCATTAAAAGAAAACAAAATATGAAAAATTGAAAGGAAATTTTCTTACAAGAATAATTGAATAAGTATAGATAGATTATATACGTATAAAGTGCATATTTACATTTTATAATTCGTCCTTTTTGAAAGTGAAAATGCAGTGACATAAACAAAAACAAATAAACAATGCAACAAAAAAAAACATTTATTTTTGATTCCTTGAGAAAGTTTGCACATGATGGAAGAAAACATTTAAATGACCTTATGAAATATTTTTTTTTTCAATAAAATTATAAAACTTTTTTATATTAAATTTAAAGTTTTTCAAAACAATGTGATTTTATATAAAATTTTCATTTCTCAAACAAAATTTCAATTAACAAAACTATATAAAGCAAAATAGTAGCATTTTACGCAACGTGCACCCGAATGAATATGATTTAGATATTTAAATTTTTTAACTTTAATGGAAAATTTACTTTTTTTAAACTACAAAATGAAAATACTTTTCAAAGGTTTCTCTAACACTATGCCGTTTCAATTTGCAAGTGACATTGTAAAACTCTTTCAAAAATTCTCTTATATATTGCAAGAGTGAATAAGGATGAAAAGATTATTTTATTTTTTAATTTGTACTTTAAAATTATTCAAAATTTTTATGAAAAAATTATAAAATTTAATTTTCTAATTTTCATTATTTATTTTTTTTACAGATAATTTTATAAAAATATACTTTTCATCATGACTACACAAAAATTTACATATTTAATGGTATTTTTAATATTTGTAATATTTTTAAATAATTTCAATGTTGAATGCCGGCCAAATTATAATCAAAACAGACAATTAATTGAACAAATAATGCAACCAGATTACTCTCAATCAGATCAAGAAAATACACAAGATTATTTCGATAAAATGGTATAATTAATAAATAAAATCTTATTTAAAAATTAATATACATATATATATTTTATAAATTATATAGGCTCAAATATCTGAAAATGATCCAAATTTTTTATCAAATTGGCCATATTTACGTGAATTATTAAAATTAAAAGAACTATCTTCAAAGGATTCAATTCAATATGAAATGATACCAACACCACAGCCATTACAACAAATTCAACCACAGCCAAATCGAAATTTAATAAAAGATTCGGCACAAAAGAAGAATTCAAATTGTAAGTATAAATTTATTAAAGAATATATTGAAACTGAGTATTATTTGTTTGTATTTTAATTTTTAATTAAAATGCATTATTATATAACAATTATTTTTAAAATATAAAATTATTTTTAAAATATAAAATTATTTTTTTTTTTATAATTTTTAATGCACTTTTTGTTGACTTTTTTTTTTTATTTCCTTTCTTTCTTTTTTCTTGAATACTCGTATATAATGGCACAATATGAAAAAAAAAATTATTTTGCACTCTACGGTATTAATTTTTAATTTGAAAATCTCGTAAATGTTATCGTATTTTTCGAAAATCAAAAAAAAAAAAAACATTAGTTCGGAGAAATAGTAAGTATAAGAATTTTTTATATTTTAATTTAAAATCAAATAAATTTAATAAAATTAATAAAATTTTAATATTTTCAATATTCTTAGTTATTATTCATTAATATTATATTAACTAATTATTGTGTAATGTTTAATTTCATCTTATTATTTTAATTTTGAATATTTTCATTTTTTATGAACAGCGCAAATATAACAAAAAAATGATTAAATTTTTAAATAAACTTATTAAATTAAAAATGTTTTAAAATTGTTAGTTTTACATTATATTAATTAAAATTTTGCCACAAAACCTAGTTTTTTGATTACAATGATTCCACATAGGTTGACAGTTAATTAACGGCATTGAAAAATAAGAAATATCTTATATCAAATTATTTAGATAAACAAATTGCTGTTCCTGTATCTCAAGTTTTAGCAACTCCTAGAAATTAATAATTTATTTCGTTAAAAGTAATTTTATATTTTACCTTTATTTTAATAACCCAATTAACTACACAAATCCATAAATTTATTACGGCCTCTTTTAATTTGATTTCGAACATGAACGTATGCAATTATTACTAACATTAACATCAGTAAGAGAAAAACTAAAATACCTATATTTTGTGAGATAGTATTTTTTTATACTTAAAGTAATCTAAATTTCTAAATTTAATCCAAAATTTATTGCACAAATCTCAATAGGAAGATAGTTCACATATCAATATTTTAACATACATACTTATTCCACGAATTCTATCTATCCACCACCACAAGAGCCAAGGGCAAATATTGTGAATACGTTTGAGAAGTTCTGTAATCTATGTCAAATATGTAAATATATTATAAAATAATTATTATACATAAACCATAAATAGCTACGTATTTAATAAATTCTTAATAAATCAAAAATGTAATTTTCAAATTTTTCCTAACCATAAAACAAAAACATAAATATTTCGTTAGTCATATTAATTTTCTATTTTTTTTTTCTTAGTTACCTTGAACCCCCTGCGAAACTACTACTACAGTAGTTTATTTACAAACAAAAAATTGTTTACAATAAAATATCTACAATCGTATTTAAATTTTTTTTTGCTAAATTTATTTTTTAATCAAATTCTAAATTATTAAAAGATAGATACCGTAATTAAGTAATCAATTAACTAATAGTGGGGCACCATATTTATTTTCATTTTATTATTTATATAATTGAAATTTCTAAAAAAAAATTGGTAAAAGACAAAATATATATCTATATGAAAAAGTTAGCGTAGTTGGATTTTTACTATAAATTTTAAATCAAAAAAAGTTTTTAAATATATATATATATATATATATATATATATATACACAACGATAACTAATCTTTCATTATAATTATATTATACATATTTGTTATTAAAATAAAAATTTACTAATAAATAATTGTTTTGATTTAAATGATTATTATTTAGTTTTATTTATGTATTTTGTATATGCATATAATATATATAATTGTAATTTATGTTATAATTTATTTAAGTTTTACATTTTTATTAATTTCAATTTTGTTAATTATTTTTTTTTCTTTTACTTTATTTTCATTTTTTCTATATATAATTTTGTCAAATGGTTTTTTCGGAATGGTTTTTATTAAAAACAAATAATAATATATATGTATATATTATGTATAAAACAAACAAATAAAATTTAAACAGCATCAAGAAATGATTGTAAGTATACATATCTCTATATACTATTGTTTTAAAATTTTATTATTTTATTTTTTATTAATTTTTCGTAATTATTTTTTAAGTGAAAAATCTTTGCTTTACCTCGGTAATAAATCGAATTCCGTTTGATTTTTTATGAATTCTTCCAAAATGCTTTGTCCGAATTTCTTTTTCACTTTCAAGTTAAGTTTAATCAATATTTTCTTTGTACTTTGAACATTTGTTTTATATATTGTAGTAAGTACATATCATCGCGTTCGTACTTTATAATTTCTGTAAAAACTGTATATAATGCCAGAAAAACTGAACTGATTTTGCCTCTTTGTTTGGCTGACGGGACCGTGCAGCAGGTCCACCGCATCTCTATTATTGCCATGATAAGCACTACCCTTACTGATAGTGGAAAATAACATAGTAGGCAATTCATTTTCCTTCCATCACGCATGTGGGTAGGGGTGCATCCCAGGTGCCGGTCGCTGTCGCGTCGTTACAAACCATGCTTCCAAAATGGCGAAAATTTCCGCCTGAAAAGCACTCGACTCGTTATAGGAATAATTTTTATAAGTATTATTAGGCTAAACAAATTGATGGCCCCTGCATCAAAAATATTTAAAAATTTTATTTTATTGGTGAAGAATTATTTTATTTAACATTGTCAAAAAATATGCAAATTAGTTTACAATATTTAATATAATAAGTAATAATTCCAATTAACTATTTTATCAACTTTTTTTTCAAAAGTTCACAATATTCTTTTATATCTTCCAAATTTTAAATATAATTTTCTAGTTATTTTTCTTTTATACGAGTATATAGCCCTAAAACAAAATCTTTTTTTAGTTTTCTGAAAAAAAAACTATGATTATGTACATACAGACAATATTGAATAAGATAAAAAAATATTATTATATATATATTTCAGATATGCACGCTTGCCATTTCAAAATTTGTAACATGGGTAGAAAACGCAACGTAAGATATGATTATTAAATGCAGCAAAAAGAAGAAAGAGGACAACAAAAATTAAAAGAACAACCATTTTGAATTGTTTTTCTTCACGTGTACTTTAAATTTAAATACTTGTAATCTGAAAAATAAATTGAACAATATACATACATATATACACATAATTATAGAAAAAGATTTTAGAAATATAGATTTCTTTTTCTATATTTCTTATATAGAAAAAGAAATCTTTACAACCCTAAAATTATTATTATCGAAAAACTAAATTATTTGTCATTGAATATTATTATATCGTATGGCTATGCTGATAAATTTAGTAATACCGCATAATTTATAAATTATATAAAACATTATGATATATAATAGAAAATAGATATATACAGATGCTAAAATCCATTAAAGAAATTTTTAAATATATTTTGATTATTTATAAAAAATCAGGTAAAAATATAATAAATAAATACATATTAATATAATATGTGTAGGTATGAAATTATAATTAAGAAAAAATTTTGTGAAAAAAATTCTATCTTTATTACAAAAAAAATTATATAAACACACCTACATTCAAAATAAAATTAATTAATTATAGCAAAATTACATAAATTTTTTTATTTAATTTTTAAAATTATAACATGTATTAATTTATAATATTGTATATATTATGATAATATATAATATATAGATACATACTCATGCATAAATTATTCCACAATATAAAAAAATATTATATTGGTAATAACATATACCTATATCATGAAATTTAATATTTTTACAATCACAAAAATAAAAAAATAATAAATTTGTAAATGTTTAATTATAATCACTTAATTTAATTATAACCACTTAATGTTTAATTTAACTTATAACCATTTGTTATTCGAAAAGGAATTATATGTATGTATGTATGATTAATTAATAAAAGTCATTTATTTAATTGAAAATCAATAACGTAATAATTAAATTTAAATTTTACAAAAAATACAAATTTTAAAAATAATTTGTGCAAGGCATACAAATTAATATTTAAAAAAGTAAAGACAAATAAAATTTTAAAATTAAAATATGGTATTTAACAATTGGTAATATAAATTACCTCTATATTGTATAAAAACATTTAAAATTCATTATTATTAACTAAACTAGTTTTATTTAATTTTTTTAAATAAATAATATAAAATATTTTGAACAGCATTTATTGATTTCATTATTCATGGCTGTCATTCATTTAAGAATATAAATTTGAATGTTGAGTTATAGATTTTTACTTCTATATACTAATTTTATATTAGCGTATAAATATTTTAATTTTTCCTATATAAAAATTTTAGTATGATTTTTATTTAATTTATCTTATTATAAGTTATACGCATATTATTTTATATTTCTTAAATTTTTTAGTTTATATTTAATTTATATTTGAATCGGTACTTGTTTTTTTAATACTATTAAAATAGTTTTAGAAAATCGCATTTATTAATATTAATTTTCACTTTTTTCATTTTTTTTTTTTGAAAAAAAAAATTTTGACCTAAATACGTTATCTTAATAATTTTTAAAAATTTAGTCGAATAAAGGCATTCTTCATTTCAAATAAAAGAAAATTAAACATATAAAATGAAAAAATAATCATAAAAATGGTGTATAAATATTTAACTTATTTTTTTATTCCCCAAGCAGTATAAATTAATTTGTAAAAAAGAAAAAAATCTTAAAAAGGTAATTTTATATGTACATAAAAAGTGTAATGTTAAAATATAAATTATTGTATAAAATCGAAATCAGTATAATTTTCCCCCGTGTTTATAATAAGAATGTAAGTTGATGATACAAAACTAATTTCTCATTAAATAAAAATACATATTTAAATTTAATAATATTATTGTATTTTAATTATTCATATTGAAGATCTTTTAGAACGGTCAAAATTAGCAAAAGAGAATCAATTATATTAACAGAGCACAAACTAAAACACAATAATATTGAATCTTCTGAAGTTAGAAACAATTCAAATTGAAAGCAATTCCTTTATCAAAATTCAACAATAATACGCCTTGTAATCTCACAATTTCTATTCAACCTCTCTCTACAACTTCTACTTAACAACTTCTTTAAGAATCGAGCGTGCTTTTATGCCCATGCTTTTAAAAGTGGTTATTATGTCTCAAAATAAAAAGTGTGTAATAAAAACAAATAAAAACTTTTTTTTTTTAAATAAAATCTTATGCCCCTTATAGAGTATTAAATGAATTTATGGGTGTTTTTAAAATATAAAGATTCAAATTGTCCAAAATATGAAATAATAATTACCGAAATTATTGTTTTCTATTAGATTCAGACCACTTCTATCTTTACATTTTAAAAACTACCGCTAAATTTGTTATTTAAAAATATATAAAATAATTTTTTATATAATTTTATCAAGTGATATCTTATGCAAACATAACACGTCTCGGCGTAGTATTATAATATTACATCGATGGTTATCAAGAAAAGAAGTGTCGGAAATACTAGACTCTACGCCTAGTATAACGAAAAACTAAAATTCTAATTGAAAAAATACTAATTGAAAAATGTTAAGAAATTTCGTATATTTATCTAAATTAAAAAGGTTTGAATTATAAGACAAAAATTATTTTGAATCTTGTAAATTTTTCCAGGAAGTGAACAATTTTTCGGTTAAACTCTTTTGGTCTCCCTAAACGTAATATGTTGTAAAGAAGATGATAAAATATTTTTGCAGCTTTTTATCACTTACACCTCTACATGAATGATCAGGAATTATATCACCATATGCTCAAACAGCTGAAATTGGTAATGTTGGAGGAAATTTAAATTACGGGAATAGATTTCAGACGAATAATTTATCTTAGATATAAAAATTCCAAGTCAGATGCGGATGTAAATCTAAAAATAATTTATAGGCTTGTTCTTGTCAGAAATAACGTTAATTTCTTATTTATAAATAAAAATATATACCTATTTATATATTTAAATTAAATTCTTAATAAAGTGAACGTTGTATAAAAGCAAATGTACAGTACTACTCACTTATTTACAGTTGAATAAGCCCTCCCCATTAGATACATAAACAATGTAGCTGTAGTTAAAATAACAATGTTTTTTTGCACTAGTCCGATACTAAAAAGACATTTTCAACGAATTTCGCACCGTATTTTTTATATCGTAAGCAGAAATTTCCATATTCAATTCTTTTGCAAAATAAAGTTCAATAATATTAAAACTCTAACAGTAAAAGCAATAAAAGTTGAAAAACCTTTTAAATCTTATGAAATATATTTTTTTATTTATCATATTTCTAAATAAAATTATTATTACTTACATGAATTTTTATATTTTGAACTGAAATTTTTTTTTTGGATAAAACATGCCTATCTTATATACAAAATATTATGTACAATTATAATGTTTAAAGCTTACACGATAATAAAACTTAAAAGAACCAATTTTTTAAAGTAAAACTTATCATAAAGGGTAAATCAGCTCAATTCGAATGAGTAACTGTTAAAAAAGTTTCATGGCACACATCATAATTAAAAAACAGTTAATCCTCCGATTCCTTTTCTAGCTCTTTTATTTCTTTTAAAAAGGCCTTTTTTTTCTTCACTTTTTCAATCTTGTGGGAAATTGAAAAAAAATAACATAGGTATTAATTAAAAATTGCTTTACTCTAAAATTAAAACCTACCTGATCTTTATTAGGTTTTTTAAGCTCACCAGATTTGATTTTTGCTAAAATTGTTTTACATTTTATTTATTAATGTTTTATAAAGTAATATTACCTTCTATAGCTTCTATTTCTCGTAATTTCTTTTTTAATTTTTTCAAATTTTTGGCAAGCTCTTGCTTCTCATTCAACTCTAATTCATTTAATTCAACTCTTATTTCCTCTTCAGAATCTAACTTATCTTGGATGTCATTTTCAACATTGACCTCTTTACATTCAGATTGTTTAACTACTTCAGTATTCTCCTTTTTTTTAGATTTTGATGATGTGACTGTTGAGGTATTTTGATTAACCGAATCGAATAATACCTTACAAAAAATTACACCTTTTTTATTTTTTTTGTCTTGTTTTTCTCGTTTCTCTTTTGCTGCCTGCGCTGCAATTGGACACATTCCTACTGGAAAGTCAGACCGCTTAGCGGCAAATTGTTTCCCCTTACTTTCATAAAGTGGAACTTCCTCTTGAGGTACATAACCTTCTTTTACTATAATAACAGAAATATGTATGTACAATATTAATGAACACTTCCTAAAAAAACTGTATTATTTAATTACATATATACCTCTTCTAGCTTTCCTCCAAGTTCCATCAGGTCTTTGGGATGCAGGAATAAATTTTCCTAATTTAAAAATAATTTAACTTTTTATATTAAGATTTTCTGAATTTACTTATCTAACTTAGTATAAGATTAACTTAGTTTAAAATTTACAAATAAAATGCTAAAAACATATTCATTTAAAGGACTTTTGAAATTAAAATCATAACCAAAATTTCAAAATTGGTTTTTTTTTTCAATATATTAGATTTATGTAATATGAATGAAATAAAATAATATTTACAACTAAAAAATTTTACGATTTTACCATCGCTATCTGTTGAATATGTTGCCATATCAATTTATAATTTAATTTAAATCAAATTCCTTATTTATATTTCCAAATTCGTATGTACGCTGAAGGCAGCAAGAAAAGAACTTTCATCTTTTTGACTTTGATAGTTTGATGTCAAAAATTCGCTTAAGGGCTGAACAAATTTTGAGAGAATCTCCAAAATAAAATCGGAATATTCGGTTTGTACTTACATTAGTCATATTTAGATCAGGCAAGTCGGTTTGCAAACTAAAAATTGTCTGCCTAGGTAAAGCTCAAAAAATTTATTAAACTCATTTAAATCTTAAAAGGGTTTAAAAATTTAGCTTAAAGGATAGTTTTAAAATAACTTGAATAAAAACTATGTTTTTGACAACTCAACGTATTATGTCAAAATTAATATGACTTGTCAAAAAATTAAAAAATTGTTTTGGAAAAAAAACACTCACAAGACAGAGTTTATTATTTAATAAATAAAGTGAAATGAAATATTATGTGTTCGCAAAGCCAATATGAGTTTCTTAAGAAAAACGACAACATCAAGCGATTTGATGTTGTATGGGAAAAGACATACGAATCATGACTGGCAGTAAGAACAATATTTTCGGCCCACAGTTAAAAAAAAACTAAGTTTCAATTTTTATATCTTTTAGAATACCACCAAAAGTTGCCTTAATATAACATAATATTGATATAACAATTACTAATATAACAGCAACAGCATCAAATGTTGTTACACTAAGTATAACTATTATTGCGCATGAATTTGAATTATTGAAATATTGTTCATGAATTTTTGTTGATCTGATTAAACTTTGTTATATTAATATTTTGCTACATAAACGTCCGTAGATTTTGATCAACTAAAAACAAAAGCTATATGAAAAAGGAGGTTTTATACGAAAACTTTAGGTTATGTATTACGCCGGAAAAAACCGTTCCATTTACAAATTGCGCAATTAATCTAATGATTAGTTTGAACCTGTAGATGAGACATCGCTCATATCTAACGCTCTATCAAAAGCGATCGCTTTCGCTCTTAAACTGTATTGTGCCTTATTTGGTCGAACACTCAACCGCTGTGAATCATCAAGCGCTGCAATAGCAATATTGAAAATATTCGATTATCACTTTGTAACATAGCGAATACAAAAAGAAATCAAATTCGAAAAAAAATTTCTTGGGAACACACTTTTGCGTTAATTTCAACAAAGTTTTTAGAATTTTTTTAATGATTTCTATCCAAAATTTACATATTGGAATTTAAATTAAATTAAAATTCAGGCTTTTTTGCAATCAATTTATAAAAGTCCTTGAGAACACAATACGCGGGGCTAAATATTTTGCGCGGATTTAAAAAAAAATGGAAAATTCCAAAAGTAAGTTCATAATATACATATAGCAGTTAAGCACTGCTTCACTCTAGTAAATGAACAAATAAAATACAATATCTGATTTTGTAATATTTCACAGGATTTCAAAAAATTCCTTGTAAACCTGAAGAAATTTTAGAATTAAAACCTAGATATCAGGTAAAGTGTTTTTATTTTGAAACGATGATTTTTAAAATTGTGATATCTTTTTAAGGCAGTTAGACAGAAAGCATTAAATCTTTTAGAAACTTCTTTAAAAAATAGAAATGACTTGAATAAACAATCTGAAGAAGGTCATTATTAATATATAGATATTAAAATTAATAAAAAAAATTTTTTCACTTATGATAATTAATATTTTAGCATGTAATAAATCTGAGCCTAAGTCGATAAATATAAGCGATATTTTGGCAGAAAATACTATAGTTTTGGATTCACCTTTGAAACAGAATCAAAAAAATGGGATAAGTCTAGAAAAAACAATAGAAAATAATGAGGGCGAAATTTTATTTAAACCCTCTGAAATAACAGGCAGATCAACATTATTTAAACAGTCTGATTTGTTAAAAGATAAAAGTGATGTAACTGTTGAAGACATTTTAGCATCAAGTCTCTGCGATAAAATTCGACGTATTACATTAAGTGAAAAAGATAATTTTAAATTATCCTCATTTAACTCTATAAGCACAAATTTTTCAACTGATTCTAAAATTAACGAAAGTTTCAAACCTGGCGAACTTATGGCATCTCAATTACTTCGTGATGAATTATCTTGGGAAAATGATTATTTACCAATACCAAGTGCCGAAGCAATAGTTCAAGCTGCTGAGAAAAATAATTCTTATTTATGCAATGTTGAAAATTCTTCAAAAACTAATCAAGATTTGAGTAATATTTCAGAAATAGAAAACTACTTTTTCAAGCGTTCCAACCAATTGGAAAGTATTATTAATCCTGATGTATCGAGTCCACCAAAAAGAAGCCCCGTAAAACTAGTAGACGATGAAAAAGAAAAGCCTTTGCAAGAAGGTAATGCGATTACCTGCCCACCTATTATAATTAAATATAAAATAAATTTTGTAAATATACTTTTTAGATACCTTTTTAAATATGAACACCAACAACATTACTTCATCTACAAAAACTTATACAAAAAGTCCATCCGAAGAAATAAGATATTACAAAGAAAAAAAAAGTAACCAAAACGTACTTACAATGTCAACTATCGAAAATGTTTTAAAAAAATTAAATTTCAATGACATGAAAAATAGTTCTGAAGTAAATAAGTTTTTAGAAAGAAGAAAAGATTCCGAAAAAGAAAACATACAGCATAAACCGTACGATGACACTGTTACATTTTCAGAATCTATGTTGGACGATTCAAATGGTAATAGTTCAGTGGTTTCAGAACAAATTTCCAAAGGTAAATTGTATTACTTTATAGAACAATGTAAGCAATAATCCAATAAATTATATTGTTTTTCAAACCCAGTTTTAAAAAATTCAACAACGGGAGATGTAAGATTAGCCAAAAGCCAACCAAACTTTTCTCAGCTATTTTTGAAAGAAAAAGAAAAAAATATATCAAAGAAACGATCACGATCTGCTAATAGATGTCTTATTCCAGAGTCTTTGCAATCTACTAAATCACTATCATCCACATTATTAAATGGTTCCAAATTCAAAAATCTTTTAGAAGTTGATAATAAAATTCAGCCACCTATTTCTCCTATACGATCAAAAAGTATTACACCAAAAAAGAGGCAAGATAAAAACCTTCAGAATTCACCAATTTCGCTCAATACTACTACAGCATCTGACCGGAATTTCCTTTGTATTGATGATAATGAAAAATTACTTTCCCCTATGTCGAGAATATCCAAAAAAAAATCAACATCGCCGTCCATTTTATCAGAACCCATAGTTCAACCATTTGCAGGTTCCTTAGCATCAATAAAATCTCGCTGTAACTCTCAATGTTCAACTTCCAGTGAATTTACGCATAGAGATGGACAATCGTTGCCGATAAAAGCTACATTCAAGCAATGTTGCTTTGGAGCGGTCAAATTAAGAACAATTGTAAGAAAGTCAGTTGGAATAAGAAATATTTCCATCAAAAAATTGTCTTTCAAAGTTGAAATCGAAGGACCAGGTTTTCAAATTGAAAATATGGAAAACAATTCAATTGTAGTTTTGCAAGGTCAAGAATGTCGTTCGTTTTCAATCAGTTTTTGTCCCACTATGTTAGGATCGGCTATCGGAAAACTTAGTTTCAGCCCACCTTACGAAGGTTGGCCAATAGGTATGGAAAATTGAAATATGAAACAAATTTGTGATTAAAATTATAACTCTCAGATAAGGTCATACTATTGCAAGGATATGGCGGTCATGCTAGCATCAGAGTTCGTGATTTTGAAAAAGGACCTGCAGGTCCACCATATATAAACCTGGGAGATATTCAAGAACTGTCTCAACCTCTAATAAGAACTTTCACAATTTATAATCGCGGTCCTTTGGCTGGATTTGCTATTGTAAGCTTGAATTCGTCTGGTTTAGTATTTTCAACCTTATGTGAGTGCATCGAAATTGAACCTAAAAGAGCATACATACCCCCAGAATCAACTATAAGATTCCGAATTACTTTTCGTCCACGCCGAAGTGATATTAAAAAAATGTTATCTAAACTCTGTGAAGTAATGTGCATTGCAAATATCAGAATTATAACAGGAGACGATTCAACTCGTCAAAGAATTCGTAATATCATAAAGTTACATGAAAATGAATTACCTGAGCTAACCCAGTCAAAATTATCCAACTGCTGGACAATATTAAATAATGAAATCGCATTAAAAGATGTAAATAATTTCACTGAGAGCCCGGAAAATGCTCTAGAATTGGCAAGTGGTTTTCGCGACTGGGAAGGAGTTCTCACGATTACTCACAATTGTATGGATAATACGAAAAATTCATCACTAGTTTTTCCGGATCTTGATGAAACTATTTTATTCCGCACGATGATTTCTGCTAATTCTGGGTCTAAGCAAAAAAGTCTTGCTGTTGAAGATGATCACCGTAAACTTTCAGAATCTTACTCAGTAAGACCAAACGTCTTACGATTTGATCATCGGACAGAAATTATAAAAAAGGCTACATTTACAATTGAAAGTTTCTTTAAAATTGAACAATATTTCGAAATTACTTCGAACTTTAAAAATTTATTTAACATACATCCAAAAGAAGGGAAAATTTTTCCGGGCCAAATTGTAGAAATTGAAGTGAATTTGCTGGACTGTCATTTCACTACATCAGAAAATATTAACATAATTGTAAGGATTTTAATTTTTTTTATTTTTAAAAGATAAAAATTAATTTTTTTAGGTATACTTTGAGCTTGAAAAGATAAATATTCCGGTTATACTTAAGGGAGATTGAAATTTCCATAATTGCTTTTTTCGAAAATTTTTAATATACACGTTTTACGAACATTCTAAATGAAGATTTTTATTTTTAAATGACGATTTTTAGCAAATCATTAACAGTATCCATCAAAATTTTAAGCTTGTTGTTGCATATTTCGCTTTCTTCTTTGAGATATAAATTCTGGTTTTCAGCTACGAAAGCTAACTGTTCAATAGCATTTACAAAATCATATAACAAATTTTCTTCTTCTGTAAATGCCTCCACATTTGATTGATCATCATAATTTTTTGTTGTCGCCTCAAGTTCTAAAATAAATTTCTCGACTTTTTCTATTTCATTATTATAAGTTTGGAGATTTTTCGAATTATTCTTGAAATATCTCATATTACTTTCTAAATTAAGCTTACATTCTTTGAAATTATTAAAAATTTCTTTAGGGGTTAAACTGCAGTCAATTTTTAACGCAGTGTTTCTTTTCGTACTTATGCCTAATGTTATATTGGAAGCAATTTGAGTAGAATTGCAAGGTGAATTATAAAATTCCTTTACTGTACCTCTCCTTTGGATCACAGTTGCATTCAACCTTGAGAGTTCCTTGTTTTTTTTGTGACGTTGCAATTTGTGTGGAACATGATCGATTTCTTTGAAAAAATCTTGAATTTCTTCAACAGTGACTCCGTCCTTCGATGGAGTGCAATCTATATCATTAATTTCTTTTTCCAGCCTTTTTTTAAATGCTTCTAAGTCTATTAAATCTGGATTAAAAACTAACTTTTCTACTAGTAATTCATATTCATTTAAATTTAAATTGATGGATTCCGCTAATTTGTATAAATTCGAATCTTTGTTTGTATCCATTCTTAATTTTGAAGAAACCAAAACCACCTCAACCTGATTTAATTAATATTTAATATACGTTTTCCTTTTTAAAAAAGTTAAACTGACACTTCCTTTATAAATATTTGACGTGCGGAAATTTAATAACTAAACTAATCGAATTTATGTATCGATAGTAGTCACAAAACTCAAGTAACTCAAGGGATGACCATTACAAAAATTAATTTTTCAAATATTTATTTACGATTCAGGTGTATTTTTATTTTCGCTTTGTGGATTTCAAAAGATGCCATTTTTCATACATATATTACGAGTAAATTTTTTATATATTACTAGAAAATTTTTATTAATTAAATTTATGATTCAAACAAGCAATATTGGCAACGGGAATGAAATGTATAATAATGTAAATAGGTATATGTATTTATGAAAAAATTTATGTGAGTGGATATTCATGAGTTGGGTTAATTTTTATGTAAAAGAGAAAGAGATTTATTTTATTTATATTACATCAAAATTTTCTTGAAGGAAAATCAGTTCATTTTAATTAAGCTTTCTACTGTTTTTTTTAAATGTCTATTATTTTTTAAAATATCTCCTATGAAATTTGAAAAATTTAAATGTCAACACTTGACAGATACAATAAAATATCGATTTTAATACTTTGAAAAATAATATTGCCATTGCAGTTTCGTAATCTCGGTGATTGAAATTTGTAATTACTGGAAAGTCTACTTAGTTTGAAATTCGTAGAATTTCATCACTATAAGGGTGACGAAATTGGTAATTTTTTCGATTTCAGTGATACGAGAAGGGTGCTGATGTCAAACTTCCATTACACATCTAAAGCTTTACTATACCCAATTCGTATTGTACTACCTTCTCTTTTCTGCAAATATGCCCCTAATTTCATCAGATTCAGACAAAATCTACGATTATTAATCTACTAAAAAGCATTTTCGTTTACTTACATATCTATAGATTACAATCTTCGATTTAAACAATTCGAAGTAAAATAAACAAACTTCCAAAATTATAAAATTTAGAATTGTATTTTGACCAATCTAGCACAATTTACTCAACCAAATATCTCAACACTGATTTCACCCGGCCCTAAAAAAAACGTAAAATTTTTATATTTTACTACTGCACTACTTGGGATCTACCATTGTTAAAGACAAAGAGTGTCTGCGTTGAAAATTAGTTTTGTTTTTTTAAATGCATTTTTCAGATGGCATTTACCAACCGATTTTTTCGAATTTTAAATTTTAAGTTAAAACAAATATGTAGAATCAGTAGAGCTAATAATATTGATCAATTTCCTTCACACAAATAAATTCCGACACTCCTTCCATTTAAACCCATATAAATTTGGAATTTATTTTTGATTTGCTCTCGTAAGCTTTGTGGCCTGTTAGATATATGGCATTAATTAAAACACTTCTTTTGTAATATATATTGCCGTTTCCGAAAATTTTGATTTAAAATTTATTTGATCTTTGACAAGCAATTTTAATCATATTTTAATACTTGTAAAATCTTATAAAGCTTTATTTAAAAAATTTCATTAAAAACCCATAAAGGTTGCTACTCATACTTTTAATAGCCTTTAGGATTAAAAGCATGCCGTTGCAATACTTAAAAATTTATAAAACTGAAACTAAAAAAATATTGACAATAATTTTCTTAAACTTGTACTGTTCTTATGTAAAAACTATATTAAAATTTTATAACTCCTAAGATGGCGATTGTTTTAACAAAAATGAGGTAAGATGGTTATTGATATTCCTATCATACAAACATAAAAACATTAAAAATTTAATAAGATTTCATATTGTTTGGCAAACTATTATTTTAAAATATATTGGTCAAATATTATACATATTATTAATAATTGTTTACAAAATAAAACTTAATATATACTTAGAAAAGTGTGCTTATGTACCAAAGTACATTAAGGTATACATACATGACCATTTGTTTAAAAAAATAAAATGTAAATTTTGATTAGATTGAACATTATTGAAAAACAAAATATACGTATTTCCAAGATGGTAAATATTACAAGTTTTCATAAACAAATATTTAATGAAATCATTTAAATAAAAGTTGTAACACAAAAACCTGATTTCCTCAAATTTGAAAATATTTCCTTTTACGCCCTCTTTCACATCAAATCACTTTTTTTCGAGCAAAGATAATTTTAATGAACTATATGTCCTTCTTCTTTACATTCATCATCCCATTTAAAATGTCTCTCTGGGACAAGATTGATAATCTCAACATGTATTGCTTGATGCTTCTCAAATTTTGGAGGAATAGCACACAAACGATAACTAACTTCATCCCCCGGTAATGGAACATATTCACCTTCTATGCTAAATTTGTCATAGAAATAATTTGATTGTAATATTAAGTGCAATATAAATTAATGTTAATTTACTCTGAAATATGAACAAAAAGATCCTCCCCACCAGATTTGGGTGTGACAAATCCATGTCCTTTTCCTCTGCTGAAAGATTTTACCACGCCAGTTTCCACTGGATTTTTCATTGCACGAGCACATCTGCAAATAAATAAAATCAAATCTCAATTGAATTGCTTTAATAAATTTGTTAAGGAAATTGATTTTTCATTATTTTGAAAAGGATACCTAGTCTAAATGGAAAAACTTTTTAGAATTTGTCACTCATCATGGTTTTTATGTATGCATTTTATACCTCCTACTTACTAAAAAACTAAAAATAAAAGATACAGGTACTAACAGGTAAATTTTAATTTATTATGTTTACCACGAAATAAAAACTGTTATTCAAGTTGATATGAACTAACACAAAATAAGTTGATATTAACATAAAAAGTAAATGGGATATAAAGAACTAAATAGGTTCCATTCAATAATGTTGATATAAAGCAAATGGAATTTCTTAAAAAATCAGTCTTAATTAGAGATATTTTTGCTTTAAAAACATTCAACAATAAGTATTCAATATATACTTACTTATAATTTTTCGAAATCCAATTTTTTTTAATATTTTTTAATATTTTATAATATTTTTTTTAATATTTTTTTTTAATTTAATAAAAAGAACTTCATTTAATTCGAAAGACACTATGTTGGTGCTTATATAAATATAATTCGTGCATTATACACGCACTTTATGAGGAGAAAATGAGCTTTGATAAAGAGGACATATAAAATTCAATAAAGTGTCTTCTTTCTTCTTCAAATTAATGATTCAAATTTTCTATTATTTGAAATATTAAAAAAATATTTTATTTTTCTATACAGATAAATTTCCGATTTTCAATTTGCAGCTAAATATAAATTTCCGAAGCTGATTTAAGTTTGGATTATTTCCAGATTTTCAGGTCGACATAACTTATAAAACTATTTTTTTGTTAATAAGTCCTATCATTTCTTTTATATTAAAAGCCAAATCCTTGACACTTTGAGAAAAACTTAAGTTGAAGAAACTTATAGGTATTATCCTATTTACAGAAAACCTTATCAGTAATAGTTTGCTTTCTATGACCAATCTTTTGAAATTATGTATAAATTTCTTCTGGGGTTTTAAATTCAACGTAATTATAAACGATGAAGTGAAAATAAAAATACTTACGTTGATGCTGTTCTAGTCCTTCTTGTAATTATTGGGCTCGGCAACTGCAGTAAGCTTGGACTATTCCCATTGTCAATATTATTTTTTGTTGGAGATCCTTCTGGGGTCAATGTTTCGGACATATTTTAAAATATAAGATTATTGTAATTACACTGAAAATTTCTCTCCTTAATTTTAAGTAAAAACAACGTTGAAATATTTTGAATTATGAAGCTCAAATTAATATATAATAATAGGCTAATGAATTTTATCCAATAATGTCAATTGAAGAGCAATGGCGATTAGTGATACCCACTATCAAGCAAAAACTATCGGATTTTTCGATATTTGTATAATAGCTTAATTCTTTCGATAGTTTTTAAAAATATTAATAAGGAATACATTACACGCCATTTACAAATGTCACTTTCTACTTTTACCAGAAAGAAAGAATTTTTTACAAGATTTAAGAACACGATATAATTTTTTCTCTGAGAAATTGACCTTTATTTTAAACTAATAAGAACATATATGCACGAAATTTATGAAGAAAATAAGAGAGTGCACGAAATTTATGAAAAAAAAAATTAGCAGTTGTCAAATTTTGAAGTGCCTCTTGATTATGTTCATACTTTTATAGATTAAATGGGATAAAGTAGGATTACTGAAGTCTTGAAGAACTTTTAAATAAAAAGTAGGAAGTAATACAATATATCATGAAAATTATCAGTAGTTTTCATGCAAAGAATAATATGGAAAACACGTAAAATCATGCAAATAGATAAAAATGTTTTTAAGTTGCAATGGTTCAATTATTAACTGTCGATAATTGAAATTCCTCATTAGTTTCAGTCACGATACCTAAAAGCAAACGTAATATTGGTGTTCTTCAAATTCTTACTGAATATATTACAACTTGCAATATATTACTGCGAGTACTTAATGCCACTGGTAAAGTATTAATGGATTTCGGGTTCATATAAACGTTACTTGATTTGAAATTATCAAGTTAAATTGATCCAATAACATTATTAGCTTGACTTGAAAATCGACTGCATATACGAAAATTAAAAAAAATTAAAATTACAAATTATTATATACATAATGCTTATCAGCTAATGTCAAACTCAAGTTAATTTCACAAGAAAAAATAATTAACGTTTTTGATGAACTTTCATACTGAAATTTCAACTTAAGTCCTTGATCCGTCATAAAAACGAAGTGGTCAAGTTGTTATTTTCGTTTGCTACGTTATCATCAATCTTCTACTGTCCGTATTGTCATTTATTATTTTTTTTTTTGATTGGCACTAAAACTTATTAAACTTTTCAATTGTATTTATAAATCTAGGAAAAGATTTTATTAAATAATATATTAATTAATTTAAAAGCAAAATTTTTTATATCGTCATAATGATTTTACAAAATTATTTTTTATAAATAAAATTTGATAAAACAAACTACCCAGAAAATGGTTGAATATATTAAAACTTTCTTCTGTATTTTCACAAAGTCGTAAAATTTTAAAAAATATTTAAAAAGAAAAACTTATGTAAAAAATATTTTATATATATTTTTATATGTTGCCTTAAAACTGTCAAACATTACAATTTACATATTTCGTATTTAACATAAAATTAATTTTGTGAATTTTTCGCAGTTCTGGCACATTTTGATTACATTGGTGTCAACACGTCTAAGCAATAGAAGAAACCCTGTATTATGAATTATGATTAGTTTAACATTTGAATTTAACTAGATCATTTTAAGTTTTTATTTACATTTTTTCCCGGGAAGAAGTCTTACTCCGTTTCTTTTACAAATAAGTTATTTTCTTTAGATATTGTTACAAAAAATATTGACAGATATTGTCACTATAAATATTAGGATTAGGTATTTTTTAAAATAATATATAATCAGATGGAGGAGGTACATATTCAATTGAACAACGACAACCCCGGAGTTTTGAACCTTTCGTTAAGGAATGAAATTAATACAGAAAATGAAACAGGGGCAGAAGAGGCACTTCCTCAGGTACCTGTAGATTCAGTGGAATTTGCACCTCCGATTGCATCTAATAATAGTTTACCGTCGCCAGACGTGATTATTGTTGACAACGACAACAGTTCAAGAGCCGAAAATTTTACGGTAGAAACTGAAACTCCAACTAGTTCAAGGAAAAAACGTAAACGGTAAGTTTTTATGAAAATTTAGCAGCCATATATTTATAAGTTAGTATAAATAGTATGTACGTTTTTCGCAGATAAAGGGTAAATCTGTGTCCTTTAATTTTGCAAAAAATCCGTGTATTTATGCGATTCTAATAGTCAATAGGCCATAATAGAACTTGCAGATTTGAATTTTTAACTTGAAACACTTGATATGTCTTTTTTCATCATTTTTTTCTTTTGAATTTTAGTCGGTCGAAAAGCAAAACGTCTAAGGAATCAAAAATTGACATATCTTTAACTGAAGAGGACGATGATGGTTCCATATGCATGATATGTTGTGAACACTATACCATGTCGGGAGAACATAGATTAACATCCTTAAAATGTGGCCATCTATTTGGTGAATCTTGTGCGCGTAGGTGGTTGTCGCAATGTGGAAATGCAGCTACACGTTGTTGTCCCTTATGTAAATCAAAGGCAGATTTTCGGGATATTAGACATATTTATGCAAAAAAAATAGCTGTGAAAGACAACACAGAAGAAGTCAGGTTAAGGGAAGATTTAAAAATGGAGAAACAACGAAGTCACAAATTGGAAACCGAACATCAATTAATGACCTTAGAATTGAAGTTAATTCAAAAAAAAGTTGTAAAGTTGGAAGCTGATATAGAAAGAATGCGCAGAATAGCAAATGCTAATGCTAGTTCAAATGCTAGTTCCATTACAGCATCATTCATAGATAAGCCTACCAAATATTTATATGATCATAAAATGCACATGATAAAAAATTTAGAAATATGTTCAGAGCCAGGCTGCCGTTGCTTAGCGTATGCGTCGAGTGAAAAGCAGTTATTTGGTAAATTTTAGTGTCAACCATATATATTACAGAAACCCAAAATTATAATATTTTTTTTAACTTCAGCTTCTCAAAAATCAATGCAGAATCTTTTTCGAGGTTACGGCGTTAAATATATTGATGTTGCAACTGACTTTAAACCCACGGCGTTCTTATATACTTCAACCAAAGTTTTGAGAGACCTATCTTTAACTTCAACAGAAGATTTAATTTCTTGCGCGTCACAAGAAAAAATAATTAAAGTTTTTGATGTTAAAAATAGAACAGTAATGACAACTATCACTCCATCAGAAAAAGATATATGGTCTTGTGCATTTGATCAAGATCAACGTAGTCATTTATTATATTTAGGATCACAACATGGGAGTACGTACATATACGATATCCGCAGTACCCACCAATGCTTGGAAGAAACATCAAATGTTGATGACACAAGCCCTGTGATAAATATTTTTCCAGTACCGTCGTCAGATATGTTTCCTTTTGGTGGATATCTGGTCTGTAAATTACAAAGTTTATGGTTTTATGAATTTTTGCCTACTCAACGGTTAAGTCCAAATAAATTAGCTGTAGAAGGACCATTTTTGTCAATAAATTATAATAATATAACGGATACTATATTGATATCAACAAGAATCAGCGCAAAATTTCCTATGTCTAAATATATTTTAGGTAAATTAAACAAAATAGATAATATAGTTATGTTTCATATAGAACTAGAATTATTCGGCTCACGAGTTATACGCATCATGTCAAGATGCACACAAATTCCAATAAAAGGCAATAGCTTGGTTGCAGCTTATATTCAAGATTCAAAGCAATTAACATTATGGAATGTAGGAGAAAGTATGAAAATACAGTCATTGCCATGCGTTGACACGGTTTATGATACATGTCCGATAATAATTGATGGAAACAATGAAAGTACCTACTTAGCAGCATTGACTGAAATGAAATGTAGAATATATAAGGTAGAATCAATGTTGAAGTAAAGTTAGAATTTAACACACTGCATACCATGATATTTAAAACAAATTTCTTTGTTTAGGTATTATTGTATGTATTCCAATTTATGTTCAACTAAATGAAACATTTTTTTTTTAATATCTGAAAGAATAAATCTGTGAATCTTTAAATTTTAGATATCATTACGGTTTGTTTTCTGAAACTTGTCTAACCTTTAACTTTTTATTATATTTCAATAAAATATTTCGTTTTTTTATGAAAAAATTTTTAATTTACTTCAAATAAACATGGTATATTTGAACAACTATTACATATTATACGATACCATAATATACAGGGTGTTATATAATTTGGAATTCGTATGGAATGTATGAAATATGACTCACACATTTTTCTTAAATCATTATCGTAACAGGAACCATTGGTCTATCTGGCAATACTCTCTTCGCCATTTTAAAGTCACGTTAGCTGGCATCCCATTCATAATATTGTCTCAGTTCTCGACCACTGTTGATTTGACCAATAGAATCGAGATCAAGACGTTTTCTGCTGTTTAAACTTCTATGGGTGTTCTCGTAATTGTTTAATATATCAACCCTTTCTTTATTTTCGAGTTGATCAAGTTTGGTCTGTGGTTTATTGCCATCCTTAGTATTTTTTCTTCTTTAGTTGGGACGTTTAGACCTCTATGCAAAGTACTATCGCGCACCGACGATCTGCCTTAGTATTTTATTTTGTGATCTTTGTATTATGTCTGTAGTACTCCCACTTGCGCAGCCCCACAGTTGAATGTCATAATTCCAGAATTGTTTTGTTATTTGCTCGTATATCAATAGTTTATTATGAATACAATTTAGAATTTCTGTTCATTAGCCAATTTAGTTTTCTCATCATTATGTCGATTTCTTCTTTTTTTACCTTACATGAGTTTTCCATCTTAATTTGGTATCTAAGGGCATTCCGAGATATTTAGCTTCATTTGCATGGGGAATTGGCACATTATTCAAGTTTGTAACAGAAACATAATTTCAGAGAATATTTAAGTCACATGTATTGATTTCCCTTCATTTAACTTTATTCTCTATTTCTTAGTTCATACATTTACCATGTCAATAGTTCTCTGCAGTTTGGATGCACACTCTTGAGTTCTTTCTCCCACAGCGAGAACAGCCGTGTCGTTGCTGGCTCTGTTTCACCAATATTGGTATCATTTAATGATGTCCGGATATCTCCAAAAGGTTTTGGCAAGTTTAATTTCATTTTGTGAATGATACCCTCATGCCATACCTTATCGAACGCTTGAGCCACATCCAGGAAAGTAGTGGACCATATTTTTTTTGTTTCAAATGTTTCCTCAATGATATTTGTTATGCTATGATTTTGGTCAATTGTGGAGTGCTTGCTTCTAAATCCAAATTGATGATCCGGGATGAGCTTGCTCTCTACTATGACAGGTTTCAATCTGGCTGATAGCAATCTCACATACAATTTTGATATTATTGGAAGAAGAGATGTCAGTCGATTTGACCCTAAATTATGTATTGGTTTACCTGGTTTTGGAACCAGGATAACCTCAGCCATCTTTTTCCAATTGCTGTGGAATCTACAAAAATGCATTTAGCTCAACCATTAATGATAGATCAATTTTAAAATTATCCCAATCCGTGGATTTGTTTGTCAATCTTGGTGGTTCTTGTTTAAATATAATTTTATCACCAACTGTCAATATTTTCAGTGAGTGGTCACAGCTTAAATCATAGTATTCACTAACACTAATATAATGGTCAGAAATACCCTTGGTTATAAAAAAGTCAATTATAACCGAAGATCTGTTTGGATCAGTAAGTCAGTTTCCAGCTTCATATAAAGTCCTTCATATAAGGGTGTCTTTGGCATTACAATCACCACCAAGGATAAAACTGTTTCCTAGTCCGCTAATCATAATTTAATTTTGCGTTTAGGTGCGCAATATATATGTATGTAGCTGAAATTTTGAATTCTTTGTTCTTGGTTTTGATTTTGATGGAGGTTATTTGCATATATTCTAATTCGATTTTCCTACCCTCGTTATGGTTTGAGTTACTTTAGTTTACAATAGCTGATCCACCTCTGGCCCTATTTTCTGGATGTTCAACGTGATAACATATATAATACTTAATGGTTATGTAAAAGTTTTTCGTAAAATGAGTCTCGGAAATTAGGCAAATGTCAATTTTGTTTTTGCACAGGCACAATTCTAGTTCATTTAAATGATTTAGCAGCTCGTTGGAATTCCATGTCAATATTCTGAATTTATACATTGTTTTTACTGGGGTATTAACTTAATTACTTTTTCTAGCTCGTCGTTTTAAGTCTTTTAATGAATTTTCTTTGAATCATCTCATTTATTTGACTTAATATTAAATTTAAAGTATCTTCTAACGTAATTTTATGTGCTCCAGAATCCCGTATTCTCCTTGCGTAGGATTTGGAGTAATCCACGCTCCTTACGTTTGAGGTCGCATCAAATCTCGCATACTCCATCACTGGGGTCCAAGCGCCATTGGAATTAAATGCAGATGAGGGCCGGGCTGCCGCTACTGGGGCTCTTGTCTTTTTTATCACATGAGTTGCTTTGTACCCTTCCACAGAACTCAGGCAGAGAAGGAGCGCCTTTTCCTTTATTGGAAAGGGCCTTTCCAATATCCTTCTCTAAAGCTCGCGCATTACATCACACCCCTGCAATTAGCCAAATGCAATTCGCAGTTGGCACATTTAGATGGCTGGCTTCTGCTGATCCTGCACTCCCTGGAAATACACTCGTATGGTTGAAACTCTGATATCTCTTGCATTGTGGGATAACCTTTGCGTTTATTTAATTGGTTCTATTTTGACTTCTTATTTAATTGGTTCTATTTTGACAATCTTATTTACTATCGACTTTATGCAATAAAGTTTGTCCACATTTTCGTTCATATCAAACGCCAGAATAAAGAGTGGTACCTTTGTCATTTTATTCCTAATTCTGTTACTACTGTCAGTTACTTTTTCTTTTCTCATAATATTTACTGTATCTTTTATCTTGAATTCTTGATTTCTTAAGTCCTGTATGATATCTTCTTTATCACATGACCATAGAAATTCCCTTGCAACTACCCTTATCGGCCTTTCATTTTTATTTTCGTATGTATACCATTGAGCCTTTATCGATTCCAGCTTCTTGACTAGGGCTCTGTAATCATCGGAAGACTGATCTAATTGTTATTTTTAATTGTAACAATTTTAAAGTTCTTAATCAATGAATCCATTGTGAAAATGTCTATGTTAATAGGGGGTGGTTTCCGTTTCTTAACAGAAAAATAAAAATGTATAAATAATAAATTCTTAAATTTTTTCATTGTTTTTTTTTATTACTTTCGTTAGTATTTATCTTTATCCTAGACCTAGGTAGCAGACTTAGTTTCACAACCGGATACCTCCTCTTCACTAGAGGGGAATGAAATAGATTTTTTGACTTGCCGCTCTTCGGTTTCAATTCAATTTCGAGTCTCAGAGCCTCCTTGAGGGACAAGTTCTAAGAGCGCAAGTCCGTAATTTCTCTGCTTAACTTGGCAATCATGTCTTCAGTCTCGCTTAATTTGGATTTCAGCTGTTCGTTCTCTTCGCCTACTTGTTTAACTGACCGATGGCTTGCTAAACCAGGTCCATCTTCACATATTAACTGACAGTGGAGTTCTTTTAGTTAATGAACTTCTAACGTTGAATGAGAGCTTATCATTGTCTACCGGTGAGGTAAATTTCTGTAATTATGTTGGGAAATACACCTCCTTAGAGGTGAACCAGATCTTTCATGTTGATTGGTCAAAATGTTCCCTCTGACAGAGGAAACCTCGTGAAGGTGAGATATGGCGTTGGATAGAGGAGACTAGGTCGATGTTACTGCTTCCCACTAACTGTATTCGCATTATATCCCTTCCCTCCCATGTTGTCAAATGAAATTTTTTTATTAAATTATTTTAGGAGAATGACATTTTTCAATTATAATGATTCTTAATGACTCTTATCAATTTTAATTTTTTTAAATTAAAATATCAAATTTTGTTTTTCATTTGACAAGAAAATCTAAAAAAAAAAAACATTCACATATTATAGACGTTAAAAATATTTAACAACGTTTTATTCGTTGCAGAGTTGTAATAAAATATGTTCTTTTCCATTGAAAACAGACTTGTTTCTCTTTAATATAATATTTGTTTTAAATCCAAATTTACCAACTTTTTTAAAAATACATATATGGAAAAATGGAATGTTGCAATCGAACACAAAACATGCTCTTGAATGATGCCTTACAGCATTCGAAATTCATTGATGATGTCACTTCGTCAGAAAAGAAGACAATTATGTCATTATTTGATGTCAATATGTCATTCAAAAAAATAAAATTTGCTTAATAATAATTTTAGAATTAGCTATGTTGAGAACTTTTTTATACAAAATACCGATTATCGAATTAAGAGATTAGAAAATTGATTAGTGTTAATATGAACCGGTTTGAATATGTTCCTGCAAAACTTCAAGAAGATGAAAGCTTTGTGGGTAAACATGATAACATAAAGATTTACAATGGGCATGAGAAAGTACGTATTTAGTTTATTACAATGAAGTCTAAGGAATAATCCTTAAATTTAAATAGACTCATTTTGAGGATGGAGAAGTGGTTTTGACGACACATAGGTTATTTTGGGGAAAACCAGGTCAAATATCTCGAGGAGAAGTTATATTGTGCCTTCATTTTAAATATGGTACTGCAAGTGATAATTAGTTTATTTAATATTTTACTGAAATTTTATCTTTTAAGTTGTTGGTATTGATGAAGAACAAGCAAGTTCTTTTATATTTGGTAAGAAAACACGTGTTATTTTTAATTTACGGCCTCCTTTAGAAGACAAGACACCGGGACCCTTTGATTCAAGTAGTGCTCATTTTATTAAACTATCGGGAAGGCATGGGTTAGCTATCGAATTTATCGAAACTATTAAGGAGACAATAAACGCAAGAATTTGGGAAATAAAATCTACAAGTGTGGATATGGTAAGCGTTACACAAAAAACTGAAGTGGTTCCTAGAATAAAACTTAGAACAGGCATAACTGGTATTGAAAGATCAATCGTTGAAAAACAGAAACAGACTGATGAAAGTATAGCTGCTGCCTTCCAGGATTTGAAGGTTCTTATGACAATGGCAAAAGAAATGGTTGGAATATCTAAAGCTATAAGCCAAAAAATAAAAGAACGAAAAGGAGAAATATCAGAGGATGAAACAGTTAAATTTAAGTCTTATCTTATGAGCTTAGGAATTGATGATCCTGTTACACGAAATAGTTTTGCGAGTACGTCTGAGTACTATAAAAGCTTATCTAATGAAATTTGTGGGATACTTCTGGACCCTATAGAGGTATTTTAATTACAAATACATTGTTATTTTAACTCTTAGAACAATTTCCAGGAAATTGGGGGTATGATGTCTTTAGCGGATGCCTACTGTAGAATTAATAGAGCTAGAGGTTTGGAACTTCTTTCCCCAGAAGATGTACTAGATTCCTGTAGATTATTAAATGGACCCATCAAATTAAGGCAATTTCCTAGCGGAGCTATGGTATTAGAACTAGAATCCCAAGAAGAAAAATATGTATCTATAGAAACTGCCGAAAAGGTAGAAGAACATGGATCACTTTCAGTTGAAGAATTGGCTAAACTCTTCGGAATATCAATGATATTATCAAGAGAACGTCTTTTAGCTGCAGAGCGTAATGGTAAAATTTGTAGGGATGAATCAATAGAAGGCTTAAGGTATTATCCAAATTTGTTTCTTAGATAGATATTGTTTTCCAAACACAAACAAGCAGTTGCTTAATAAATTTTAAGAGCAAATATTATTGTGTTTTATATTTTTTTATTTACATATGTATGTACTCAAATTTTTCAAGATGCAATAATAACGAAGATTATTTGTCTTTAGACATTAATGTTTTTCTTGAAGTGTATTGCGTTAAACTATATTGAAACTTAATAATTTTCTTTTATTTCGAACAATAACAAATTAAATTTAAAACGATATATTTAAATATGTTTTATGCCTATTAATATAATTAATTATCATGTACATATTTGCTTTTTAAAGGGTTTTTTGGGGGATCAAATCGCTAATTGATATCGAAGAGAAATTATGTTGTAAAAATTTCGATACTTTAATTGTAAACACAAACCAATTCAAGCAAATGATTCTTGTCTATAATACAATTGAAACTTTTACGATATTTCTCGTATACCTGCAGAATATTTTTTAAGTTACCACTTTACGATATTTCTCGTATACTGCAGAATATTTTTTAAGTTACGCAATGGCAATAACTTTTTGATGCGTGGCTCAAAATATTGGTTTCTTGTCAGACATTTTTCCTACAAGATAATGCACAAAACTTAATTTTTTAAATAAAGTCCAATTTAACCCTTAAGAATTTCTTAATTTTCCAGAAAGACTTTAATCTTCTCCAATTTTAATTGCGTTGTTAATAATTATTACAAAAGAAGAAATCAAATTCAGAAAGATTAAAGATGAAGATCCTTATAATTTTTATGAAATAAATTAGGGCAAAATAACCAACTAAACAATTGCGTCAATTCAACCAATGTAAAATTTACAAACTGTTTGATTCTTGACATTATTAAAAAATATGTCTGTCAGCCGTGGTTTGATTGCATGTATGGAATATATACTCGACATTACATTACTCACAGACGCAAATGTTAGGGAAACTCGGTTGTTAAGTTGAACATTTGTAAAACAGTGAAGAGACACCATTTTGGACGGTTGTTGCAAATTTCATTGAAGAAAAAAATTCAGTATAAAATAGCATTTACAATACTTTATTTTTCTCAATAACCCCTAAACCAGATCAGATAGCGTGATAACTCATACACCAAATTAAAGCTCAGTAGTCAAGGTTGCCCCCTGTGCTAAATTGGCGAAAGCTCCTATGTTACATCATCTAGAAAATGAACGTTTTTTAAAAACGTAGGTCACCTGGTCTTGTTTTTTATAAAAATGGAAACAAAATTTAATAAGCAATTATTTTATTATACATAATTCACTTATTATTTTACATATTAGTCTGTTTATGAGACAAATCTCTAAAAAAGGACTCACATAAGTTATAAGTTCCTGATAACTGGGATCATTTCGTTCTTTTACAAAGCCGACACAATTTAAATATCAATAACTTATAAAAAAATATTACAAAAACACAATAAAATACACAACAAAAAGTTACACTCTCAGACAAATGATATAAAAGAACACATTGTCAGATAAAGGTATCAAAAACGGATTGTCAGGATTTATGTTATAAAAAATATAACTAAGTTATTTTATATGAATGCCTAAGTATGTAGTAAGTAAAATTATGAAAAGTTGTCAAAAAATAAAATTAAAATTTTTGATGAGGAAAAAAGTTCACGAAATAAAACTTTATTTTTTTACGTTTTCTATATAAAAAGCAATGTAATGTCAGTGGACTAAATATTGACATTTTATGTGTTTTCATTCCAGAATTGTACCTACATAAGAATTTGTCGTGCAAACATGGCTATATAAAACAAAAAATGAGACTAGTAGCGCCTCTAAGAGAATTGTTTAAAAGTTTTGAATAATACCTAAATGTCAAAGGAAGGGATATAGATTTTCCTTTTCGTGAAAAAACCTCAAAATGGTGAGTTGTTTGAGAAAATTATATGTAATTTGTACCTGCAATTTTATTAAACATCCATTCATAATTTTACGATTTGAATAAGAAGTTGCACTTTTTTTTTGTGCAATAAATTATTAATATGATTATTATTTGTGTTCTTTTAAATATTCTAAGAATATAAACAATTATTTCAGTCCAACCAAAAAAGAAAGAAGACAAGAAAATTGAGAGGACATGTCAGTCATGGACATGGTCGCATAGGTAATTTTTGGAATATTTTACATGAAATTTAGAATTAACTAAAAGAAATGAAAAACAGGAAAACACCGTAAACATCCTGGTGGACGTGGTAATGCAGGTGGTATGCATCATCATCGCATTAATTTTGACAAATACCATCCGGGTTACTTCGGGAAAGTTGGCATGAGGAATTATCATTTAAGACGACAATATAAATTTTGTCCAACAATTAATCTAGATAAGTTATGGTCGTTAGTACCAGAAGAAAAGCGTCAACAATTAGAGAAAGAGAAAGAAAAGGCACCAGTTATTGATTTAGTACAATTTGTAAGTATTATTTTCATTGCTTATTACTCTTACGTTATCAGTAATCTTAAAAACCAGTGCAAACAATTGGACCATATTCGTAAAAAAAAAATATATTTTAAATTATGTGATTTAAATTGTTTTCAATAACAAAAAATTAATGTATACACGATAATGTTTCTGAATTAAGAACAACGCGTTTGATTATGAAAAATTAAATAAGAAAAATGTACATAAATATTTAAAAGTTTTTTCATACTTGTAGGGATATTACAAATTGTTAGGAAGGGGTCACCTACCTAAGAAGCCTATAATTGTAAAAGCGAGATATTTTTCAAAAAAAGCTGAAGACAAAATTAAAAAGGCTGGTGGTGTTTGCCTGTTAAAAGTTTGAGAATTTTTAAGTATAAAGGTGATTTAAATTTGAATTATTTTATATTGTTAAATATTCTTTTTATGAATGTAAATTGTTTCTAATCTACTTACAAATGAATATTTTTGTCAATTGGTCAATGAAAAATATTTGAAGGTTGTAAATTTACATTCATAAATTGAGCTTATATTTTTTGTTCAATGATGTTTACATAAACAACCTGTCAGAAAACTGTGAATGAATCTATTATTTACCATAACTGAACTGAGACTTAAAAAAATACTAAACAAAGCGAAAATTTTAATGAAAAAGGCTAATGAAACATTTTTATTCCAGATGAAAAAAACACCTTTCCGGACTGGAGAAAAAAACTTAAAAAATTTTTTAAAATAAAAAGTATTTTAAATGAAAATAATGAATTTTTATTCACAAATTATTTAGAAATATGGCACTGTAAATGTAATACACAACCAATTTTGCTAATACATATTTACGTATCTATAATTCTATAAAAATAAAACTATTGAAAAGATAAAATTATGTCACAGAATCTTAACCAGTATCAGGCTGTTCAATTTTGATCTTTAAACGAAGTTGCAGTCGTTTCATGTTTGAGTTGAAGGAGTACATACATGCATACATGTGTGTTTATACAATGTTAATCTACTTCACAAAACTACATACTTATGTCGGTACATTTACCATATTGTGTTTACATTAAAACGAGTTTATTATAGTTCTGATTAAATTTATATTAGTTTATTAGTCCATATTTAGTTCTGATTAAATTATATAAAACCGCCTTTTTCTATTTTGATATTTTTCCTGGTATGTATTGACAAAAATCCCGTACAATAAAATTTTCACTACCCACATGCAATAAACTAAAAAAAATTATGCCTGAAAATTTATTTTCATATTTTATATCTGAAACTGTTATTGCATATTAATTTTGAAGGATCAAGAGACGAATGCTAAGTTTATTTCTGTAAAAAAATAAAATAGAAAAGGTGTAAAATTTACTACTAACATCCGTTACTATATACATTTAATAATTTTAAACGAATAACGCGGAAAACAACTCTATTCAATTTATGTATGTATATGAAGGTATAGAAGTACAAACATTGCTTTGCAAATTTTCAAAAAATTTTTATTTTTACATAATCTTTAAATTTATTAATAAGAAAATAAATATCTTTTATTAATAAATTGCTTTGGGATTGATTGTCACACAAATATTTTTGCAGCTCCTTGTACGAAGTTAGTTAATGAACCACATCCAGTAACACACTAACCCATATCACTTTTAAGAAAAGCTAATAAGTTGTAATTCGCAGTTTATTCGTAATTGTTTTACGGTTTAAGCTTTACATTTACTTTACATACATCATGCATAGGTATGTAATATACGTATATTATGAGTATATCACTTTTAAAATTGGCCGAAAGTACTAACTTAGCCCTAATATTTATGTTAAAAAATTTATGATATTGCATCTAAATAGGGTCTTATTATTCAGTAATACGTAGTGCAAATACATTTGGTTTTTTAAGAGTTACATGTACATATATGTATATATATAACATTTATATGAGCAATGTACTAAATATACATAGATAATAATTTTCCATTATTTTCTAACATGGTAGAAAAAATGTGGCAAGTATTAAATGAATATTCTAAATTAACATAAGTTCGCTTTATTACAAACGTCTTTACTAATCACATGATATTAACATACATTTTTAAAATAAAAAGGACGAAAAATCATACTGTTCTAAGTTTTTATTTCTTTTGTGTATAGAGTGATACACTTAATTACAATCTTTTACATTTATTCAATCTTTATTGCGTAGAAAAATTAAATTTTATGCGCACTGGATAAGTTTTAGAGTAAAACTTCCAAAAGCAAATAAGTTTTTACAAATTTTAACATAGGTACATAATATATGTGTATTATATGAGCATCTTTCTCCATTAGCACATTCCACCGCCTCCATTTACTGTAAGCTTTTAAATCTTTCAATAAAAGGCATTCAAGGAAATAATTAAAATAAAAAACGTTTATTACTTTAACGCTAAAAGAGAAAAAAAACTACGCTTTTTCCTAATTTTGCTTATAAATAAGGCTTGTTTGTTACATTACCTTGATAAAAATATAGGTAAGGCATTATTGTTTATTGTTTCAAAATAAATTATGAAATGTCATTCAAAGTTTGTGGGGATTTATTACTTAAACGTACGATTTTTTTTAAAGCATTCCAAATCCTTTCGAATAATTAATGGCCTTCAGAAGTCGATCTTCCAATTTTTCTCGATTTTCGTATTCAGGTAGTAGTAAAACATTGAAGCATGTGTGGCTGGTAGGTAAGCGATCGCAATCTGGCCCGTTTCTTGCAATTACCTTTAAAAAATTACAATTAGAAATATTTGATACAAAATAAAAATGTTATGAAAATTTTCAGTATTACCAATTTTAATTTGCTTAAACCTCCTACTGGTACTCGGTCCGAACCTGTTGTGAATTCTAAGAGTTTTCGTTTGGATTCCATCGACAAACCATGCACTATATTCCAAAAATCTTTAATTATTTGAGAATTTTCAGTATAGCCTCCCTCATATTCAGTTGACTTTTCTAATTCTATGAAATCGAATTTCTGCAGATTAAACAAAAATTAGTCATTTTAACTAATATGTTAAATAATAGCTTCAGAATATTCACCCTACTCCCGCAAACTAATAATTCAATCTCTTCTGGTCTAAATAACAATTTTAATGGTGATTCATCTGTCACCATTTCAAAACCTTTTTTAAATGCCTTAAATTGCCTGTCTATACTAGTATTTAATAAATAATCGGCATACAATTCAATAAATTCTAATTTATTTTCTTGGTTAACTAAAATATCAGCACCGCCTTCTTTTAATTCGTGTTCAACAAGATTACCAAAAACATCTGTATAACTTATTTTAAAAGTTTGCATGAAAACATCTTCCATATCAACTTCAGTATAATCTAACATAGATTTTAAACTTTTAAAAATTATTGGGTTAAAGTCAGCCAAATCATAAAATGAGCCTCTACCGCCCATCAACTTTCGATAAACAACCATTGGGAAATTCACAGCCAAAATTACATTATTATATATAGCTAAACCTAAAACAATCCCTATAAGTGTAAATTGGGCATCATTTTCGAAAGAATTTGAATTAAACCTGAACAACAAATTTTTAATGTTTAAATTTTCAAAAAGTAATTGTGCACATTACATACCATACAGTCTTTGTATCTTCTTGATGGACAAACATTCCAAAATCCGGATTGAAAATTTCATCGACAACTAATTGGAAAAATTCCTTTGATACGCCTCCTTCGTCTATACCTTGTTCGTCAGCAAATTCTACAACTAACTGTTTCTTGAAATCTTTTGGAGTTGCCATTGCAACCATCTCAAGCTGTAAATACATAAATTGCGTGTTTATAATTATATATCATACTTTTCTGTGTGTTTAAAAATGATAACTTTTCCCAACTTTACAAATTTCAATTAAAAAAAAAAACCGTATGTAAATAACAGATTTTTTTTGTTATTCAAGTGTGAAACAAATTTAAAACTAATGTACATACATATATCAAGTAAGAGTACGTTGCTTCAATTTTTTTATTTATATTTTCATATCGTATTGTTAGTAGTATACAAAATTCTTGTAATTATTTTACTTACTTCTAAAAGAGCATCTTCAATTAGTTTTTCGCGTCGCACCCTTATCTTGAGGTAAGGGTTTGGTCCAGCACCATTTCCATCACTAATATGTTGGAATATCGTTAATCTTCTTTCACTGTACATTCTTACACGACTATCGTAATAAAGCGCAACTACTTTGGTCGCTGGTGTCAATATAAAGGAATATAACATAAACGTAAATTTTCTATCTGCAATAAAAAAAATTTAATTTAAAAAAAATCCAATAAATTTTTTTAGAAGATCATTAAAGTACTTGGTCTAATATCCATTGTATAATTTTTATAATATAAATAATCATTGTCCATTTCAATAGTTTCACTTAAAGGTTCATTATAAAATTCTTCAAATGGTATTAGTGGAATTCGACAATCCATGGCTGAAACACCCAACTCCTTTTCCAAACTATCTTCTATTAATTTCTTTTCACGATTTTTCAAATGCGTGTATAGCATAAAATCATCATCATCTTGAAAGGTATTTGTTGGAGAGTCTTTACCATTTTCGTTTTCACATAACTTTGTTGAATCTATTGTTCCAGCTAATATGTTTGCATAGTACAGAATCTGTTGAAAAAATTAATTTTTGGCAATTTGTTTGAAAATTTGCTAATAAGAAGCCAACCTTTAAAACTTTTGTTGCACTAGTTATTACTTCACTATTTTCAACATAACGTGATCTTCCGAAATTTCCTGTAATAACTTGCAAGCTTATTAACTGTTGTAAAGTTTGAAGAAGACGGTTTAAACTAGATTTGCAGTGTTCTGCCCAAATTCGAGCCAATTTCGCTTCAGCCCAAACCGGTAAATGCGCTGCAGCACCACAAATATTAGGTAAAGCATTCTCCAAAAATTCACTCGGTGCTAATTAAAATTCATATATTAGTTAAAAATAGTTATCAATTAACACAAAAAAAACTTTCTCATACCCATGGCCATTATTTCATAGACGAGTACCATTATATATATAACATTCTCGATATAATCTTTTTTTTCTGTTGTCATTAAATCAACTGTCAATAATATCGATAAACTATGTAATCCATTATTTAGAGCTTCATAAATAGGACAATCAAGAGAAAATAATTTCTCCATTGATCTTCTCAAGCTTTCTATATCTATTTTAAATTCTTCCTCTTCTTCTATTGCATTCTCTGAAGCACAACTATCTTCATCTTTATCAGGATCACTTTCAAGTGAACGTATATCCTCCTTCTTTAGACTTTTTAAATCCGCAGAAACCTTTTCAAGAACTTCATCTATTTTTGTCTTAGGCTTTTTACGAAAACTTCCAGATAGTAACTGAGTTGAACTAAAAACTTCCCCGATTGTTCTGATTAGTTTTGTGTATGATTTGACACTTTTACACTCATCAATTAATTGAGTAAGTTTTTCTTCATCAAGAGATGTTATAGGGACAATTAAAAAAGAGGTGGGACTTGAAACTGGTTTCCTTTTAATTTTATGACTAGATGACGACAAATTTAAATCACTAGAACTGCTTGTCGTTCCACTTGATGCACTGGCACTACTACTATGACTAGACGGCGTTGTCGCATTCGACGATGATGTGGATCCATCGTTTCTATTATTTAATTTATAAGTATTTGAAGTAGTTGATCTTGGGTACGAAGTGCTAAAAAAGAAAGTAAAAAATTTATAGTTATGTATATTTAAACAAACAAATTAAGCAATAAAAACTATAAACAAAAAAAAATAAATAAACTCGTTAGATATTTGAATAGGAAATGCTTTATGTCCTTGTTGTTAGCTTTTAAATGTATTTCTTCAAAAAATTTTTCAAGGAAAATGTTGATATTTTTCCGAAATATGTATAAAAATTTTTTTAGGTGTGGGAAAAGAAATCTCTCTTTTCTGCGACGTAAAATACTTTTATTCTTGCTAAAATATTTCTTGTACTGCATACGCATTTTTTTTATTAAATACTTACTCATTACTTTTTTTAATTAAATACTTACTCATTAAGGTCTCTTGAACTTTGTTCGGGATTATTTAATAAACTATTCGAATTATTACTTTCAATTGAAAAAGAACTAGATTGTCCTGCATCAGAAGTATTTAAAATCTCTGATACATTCGAAGAGGATGAAGGACTTGTTCTAGCTATTTTTGAAGGTTGGATTTGAGTAGTATCACATAATTTTGCATCTTGAGAAAATAATTGTATTGCCCTAGCTGCAGCTTGATTTGGTGTTAATTCTTCTATTTCCCCGCTAGATGCACAATATTTGTTTTTACAATTTGAATTTCCGCAACCATGTAAGAGTTGATAAAAATAACGTTCAATTAATTTTCTAGCTGCTGCGCGTTTCATTTCTTCTGTTTCTTCTAAACAATTACTTGAATGATTATTTGAAGAAGTTGTTACAGAGGTGGGTGTACAATCTAAACTATGTTCAGTAGCAGGAAAAGTTTTGAAATCGTTTGTTAAAACACCTTGCTCAGAATCTGAAGGTGTTTCAGAATCTAAATCGTCCTTATTAGTGATAATATTTCCTAATAAATTTGGATCAGTGACGTTTAATTTATCGTTTTGAGTTAAATTTGAGTCACAATTTATTTTTGTGTTTTGATCAATTGGTAGTATTGTTTCGCTTGACTCAGAATTATAAATATTATTTACTTGATCGGGCTTATCGCCAACAGACGACGATTCTTCAGTATCTCTGATTAGAAAAATATGTAAAAAATTTTAAGAGTTGCAGATTTATTTGTTATTTGATAGAGCAGTTATGACTTTTTTAGAGCATAGACAACTTGTAATATTTCATAAAGGAACCCTTTCTCAGAACAAAAATTAATTGATATTAAACACTTTTTGATTAATTTATGAAATTAATTCTTTGTTTTTACATTATTACATACTAAAATTTAATATTACACTTAAATATGCAGATTGAAATTTGCAATTATTTTTAAAATTAACAAAAAGATTCGTTTATCAGTCAAATAGAGAAATCTCTCATAGATCTTTCATATAACAAATAACCTTACGTCTGTAAGTTTATTTGTACTTTCATCCAAAAATTTTATTACTATTCAAATCAGTAAAATAAACTTCAGTAATCAGTAAGTATACTTAGCTTCCAATAATTTATAAAGCATTAAAAAATTATAGTTTTTAAAGTACTTAGAGAATTTTGTAGCTAAAAAACGAAGAGATTTTAAAACAAAGAGTCGTTTATTCTTTAAGTACATCACTATGAAAAACAAAAAAATGGGTCTAAGTTGACAAGTTAATGATTAAAATAACAAGTTTGATAAAATAAAGATTTTCGTGAAGAAAGAAAAATATTTCCGGAATAGAAAAACATGCAAAAACATATATGCATACATATTATATGCAGGCAATTTTGAAGGATCTTAAATGATAAATTTAAGAAATAACAAATAATGTTAACAATAAATGGGGGAGAGTTTTTCTACAAATTTCATACAGCAAAACTACGAAACAGAAAAAAAATAAATTTTATTAAATCGATTTTTTAACTATTAATTGAGTTAAATTTTAAAAATGCATGATAACGATATTTAAAAAATATTATGCAAAATGTGAAACATAAAAGGTCCTATTCTTACAATGAAATGAAATATACAATTTATAAACTTTTTTGCAATTAAAGTAAGGTAAATTTTAAGTTAAAAAAAGTATGCAATTTAGTTAATTTCTTAATATTAATATTAAGGATGTTATATAATAACAGTATGAACCCACATACATACATACATATGTAAATTATTAATTTTCATAAATATTCAAAAAATATTTTTTAGAAATAGTTTTCCTTCTTGCAAGTCACGTTCATTTTGATTAACTCAAACTTTTAACAAGATTTATAAATTATTTATGGTTTTACGTCTTTACATTTTTCTTTTAAAAATAAATTTTTAATTCAAAACAAAGATAGAAAAAATTACTAAAAATAAACAAAGTAAAAGTATTTTTTATAAAAAGATTTAGATTTGAGCTTTAAGTATGGAAGTTTTTGAATATTCAAAATCATTTATTCCGCTGATCCAAAAACAATATATTGTTTTCCTTTGTTAACGGATATTTTTGTAAAACAATATTTTATGATTTATGGACAATATTTTTACCAAGAAAGATATGTAGGTTTTTTCTTTACCTTACTTTTATCCCAGAGATATTATGGAAAATTAACGAAGAATGATAATTATTCTTCATAAGCACATACATATAGAATTTATTTTTTTTTTTATTTTTAGTTTTTTGCAAAAGAAAATGTATTACATACAAACAAAAAAAGAAACAAATGAAAAAGTTAAAAATAAAAATTTTTGAATAATTAAGTAGAAACTAGAAAAAAGTAGGAAGCTTTTCATATGGAAATAAAAGCGTAAAAATATTTACATATATAATATATATGTATGTTTGTATGTATGAACAAATATAAATTATTATACACTTCCGTAAATTTATGTAAGTTGTACATATGTACATCATTACTTAAAAAAAAGATAGAACAAACCAAAATTAAATGAAAGTTCACTTTCATCAGGGCATTGAATCTACTTTATGTACAGAACACAATAAATACGTGCATGTGTGGGATATTTAAATAATCATAGATACCTTCATACGGATATATACATACATATATGTTATATCTGAAATACATTGACTAAGTATGTAAAATGCGGTCGAACTTTACTTGAAACGAAAAAGAAAAAACTGAGTAATTATAAATATATGAATGTATATAAATTATAAATATTTAAGCATACATACATACCTATATCAATGTCAAAAACCGTATGTTCAGTTTTGTAAAATAAAGCATTTTCAAATTGAATTGCAAATATTTAGATGGGACATGGATATATCCTTAATCAATTTTTTTAAACAATTATACTTTCAACAAATTACGAAATATTTAATCCTAATGTATTCATCATTAATTCGCATAATAAAAAAACTCAAATTCGTTAATATTTCATTTTATAAAATAAAATAATTTATAATTCATGCAGATAAATATTCATTTTAAATTATTAATAGCCATAAATTAATTTAACAATTTCCTATTAAAATTATATTTAATGTCGCATAATTGTTTTATATCATCAGTACCTTATATTGTAATAAAAATAAAAAAAAATTAATGAATACTTTTATTTTATTTTGAAAATGAATTGGTGCATTCACCTTAAATGATATTTTATGAACTAAAATATTAAAAATATTGAGTTCATTGTAGGACTCAGCCAAACATAAACACAAAACAAAAATGAAAATCTTATAAATTTTTTATGAACTTTTTTATAAAATTTTAAAATTTATAAGAAAACTCAAAAAACTGTTCTCAAAGAATTTTATTTTTTATTTAACGTTTTAAACTTATTCAACGCATTTCCTTTTTTTTCTTTTTATACAAAATAAAATTTCAAACACAATTTAGCTGCAATACTCTTTTATTTTCAGTGTGATATATTTACATATAATAATTTAAACTATAGTAAATATGTAGTCAAAATGTAAGAGCAGATATGAAGTTATTAATTTCGAATTTTAATTTTAAATATAAAAGATGTTTTTTGAAGTACTGAAAAATTAAAAGTTACTGAAAAAATTTTAAAATTTGCAGTCATGCATTTTTCAAAATATTTGATACGTTTTTGTGATTTTTATATAATTATATATATGATTTAATTTATTAACCTAGATACCCAGATTAGCTAAAAAACTAATCGTAAAAAAACTATTTCAACTTCGATAAAAATTTTTCATGAAATCTAATCTAAATTTTTTGTTTCATGCCCTCAAACATTGCGTTTGGAATTTATCACTTTTTCAAAATTCATAAAGCAAATAAAATTTTAAATATAAAAAGAAAGTTTTGTTAATTACGAATACTATAATTTATTTATAATTAGTTTATTATTTGAAATTATACTCACTAATAATTATAATATCGCATTTTAAATTTTGTATTGAATATTTAAATTTACAAATTTTTAAAAATTTCTTAATTTCACACAATTTTAAGTTTATTTTCTTAATTCGATAAATATTTATTTACTGCATGTAATACTATTTAACGTAATGACAATTTTTTTTCTTGCTCTTATTTAAATAAATTAAAAATTACGTTTCTTCACTTTCATGGTATATTGTAAACTATCTAATTAAAATGAAAGATATTTAAGATAATTTTGCAAAGCAAAATGAAATTAAAATTTCGTTTCTGCTAAAATCTCTTTGTGTATCTTTTCGGTATTGTAAATTATTGTTTTACTTTTTAAAATCTCTTTAAAAGAAAACAAAGAATATAATAAGTTCACCATGAATCAAAATTAAATTCAATGAAATTAGAGTAAAAACAAACATTAAAAAATATAAAACTTAAAGATAAAGAGATTATAACAGAAATAGCAAAAATATACATGGATATTATTTATGTAAGTAAAATACAATTTTAAATATGTATGTAAATATACAATTTAATGCTTTGTTTATATACAATACAAATGATTTCTCTCGCGAAAATCCCAAGAAACTGTTTGCAGAAAATATGAAATCTTGTAAATTATTTATTAAATTGTTTGTGTGCACAACATTGATATATATAATGTTTTTTATGTTTAAGGTAACAAAACAAAAATATTTGCAACTGATTTTAGTTTTAAAACAAAATTAAAAACATATATGAATTATACATACATATGTGGGTATGTTACTGATAAAAAAAAGTTTTTGTTAAAAATATGAAAGTGGTCCGTAGATCCGAAGATCCGAGATCAACAAAAATTAAATTAACATACTGAGTACAGCTTGATTCAAGACTTCAAGAATTTTATATAAGTAAAAATAACCTTGACTTGTAAAGATTTCCTTAACATTGAATACAAGTGAAATTTTTTAAAAATTCGGATTTTCGAAATAAAAATTTTATCCAATTTTGATGCTCTAAATGCATATAAGCCGTCATAAATGGTTTGAATGCATTTAGAATGAAAAATGAATTTTCTGGTTAAAGTCAGCTGTTATTAAAAATGCATCACGCTTGGATTTATTTTGGGCAGTTTACAGGTATACCGAATTTTCGGCGTTTTTTATATTGATCTTTTTAAATATAGTATGTATTTTATTATGAAATAAGCTAAAAGCAATCTCAGCAAAATGAGTAGCAGTAGATACAAATTTGTGTGCAGGGATTTATGTATGTACCTATGTATATGACATTTGACTTGTTATCGAAAATCACTATTTTATATCGATGCCTTTTCAAAAATTTTAAAAGGTTTTATGAACCGTTGTCTAAAGATCTATTATCTATAATCACTTGATAAATTGAAACACGATAAAGTTATAAAATGTCGATGTAAATATGCGATTGACAACATTGTCAAAAACATTTCAAATCAGTTTGTTGTTGCATTTAATAGGTACATCTTGCAAAATAATACCTCTAAATAGCTACTTATTATATCTTATTTTTTTGTTATTCTCTAAAAAAGAATTGGCCAATATTAAATAATTTTTTTATAACACATTTAGTTTTACAGGTTGTCATTGCCCTAAAAGTATTTGTTTTCTTTTAAAACATACCTTGAAGTTTCGCCGTCCAAATTTTCCTTTTTTTCAGAGTTCATAAGTATATCAGGCTAGAAAAAATCCAAAAATTTTGTTATGGTCTTTATACTTATTGTTACTTTTTGATATCCTCTCGTATGAATTTTCTTTTTTTTACACACACTTATGCAATAACGAAACCGAAATTGCTATATATTAGGAACATCCAGAGTCTCTTTTAGTTTTTTAGATAAATTTCACTTTTAAATTTTTTTCTTACTGTGAAACTTATTAACACTAATGATTCCTCTCTAGAGACATATTTTTTTAGTGGATATTCTTCTAATTTTCATCTTCAACCTACTTGAACCTAAAACTTTCAAATAAGTTTTTAAAACACATTTAGTTTTTACCTTGAGGCCGTAATAAAAAAAAGCACTAATGTGTTTTAATGTTTAAATTTTTCTTTGTTTATTAAAATTAAATTTTTCGTATTTATTTAATTGAATTTTTCAAAATATGTATAAAATTACATTGAGCTTTTAAAATGACATTACTGAATTGCAATGCAAAATTGAATTTTATTCTATGCTTACACTAGTTTACTAGGACGAATGTCAAACTCTTTGTACATCTGTCAATCTTATAATAGTAAATGATTATACAACAGTTATACCCTACCATATTACTAATATAGCAAAATAATATTGCAAATTTCGAACTTTTAGAAATAAAATAATATCCATGCAATTAAAAAATACCTTAAGTTTCAAATTTGATTTATATACATACATATTAAATAATGTATTTCGAACAAAATTCAAAATTATTATCTTAAAAGTTTTTTAAAATACATCTATCTAAATAAACGCTCACGAATATGTCAAAATGAATTGAATCCATATTCTTAAGTTGGAGCACGAAATACGTGAGACAACTGACGAGGTGTACTTTACGCATTACTTTTAAAAATTACAAATTGAAAGGATATATACATTTTTTTGTTCTTGACATTTGTTGTTCATTCATTGTTTTTGTCGCAACCCTAAAAACATAGGTTAAGATAAATAAGGCGAAAACGGATTTAATTTTTTTTTTTATTATTATAGAAATTTTTGGAGGGTTTATTGGTTTTAATAAGTTATACTTTGACTAAGATTGATACAGTCGAAAATAGTAAGGATTCCATGTCAATGCAGTGCCAAACGAAGGGCTATAAAAATGAGCTGTCAAATAATGCGATGATCTAAAAAGAGCACAGCAAAAGCGTTAAGTAAAACATGTAAAGCATTTTTCCAATAAAAATATTAAATTATGTTTCAAATAATTTGTGTTTTTAACTTTATATTCCTTCGGAATATATGTGAAAATAGGCTGAAGCAACACCTTTTAACGCGCTTACAAAAAGTGCAACAATATTAGTAAAGAGTAAGGTATTTCATTTTTTTCAAATTAGCTTGCATTTTTTGGGCAGATACAAAATAACCTTAATTCTCAACCTTTTAGTTATTCTTATTTCCTAATTTTTTCTTAATTCCAAAATTTTTTATTAATATTTGTTATTTAAATTTTAATATTTATAGTTTTTTGTTCTTTTTTTATTTATTTTTTTAGATAAAGTCCACTTTGTTTCTTAATGTGCACTGTTGAAAAACTGATTCATGCACAAAATTTGTAATAAAATATGACATACGTTTTTTAACACAAAGTTTCAAGAAAAATTTTTCTTTTATTTTCTGTTAAATTTTAAAACGGCAGCTCTGGAGCATATAATGATAACTGTCATCAAAACAGTTCAATAAAGTGAGACAGCATCACTTAATTCAGAGGAGAGAAAGCAAAAGCAGCTCAGTCAAATGTATTCATTACTCCGTACTGTAGAACGGTAAAAGAATTTGACTATATTTATTTTTTCTATCAATTGAGGCAAAAAAATGAAATCTGGAGATTTAGAAATTTTGAAATCTGGTGATTTAAATAAAATAAAAATAATTTTGGACGATTTCAATAAAAAGGTATTACAGATATGTGCAAAAGTTTAGCTTCTAATATTTTTGATTTTAGTATGAAAACTTATTTGAGTTTACAGAGTTTAATGTTGATGATAAATGGAAAAAAATATGGATTTCATTATTTACACTTTTAAGAGAACCAAAAAATTCTGCTATATATTTAGAAGTACTGACATCAATTAGAATTTTAACTAGAGATAAAAACAATTTGAATTCTATAACTTTACAAAAAGATCTAGAAATTTTGTTAAACATTGCAGATTTGGGTCCAAATAATGTAACGAACATGCGCAAAAGTTATTCAGACGAAACAATCATAGCTTCTTTAAAATGTATTTGTAATTTAGTATTTCAAAATACAGAATGCCAAAAATTGTGTCTTAAAAATTCTGCGACAGATGGTATTTTACGTAGAGTACGAAGCCCTACAGCTCATCATCATGAGATTGAGTTCTTTGATATGAAATTACTTTTTTTAATAACAGCTCTCGAACAACAAACAAGGCAAAAAGTGAAAGACGATCTTAATGGTTTGACTTATCTCACTGAATGGTTGGACGTTAAAGTTAAAGAAACTAAGTCTGACAAGCAATCAGAATTAATAAACGAAATTTTAAAAGTTTTATTTAACATAACAGCGAATAATAATTCAACAGACGAGAATGTAACACTTCATAATAGATTGATAATTGTGCTGAGAAATATTCTATTTTCTTATGCAGATATGGACTCTGAGAAAAATATTTTGGTTGTAAGTAATACAGGTAATTATTAAAAAAAAATTCAGTATCTATAAAAAAACGTATATTAAATTCAACTTTTTGTAGTTAATTTGCTTACCAATATGCCTACAAGTTCGCTTTCGGAGCTTCTAATTCGAGAGGAAAAATGTAATCAAAACGAAAAAGCTTATGAAGGCCAATGTGTCAAGAGTCTGGAAGTGCTTATAGAACATTTGAAAATTTGTCTCAAAAGTGCGGATAAGGAAAAATTAGCTCCTATGCTATCTGTTCTAGTCAAATGTGTAAGATGTAACTCAACTATGAGGCACTACATACGATCTGTAATTCTTCCGCCTCTAACTCATGTTAATGAAAGGCCAGAAGTTGGTAATGATTTACGAAATCATTTATGTAGGTTTTTGACATCAGTTGATACAATAATACGAGACTTATCTGCTGAACTTTTATTCGTATGTTGCAAAGAAAACGTTGCAAGAATGGTCAAGCACACTGGTTATGGTAATGCCGCCGGATTATTGGCATCAAAAGGCGTATTAGATGGAAGAAAAAAAGAAAACACCGAATATTCATCTGATAGTGAAGATAGTGATACAGAAGAATACAAAAGAGTAGCACATAATATAAACCCGATTTTAGGGTGTTACGAATCGCCACGAAAGAATCCTATGGAAGGCATGACTGAAGAACAGAAAGAATATGAGGCTATGAAACTGGCAAATCTTATGGACCAATTATATAGGCAAGGAATTGTTCAACCATGTAGAATAAACGAAGATGGAAAGCCGGAACCACTTGAACATATTTTACAACTTCAAGAAGAATTGCCCAAACAGCAAAATCAAAATAAAAATAAAAGTTAAGTGATGGAAACACATAGTTAATATACATAATTCTTGTAGTATCCTATTTAAGAGTTTTCCAAAAACATTAGAACAAATGATTTGGCCAAAGAAGTGTAGACTCGCTTGAAAATCTTCATATGTAAATTGGGTATAAACGATATATATATAATAATTAAATGCTCTTGCGCTATAATGGATATGCAACAGTTAAGATACACGAATCCCTCCTTCACGTTAATAAAATAATATATTCCAGATTGCATTTGCGAACTTTCTTGTTCTATTAACATTTTCAATTACAAACTTCAATAAAATTTAAATAAACTTTAGTTCTTGCAGTATTTGAATAAAATATTTCAAATTAACGTATTATATTAAAAAATTTTACTATATAATAATAATTTATTTACAATAATGAATTATATACACAAAAGAAAAAAATTCTGTTTATACATATTTTTATCTATATTGAATAAAACTTTTAACCACTTTTAGATAAACTAAAACAAAAGCAATAATTACATGTTGATTGTTTTTTCATATTTTGCTTTGAGCTCAGCAAATGTTATTTCTGATTTTAAATTTTCACAGTCCATAAAATAGTCATCTTGTTCAGCTTTTTTCTTAGCTCGTTCAAAAGCTTCTGCTATGCATGACCTAAAAAATATATTATTTTTAAATATGTATTGGATATCTATAAAAATTATTTTAAAATTTGATTTTATTTTTTAACAAAAATACATGTAAATAAAATATACTTTTCGCAAAATAAAAACTTAAAAAATAAAAATTCCGAAGAAAACTAGCTACGAAAACGTATTCGTTAATTCAATAGATTGATTGGGATATCAACAAAGAAGTCACATATGTTGGAACGAAAACAATTCAGGTTTATTTCAAGAAAAAGCTAAAACACTTTATATTAAGTAACTGTGTACTTAGATTTAAAACAATTGTTCCATTACCGAAATAACTTTTGGTGTAAAACATAAGCTGAAACGTGACCAGCGTCTAAGTATCTTACTTCTGCACCTGGCCAGATATCTTCAAGATTGGTACATCCATCCCGAGGGATATAAGCATCATCTTTAGCACAAACAGCAATAATCAAAGATGTATCGTATGGAACCGAAAAATTTTTCAAATGGGTACACTCATCCATTACACCTCTCATGAATTGTAGAGCCTCTCTTTCCCACCATTTGATTTTTTTCGTATCAATACGTTCATGCTTTGACTTGTCTTGAGACGATGTTGGCAAAATGTAGCTCATCAAACGTGTTAAAGAAGAATCATTTTTCTGAAGCTCTTTATTTTGAGAGATTGAAACTGCAGCAGGTTCTTGGTCATTTTTGTAAAATTTCTGCAACTCATTTTTTTGCTTTTTTTGACGTATTTTTGCCTGAATCAGTTTTATCTTTTGATTGAGCTCATTAATTTCAGTATTACTTAACTCATAACGGTTCTTTGACATTAACTTATTATGCAATGATTGACTTAAACCCAAAACATTTTTTTCGTCTAATTGTATAATATTAGGATCATTATGCTCTGCAGGAGATATGCACATTAGATTAGATTGTTTTTCTAAAGTTTTTATTTCCATTATATCAGATCGAAGCTCTTTCATTGATCGATTAAAATTTTTTACAAATTTTTGACCTGCTATGAAAGCATCGTCTACGACATGAACCATCTTTGAAAGTCTTTCTTTATAGTTTCCGTCAGAATAATATTGAGTTTCCAATTTATCCCAATTGATCGATTGACTCATGACACCCTGAAACAATTAACGTTTAAAATTGAACTAAAAATCGGTTAAATTATATATGTGTTGTTGTACCTGTGTAAAAACGGAGGATGCTGTGGACCAGGATAAACAGGGAACTAAAACTAAAGGTTTTGGCCAATTTGTGGCAGCTAAACTTGCCATCTAAAAACATTGTTGTTGTTCAAGTCTTTATGATAAATTAATAATTCTAACTAATATTACATGCCCACCCATAGAAAGACCTGTTACTCCTAATGGCCCAAAAGAATTTTTTTCACACCAATGCAAAAGTACCAATGATTCAAGAATCAGACATCCACCCATGACAAAAATATCAGAAACATTATGCAGATTTGATCGTCTGCGTAAACGTAATTAGTTATATAGCAAAAAATTTTTAACAAAGTCAATAAATAGGTATACATTTGACCTTCAGGTTTTCTGATTCCATAAAAGGGGTTTTCAAGAAGTATAGCACCAATATTAGCTTCTCGCAGTAATGGTTTAGCAATTAAATTTCGCCTTCTCCAAAAATACTAAAATTATTTATGAACATAACAAATTGACCGTAAATTATTAAATTGAATGCATACATGATCCCCAGTTCCAGCTAAATGAAGGCACATTGGTTTATGCTTACTTTTCCACTTGTTTGGTAAAATGACTTGAAAATGCGCTTCATGCAATTCTTTTGGCATAAGACCTGGTAAATGTAACTCAAGTGGCGAAAAAAATTTTCCATCAAGAATCGTGCAATCCGATGACTTTTCTTCCTTTGTTATTTCCACTGGATAATCAGGAGGAACCAATTTGAAACATGTTTTCCTATTTGATATAACTTTGCGGAATTCAAAAATCCTGGAAGGCGGAAAACAAATTTTCAAAATATGCAGAAAAACTAGTTTTGAATAAAATTGCACAAAATTCATATCTTGTAAATTAAAAATATGCACTTGTGTATATATATAATTGATACATAATTTGAAAAACATATATGCACATTTATAAAATTACCTTGTTAAAATAAAATTTAGAAAATTTTTGTACTACCAACTAACTTTATGTTATGGAGTTAGTTGTTTATTCATGATTAGAATATTTTTTAAATTCGAAAAGAATTTTAAAACAATACAGTATGTTTCTAAAATTTTCTATTTATTTCATAAATAATTTACGTAAGATATGTACATTTTATTCACCTTTGCAAATTTTCTGGCTTTCCCCAACCTTTCTCGAAAAACCTAGTAATAAGTAATCGTCGATAAAAACCATCTAATTTACTTGGCATTTTCGCATTAATTGTTTTTAAATTTTTTGCTTTTCTGCAATTATGTATGTGATAAAATCTTCACCAATCTGCAGGTTGATTTCCAATGTAAACCCTGTACAAATTATAGCTGAGGAAAACCACATTTAAGATAAAAATTAAGCATTATTTTTTAGTTTTGTGATTATTTTTAATGGATGTATGAGATATGTATGAGATACATATAGTTTAATTTACTAGATCAGTGTTTCTTAAAATTTTTCTATTCGCGACCCCATTTATGACTACGAATTTCCTGGTGATCCCATATAAAAATAAAAAAAAAGAATGTAATTCATTTAAGAACATAAAATATAAAATTACGCAAGTAACATAAATGATAGGGATTCCGTATTAAAGTAAGATAACATGAAAAAATTTAATGTGTTGGATGTGCCTCTTTTTTATTGCATATTGTTATTTGACTTGTCTAACATTTGTTTGTGAAATACACATACACGGTATGTTAAAAAATTACAGAACTAAAAAAAAAATCAATTTTTTTGTTTTCAGTTGAAATTTGTATATTTTTTTTGTGTATTTAAATATTTAATATTAAAACCTTTTGCAACCGCAGTTTTTTTAAGCGATCCCGGGGTCGTGACTTATAATTTAAGAAGGCTTGTACTAGATTAAAAAGCAACATTGCCAAGTATAACAAAAAACTTATTGGTTAAAAAATTAGCATACAAGACACAGAATGAGATTAAATTTACTATAAAGTTTGATCAATGTTTATATATCAGACCGAAATTTTTGATAAATCAAATTTTACGCGAAATTAAATTTTCGAATATGCTACGAAAATTATAAACAAAATAAAAACCAGTTGATCACTTTCCAAAACTTTTTTAAAAAATTAAATGTCGCGATTTTACTTTTGAAAAAAATGTGAATGTATCCATGAGATAGACTAATTTCCATTATTTGCCGTCAAACAAAATATGATGCCTAACGTAGGTTACATATACGACTCTCAACACACTCAAATTAAATGGTAGATGAATCTACTAGTAGCAGATTAGTATTAGTGGCATATAATAGTAGAATATCTACTATTTAATTTGAGTCATGAATTACATATACATACCAATCTTTTAGAGAAACCAGGAGTGATTTTTTTTGTTATAAATTGACTAGTTTTAAATATAAAATAAAGTTTTTAGTCATAAAAATTAAAAATAATTTTAGTACCCTTTTTGATAAACGAACAGACCTATTGTTTTGTTTATATCATGTAGCAAAACATTGTAGCAAATAGCAAGCTTTGTTAATTTGCTAGGCTACCCAACCAAATGTCTTCATAATTTGCAATTTGTTGTTTTTTTAGAAAACAATCGCAGACGAACAAGAAAAAGGGAGAAAAACGAAATCCAAAAAATTAAATAAAAAAAATTAGTATAAAGGCTATTTTGAAATTAATTAATACTTGTAGTTGGGAGTGATTTGATATTACGATAATTTCCGTTTCATATTCGTGTTAGGGAATTTTGAAAACTTTTAACAAATGCGTAAAAAGATTCAAATTTATTACATGTCCATGTTTTAACTATAAAATCATCTATTAATACATTTTATTATTAAACATAAAAAAGCAACTTGGAAAAAACAAACAGATTTTGTTTTTTCTTATAACAAAGAAGTAGCTGAATAGCTAAAAAATGACTTCAACTCCGATTCTTAATTTAACTGGTAAGTAAAAATAATAAATGACAAATCCTAAATTAGTTATTCTTTTGTGTGTACGTACATATTTACTATACTACATAAGCTTTGGTAACAAAACAAAGAAGGCAAACAATTCAAGAATATAAATAATATGTAAACAAAACAAGTTTGAAAAAATTATATGTATATTATTATAGGTATACCTATGTATGTAGTTATATATATGTTAAGTTTACAAACATGTATTATTTCTTAATGATTATTAAACTTGCTAAGAAATGTATAGAAGTCTTTAATTTTTAATTTTAAAACTATGTTGTACATATTATGTATAAATCAGTACATTTTCACAATATTTCAGATTCTTGGATTGAACTTAGTGGACAGAATACTCCAGACAAAATAACACCTCTACCATTTTCTTCAGGTGACGAATATCTAAGATTGTTGCGGGAAGCTCAAAAAGAATCAAATCAGTCAAGTCGCGTAGTATCCTTAGCTAGTTCTCGACGCGATACTCCACGCAGTAGCCCAAAATCACCACCAAATAGCCCTAATACAGAGTTGTGTCCAGATAATGAACTCAAAAATGTTTATATTAATTATTGCTTAAAAAAAGATAAGGATGCAGGAAAAGATTCCGAGAATTTTAGCTTGGATTGGATATGGAGATGGAGTAGTCGACCAGATCAAAAGCGTATCAAGTAATATCTTACATATGTATTTAAATTTTTGTATTCAAAACTACTTTTCCTTAAATTTTGTAGAAGTCAATTATAGAATCTGAAATAAATTTTTCTTTCCTATATTCTACTGCAGGGATTGGAATTTTGAGCATCCAAAACGCAAAATCCCACCAGGGTATTCCATTCGTTCAGCTAAAATTGGTAACTCTTCAATATTTTCAAGAAATGTGATGTATTCTCTTGTATTAACAAACGTTTTATCACTTCTCCTTGGAGCTGGACTTGGGTAACTCGTAATAAGTATATTCTTCAATTATATAAAGGAGCAAAAATTTCTTTTTAGCTTGTGGTTAAGTAAAAGAGGACTCCTTTTTACTCGAATTACTATCGAATAAGGCCAACAGTATATTAAAAGTATTTACCATATTGCATATATATTTTACTATATTTTTATTATATATGATACAAAATATAGCACATTATTTAAGTATGTTGACTGATAACGAGAAGATATTTCATAAATTTTGATATTATGATCGGCAGATAATTTTTTATATCCCTTTTTTATACATAATCACAAAACCGAATAAAAGATATGTTGAAATTAAGGAAAAAATATAATAATAAGCTTATTGTAAGGTTTGAAATTTTTCTTTTAAATAAAACTACAATTGGTTAATTGTCTAAAATAAAATATTGATTTCTTAAAATGAACTGGAGAAAATTTCTGTTTATTTACGTCTTTGCATAATTCTATGATAACAGGGAATACAACTATAACTCAATAATATAAATTTATCAGGAGAAGGAAAAAACGATATGTGTATATACACTTCTACAAATTAACGCTTTAAATAATGATAATCCAAAATACAAAAAAACTCTTTAAATATTAATTATCCATCAGATATCAGACCCCATAAATAACAAAATTAAAAAATCTGCAAGTATCAATAGTGAAATATTTACTTTAATGCGACCCTACTGGCGGATATGCAAAGCTCAATAGTAAAATATTCATTTTACTTATTAAAACTAAACTACTTAAAACTGTAGGCTTTATTTTCTGTATTAAAATAGCCATATTTCTAAAAGAGGTCGTTAGTCTTGCCATATTTCTAAAAGGGGTCGTTAGCTAATGCCATGAGAGGTGTTTTTGCAATGCAAATTGTACATTTTTCGTGCATTTTGTTTCAACCGCTCCCGGACTATGTGTAGACGACTCATTGTAAGTATGTTACGCGACTTTATTACTTTATTTTGTATATTACTTTTTGAACAAAAATTACTTAAAATGATAACGTCATCTGTAAACATGCTAAGAGAAAAAGTAATTTTGAAGTTTTGTTAGTGGCGAAGCTAGTGGGAGCTTATATGTAAATGACATAAAATCTTATCGACCTATTTCTCTATTGCTAATTCTATTTAAGATTTTTGAGAAACTTGTACTAAATCGAATGAAGGAAATAATTGAAGGAAATCTTATTCCAAATCGTCAATTTAGCTTCTGATGCAAACCTTCCACTATCGATCAGATGATCAAATATTGACGTATTAGAGAGATCGCTCAAGAAAAAACTTATAAGTTTAGGTAGATTTCTAGATATCGCAAAAGCCTGGAGAATACTCAAAACTAAAACAAATTAGAACAGGAATTCCGCAAAGAATCTTTCAGGACATTGAACCTGTCGGGAGACTTAAAAGAAAAAACTACACGATTTAGTGATTTAGCAGGGAAGAAATAGATTAGCATCTACTAAAAAGTGAGTATCACAGGATACATGCCCACCACCCCGAGAGTTAAAAAGGCGAAAACTAATTTGCTAGATAGCTCACTCTGACTTAGTTGCAGTATCAATTAGAAAATAAAAAAACTGAACTTAATCAAGATCATACCGTTTTTGTTGCTGTTATATCATATTTTGAAGTTTATGTCGTTAAAGTGTCAAACAAACTGAATAAATAATTATTTTTACTAAAATACTAAAGCATGTATTTGTAGAAATGTATATAGATTTTTTCATTTTTTTACAGACTCTTTATACTCGGATTATTACTAAATATTGTTGGTTTTTCGGTTATGAAAGTTATGCAGCCTAGTGCATATACATATTTGCTTGTATATATTTTTTTGTTTATTTTGATTTTTTATTTGACATTTTTTAGAAACATCAGTAAACAAATCCCAAAAGGAGCCACTAATTATTATTTTAATCCAGTTAATGATGCATTTATCTGTAATTTTTATTTCGCAATATAAATTTTTCGCTAGGTCGTTCACTTAAAGGAATTTTTTTTAATTTATTTTGTACCGATGTATAGACAACTGCTAAAATGCTGACCTAGCGCCAACTTGACTAATTCAACAATGTAATTTGAGATAATTTATTATAGCCTGGAACATAAACATTGTTTATCTTACTGCTTTATCTAATATGAAAAAGTAATAAGTAAATATTATAAATCCTGATGTCATTTCTGTCTGCCGTGTAATAAATGCATACTAATTTCAAATTTGCAAACTCTACCTAAAACTAAAAACGTCAAATAAAATGAAAAGTCAAATAATGACGTATATATTATAATATTTTTTATTATAAAATAGGATGAAAGATTACTTGATTTATAAGTACTTATCACTTCTAAATTTGTTAAATTTCGAAAATTTTCTGTATAATGCAGTATGAAAATAGTTTAATATTATTTTTACGTTTGTTAAATGTTTATCAATAATTAGCAACTTTTATTTGCTGAAATAAAATAATTTCATTTTAAAATTTTCATCAATGAAACTTCAACCAATAAGAAGAAAGTGATTTTTGTATTCATCATTGTGTTACCTTCACAAATTAAAGGAATTAAATTAATCGTATTCATAAAGTGAAATTTTTCATAATTAGTGTCAAAACTCTGATAAGGAAAATATAAAATAAAATATATTTAAACTGAGTAATGATAATGATGATTAGACAAGTGGATCTGTAGTAGTGCAAAATAAATACACGACGAACTTTAAAATTTTCTTTAATTTATTTTTTTTGGGTATGTAGAAAAAATGTTAGGAAAATCTAGTATTGAGTAACCAAAAAACATAATACTACCGTCCTACTTGTGTTTTTTATTATTTTAAATATATTTTATTCTATGGTGTTTTGAATAAGTAGATAAGAAAGTTAAAGATAATATTAAAAGGCAACCTTTTTTAAATCCAATCATATTTGAAAAAAAGCGATGCTGTTAATTATAAAACCAAAAATTTTATATTTATATTGATTGAAAGCATTGTTTTAGATTTAATATTGTAACCAATAATGAGTTGGCTTAGGGGGAGCCCGTTAAGGCAAAGTTTGACTAGAGGGAGCAACAACACGTCGAACTCTGGAAGTGGAGGACGACAAATATCTATTGATACTGCATCTAATTGTGATCCTCGAGCTTGCTATGATAGTTTTTGCAAGCATTGGCAACAAGCACATGAAATAATATTAAAAGCAGAGGTAACGTTTTTTTAGCTTACAAAATAAAATAATCTACTTTAGTGTAGAAACTAGTACTTTCGACTTCTTTTTTAAAAATTATAAAATTAAATTGACAGAAGTTTTGTTTGTTAGTTTTAACCTAATTACTTAACTTACTATATTTCTTAAAAATTTGCTGTTAATATATTTTTAGAATAAAAAACCAGCTGCTCACGATGATGTTCTTGGAGTTGTGTCGCACCTTGATTATATGGTAACTTTACTTTTAGTAGAATTGCATCATGTACATAAAATTAGTTTGCCAACACCAAATCAAACACCACCTCCTGCTCCATGTCTAGAATATCTTCTTAGTGAAAATTTATTAGATAAATTATATGAATGGGGAATAACAACAGGGGGATATGCAAATGCTGTTCGTTTAGAACAATTAAAACTTTATGAATTACTACTTAGTTATTCAAAACACCAATTGCTCTGCCATGAACCATTTTTAAGACCATTACTGAAAATGTTAGCATCAAGTCAAGGGGAAATATTTCCTCCTGATGTTGAAAAGCGTTTAGTTATACTTTTAAATCAATTGTGTGTCGTTTTAATGCAGAATGTCCCATTACTAGATTTATTTTTCTTTTCATCAAATCAACATGGTCAAGGACAAAATTCAACAAAGTATACAACTAAACTAATAATATATATTAATATGGTACATGTAAAATATTATTTTATGTTTACAGTTTTATTATATTTTCTTTGCTAATACCGTTTGTACATCGAGAAGGAAGTATTGGACATCAAGCTCGTGACGCTTTACTGTTATGCATGTCTTTGTCCCAAAAAAACGCGAACGTGGGCACATATATTGCACAGTATTCTTCCATGTGTCCTTTGCTGGTAACAGGCTTAGGAGGACTATATTCAAGGTTGCCAAATACTTTAGAAATAAATGCAATTGATTGGCACCGAATAACTCCAGATGATGTTACAGAAATTCCTGAATTAACTTTATTTATGAATTCATTAGAATTTTGCAACGCGGTTGTACAAGTTGCGCACGATTTGATAAAGCAACAACTTTTGGACTTTATGTATCAGGGATTTATAGTACCAGTTTTAGGTCCGTCGATATTGCAGGTAAATATTTTTATTTTAAACTATTCTGAAGTATTTCGATGTTTCTGTTGGTGTGGGATCTGACCTGTTGTCAAAATTTTCTAAATTTATGTTTTTATAAATTTTACTGTGATGTTCCTTCAAAAATGTTTGTTAGTTCTGTGATCTTATTTTCATAATATTGATATATTATTGTAAACTTTTTATTGTAAAGTTTTGTTATTGTCAATTTTAACTCGTGTTTAAGTGAAAGTTAATTACATTATGCTAAAAAATGTCGCCTATTTATTCATAAGAGCATAATTTTAATATATTTTTTTAACAGTGACACAAGATTGTATTAATCAAAATTTTATATAATATTGTAAGCTTATCACTGCTAAAACGAATGTTGAAAAACATTATATATTTGTGGTACACTGGATTTTTAGCACTTAATAAATTTTTAAAATAACAAAATAATGAAAACATAAATTTATAATACTTATGTATGTATATTGCTTTTTTTCATTCATTTTTAATAAAAAACAAAATTGAACAAAACTAACCACACCACGTACAATTCGGGATTAAAAAATAAAAAATATCTATGTAATGTATAGATATTTAAAGGTAACCTATTGCAGACAAACGTCGAATCGCAAATTTCAGCTATGTCTTATTTAGATTTAATTCTGCGATCTGTAACCGAGCCTGGACTTTTAAAAGCTTTTGTAAGATTTCTTCTCGATGAAGAAAAATTCGATGGGCAGCGAATTCTCGATGTGTTAGTTGATAGATTGTATGCAACAGATCCAAACGTAAGTGTTAATATGTGTTTTTTAAAGTCATGTTACATCAAAATTTTATACACATATTTATAATTGTAGCTTTGCATGGTAACGCTGTCATTATTTGATACTTTAATTGGACTTTACTGTGAAGATCTTATGTTGGAATTACTATTGAAATTTTTATTACCTGGCAAACATGTACCAATTTCATGCAGACATAAAATAAATAAAATTGATTGTTACGCGAGCACAGTAGATTTTTTCTTAGAACTAACTCCAGATGTTATGAAACACTCAACTAATTTTAAGAAGTTACATCAAAGGTCGATATCGAACATAAATATAGCATCACAAGCACAGCAACAGCAACCGTATATAAAACAAGAAAATTCAATACAATCTCAATCTTATAATTTTAATATAGCGACGGCACCATCGCTGACCGTGAGCAAAACCATTGGTGCCAATTGGAACCATTATGGACTTTATTCTGGTGATAATAGCTTGTATTCAAATTTTCACGCTTATTTACTTGACGCACATTACAAAATTGCTCAATGCCGTTCAGGTTGTCTTGATTGGTCAAATCAATATAAATATCAAAAGTGGCCACCACGCCGTGGAAGTGCTCAGCAACAACATATGGAGAAAATGATTGAAATGGTTAAAACTTTTTTTACTGAATTTGGTTCGAATGTTTGTCCCAATATTATGCAAAGCGCTACGAATGTAAACAATGAAACACAAATATTTGAATGTGATAAAAGTAAATATGATAGCTTACAATCAATTGGAGAATCTAGCGGCTACGAGTCATTTAAATACAAACCTGATGATGAAACGGATATGACAAATACAGCAAATAATGTAAGCATGGGAAATATCCACAGTGATGTTGAAGATAATGGGGCAAAAAGTAGAAGTTGTGAAACTCCTGTTTGGAAAATTTCGTCTAAAAAGGATGTTTCACTTTTAGATTTAGATTTTTCAGAAGACTTATTTGCGCAAGGGACAGCAACTTTAGGTAAAACTTATACAGATATCACACTCTTTTAAAAATTTTTGAAATCTTAGGCTTTCGTAAAACTTAATTTTTTTTGCTTTCATTTTAGGTCCTTTTATTAATGCTGTTTGGAGAAAACTCGAAACATTTACAAGCAATAGTTTTTACGTTAACTTACACTTAACTGGATTAATAACAAGACTAGCTTGTTTCCCATTACCTTTAATACATTCACTACTCTTACGTCCTGACATTGTTACAACCTCCGATGCACCATCTTTTCATCAAGTTTTACGTATTCTTAAACAACAAATTGATGCAGAATTACCTCCAACAGAAGATTCGCTGGAGATTATTGATGTCGCCAGATCATGGCTTATAGATCGTGAATTTCGTTTAATATATGCGCGTAAATCTGCTGTTGAATCTTCAAAAAATCCTGGTAGAAATGGGCTACCATATAATCAAACAACATATGCAAATATTTCCTCGACTACTCCCCCGCAATTGACACCGTCTTCGTCATATGACCCTTTTAAAAGAACTGATTCAAAACGAAGAAGTTTTTCAAAATCAATATCAAATATATTTGGAAAGAAATCCATTGGTAAATATACTCGTTTTGCTTTTATTAAAAAAAATAGTATTGGTTAGGTTAATTATATTTTTGGGATTTTCGACAATATAGATTCACTATTCGGAAAAAAATGTACTCACTAAACCACAAACTTTTTATTTAAACAATAAATTAATTTTTCCTTTTTTTGTTTATCAGCTTCATCTGGCTTATCGCAAAAATTTATGCAATTCTTCACTGGTAAATATTCAAATTAAAGTTGTGATTATATGTTATACATAGTGTTATTTCAAATAGTAGATGTTACTTTTGTAGTAGCTTATTTTTTAATTTAATACAAACTTTACATTATAATTATATTATATATTGTTTAACAAAATTTGAACTATTGAAAGCTTTTCTCAATTTGCAAACTTTATAACATTATGTATGTATACAAGATTCACTTTGTAGTTCTAAGAAGTAATGAATTATTCAAATTGTACAAGGTACTTTATGTTTGAGTTTGTAGCTTTCTGAGTTTTTCACAGTTAGTCGTATTGCACAAGAAGAAACGGTATGGCCTTTTATTTATATTTAGTTGTTTGTAGTTCTTTTTTGATCAACTTACTGGCCTTTAAATTCTTATAATATAATTTATTATTTCTTATATATGCATGTTTTGGTGGTGTTTTTTTTTGAAGGTATTTTACGCAATTTCAGAAAATAAAGGTATATGCATGCGTCTAAAGTCGCATTTTTTAACCGAAAAAATCCAATGATTTTACTATGTATGTACATATTTATTTTATTGTTTTTGTTCTCTAAAAATTATGATTCTTTTTTGTCTTAATAGAAAACCTTTTTATTTCTTTTATAGATTTTTTCAAATATATCCTTACAATAATTTACATTTAAATCCCAAAGAAATTTAATCCCAATACCCTGCACGATTTTAAAATTTGTAGTTTGAATAGTTTATTTAATTGAACGCTACGTCCTCCTAACACTATACTTTTCTGATTTTTAAAAGCATTTATTTTGATTTACATAATTTAAAGAGAAACACAGTAAGAAATTTGATTTTAGGTTCTCCATTTTCTTTAGGATCATCGACAAATCAAAACATTTCATCAAATAATGCTGTATCCAACAATGTTTCCACAACATCTTTTACGAATACACCCTCCATGTCGTCACACAGTTCGTCTAATACCATCACATTACAAGACATACCTTCTTCATCTTCTTCGTTATCACAATCTGCACAAAGCTGTAGCCAAACAACTTTAAATAGTGATAATAGTTCTATCATAAATAGTAATAATAACAATAGCGGTAGTAGCAGTATTAATAGTACATTATGTGGTGGTGGAAATTCTGGGCCAAATTCGCTAGATTCAATTGGAGTAATTGGAAACACTAGTGGTACAGAAAGAACGCGAGATTTGTCACTTTGTGCAGTTTTATTAGACGAATGGCTCAAAGAGTTAGCTGCTATTTCACAAGAACAATCTGTAGTAATGCTAAGTGACACTTTATGATAATTACAAGCTCTAGAAATTATTTTGGCGAACAAAAATTTATAATCTTAAAACTATTATTAAGTTTTATATATAATTATGTATATATGTGTACATATTTGATATCTGTGTAATATTTCTTATTTCAACCTGAATTCAACTAATTTATAAAAAACAGAAAATCAATAAGAAAAAATGTTAGTTAGGAATAATGTAAAATTTTTTTGTTTTAATATCCCTACACATTTTATGTTGGTTTATTATGGTTATTATGTATTAAGTTGACACAAATTTTTTGATTGAATACGTTAACATTTTATTCAAATGCACATTAAATATTTACTAATTGGCGATAAAAATTACGAGACAAGAATAATAAAATGTATATTTAGTTATATTTTCAAAATTTCGTATAAAATTTAAAATAACCAGTATTCATTATTTTTAGTTATATAATAAATTTGTTTTAATTACAAAATGCTCACAAAGTCTAAATCAGTAACATAAATTGTTCTTTATAACTAATTGTTAAAAATTCAGTTTGTTTTTGTTTTTTAATATACAGATTTGAATTTTTGGGAAATGGGTTTAGTGGCATGTATCTAAGTATTCAAAAAAAAAGTTTTAACTATTGCATGTTATATTTTAGTTTCTTAATATTTTTATTAACAATTGTAAAAATTATGAATAATTTGAGGCTGCAATAATTAATAAAAAATATAACGTCCAATTTTGCTAATGATTTTAATCAAGCAAAATAATTTAAATAAAAATTAATTTTCGTATAATCTTTGATTGTTCTGTCTAAAGGTTTTTCAGGGCAACCTCAATTTTTCACATTTTCAAATTAAATTTTCACATTTATTGTAATATAAAAGTATAATATGTGTGTGCAATTTTTAAAGTTATACTAGCAGATAAAAATAATCTTCATTGCATGAACCTTTGCAATCTAATATTCGAAATTTTATTGTTGTTTGTTAATTTTACAAAAATATTTTGTTACGAGTAGAAATGTTTCTACAAATTACAATTTTCTAAAGATACAATCTGTAAAAGTTAATCGGTTAGTTGGATAAACTGAGTTTCAACAATCCAAAACTGCCCCCATAGATTACATAGCATACATACATATATACATACATACTTACGTACTAATTGCTAATAAAAATTTTTTTTTTGTTTTTTAAAAGATTTGAAAATTAACTTTTCCAAGTTCGTTAAATAGATTAGTAATTGTATATAAATTTGAAATAATAAAGCAATTTTAGTATACATATTGTACCCTTGAAATGATATTTTTGTATATTAATTTTTAGCGAAATAAACTATGAATTTTGAGTAAAATATTTTATCAATTCTTGTGTAATGTATTTACTTAGGATTACGTGTTAAAGGAACATAAGTCATGCAACTTGTGATTTGTCTACTTTTAACAAAAAAAAATCTGGTAAAAAGGAAAAAAATACATTTTACCTACAATGTGTGTAATTTTGCAAATTTAATTTCGAATAAATCTAATTTCTAAGAAATCTTTAATCTATGAGTAGGTATAAAACAAATTTGTTGATCCAGGTATAGAAAAATGAATATGTACGTGCATTTAAGTTTCAATTGAAGAGGTAAGTGGACAAAGGGGTTAACTTACTTTGGCATTGAAACACATTTTTGCATTAACAAATTGTAAAACTATTAAATTTTTTGTTACTTATTTCCTATGTGCACTGTTAATCTTGTATATTAAGTTTCTAGCTAATGTCTTTATATCTAACAAGTCCCAATGCTCAGAGAGAAACTTGAAAGCACACCTTATTTTATATGGCCTTTTTTAAATCGAAGTGGCTATTTTTTGAGAAGAAATATTAAAATAAATTCACACTTATTATAAAGCAGGTAAAATTTAGAACATATATTTGAAAAATCAAAAAAATACATTAATATTTTCATTGATAATTATTTTAAAATTTAAAAAAAGCGGAAAAACAACAAACACAACCTTCGCCTTTAACGTTTTATTTGTTACTGAAAGCATTTCATTATTTTTAAGTGAACAGCTTTTTTTTCTCATAGGGTAAGTTAACGCAAGATATGGGAAGTACTTGTGGTGTCAAGTTGAAAATATAATTAATGAAAGATAATTCTTAAATATTGATATAAATACATAGTAAAGAAAAAATTTGAAGAGGGAATTAGAAAATAATATCTAAAATACAATCAAATATTATTTGTTAAATACAAATTTTATATAAACTTCAAAATTTTACCTCTATTTTTATTTGAAAAAATATTAAAAACTTACTATCATTTATATCAATTACCTAAGAAAAAAAATATTTAAAATGTTTGGAAAAAACAATCATATATTTTTATGACCGGATTTGAATATTTTTCTATTTTTGAAATAAATGGTATTTTACCAAATGACTCGAAAATTCCGACTGTAAAATAACAGGTATTTTAAAATTTTTGTTCAGGTATTTTAAAATTCTTTCCGTTTAGAATTAAGATAGATCATACATACACATGCAGGGACATTTTATAAATAGATTGCTCTTGTTTACCTGCTAATAAAATATGAAAAAAGAGCACAGCAAAATTTTTGAAGCACTCAATATAACATGTTTGAAATAGTTTAAAAATAATTATTTAAAAAAAAATTTATTGGAAGTAGGTACATACATATTTATTTTTAATAATTTAAAAACTAACTGAAATTATTTGAAACAATTTTATAAGTAACGTATGAATAATCGAAATGGGATAATTCAAATTGTTGAAATGTGTCAACCTATATTACTTTTAATAACATTTTTGTTAGCCGACACTACTCAACTTACCTTATTGGGAAATACAAAATGTGCATAAAAAATCATACATCCTTCCTCATTAACATTTGAAACCATACTGAAATATGAATTTGAAATTTTTTTTCATTTTTTCTTTCCTCCTACCTTTCTTTCTTTTTCGTGCATTTAAAGAATTAATATTTAATTTCGGGCATTTAAAGAAAAAACCAACAACGAGGCCAAAAATTCGTAACATTTCGTAAAAAAAATTGAGTATTGGGACTTGTTAGATATAAAGACATTATTCTAGCTATAAGAGTAATCACAATTGAAAATATAAGAAATTTAATGGTGTTCTATCCGAAAAGCTCGACTTTCGTCAAAATGTTAGTTAGCCCCTTACCGCTAACCTATACAATTACTAAATTACTAGTGACCGAATTGAAAACAATGATAGCAAAATTCTTGGTGGGTTTTTCCTCATTCGACGCACGACTGGCAGAAATAATAATATTTTCGTTATGTCAAGGTTTGATTAGATTCAAAAAAGTTTATAAAAGCTGCTAAATTCCTAATCTACTTCCCCTTTCAGTTCTTCGTTTTTGCTTACGAGTATTTTTTATTTAACAAAAAATACTTGTATAGTTGCATCATCATCATCTAATTCATTTTCATGTTCGTTTTCGTTTAAGCTGAATACATTGGTATGACGCATTAACGACTTACAAATAAATGCACATAAATGTTAATATTATATCTATCAGGACATAGTCTAAATTTATTTTCCAAAATATTGCGAACTGAACCATTTACAAAACAATCCTTAATGTTTTGTTTCCGAAGTAAACATGTACATAAGTATGTACATATTTTTTTTTTTTGAAGTTAAATTTTTGAATATTCTTTGTCCCTCATTTTTTTATTACATACATTATGTAGGTACATACTACATATGTTTTAAAAGTGATCTAGATTATACGGGTCACTATTTATATTTCGGGTCTAGCAATAAAAAACAAACATCATTGGAAATGGTTTTATTGTTTTTCAAAATATTCCCCATGAAGATCAATACACTTTTGCATGCGCTGAAACCAATTTTCGTAGCACTTTTTCCACTCCGATTGATACACCTCCAAAACATGGTTTTTGAACGCATCGACTGCTTCTTCAGGTGTTGAAAATCGTTGTCCACGCATTTTTTTTTTGATGTGAGGGAATAAGAAGAAGTCATTGGGTGCTAAATCAGGACTGTACGGCGGATGACCCATCAATTCGACATTTTGAGTGCTCAAATAGTCCATTGTTTCAGCTGATTTGTGAGAGCTTGCATTGTCATGATGAAGAATGATTCGCCGGCGCTTGTTTGTTTTCCTTATTTCTTCGACAACACACCTTTTTCACGGCAAGATGTTCATGCAATATCTTATGTACGCTGGTGGAACTAATGCCCAAGGATGCCTCAATCTCACAGTATGTCACATGCCGGTCCATCATTATCATTTCGCGCACAGCATCGATGGTTTCCGGCAAAACGACCGAAATTGGCCGACCTTCACGAAATTCATCCTGGAGCGAACGGCGTCCGAAACCAAACTCTTGGTACCAGCGATTTACAGTGGTTTTTGATGGTGCTTCATCACCAAAAGTCGAAACAAGTTGATCGAGATACTCTTGTCTCGATAATCCGCGCCGAAAATCGTAAAAAATCATCGCACGAAAATTTTCACGGGACAATTCCATTTTTTGACCGAGATGAATTTTTCAAGTCACTGTAAACAAAACAATTCGCGCTCGAATGACAAAACGTTCTGAGTGAAGTTGTCCTAAAAAATGTCAAACTTTCCAATGGAAGTGTCAATTAAGTGCACTTTTCGAACGAATTCACCAACCGATTTTTTTAAATTTAAATTTAAAAAAATGTGTAGAAATAGAGTTTAAGACAAATTTCTGTAGAAAAGAACTAAGAATCAATTTCCTTTTCAAAAATAATTTCTGAAACCCCTTCTATATAAACTCAAAACAAATTTGGAATTCATTTTTGATATCGTGGGTATTATGGAAGAGTCACGAAACTGCTTTTTTTGTGTGTCGAGAAAAACGCACTTGAAAATGTACACAATAGTGTCAATTTGCATATACGTGAAAAATTTTCAACGTTATTTTTCCTAAAATACTAACGTTAGAGTCACGTAGGTTTTTCATAAAGACTATTTAGAAAATTCTGAATTTTTCTGTATATACATATAACTAAAAACTCTCAAAAATTAAACGAAATGTAAATTTCAACCGACGACCAGAGTAGGCTTATTCGTCAACGCAACGCGGAAAAAAGTGATTTTTTAATTCTTAGTTTTTAAAATAAATAAACAATTATTTTTTTTTACTTAAATAATTAGTTTTTAAGAAAAAGCATAAGCAAATGCAAAGGGGCCATTTTTTAAAATAAGTCACAAATATATATTATATTTTGCTAAACATTTTTAAAAGCCTTCATTCCTTCGGTAATATGGAAGAAAAACTAGACCCCTATTGTGCTCTCCGATGATCGATTGATAAAAGCAATATCGACGTATCTGTATTATGATGTTTGAATTTCTCGTTGAATGTCAATCCTGATATTTTTCAACGAACTATTGCTGTTTCGTATTTACGAGAAATAATAAAAAATAACTTATAAATAATTTTGAAATGTTAGATTTTTTGTATTATGGTAATCAAATATTTATTTAAAAATTTCACATTAAAAAATATGAGACTTTATTTAAATTTAACCCGTTTACCTTAGTAGAAAGTAGAAGGCAACTTTGCGAGAACATATTAAATTTTGACTCGATTTTTTAAAATAATAATCTCAATTAAAAATAATAAGTTTTGTCTCGTGAACGTGTTTTTTTTCATCAAAAATTATCATTTAATGCTTCAATGTGTACTATTTTTTAATTACAAAACAAAATTTAATTGAGTGATTTTTTAATTTTTGTCACATGAGAAGACCTGAGCATTTGAACCAGGAAATGAATCAAAAATTTTTCATATGCTTTTACTTAAGCATTTTATTATTTTTTCCCTTTGTTTGATATTTGGTTTTTTGACAAGCTGTACTAATTTTAGCACATTCATTGACGCCAATGAACGTTATAACACACAATTAAATCAACATTATTTTGTATTCTAGTTATTTTAAATTTACCTCCAATGCTTATTATATATTTCTGTAAAATGAGTTTTCCAACATCGTTCTTTTTTATGATTTGTTTGAAGGTGTAAAAAAATGTTTATATAGCATTTGCTTTGAGAAATTCTTTTTACTAAAAAAATGTTTAAACGGAATGAAAAATCAGCTGATTGTCAAGAATTAAAAGTTTACTGAGTTACTTTCTAATTTTTGTTTCGTGAAGCGACTTCTTACTTTTTTACATCGAATTGAGTTGATTTGTAAAAATTATTGATTTTAGATTTTTGGTTGCAATAAAATAGTGTTTCTACTGTTTAATGTGGAACACGGCCTAACTATTAGTATGTTTTGACAACTATAGTTGAAGTTTAAAGTTGTTAACCTGCTTGTTCTCCTTCAATACCGAATGAATAGATACAAAGCAACTTTGAAAATCTTGACATTTACTATTGAAAACAAAATTCGATTAAAAATTTGTAATATTACTTATTTGTGCGTTGCAAATAATTTTTCGTGGTAAATAGCTTCTTGTGGATACTAAATATTTTTTTGGTAAATATTTATAAAATTTGCTATACAGTTTTAATTTTAGAAGGACCTTAGAAATCGAAAATATTTCAGGAAGAGCTTGCATAAAGATATATATATAAATGGCATTACCGGCAAATTATAAGCAAATTGCTTCCAATTTGCCAACAACAACATCGACTGGCCGTAAGTAATTGAAAAAATCTATATAACTAAGTAGGATTAAAATAAATCGGCTGTTTTGCATAGGGCATAAATACATACATACATATGTACATGTACAAAAAAAAATTAACATTGAAGCTATACTAACCAATTTACTAAACAAAATTATAAATTTGTAACTTTTTGAAATGTAATATAAGATTAATTTATTCACCTCCCACAGTAACTGTATACATACCTACACATATTTTTATACACATATATGAATCCGTATTTTACGAGATATTTTCAAGTTGTACACTTGCCAAATTTTACTTTTTGGAGTATTGTTGGTATGCTACTCACTGAAAGCGTGGTAACTCGAGCTTTAGATTAAAGTTTTCTTATATTGTTCAATAAACAATTTTATACAAGTTATTAAACGGTTTTAATTCTTTTTGTTTTTTAGTTTGAACTTTATTTTTAATCTATTGTCATTACTTCAGAAGCTCGTTAGGTGAGAGCCAACGGTCCTTATCGCTTAATTATGTTTCTAATATACATATTAATATTTTATTTTACATAAAAATAAAATATTTATTGAAGTTAGTTATGTATATAATGTGGGTAAATTATCTGTAATGTATTAGAGTTATTATAATATATTAGAAATAAATCGTATTTAGTAAACTTAGAAAATTCATTCGCAATTAGCTATTTTCAATACTATATACTATATATTTATCATAAATTTGCGCCAATTAGGCATTTTATAATTATTACATAAGTATGTAGCTTTAAAACTTGTTTTATATTGGTATTCAAAGTAATTTTAATTGTATATTTGGTTATGGCAAACAGGAGACAACTCAGTATTTAATTCTAAATGTTTGTTTAAAATATTTTATAATTTGGACTTATTAAATTACACCTGGTTTTAAACTTCACATTTGAATTGGTTGGATTTAACGAAAATTAAAAAAAACATTTTTTTTTTTTTCAAAATTTTAAACAAAATTTTCTTTTTTCCAAAATCGAACAAAATTATTTATTATGAACCAGATATGATGTCGTCTCCAGTTCCTCCAACCTTCAACATTTTGAAAGGTAAAGTTAATTGGAAAATAAAATGGAAAACATAGTGCTAGAGACAAACTTTAATTTTTTAATACAAGTTTAAAATGACTTTTTAATATTATGAAATGAAATATATGCTTTAAATTAAATTTTAAACAAATAATTATGTACTAACGTAACTAAAATTGCATTAAATAAAAGCACTAAATTACATTTTAAATAAAAAGTTATATGCTAACAAAAAATTTGCTACAAACGAAACTTTAAATCAAATATTGTCTCTAGTTCTTTTTCCTATCAAAATTATTAGGATTCTACTTAATTCATTGCTTTTTTAATTTGCATTTTTGTTTTATTATATCAGTAATCTTTTATTGTAACACAAGCATCATTTTTTTGTTATTGTAATTTTTAATTTTTAGAAAGACTCCGAGCGCCAGAAGGAACAAAAGCATCAAAAGAAACGAAAGATACAACTCCAATATTTTCTCATAGCAACTATGGTAATCCCGCGTTCACACCTCAAAAAGCAGGAAAATCTTCAGTAAAGTTTTTAAAATATGCGTACTAATGAGCATTCTAATATTTTTACAACTTTATTTAGAAGCAACAAGCTGCTGAAGCAGCTCGCGTACCAAAACCACCAAAACCACCAGAAAAACCAATGATGCCTTATATGAGATATTCAAAAAAAATGTGGGATTCTGTGAAGGCTGCAAACCCTGACCTGAAAATTTGGGAATTAGGTAAGAAAATTGGTGCGATGTGGAAAAGTGCTTCTGATTTGGAAAAACAAGAATTTATAGATGAATATGAAGCAGAGAAGGTAATTAACCATTTTATTGAATTCTTTATTAAAATGAGGAGCTTGTAAAGCGAGTGTAAATAATTTCTGAAATAAATTCATATTAAATAAAAAATTTTATTTCATCAGTATTTTCAAAAAACTTTATAAAATTTTAAAAATAATTTGTTATGCTCGGTAATTTCAAAAATAGACGTTAAAATATTACAGAAACTAACTACAGAAAATAAATATTATTTTTAATTATTTGTATTAAGCAGATATTTTAACAATAATACATATTTTATAAAACAAAAATAAGGTTAAATATGAAGAACTAATCAAACAATATCACAGTACACCAGAATATATAGCTTGGATGAAATATAAATCGAAACAGAGAGGTACAAAATATTTAATTAATTGTTTGTTGACTCTTCATCGTCACCACTTTATATATTAATTAAAAGATTTTTTATGTTTCATTTTTCACCATTGTAACACATTATGCTGTAGTAGAATTATCACAGTAATTTTTACAATACAACTAACTTCACATTGTAGGACAAAAATTTTTATAAAATATAAATACAAAAATACTTAATTTTTTTACGTTTGGCAAAAATGCCAGTTTTGTAATAAGGTTATCCATATATAATTTTTCGGTATATTTTGTATTTTATTTTTTTATTAATTGCAAAGGTTTCTAAACTTGAAAACATCTAAAAATTTTGTTTATCAAATAATTACATTTTTCGTTAAGCTTATGTGTGACCCGTTTTTTTTTTTAATTTTGGTGTGAAGCGAAAAACGGGGATGGAAAACGGCCAAGAAATTTACTTATTCGTTACATAAATTCTTTACATATTTAAAAATTAACAATTTATTCTTAACCCATATTTCCACATCAGTATTCAAATATTAACATCAATTATTGAAATAACCGTTGTTTGACCGTTGTATTGTTTAAGAACTTAAAAAAATTAAAAATTGAAAAATCTAACCAAATATGTATGCATATCACTGCCAAAAATTTATTAAGTACATTTCAAACTATAAATATTAATTTATTTTTAACTTATATTTTCTTGTTTTCGTTTTATCAATAATTTTTAGATAATAAACACTTAAATAGAGCATTAAAGAAATATGAAATAAAGGGCAAATAAATATGAAATAAAGGGAAAATAAATATGAAATAAAAGGCAGCAATTCAAGTTACATTTTATTTGCTCGACAATTTAATTGATATAATTTTGTTTTTTGGGTAAAAGCGAAATATTACCATATATTCAAAAACATCTCTGTATAAGCTCCTGAATGATATTAACATTGGTTATAAAAACATAATCTATGATTTACGATCAAAATTTACGTACACATGTATGTATGTTACTAAACTGAATATTTAACATTAATTCGAAATTTAATACGAAAATTAATTATGTGATTTAACTTATCATTTCGTTTGGTGATATCTAATCAAAAATTTTGATCGTGTGTCATAAATTAAACGTTCTAGATTATAATTAGCCAAATATATATATATATATTTTTCAATTTTTCATGTTAATATTTTTATGTTTCTTGTATTGGTTTTTTTTTCGAATAATTTTCATATTTCAGATTGAATATGAGAAAAATTTACGAACTTATCATAATTCACCCGCATATTTGGCTTATATAGCTGCTAAAAATAAAAAGTCTGGTATGTGTTCATTTATACTTTAATAGGAATTTTCTAATCTTTTTAATCCCTGCATTTTCATTTTGAAAGTTTTTTTTTTGATCACCATATTTTTAACTTTGCTTTATATACAATTAAAATTTTTTATAAAATCACCTCTTAATTAAATTTTATTATTTTGCTTTATTAATTTTATAAATAACACTTTTTTATAGGCAAGAAAAATATAAACTATTTCAATATAATTCAACCTGTAATAATTCATGCATGCAGTACTAATCGTGCTATAACTTTGTTGTGTAAATAATTTAATATTCTTTTCGACATTTTTTTTGTATTTCAATTTTATTTGTATTACTAATTTTACTCTTTCTTTATGTTTTTTTATATTTAAATATGATTACGTATAATATTACATTTTTTTGTGCACCTTTTTTCAATAAGTGTAATCCTTACAGTTAATCAATGATTTTCCAGATCTATAATCATTAGAAATATTAATAAATCATATTAAATTAATTAAGTTTAAGTTATTAAATAAAAAATATCAGTACAAGTTATTATGATGTTCTGGAGGCAAATTATCACTTCATTTTTCAAATTGTTCAACATTTAGTGATATTTTTGCTGTAATTATCGTTTTAAAATGAATTAGTCAAGCAACAACAAAATTGTCTATTGTGTTTTCAGACAAGGTTTATAAAAAGTGGTTTTTGATTAAGACTAAAATAGTCTGTTCAATTAAAAAAACGTATGTAATATTTTAAAAAATGTATTTTTGCATAATCAATCAAGTTCAATGGATTTGTTATTCCGAAACCCAATACATATTAATGTGTTGAATTTTACAAAAGATTCCATTTGAAAAGTAATGTGATAAATATCATAAGCGAAACAAATTATGCACATATGAATTAAGCAGAAGGGTATAAGTGCAGATACATACATACATGTATGTACACTTTTCTGTCGAAAAACAAATTGAAAAAAGCTTTTCGATTAAAAGGTACCTGAAGTCTGAACAAATAATCAGTTTCAAGCTTTAATCTGTGTTTATATTTAAATTTCATAACGGTATAAGTAAAAATATTAAGATTAAAAGTTTTTTGAAAATTTTTGGAGCTATATTGCTCCAATATTACGGTCATATTATCTCGAAAATTAAATATTGCTAAAAATTTCAAAAATTTTCCATTATAAAGTAAAATTTGATAAGCTTGCAGTTCTTTAAAAAACCACAAAATTAATTTGCCATGTTCAGTTGTATGTCGAGAAAAATTTGAAAATTTTTAAGAAACATAATTAATCTGGAAACAAAAATTACAATAAAATAGAAATATACAAACCCTTTTAAGATATACAAATATTATTTATTGAATAGATAAAGGTGCAAAACTGTAATATAATATGTATATTAAACCAAAGTTTTTAAAAGCATTTAGTCTAATATGATAAGTTAATTTAGATGCAGATGTTCATGAAACTCCTTCAAGAGCTGGTGGAAAAGGACAGCAGGAACGAAGAATAGATATACAGCCAGCTGAGGATGAAGATGGTAAGTTCATACTTTGATTATTAGCCTTTTTAAATTTTTTCTAAATTTAAAAATCAAACAAAACTTAACCTTTAATTATACATACATATATACATTAAGGCTTATATGTAAAATTTCTAAATACGTAAGTTGCAAAATTTTTTGTCTGGAAGAGTTATTCTTTAATTATTCTTTAGAACAAAGAACAGCTTATCAGCATTAATTTATGTTAAAAATATACATATTTTAAAAAATTAGAAATAGCTATTTTTATATATTAATAATTTAATTTTATTCAAACAATTATTTAAAAATAATTTATAAAATAAATCGAATATGCAAAGCATTGTACAATGAAACTCCGAAAAATTACTTCGAAGTGGGATAATTAAAAAAAATTGTAAATGTGCTATAATAGCATACTTAAAAAATTCGTAATATAATTTTTATGTCGTAATTTTAAAAATATAATGGATAAAATATAAAAGTACGTTAAATAAAATAAATAATGATGAGTACTTTTAAAACTAGAAGCGACCTCGTATTTGGTTAATCCAATCTAAATAATATGAAACTCTCACATAAACACCGGGAACATTTCTTTGACCACATCCAATCCCCCATGATACAATTCCAACCATTTGCCACGCGCCACCACGTTCACATACCAGGCTGCCGCCACCATCCCCCTTACAAGCATCTTTACCTTCTTCACCACCAGCACAAATAAAACCAGGATGCAATCTGTAACTGTGACCTAGTCGAGTATTTTGAAGTTGATACTGACATTGACTTTGTTCAATAATTGGTACATCTACTTCTTTCAAAATATTTTGGTATTTTCCGTTGTCACCAAATGCATCTTTACCCCAACCTGTAGTCCAACACCGGGCTCCAGTAAAATCGCTATATTTATCTGGTAAACAAATTGGACTTATATGAGGGTTGTTGGTGAAGTCAATTGGAATCGCTAGCTTAATAATAGCCAAATCATTATCTAATGTTCCAGCATAATAATCTGGATGTATCGTAACCGTGGAAGCATCTCTTTCAATATACGGGAAAAACTCAACATCATGATTAACATCCCATTCTCCAAGACGAATTTTTAAATCATAACCCTGATAAGGCTTAACACAATGCGCAGCGGTAAGTACGTATCTGTCATCAATTAATGTGCCTCCGCAAATATATACAGATTCTTTGGGATCTTTTTTCAAAATAGCTATTTGCCATGGATATTCACCAAACTCACTATCGCCGTCCACAAATACTGGCGTTTTTATACGTCCCGTAATACCATGTGCATTTCTAGTACCGCATTGTCCCAATTTTGAAATACCAAGTCCTTGTGGATTTCGACAGCAGACTTCATTAAATCTGCATTGTTGAACTTGATTGCGGCGACCGCGTCCCTCAGCGTCATCGATGTCAAGTGATTTTTCTTTAGCTTCATCAACGTTTTTTATTTGATCATTTTTCAGAGGCAAATTTCCAAATCCATCATTCGTGTCCCTTTTTAAACGTTTCGATTCTGTTAAATTACTGGATAATGTTTCATTTTTAATTTCTTCCTCAATAGCTTCGATATTACTATTTAAGTTGCGCGGATCTAATGGTAAAATTAAATCGTCTTTTTTACCAATACGTTCTGCGCCGGGACATTGCTGATATGGAACGCAAACACAGTCTCCAAATTGCCTGTTTGTAATTGCATCGGTGTAACCATTTGTATATTTGGATGTCCCACTAAATTGTGAGATAGAATTAGGTTTGTTTGAATATTCCGAAACATATTGACGTTTGCTGTACAAATCTTGTTGTCCGGAAGCGTATGTTCCGTAATTTCCTAGACCACTATTTAAGTATGTTTCTTTTGGTTTAAATGTTGTGTATAAATTATTATTTGTATTCCCTAAACTATTTTGAAATTCATTACCTCCGTTAAAGCCAATTTTATAACCAGAAGCTTCATTGAAACCCGCTTTAAAAGCAGAACTACTACCGAAACCTTCATTATTGCTTCCAACAAAACCTGAATTTGAATCGACATTGAATAAAGGCGCTTTTGAACCATAGTAATCATTAGTACTGCCAGAATACAAACTGTTCACTCCTTGAAATTGTGTAATACTGTTATCAGTTTGGGTATTAATCGTTGATAGCTCTCCAACTGATATCTTTCCATTTTTATTATCATTTTCTATATGATGATAGTGATGATGAACATGTTGTTGTAATGTTGATTTATCATCAGAATTCACTCCACCAACACTTCCACCAGCTACTATAACAGATTTAATTGAATTTTCTGGCAGTATTGGTTTATAAATTGGACCAGGATTATATGAAGATGAATCGCTAACATAAATTTTACTAGTGACTTTATGATTTTCAAATTGATATGGACTGTCTACACCTACACCAGCATTTGCACCATTAAAAACTGGTCCTGGAGGTTTCGATTCATAAATTAGAGCTCCTGGTGGAGGTTTAGAATATATTATATCACTGCGAGGTGGTGGTGGTGGTGGTGCTGAAATAAATGTTGATGGTCCATTTGAATAGAATGGTGGTTTATTAACAAAAGCATTTGATGGTGATTCATAGCCAACTTTACGTGGTGGTCCAAATTTTGTTGAAATAGGCATTGGTCTTGGTGGTCCATATGGATTACCAATACGATTTTGATTACAATTCATTAAACCAAGAACACATAATTTTTGCTTAACTAAACTTCTAGCTTTAATATCATCACCGTTTTGTAAACTTTGTTGTAAATCTTGATCATTTTGTATTTCTGAATATCCATCTAAAAGACGGCCCATTCTTGAACTATGTAAAATTGTATCAACAACTGCGTCAATAGTTGATTCTTCAATATCATCATTAGCTTCACTATAAATTTCTTCATTTTGATAAATATGTCGTCCCATTATATTTTCATTTTTATGCTTTTCTGTTATATTATCCACTTTTATTTTTTCTGTTGTACTAATATTTTGTTCTTTTTTATCACTCTCGTTACTCTCTTCGACTTTCCAAGTCCATATTTCGGTAATTAACAATAAAAAAATTGAACATATTAAAAAATTAACGTGAACTATCCTCATTTTACTTTTTATTTATTATCTTTATTCACATAAAAGTGAAATAATCCAGATTTGAAATGAGTTTTGTTTTTTTTTTTGACAATCACGTCGAGTAAAATTAAATTTTTTTTACTTTCACTACAAATCTTAGTTAATATTTTGTAATTTTCATAATTGATTACCGCATAAGAGTCTTTTTTTTATTTTTGTTTTTATTTGCTTATGTAAAAAAAGATTTGTATTTTTTTTTCAATTCAAAACGCGCACTATAAAGATTGTTATATTCCAAGTTGTTCCAATTTTGAAAATAATGAAAAAAAAAATTATTTTATAGTTTAAAATATTTCGAATGTGTTTTTGTAACTGAGTACGTATTCAAAATTTTACTGCTTTATAATATAACGAATCCCACTCTATTTTGGATGTCTATTTTACTTATTTTTTCTTTACTGTTATCGTATGGGGATAACAATTCAAAGAAAATATTGCAAAAATAGACGTACAACCTTATAAAATATTCAAAATAAAATCACCATATTAAAAAAAAGAATTGAGAAAATTTTAAATTTCCGTCAAAATGATAAAAAACTCAATTCAAATTTGTATTTTGTATCCGTTAAGTGCATATGTATGTATGTATGTAAAACAGATTATTAATCTGCATAATATACCTGGCATATTTACATATTCGTAATAAAAAAAATAATTAATGTATTCTTCTTATGACAGGTTCTCACTTTTGTTACTTAAAATTAAAAATTATTCTATAATATCGAAAATAAGTTTTAATTATGTTTGTTGTCCTAAGCCAATTCTTATATTGTGGGGGTTATAAAATTTTAAGTAAGAGTTTTTTCACAAGAATTTTTTTTTCTATTTGATAATAAAAACCGTTAACTGATTTCTTAATAACTTTAGACTTAATCAAGAATCAAAGTCTTTAAAAATTAATTAAAAGAATTCATATAGATTTGTTTATAGGTGTGCATACGAACATACATATGACAAACAAAGACACTTTTTGACAGCAGAAAAATGGTTGGATTTCTAATTAAAATAAAATATTCTAAATTTATAAATTATCCAACGAAATATGATTAAAAAAAATTTCTTATGTTTTTGGTAAATTTGATATAAAAATACCCATATCTCTTCTTATCTCTTGAATTTCGTCTAATTTCCTTTATTACTTAACATTTTATGAATAACTACAAAGTTTTCTTATTTTCAAAAATAAAAACAAAACCAAACAGGCTTAAAGATGTAGAAAAAGATTTTACATAACATTTTCATATTCTATTTTCATTTATAATACCTACCTATTTTTCGAAATTATAAAAAAAATTAAATGGTTTATTCATTCTTAATTATGTGCTATTATATTTAGCACATAATTAAGAATGATATAACATAATTAGACTTATATATATAGTTTATAGTTTAGAACTATTTTTTAATTTTTGAGGGGCTCTAGTGATTATTAAGTATTTTAATTTAAAATAGGGCCACTCAAAAAAGTAGTTCTGGTGTGTAATTACAAAAATTATCTTCTGTATCTCACAATAAACTATATATGTACATATGTACGTAGCTATATGTTCTAAAGTGTATTTTATATACTAATTGTTAATTAAGGCTTAGTATAACTGATTATGCTTAGTATAATAAATTGATAGATACGAATTTTTGTACAAAAATTTTAAATTTAAATAAATATAAATTTACGCATACTAACTTGTTTTACGTGATAAGACGTTTAGTAAGATTCATTTATTTTCATCTTACGAACGAAATCATTTAAATGGAGCGAAATATAAAAAAAAACACAACATGTAAAACAACAAAAAAAAACAAAGAAAATGGTAAACATTACAATATATTTACAATACGTTGTTTCTTTTGTTTGTTTTGGTAATCTACTCCCATGATATACAGAAAGTCATTTTGATAAATTTAAATAATTATACAGGGTATTTCACATAAGGGGGAAAATAATTTATAGGTTGATTCTTTGATCAATTTCCAGCAAAAAATTGTATTGTAATTAACTAGTAACAAAAATTTTTGAGAAATTTCGAGTTTAAAAAAAAACAAAAAAAAATGTTTTGCTTTGAACGAACTTTATCTTGAAAACTATGGCTCAAATCAAATTGCTTGTAAGACCGAAAATAAGGAGCAATCAGTCGTCTGTGAAACCAGCCCTCGATGGTAACTTTATGTCGCATGATTCAGATGTTACAAGCATTTATTTATATGCAGGAAAAATGTGGTATCTTTTTTTTTCATCAGACTGTAGCCTGTTCGTTTCCGAGAACGAATGTATTTGCACCCTACCCTTCCTTACAATTTTTTGCTAGAAATTGATAAAAGGATCATTCGTGAAATTATTTGCCACCTTATGCGAAACACCATGTATAAAGTTCGATAATTATTAGTCTATTTTATTTGATTTAAATTATTTTATTTTATAAACGTATAAAATACAAAATAATTACAATTAAAATAAAATTTAAATCAGTCAAGGAAAAAAAAATTATTTTTATCCTTTATTTTAATCCTTTGTCAGTTACTGTTCAAGTCTTCATTTGCTAAATCATTTTCAATCAAATGAAATTGCAATTACAAACGTAATTTGAATTTTTCTATATCAATACAAAATTTTCTTAAAATCAAATAAATCATTTTTATTTTCTTAAAATCAAAAAATAAATAAAAAAGTAAAAAAAACATTGACGAAGACTTTCCTCAACCATTGCAGAATGAAAATTTTAAATTTTCATCCTTCGTTGATTTTGTAAGTGAAAGTTTAAATTTTATGTGTTGTTAAAACTCTATTCAAGTTTATTCCCAAAGTGCCAAAGATCTTTTGTTTTATTTTCTTATATTCTTTTTCTGTTTTGAGTTTTTTCTTTTTTGAGGTTTGTTATTTTGTCATTCAAAAATGATGTTATGTAGTTATTCCATACATAACTAGCCAACATAAAATTTCTTTATTAAGCATTAGGGTTAGTAAATTTGTGACAAAAAAAATAAATAAAAACTTCATCAAAAATATGGTAAATTTAGTTATTTTATTTGCCTTAAAGGCAAAGATATCAAATTTTTTGTAAGTTATTGAATGAAATGAACATTATGTCCGAAAACAGACGAATAGCATTTAATTAAGAATTTAATTTAATTAATTTAATGATTTCACAACTACTCAATATTGTACAACTTTTTAATATTTCCCGACAGTATTTCTATACTTTCTTGAAAATTTCTTGAAAAGATTCAAATGTACCTATGCCTATACCAATGTAAGAAAAATATTATCATAACAAAAAAAAATTGTATTATGTACTTAAATTTTTTTTTTTGGAAGTGAAAAATATTCGCGTAAAATGTCTTTTCCTTTATTTTTGTTTTAAACACTGTGTCTGTATGCATTAATTCAAGATTTAACAGAAAAAAGAAAATGCCAAATTTAAACCCACTCGTCTTACATAATCAACACCGTTTTCATTATATTTAAGTATTAGTGTGTATTAATATTGCTTGCCAGATGAAATTTGCTTTCATTAACAGTTACAAAAATAATTTATTTACTCTGTACCATTTACGTACCTTTATATTCGTTCGGCAATATTAGTGAGTAAAAATACAGTAAAAAAAATTGCATTTATCTTACAGTACATCAAATATTCATACATGCAAACCTTTTTTTTTCTTCTTTACATAACATTATCATGTTATTGTGTTATAATTATACATACTTACATATATGTATGTAGTTTCAAAACTTGGATTTACCCAAACAGGTCGAGGTTAATGTACACTTTAATTGAATTACTGATTTGATTTTCATTTGATATGGCTGCATATTTTGTATAGTATGTAAATGTATTTATATGTATATACGTGTGTTGAATATTAACCAGTAAGGTAACAAATTTACTTAATAAAATGACTCATAAAAATTTACGTATGGGTTTCCTTATGGTCATTTGATTATTATGATAACTAAAGTATGTATGTATGTACATACAATTTTTTTTTGTTTTGTTTTTTTTTTATTGTGTAATAATACATAATATACACGATATATTAAATTTTTTATATAACATAATTTTATTATTTCTTGTGATCGTATAAATGGATGCATTTTATTTTTGTTGAAGTTTTGGCGCATTATATTTTATCCGTATTTAAAAAGTACGTCATAAAACTTAATTTCAACATTTTTAGTAAAGAAAAAAATAAATATTGTTGGACCATCGTAAATTGATATAGAAGAATGATGTAGTAATAAAGGCGTTTATTATTATTATGCTAACTTTTATTTTGTTTCGTTTATTTTGAAGCTGTTTTGAATACGAACTGGTTTTGGCAAAAAATGTTACATCATTTTTTTTTTTTGTCTTTTCTTCGTGATAAAGTTTTAGTCACCAATATTTTTGGCTAGTATATATGTATATGAGCATACGTACACATGTAGGTGCATTTATTTAAATAATTATGTACAGTAGGTCTTATAAATTAGGACAATAAACTTTTTAAATGTTAGATTTATTGACAATTTTTTATTTTGCATTTTTGATTGATTATAAAAGTTTTCTTTTATAATGGTATACATAATTTATAAATTTTTGATCAAAAAATAATTACTTAAATTATTTCAATCAAATTTATTTTCTCTTATTTCTTTTCTAAAGAATTTTTCGCTTTCTTTTTGATTTATGTATAGTTTATAATGATGTGTCTTTAAAATTCGCAGAGTCAATATTAGAGTTTATAAGTAAACAAATAAAAATCCGTATATTTGTTCACCGTACGATGCACTTGCAATATGGTTTTGTTCATCATTAACATAAATTATCCGCATTCGCTATTTTAACCTAAAAAAAAAACTTTGGAAATTTTTCATATTTCAAAATTTGAATGCATCCGTAAAATTAATATACTAGTAACTATCTTTTATAATATAAGAAGCAAACATATTTGTTATTTAAAAATTTTGTAACAGTAAGCTTTAAAAATTTTTATTTTGCTTGGCTTTGCAGAATTTTGCTTTTTCGTCTTTTCTTATTCGGTTTTCTTTTCAACTTGTCAAGGAAAATATTTGTAATATTTTGGAATTTCCAGTTATTTTCAATTATTTGTAGAATTAACTGAATAAGTAATCATTTATGTGTGTATGTGAATCAATTCATAAAATTGCATAAAAATCTTTTTTTTTTATTCATTTGGGTTTTTCTATTTAAATTAATTATTCTTGGAATATAGACCGATTTAATATCTAATGGATTTTTTGAAGGTTTTTAAAGATTAATTGTTCTTGGAAAATTTAATTTTAAAATATTTTTATTTTTTGCAATTTATATTTTCGTAAGGTGTTTTAAATGCATAATTTTGTCTTGTACTTATTAATTAATTTTTTGGTTGTAAGATTTAAATTTTATGTTATTTATGCGGAATAGGTAGTATGAAATTTTAAACATAAAAGAAAAAATAAAACAAAATATAAATGCATAATTTTGAAGTTGATGAAAAACTTAGATAGATAAATTGAGGCTAAGTCACATATTATAATATTGCTGTTAAGTAATTATAAGAATCTTTACAGATCGAAATGTGGTTATTCTACTTTTATCATATTTTTTATTGTCTTATTAAATGGAAATTCAAAGACATGGAACTTTATTTAATGATTAGGAGTGTATTTTTTAAACATAGACCCTTTGTTTATTACAACGAAGCTCTAATTTAATTTGAATTTTAATGATAAATTACATGAATTTATAAGTTATATAAAAAAATTTTATTGACACTATATTATATTAATTTAAGGTTTAATGAAAAAGAATATATAATTTCTTTTTATTAGATCAAGATGATGGTTATTCGGTAAAACATGTTGCTTACGCCAGATTCATCAGAAATCACCGGTTAATTAATGAAATATTTTCTGATGCTGTAGTTCCTGATGTAAGATCTGTTGTCACTACACAACGTATGCAAGTACTTAAAAGGCAAGTAACATCATTAACAATGCATCAAACTAAATTAGAAGCTGAACTTCAACAAATGGAAGAAAAATTTGAAACTAAAAAACGGAAATTACTAGAATCAAGTGAAATATTTCAGGAAGAATTAAAAAAACACTGTAAACCAGCTGTAGATGAAGAAACATTTCAGAAAATGGTTCAAAAAGCTTATGAAGATTTAAAACGTGAACGTTCAAAGACAGATGAACCTTTAGGAAATATAAATAACTCTAATCCACAAAGTAATGCACAAAAACCAATTATGGCAAATTCAGGATCAACAATAAATCGTAATGAGGACACAAAGACAGTAACAAATCAAACATCTGCTTCTAATATGCCAACTCCACCATCACAAAATACTGCATCTAATGCATCATCTTCTTCAAATCAAACTCCAAGCACTCAACAAGTTTTACAACCAACCGTTACAAATCAAACTTCAAGTAATCAAGGTCCTTCGTCTCAAACATCTCAGAACCTTCAAAATGGTGGTCCGCCTGTAAGCCAACAGTTAAATCCTACTTCATTACCTATTCCTAAAATGTCAACAGGATTATTGCCAGAGGCTGCTCCTCCTCCTTCGAATTCGCCAGCAGTTCATGATAATTCAAAAGATCAAAATGAACCAATGGACATGGATATCGAACCACCATCGAAACATGCACCTGCAATCATTCCAGGAGCTGGTATGAAACCAAATCTGCCACCTCCACCTACAATGAACGCTGATAAACCAAAAACACCTCCAAATAATCAACACTTAACTAAAGAAAATCAATTTGGAATCGATTCCCCTAAAGTTAAAGGGCGCAAGACTTCAACCGAAAATTGGGACAAAACTGGTGAAGGCCAGTCTAAACATGATGTGCACAATGAACCAAAAATATCTGAGCAATCTCATCCAGTTCATCCATCGTCAATAATGAATCCCTTGCAAAGTAGTCCGAGTCAACATCGTGGTCCTATGTCACCATCTGGAATGATGCAAACAGCTCCTTCAGTTAATTTACCACCAAATCCTCCACAAACCCCGACGGGTCCTTCTGGACCTCCAGGTCCTCCACAACAACACATGCCGACACAACAACATCCTACTAGTGGACCTCCTGGTCCAGACACTCCTCCAGTTGTTCCGCCTACTCACCACGGCCCTCCAAGTCATCATATGTCACCACACATGGGCAGTCATCATCCTGGCATGCATCCTAATTATGGCGGCTATGCACCTCCTCCTGGGCCTCCGAGATCACCGTATTATGCGCCACAGTACGGTGGCCATCCTCCTCCGCAACCTTACGGACAGTATGCGCCATATCCCTACCATCAACAATACGCTCCTCCGCCAGGACATTATATGGGTCGTCCAGGACCAGCAGGACCCCCAATGCATTATGATCATGGTGCAGGACAACCTCCACCACAGCATATACCACCTCAAATGGATGGTCATCATAATTCATATGGTCCTCCAGCTCAGAATACAACCGCACCACCTCAAGTTGGGCCGCCAGGACAATCTCTCCCCCCAATTTCAAATGATGGTAAGTTTTAAACATCATAAAATTATTTATCTTTAATCGCTGAAATATATGTTTTTAGAAGCAAAGCGTGATGACAGCGGTGCAGATTCTGACAAAAAAGATAGTGAATAAAAGATGCACATTTTTATTTAATATTAAACTAAAATTAAAGTTTTATTTCAAAAGCTAAAACAAATAAATTTAAAAATTTTAAAAATCAATATAATTCGTTTTAAATGTGCAACTGGAAAGTCCAACAAGTACAAAGAGGAAAGAAATACGTAAAAAATATAAGTTGGTAAATTGTCTTGAGAACAAAAATAAGCTTCCTATAATAATACTTAAGACTTTAGTTTTCTCACAAACTCGAAAAACTCTCAATGGAAGAAACATTATAGCTTCCACTGTAGTTCTAAGCCTACAAACTTATATCAGGTGAACAAAAATGAGTGAATATTATGTATTTCTATTGTGTTATCTCCAAGTAAGAACTTTCCATAACTGTGTTATAATTTTTTCAGAAGTGTTAGTTATAAAATATGTAAACTATTAATATTGAATCATTTTAAAATACAATTTACATGACGCGATATAATGTTGAGAAAAAATCTTAAATATCACCATTATGCTTTCACGAACAGTAAAAATGTTAAGTAAATGTTTGACTACTTTAAAGGAATACGAAATGAAATCTTAGAAAAGAATACGATTGTTTTGTTGTATGTTTGTAGCACTTTTCCAAAAAAATTTTGAAAAAAAGTGCTTATTAGTTTGACTCTGTCCGTCCGGGGACATGTTTACAAAACTTCCAAAACCTTGAAGATAGAAAGCTGAAATTTTATACGTACATAGTTCTTTACTAGAAGCTTATTTCTGTAGAATAAAATTTTTACTTATCTCCTTCTCTAAAAGTTATACCCCCCCTAAAAACAAACCCTAAAAACAAAATTTTTGGAAGTGAAACCATTTATTTATTGAAGTGAAACCATAAGTATTGTTCAAATTTTGCTAACGTATATAATGGATGGCTTCTAACACGGCATATCATATCTGAATTTTAAAAAAACAAAATGGCGGCTAAAATTTACCGTTATTTAAAGTCCGTTTTTTCCAAATTTTTGATACCGTTTTTCTTCTACACCGTACTACTAATAAATAGTTCATTTCATTAGAAGAAAATTTTTTCCCATTTCCACAAGCTTTTTCAAATTTCTATTAACGCAGAAAGCTAACGGTAAATTCCATACCATTAAAAAATATAATGTTATAGGCATAAAAAATATAATGTTGTACGAGCATTATGTTAATCCCTCTTTACATTTATTTTTGCTTTATTTCAAAAACTGCATAAATTGTTCATCCTAAATACATGCAATCCTAGTAATAGTTTCGTCTATGAATGAAAATAATTATAATAGTGTGGTAGGTATAGGTATTATAATAGATTGTTTTTAAAAGCAGTATTTTTACTTGTTGAAGGGAAAAGTGCTACAATACAAAACATTGGTTTGACCAAACTTTATTGTTTATCGGGAATATTAGTAGTATTCAGAGCAGGACTTAGCGAAATTGAAAGCACTTTCAGTGTTGAATAATCTTTCCAGTAAATCTCTGTAATACAAACACGTAAACATTTGTATCTTTCAAATTCAATTGATTAAAACACAAGTATTAAATTTTTAGATTTTTTTATTAAAATACAGGTTTATGTGCAAAATTAATAGTGTTTTTATGTTAAAGTTAAGTTATGAATTTATCTTTTTGTTTAAATTTTATTAAAATTATTGTAGAAATAAATGTAAACATACTTCAAGTAAGCAGAAAGTAACAAGTTTTATAGTACAAACATAGTACAATCTTAAAAAAAATTACATTTGCTCATATAATATAAAAAGTTTAATGACAACTTATAAATTGCACAACCCATATTAAAAAAAAGTTGATACTTTAATAAAAGTTATAAAATTTTAGAACTGCTATTTGAGTATAATTTGAACTCAGTTACCTTTTACTAAACTATTTTCAATTTTTTTTTAAATTTTTTTAAATCATTTTTTTACCCGTTTTGTATTATTAATGCAATAAAGATGACTCTAAATAAATAATATGTAATAACATAATATCACTTTAATTGAAAAAAGATCGTTAAGCTAGACTTCCCTATGTAGATATAACAAACATATTATGTAGATTTTTGGGCACTGTACAAAAAATAATCTGCAATAGGACAATTTATAGGCAGTAGACCAGGTTAAACCTTTTAACTTGTAATTTAAAATTATTTGCTAATATTTTGTATAGCACATTTTTATTTTTTTTATAATTATTTTATTATACAACAACAAATTTGGAGCGATTTAGAGTTTTATCAACTCAACAATTTTGCCATATACTAACGTAAAAATTCCCACAAAATGTCATAGTATATGTACATACACATGTATGTATGTACAAATACTTGAAATGTAAAATTTTAAAACAACTTACTACAAACTAAAGTTGAATTTGTCTTTAATGTAATATAAATTGTAGGTATATTAAAAATAAAAATACTACCAGTAAACTTAACTAGGTTTATGAAAATGTTTTACTTATGTACATACATATATACATAGGTCACACTTTTAATACTAAATCTGCGTGGGGGTAATGAAGTGTAAATTCATCTCAAAAAAATTTTTTTTTCTAAAAAGTAAAAGTGCATACATACTTATATTAAATTTAGTAAGACAAATTTCCAAATTTTAAATATTGAAAATTTGTCTTAGAAAACAACTTTCTTAATAAAATTTCTTTATTGAAAACAGTTTGAGACAATTATACATGTTTCCCAACCAAAGTTAACTTGCAAAAGGGTATGCAAAGCTACATAATTTAAATATTTAAGGAAGAAAAAATGACAAAACATAATTATGTTTAAATAGATAATTTTAGTTTTCTAATCATCTGAAATTTTAAAAAATATTAAAGAAAAGCTATACTGAATTATTTTTAATTCTTTGATCAAATAATTTTTGATAATTTTCATCAGTTGCACGGAAAATTGGAGCGAGAACAGGTGAACTTACATTGTATGAAGATTTGTAATCATATATTAACTACATAGTGTTGTGTAAGTTTTAATTAAGTATTTAAAATTTATGAATTGAATCGATGGGAATTAAATATTGATTGTATGAAAACAATTTTATAAAATTATTCTAGTTTTATTACAATTATATATACTATTGTGATATAAAAAAAAATTTACTGCTTTTTCTTGAAAAATCATATTCGAAATGCAATAAAAACAATTTAATAAGTTAAGCAACTGTTTTTTGATATATTGAAACTGTTGGCAAATTATTTTCGTAAAATAAAATTTTAATTCATAATAATTATATAATAAATAATTCATTCAAGTTTTTTAGCGTTTTGTTCACTTATATTTTACATTTTCATTAAAACTTTTTGATATATTTATTTAAACTATTTCAAATATGTGTTACTGCTTTAATCTTAAAGTTACAACTTACACTAATTTTCAGAAAAATATAATTAAAGAAACAACTGGCAGAATAAACGTACATAAAAAAGATAAGGAGAAAAATTGTTTTAATATTGACTGTAAAGCTAATTTTTACAACTGGAATAATTTAATTTATTTAAACTTACTTGTTATAAATAAATAAATGTTATTTACAAACTTTGTAAGCATACGTACATATGTAATTATATATACATGTTTTAACTTCTTACAACTTGTAAAAAATTTTGATTTTTTTTTCAATTGTTAATTGAAACGGAAATCAATATTAAAATTGTTTATATTGAGTTTTTTATGCTATTGATTAATAGTAATATTTAAATAAAGTAATAATTAAATTTTTTTAGTTAAAGATTTTCAACTAGTAAAAAGTATTCTATTTGAGTTGTATTTTGATAAATCTTAAGAGTAAATTAGTTTTCTTCTATATTTTTTAATTGATTTGTAATTTTCTAAATCACATACCGTCAAATGAAGTATTACTGAGTTATTTTTTAGGCTTATTTCTAAAAAGTAAAAATACTTAATTAATATAGTATAATCTAATTATACTTAAAAAAAAAAACAATACTTTCTTACATATTTACATCTTTCAATATGTATAAATTTCAATTAACTAATATTTGTTTATAGACACATTTGACCTACATGCCAGAAATACATAAAATTTGGTAACACGAAAATATAAAAATATGGAAATAAAAAGATTTTATTTACAATTTTAATATTAGATTTTTTATCACCTCTTATTTAGGCACATTTTGTTTTCCTCATTTTTAGACCAAAATAAAAAGCCCTAACTTTTTTATATCAATGTTTCGGTTCTTTTTCGATTTTAATTTAACTCAAAAACAAAAACAAACTTTTCATTCATTCTCTAAATAAAATTTGACAGAAGTATTTTTTCGCTATAACGTTTGTTCGGTTAAAGTAACTGGTGTATCAGGTGTTTCAGCTTGTGTCGAAGGAACACTACCAACTATAAAATCAACGGTTTGATCACCAACTGTTGCAGTACCAACTTCAATGTTTGTTGTACCAGCTTGAACTGGTTGCGTACTAATAGATCTTGCAATTTTTTGTTTCTGTCGTTCTATTCTTTCTTTCTCGCGTGCCAACCTTAACCTTTCAAAATCATCATCTATTTCCATACTTTCTGCAGGATCATTGGTAATTGACTTGTTGTCCATATCTTCAACTAAAAAAAAGTTATATTGCAATAGGTTTTAAAATAATTAAAATATAATATACCGGTTTCTTTGCTGCCGATCTCACCACTCTGGAAAAGACTTCCTTCACTTTCAGCTAACGGTGAAGCTTTACCTAATATTAAATCATCTCGTGGGGGAGCTGATGTACTTAATAAAGCGTCAACACCACCAGGTGGAAAATAGAATGAATGCATAGCTATATCACCACCATGAGATTGAGTTCTAATATATTGAGGAGTTTTAGAAATCGGAACATCGACTGGCTTTGATGGAGGTGGCAATCCTCCAAATATATCCTGAACATGAGGTTTATTTGGATCATGTCGTTGTGATGTAATCGTTAACTGTTCATCGACTTCTTCAATAACTTGATCAGCAATTCTCATACTACCACTAGTTGCCGCAGCGGTACCAGCAGAAGTACTTAAATTTTTTTGTCCTGTTAAACTGGCAGAGCTCACAGAACCTGGCAAACGTGTTCCCATTTGAGGAGTTTCACATGTTGGTGTTGTGGCACCTTCACGACTTAATAATCTTCGCAAAGCCGAGGCGACTGTATTTACCCTTGACATAGTGCCACTTACACTTGCTAAAGATGGAGATGAACCTCTGGACGGCAAGCGTACTTTGCCATTACCTGCTGTAAAGTGTATTCCACTGGCATCATCAGCCTAAACATGTTAATATAAAATAATATGATTTTTTATTTCTAAAATATTGTTGAAATATGAAATGAAAAGAAGTGTTATAAAAACATAGTGCTTGCAAATTAATAATTGTGTTACATAACTTAAGGTTAAATATTAATGAATGTACATATTTACATATATAAGTTTTAAAACACAATAAACAGCCTTTTATGAAGTAAAAAGATTGACTTGTTCAAATAGAGTTTCCTATGCAACAAGTTTGTATGCACACATGTAAATATGTCAACGCATTTATAAATTTTTGTATCCAAAAAAGTTAGTGTAATTTAGTGTTTTAGTGTGGAAAGGAAATTAGAATCAAATAAACCTCACAGAATAAATTTAATTAATGTAATTTAGAGCCAATTGTATGTTTTATTACGAAAAACCCACAATATGTATTAGTGCACATAAGAAATAGAATGATGTAAAACTTTTTAAATAATTTAAGCAAAAAATTTAGTAATTTTTTTCAATTATTATTAAATATTTAAAATTTGTTAAAGAAAATTTGGAAGTTATTTTTATGCAAGTTTAATTTAAAACTTGCATAAATAGGTATAATTTTTTAAAATAAGCACATTTTTAAAATATGTCTTTTAAGTTCCTTAGAACTTCCAACGAAATACTTCCAAACAGATTTAACAGCAAATTTATTTTGCCGAATTTTTTCGAAATTAAATATAATTGCTTAAAATTGGAAGCTACATCTTAAGAAGTAATAACAAATCCAGTATATTGACTGAAATATTTCGAAATGTATGAACATTATTCACCCAATTAACACATATTAAAAAAAACTTCACCTTAATATTTTTCTCTTAATTAGTGCTTTAAATAAAAAAAATATAAAAGATTAACATTATTTTTAAAATAAAAATTAAACACAAATGTAAATAAAAATAAAAGAGAAGCACTTAATAATACAATCAAAATATTATAAAAGTTAATTTATAAATTATTTCTTCCCCAGTTATCAGAATGTTTGTCAGTATTAGAGATCAAAATAATACTTTTCTTATTTTAAATACTATTTTAACCAAAATCTATTTCACCCGTTTACACAAATTTTTTTTAAAAATTTCTTGATTCTAACCTCCTCGTTTGGTTTTGGGAATTCATAATGAACTGACTGTACTTGATTTGAATCATTTTGTTCAACATTTATTTTACCGACCATTTCATCAACACGAACACTTGACATATTTGTTGCCATTGCTGCTTGCTTAGGCACTTCAATTTTTGCAGTTGATGGCTCTGGATGCTCTTCACGAAATCTTTCAGATGCCACGGTGTAAGGTAATTCATTTGGAAATATTTGATCCCAGTATTGATCCTTTATTAATTCGGGATGCTCATGATGCATTTCATCAACGATCATATATGATACTTGCAAATTTCGATCAACAATCCAATTAACCTAATAAGAAATAATGTACAAATCATATGAGTATGTATTTCAAGATTTTCGAATTACATGTATAAAATTTTATTTAACAAACCTCAAAATCATCGTCATCATCACCAAAAGGATTTATTAAAGATTCTGCGACTTTTAACCAACCCATATAAAAAAAAAATTGTAGTGTAGAAAATATAGGAAAATACATATCAATGCGATTCAAATAACCAGAAGCAATTTCTTTATTTTCAACCCATTGTTGCCCCATAACAGCCGTTAAAAAATACGAGTAAACTGCTAAAGTAACTACCTGTGTATATACTAAAGGCACGCTAATTGTATCATAAGCAATTAATTTACCGCATAAGCCACGAAATTTATTTAATTCATCAATAATAGTTTTAACAGCGAAATCATCACGTATTCTACCCTCTTTTCGAGCTCTTGTTATAATACTTGCAGCCCAAACAATTGGCAACCAGTGTTTTGAATGTCTTGGAAATTTAACATTTAATTTTTCAACTATATTTTTTTCATTTTCAACTAGAAGACCCGCTTCAATTAAATTATCCAAAGTAGGGAAACGTTTTTTAACTCTTGGTGAAATATTTATAAGGACCATCGTTAAACAAAGGCAAACATAACGCATTACTGACCGTCGCATTACTCGTCCTCTCTCATCCTGGCCATGAATGTTAGCACTGAAAAACAAAAACAGATCTATAGAAGTCTGGAACAAAAATTAAAAAAAAAAAATCAAATAAGAATTTAAATTAAAAAAAACTCACCTTACAAAAACAGCAATGGGATCAGGCCATGGTATACTTGTGTATTGATTCCACCATCTTGTCATAACAATTGACACATAGAAACCCAAAACAAATGATAATGGGATCAAATTACTATAAACGGCGCAATACTGTACAATACTTTCGAATATTCTAAAATATTGATGTAAAAATTTACGAATAAGTTTTTTTTGATTAATATTCAAGGTATACTTTTTTAAAATTTTAATTTATTACATTTTAATTATATACAAAATTCTAATATAGTTAAATTCTAATTCCACACAAAATTATTTAAATGAGACTCAACTTATCTAACAATTGAAAATATGTATAACTAAGTGATTAAGCTATTTATCTAAATAATGAAATAATTGATGTAAGTGTCATTTACTTACTTTTTTTGATCTGCATTTAATGCTACTCTATAAACTATATTTAAAACATAATAAAGAAATAGGAATGCTGTTAAATCCAACCACACCAACTTATAAATACTGCCACGCCATCTGAAAACAAAGATGCAACTTAATAAACTATAAAAATAAGATAATATAAAGGGCAAAAAATATTGAACTGCAACATACACTCTATTTCATCTTTCTACCTTTTTATACATGGTGTGTATTTTTAAAGATAATATTAACAAGGAGAAATGAAGTCTTATATAAAAAGGGTTCCTCAAAAAAATTTTAAAGCAAAACGTATACTTAATATTGATTTAGAAATAATCTAAATTGAAAGCGAGTGTAGTATGGAAAAAATTAATATCAAACTTTATAGATAAAAACTTTAGGAATCCAGTAAAATAATATAGAATCAGACTCCACTTCTGGTTTAATAATTTTGTATGGGAGTTGATAGCCAGTGTTTATTGTTTTTGTATTTGATAATGTATTATGTAAAATTTTTTGCAATAGAGTTTCAATTAAAAATATTAAGTATTTTAATTTTAGTACCAGAATTACAAACATATTATTATTAAATTCTTTCTTTGTAAAGTTAAATAACAAGTCATTATAAACGGTATACCAAACGAAAAATATGACAAAAAGTGATAGCGAAAATATATATACATATAAATTTATGTAAAATGTAAAATTTTCATCTTGCATAAGTTTTTTTCTAGTTAAATAATTCTTAATATATTTTGCCGTGTAGAAAAAAATCGGTGAAACATTTTTCAATAAAGTTGGGTCAAACCAATGGTTTGTAATGTAGCACTTTTCCGTTAACACTCTGTACTCGTATTTCTGAAAATTTGGAAAAGCTTGTTTGGAGATATAAAGTACCGAAAATTCAAATTTTACGAATTTGGATGTTTGGAAAATTTAAGAAGTGGAGATGAAAGAACTTTTCTTCTAACGAAATAAACTACGTACTTACTCGTATTAACATGTAAAGCTGCTAATTCCAGACTCTTACAAACTGCGGTCTAGCAGAAAAATGATATCAAAATGTGGAAAAAAAATTGATTTTAAATAACGGTAAATTTAAACCGCTATTTTGTTTTTTAAAGTTCAAATATGACATCCTATAAACACCATATTGACGTCCGGACGGACAGAGTGAAACTCCTTTTTTTCAAAATTTTTTTGGAAAAGTGCTAAAAAGCACTTACAAGTTAAGACAAATATTTGCTTTCGTGAGAAAAGTATTGAGACTTCAAAATCAAGGAAAGGGCTTAAAATATAAAATTTTGTACAATTTCAAAAGTTTTTTTTTTTTTAAATCAATTAAACAGTCAAATAGCTAAAACATTATTTACGCTAAACAAAAACATTTAAATTTTACCTTACTAAGTAATTGCAGCAGATTAAACCTAGAAAGTAACCATAAAGCAGTATCTAAAATTATGACAGCTTTCCGAAAATTATTTAATTTTCAATCATATAACGGCAATCGTAAAATAGATTTCATTTTAAAAATAAAAAACATTTTAAACTTTTAAACATTCATTAAATTGCTGCAACTTTTAATAATTGTGTGAAACATCATTAAAATTCCAATTTTTCTTCATTTGAGAATCCTGATCAAAAAAAACACTAGAAAATAATTTTTGTCGTCTCATCATGACATCACGAAATATGAATCGCTTACATATCAACACCTTTTACTAAAACCCCCCATAATCTACATACACATACATTGCCCATTTGTGTAATTGCAAATGTACCATTTTATAATTTCAAAATGCTGATTTTTTTATTATACTCGTACATATTTACAATTTAGTTATCGCTGAAATAGTAATTAAAATTATACAATCATTAGCTTTTTAAATTAATTGTTTTCATAATATTTAATTGAACTTTGTCATGATAAAAAGAATCCGCTTTAATTGAGTTTTTTTTCTGTATAGTTAAGTATTTAATAAAGAATAAATAAATATGTAGTACAGCTTTTTACAAATGTTTTTCATTTTTTGCTGTTTAACAAACATATTGATTGACGGTCATACATAATTAAGTACATACATATATCGATAGCAGTAACCTTCACTTTTCATTTGAAAGTAATTTTTTTAAAAGTAAAAGCATCTTATGATTAGAAATTTTAGAAGGTTTTATAAAATGTGGATACGGAAAAATGAAATATTCTTTATAAATATTTTAAATTTGAACTTTTCATTAAAAGTTGAACAAATAAAGCAGTTTTACTAATACCTAAAACATTGAATTACTATTACATAAACATAAAGGCAGTAGATGATAAATAAGAAATTTAAAATGGAATTTTCTTACTGCATATTTTCTTTATTTTATTTTGTCTAATTTAAAATATTCTAATTTTAAACTTAAAATATTAGTGGCCAAAAGTATACCTCATCTTACTCATTATTTATGCATAGTGTTTTAGGTATGATATTCAATAAGTAAGTAAGTATGTATTATTATAATGAAACGAATATAAAGATTAAAATCTTAGCGTAACCATTGATTTAATTAGTTTTTTTTTTTGGCAAAATATTATAAAAATAATTTCGTTTTCATTTTGCTAAAAATAAATATTCGTAGCTAGATACGTAACGATAGATATTTTACTCTGAGTATCTCATATTTTTTCAATTAAATAAGTAAATAAATATTTAGACTACATGAGTAAGTACATAGAACAGTCAAAACATTGATTAATTTAAAAAAAGTATGAGAATTCAGTTTATTATACAAGATACTTGAAGCCGCAATCATAAATTGAAAATATATATTTTCGCAAACAATATATTTAGTAAAACCCTATTAAATAAAATAATTAAAAATAACTAAGTAACAAAAATCAAATTATTTACAATCAAGCCGAAAATTTCTAATTTATTGCCCCTGATTCATTTTAAACCATATCATTAATTTAAGTATGTGAAGATTAGTGATCAAGATTGATTTTATAATTATATGAGATAAACCAATAATTAAATATGGTTCATATGATTGTTGAAAGGATTTTGATGAATTAAGTTATAATTAGAAATTCAGTTAATAAGTATGTATAAAAAATGTTGCTTTTAACAGTTAGAAGTAAGTAAGTATAATTGATAAGAATACTTACTTATTACTTAACATAAGCTTTCTTTTATTTACTTACACCAATTTATAATTACATTTTTCTTATTGTTTTTACAATTAATAATAAATATACCAGTTTGATGTAAGTTAGTACCTAATTGAATTTTCATTTTTCTTTCTAAAAAAAACATAGAACACCGAAAAAGCCACTTATTTATTATTGAACAAGTTATCCTTATATAAATATTTTCGCTTTCATTACGTCTTTGTTATATTTGAGAGTTGTAGAAGTATATAAGTGTAACATGTATAAAATATACATAAACATAGATACATAATTATACAATAATAACTCAACTTCCACTATTTTATATTATAAAAGAGATATGATTCAGGAATACAAAATTCATATTCAATTTTAAAAGTATTTATGTTCAAAAATGTTTTATAAAGATGTTGATAATTTTCCGAAATTATCTTTCATAAGTATTTTATGTGTATTTTTTTTTTTTGGATTATTGCCAAATTTTTTAATGACTTTTTGTTGAATATTCATTAAAGAGGAAAGTATGTACCTATGTGTTACTTGAGAAATTAACATGCTAACATATGGCATAAAATTTAAATTGATAAAAAGGTAAGGATTTTTTGTACTTTCTAAATCAAAATTATAATTTATTAATGTTCCAAATACTATTGCACTTTATTTACGTACATAAATACAACATCATTTGATCATTCAACTCAGTGAGTAAAATATTCACTAACTTTGCGATTAAACCAGCCCATTCATTATTATTATTATGAATAGACTTCTAAGGCTAGAAAAGAGTATGAATTTTTTACTAACTTTCAATAACCCTTAAAAAATGATATTATTCTTCTGAAGGCCTTTTCTTTTTACTCATCATTTATAAATGGTAGAAATTAATATGCATTTTCGGTAAGTAAGTACATTTATTTGAAATAATAAATTATTATGTACATAAATGCCGATAAGAAATATGCATATAAGTACTTTAAAAAATTTTCTTACGAAATTATCTATTTAGAAAAAACTGAAAAAATAAAACAAGGGAAAAATTTGATTTTTCCTGAAGTTCGAATAATTGGTATTCCGAAGGTACGTAAAATACAGAATCAAGCAGCATGTCTTTAAGACCTTTACTAGGCCTTTTAGAAACTATTTTTTGAAGTTTCTCATCTTTTTCAGAATGGAAGTTATAATTCAAAAAACTTGGATAAGTAAAAATATCGTGAAAGTTCGTTAAAACCCCTGGAACTCGAAAACCCTTGAGTTCCAGCACCCAGTCCGGAACAAAATTTTACCCATTTTCGATCTTCCAACCAATGGTATATGTTGTTGTATAGCTTTCTAAATCACCCTGTATATAAGTACTTACAATGTTACAAAACATTTAAGTACAAGTAATTTTTTCCTTCCTTACTCCACTTGGAACCTTCCACTTGGCTCTAGAGTCAAGATTTAGTTTTACTGACCATTGAGTTAAGTAGGAGGTGACCAGCCTGCCGTAGATTTTTCTTATATATATATTAAAAGATGGTTGTTGATATTTTTAATTTTTTTGTTGTTAGTATGCAAAATCGAATGTTATAAAAAAATGGGCAGTTATGGTAAATTCTTAAACGTCAAATTTTACAAAATCTGAGTTGTCTGAGTTTACGGATACTCTACTACGTTTTTACTCTCAGTCAAAGTTTAAATTCTTAAACGTTTAAAAAAAGTCAATTAAGCGTCAAAATTGTAGATTTTTTTTTTTACATGCAGACAGTCTGACGTAGTAATTCAGTAAATAAATTTGATGTATTGAGTGACTATCATTACGTTAAAAATAATATAAAAAATACTTTTTTTATTAATTTTTAATATGTAAGTATAAAATTATTTTAAATCTAAAAAAAAATTTTTTTTGACGTTTACGGATGATCAAAATTCAAAGTCAATTACGGGTAAAAAGTTTACTACATTTCTGTCCGTAAAAGTTTTAGTTTCAGACAGTTTGCAGACTAAAATCAAAATTTTGACGTTAAAGAATTTGCGGTTACTCTTCTTATATTAACATTTTGTTTTATAATACTGTATACTTACTGAGAAATATAATATTAAGTATAATTAATATAGTGACCTCACTCAGATTTGAAACATTCCAGCATTGGTCAGAAAAGTGCTATTGATTAATGTATTACAAAATTGAATATTGTAATATTGTTAATTTTCTTACCTTTCAAATGAGTTTTTTCGGTTGGGTAATGTTTTAAGTAAAGTAACAAGTAGGTGAGAGTGTTAAATAACATTGTTGAAATAAAATTATGAAAAGCTGGGTTAACCCAATTAAAGTTTCAGGCATCTTGCGAATCTTTTGAATCTTTTATAAAAGAGTTAATCAATGCTTTGATAACAGTTATTATTAAGGTATCAATAATGTCCAAGAAAAAAAAGTGAACAAAAGCGGTGATAAATGAGATAAGAAAATATAAACAGAGGATGAATTTTAAAAGATAGTAAGTACATTGGAAAAGAACTTCAAATTGTAAATTAATTCAAATCATAAACCTTCATTTATAATAATATAATATTGTTTTACATATAAAATTACTATTTTAACAGCAATAAATAATGTCCTTGAGTTTACACTCTTTTTTTTTTTTTTTTAAAATTTATTCAAGTGTGAAAGTCATATTACTTTCATATTCATTTACCTAACTCAACCTTATCACTTTCACTCTATGCACCTCAATTTCATTCCATATACAGTAAAAAAAAAAAAAAATAAAAATTATAATATTGTAATCTGTTGCGAGAATTTATGTACGGATTTTGAAATACATGTGTTTCTTCGTACATATATTGTGTATCGTGTTTACTGGTGTAATAGTATTTTTATGTATATATAAACATATGCAATATTTATACAAGCTGTATAATACTCATAAGTTAAATATAGGTCTTTAATTTTGATTGGCAAGGAAATTATAGGTAAAGGATCATATTATAAAGGATAATAATAAAATTGGCGCCATCTATTATAAATATAAGAAAAACTATATAAAAAAAACAGGAAATTAAAAACTGTTATTTAATTTTTTTACACAAAATAGAACACAAGTAAATAAACAAATAAGATTTAAGATATTTTAATTAAATTTATTTTTATATCAGATGATTGTTTTTTAAATTCTTAAAGTAAGTATAGTATGATACACAAGCTGTTTTCGTGATTTTTGTAAGCAATGATTTGTAACTAAGTAATCGCTTTCATTTATCGAATCGGAAGAAAAAGTAATGGATAAAATTATTAGAGTTAAACGATTTTTTATAGGTCGAAATGAATTTTTGTTTTATCTTAGAAAGCAATACAAAGTATTGTTTTCAATATTAATAAGTAAATAATCCTTATAAGTATTTCACCTATAAAAAAAATTTTTACCCTCAAAAAATGAGATTTTAAAATTATTAATAAAAAGACAAAATGTATTCAAATTTCTCCAAGTAGAAATTTACTATTTCTACATTATTCATTTAGAAGCAAATCTAAACGATTGTGTAATCTAAATGAAATACAAAAAAAAACTTAATTAAGTAAATAAAATGAAATCGTGATATCAAACAATAAAAAGAAACCAAACAAAGTAGGAATTTAGTTACTTAGCGCGCAATTAAAACTTCATGAAAACTATAAGAAAAATACATAACTTTAAAAGATTTCACCCTTTAGATTCGTAGGCATCATATCATATTGTAAATAATTTAAAAAAATAAGTGTGTAATATATGAGTGTAGCTTTTAGTATACAATTTGCAGAATATTTTAATTATGTATACTTATATAAAAGATACAAAATTTTTTATCATACTTGAACATAATTTCCTTATTATTTCTTTTATAATGTACTTATACACATATATACGTATATATATGAATTTAGTAAGTTGAGCATGCAAATTCTTAGCGGTATTAAGTAGTATTTACTTATAAAAAAATTGAATTAAAATTGTTAAGCATATCTACTTAACTATTAAATATATTTCATTTATTTGCTAAATAATATTATTGTAAATACTTAGGAGTTTTCACTCACTGATGTATTAGTGCAAAAGAAAAAAAAAATCATTTTCATCCAACTGGTGAAGGACCAAAGAAAATTTCCGATGTAAAATTGTAATAAATTGATAATTACTTTTCTTATTTCGTAGTTTGGAAGTGTTTTAAAAAATTAATTTTTTTTAATCATTTATAAAATTGACTTTTAATAAAATAACACACAACAATAAAAATTTGAATTATTTTTTAAAACAAAAAGACATTTATTTAAAAGTAATTTTTAGAATTTAAACAATGAAGACGCATAATGATTTAGAAATAAATAAAACATCGTAAAATAAAATCTCTAAAGATATTCTAAATTTCATTTACTCAGTATAAATTTAATTAAATTTATTTTAAAAGAAATGGGTAATTCGGAATGCAATTAATAATAACAAATAAGTTTTTCGGTCTCGGAATAAGTACATACATAAGTAAGTAGATAATGATAATATAAAAGTGTACTTATCAATTTTTATAAAATGTTTATAATAAAAGCTCTTTAATAATATCATAATCTAAATCAAAACATTGTTAAAATTTGTATACAATCATACAGTCAGGAAGATACAAAAATAAGTATAACATTCTTACTTACATACTTACTTTTTTTATAAATGCAAATAAATTAATGTACTTAAGCTTACTTAAATGTTTTCTTTATGTTGTGATATGTTTATTATAAAAAACTTTTTTTGTTAACTATCGATAAAACTTTTTAATAACCTTATTGCTTGCACTCTTAGTACTTTATTTGATTTAATTAAGTAAATTATGTATTATTTATGTCTTAAATATTTATCAGATGAAAGTGAAATGTAAAAGATTATAAATTATAAGTTTATATACTTAATACAATATATTGTTTAGCGAACAAACTGTTAAAATTAATTTTTTTCAGAAAAAACAAAAACAAGGACACTTAAATCTCCCAAAGATTCCATACATAAGACTATATTATGCTCTTTATTTCCAATAAAAGGATTTTATTTAATTGTTTTAGCCCCAATGGCTTTAAAACATTTCTATGCTTAACTAGTCAATTACTTAATATACGTACAAAATTACTGCAAAAATAATAAACACAAAAATAAGTACTTAGATATGTGTACCAAAATATTTGTATATTCATATGTATTTAATTAAGTTTTAAAGAAAATTTGAATTATCGCGGTATACCTATATAATTTATATAGAATGTTATTAAAAAATATTCATATTATATTGTTAATTGTTTGAATCAATGTATGAACACTGAATGCTAATTTTATGATGTAAGATGTGAATAATATTTATTATAAGTACATACTAATATATATATGTATAAATATGTAAATATTTGTATATATTTACTTACTTAATATTGAAAACTTTATGATCAGATTGACATAATAATTTAATCCTTCAATGGCTAGATATACATGGTGTTTCTATTGTAAGTGCATTTCTACATAACTATACAATTTTAAAAGTATGAGGTTTGATATATAAAATTCAACATGCTATACATTAAGTAAGGGAAAATACGAGACAAATTAACAAAATCAACATGTAAAAATGAGCACAGCCTGCGATTTAGAAGCATTAAATTGAGCCAATTATTGCTTCATGTATAAACGACATCATCATGGAGGGAATAAAAATTGTGAATTATTTTTCTTCTAACAATTCTAAATATCTACATTCTTAAGTTTTGCACTCATTCAGAAATACACGAGCCCTTAAATTTAAAAGTGAATATTGTTGAAAGCAAACCGCATTAAATAAATTATTAAAATTATATTACTATTAATATGTAAATATTCTATTGCGTACACTTGTGTAAGTATGTATGTGTTTCTAAAAGTTTTTAATGGCAGTAATAAAACTAAACGAAGGTTTTTTGAATATATATGTGCAAGTATGTTATGTACATTGTAAGTATGTATATGTTTATCATTATATTTAAATAACTTACCGCAATAAAAGTTTTAAAAAGGTACCAAATCCACGACATGTTGCTACTTCGGCAGTATACGTGACTGTCATTTTTAATCACGGTTATGTACTTTTATGTATATTAATTTTTTTATTTCTAACTAATTTTTAAAACAAATTAATCACATTGATTTCAATTAAGCACCAAATATTGATGAAGCACAATATCATTTATTTGGAGGTACATTTTTTTTTTGATTGAAATACTTCAGCGACATTAATACTTTGTTTTTTGAAATATCACTAAAGGTTTTCTTAAAACTCTGTTTAATATTGTCAATTATTTTTGCTTTAATTTAATCGTATTTATATAGTTCAATTTCATTCTTATTTTTGTAATTATTTTATTACAAAAAAAAATATTCTAAATTTTGAGCTACCTATTATATTTTTCCAAGTTCAAGTATATAGCATTCGAAAATCACAAAAAAAAACAACGATTTTATGTATGCAAATATATAAGTAGGTACTTAAGTACTTTTTAATTTTTTTGCAAACTTTTAAGGAACTTTTTTATAAATTTAGAATATTCTGACATGTTCAAATTAATAATTTTATGCGATTATATTATAATAATTTGATTAGGTTATTATAATTTCACTTGCTGTTTAAACCAATATAAATAAATATAAATTAATCTGTAAAAAAGTAAATAGTAAGTAATTTATAAAAAAAAATAACTGTGGAAAATATTCACGTTTTTGATCAAACGTGAATACAATATTACATAAGTTACTCGCACCTTCTAATCTACATTGACGTATGTGTAGGTCTATGTAGATTAGTAGGTAACTAACTATGTGGTAAAGTATTTAGCATAAATTAGCCAAATTTTACATTTAAACGTGTGTAGCTCTTCAAAACAAAAATAAATTATTTGGAAAAATTTCGATGAAGATTCAATTTTGATGAAATTTCTGCAAAAATTAATAGAGCCTTAAATTTCAAAAAGAAATCACAGCAAATATGTATATAACAGCAATACATGTATGTACATGTGAACAATTCTGCTAGCCTGTATAAATTAAAGAATTTTTATTTTTAATTTCAATCTTACTGAAACTCTCTTTATTATATTAATTACTCATGCCACTATTACTAAGATTCTTATGAACTGGTTACAAACCTAGATATAATGCATACAGTTATGTATATATTATTTAAAAAAAAAATTATTTTAGTTTAAATTATATTCCGAGAACGGTTCAAAATAAATTTTTATAGATAGACATTCTAATTATAACAAAAGCTAAGTAAATTAAGTTTAAAGAAGCTAAATTACGTCATTTCCTTTTTGAAAAATTCTCATATGTACTTATATTATATAATATGTAGTTCAATATGTATTGTACCGCGTATATCGAACATTCGTTAGTTTCTTTTTGTTTATCATCATTATATCTTAACTTTGATATAATACATAATGTATATAAGTACCCAAGGTTATTAACCTGAATTTTGCATAGGTAAATTATTTGATTTTGTCGTGTGTTAAACATTTCTAATCCCACGTATCGCATAAATATAGTTTATTTTATAGAAACAGTCTTTTTATTTTCATAATTTTAAGAATATGAATGAAATATGAAGTTTTATTAAAGAATAAGTAAACAAAAACTAAGTTTTGGTATGAATCAATTAATTTACTTATAACTATTAACATGAATAAAATATATTACGTTAAAAGAAATTTAGATTTTATATTGCTATATATTTATACATATTACAAAAGTACATAGATATTTTAGAGTTTTTTAATACAATTTCTTAAATGGACTTTTCGAGTTTTAAAATAAGGTTTATAGGTACATGTAGGTAGGTATGTTATACATATACAGTATAACTTTACATACATACTTTATTTAGTATTTTTCAAGGTTAATGTTAAATAAATATAATAAAAACACAAAAAGAGTACAAAATTATTCCTATTCTACTTGAATTTGTATATGAGGTCATATGAATTCTTATTTTTGTGCCGTGTTTGTTTGTTTGTTTTTTTTTAAATAACAAAATAAATTGAATATTTAAGAAAAGTTAGAAAAAATATGCACTAATTCTTTTTATTAATAAAATTAGCTATTTACTTTTTGAAATTTTTTGTTGACTTATTTGCAAAACATATTAAAATGATTTCAAAACAATTAAATATTTTCAAAAATTCATACAAATGAAAAAGATTTCAGATTTTTTCGAGAAAATAAACATATCAATAAATGTAAATCAGAGACAGTTTAACATTTTTAATTTACAGCATCTGCGACAATTTGATTAAGGCTTCCAATAATTATATTTTTTTAGTAAAATTTTGAAATATTTTAATAATTAATAAAACTAACACTTTTATAAAGTAACTTTAGAAATTATTCTTTTCTTTGTAAATCCTTTTTGTACATTAAAAAATAAACAAATCAAAGCAGCCCCCGAAGGCTACATTTAATAAATGTTTTCATAGTAAAGCAATCTAGAAGTAAACTGATTATGTGTATGTAAATCTATATCTAACAATATTGACAATATAATTTGACATTTGCCTAATTTCACATATTTGACATTAGCTGTCGAAGTCAAATTGAAATATGGTGGCAACTTGATGCTATGCCTAGACGATTAAATTTATAGACTGGCCGTTATTCTTTTTCACTCCCTTGGGTTTTCCTATTTAGCCATTTTTCAGATCGTTTCATCCACTTTGGATCTCATATGGTTCTGATTCTTACAGTTTTCTTGAAATACACAAAAAATGGCCAATATGATGCGACAACTAAATATTATAATATTGAAAAAATAAATACTTTTAAATTTTATAAATATTGAATTTATATGACAGCGCAAATAACACGGGTTTTATATCTAATTAAAAAAAATTGACAAATAACGGATTAGGTTGTTGGAGTCGACTACCTAATTTGAAATTTAAAACTGCGTATATACTGCACAGATTGGAAAAAATTTCCTTGAAATCGATAAGAGTTTGACATGAAAGTTTCAAGTTTTCACATCGAAATCCGCTTAAAGTCGGCTTCAAACTGCATATTACCCCAGTAATTATAGCGGTTCATTTCATATCATACCTTACAAAAAAATAACAAGCTGTGCTCCGTGAGCATGTATTTTTACCAAGGGTTATTAATTAACTAATTGTTTTTCAAGTCGTATTAATTTTTACATATAACATTCTCAAAAAAAAGCTAATTTTTTTTATATTCGAGTTATTTTAAAACTAGCCTCGAAGCTTATTAATTGTTAAAATTTAACTGGTTTATTTTTTAATTTTTGTCTTGTGAAGCAACTTAATGATTACAACTTTCAATGGAAAATTAATATTGCGTTTTACAATCATGATCTATTCTGCCACAATTTTTGTTCCTTATGTAATGATGAAAATACTATTCAATATATTTCTAAATTCGTATTCCAATTTCCTCTTATGAAAAATCACTTCAATAATTAGTATCAAAAATATTTTAACTTCTTATAGTAAAATGTTGTATCAAAACTCAAAATCCTAGCTCATCTAAGCATTTACTTAAATAGCGTGGTTGTGCTCAGTGTTGGTTACTCATGAGTAGTTTAAACACGTATATTGAACGCAAATATTTTCCCGTAAAAATATTTGCTACTATTTTTTTGGAATTTTGCAGGTAACAACACACTCAAATAAAGAAAGGATAATTATCAATATTGAATCTCCAATATTAGGGGCTTATTGACAATCTTATGGCTTAATTTTAAGGTAGTGTTACATTTTCATACATAATCAAATTTTATTAAGAAAGAGTTGAAATCAAGGAAACGATTTCCGCTGTTAACTCTGAAACTGTAAAATCAACTTACTCAACAACATAATGTAACACACATATATAACATAATGTAACACGCCAGTAGATAGCTAAGTGGCGGTCATTTTGCTTGATTCTATGCAGTGTAGTTCCTTCTATAGACGCGTGTTCTATATGAATTTCGAAATTTCGCCGTGAAGAATCGCTTTTCTACTGTATCTATTTTCAACATAAAATATCGTACAATCGTGCAAAATACGATATTTACGATGCATTATCGAAATAATACTGCTACTCATCAACATTCTTTCATTTCAGTTATTAGGTCTGTTTGATACAAAACATGAAAAAACTTTATACAGAGAAAACAATGACGTAATTTCATTAAAAAAAAAAGAATCTCATTAGAAAAAAAAAATAAATCAGACGGAAAAGTTGATAAAACTTTTAAAAATTTTATAAATAGATGATAAACGTCAAATTTCAAAATATTTATCAAACATTTTTCTTTATTTCACCTTGACGAAAATGTAGTTACTATTTCTTTCTTTAACAGATATTGATATTTAGGGCATTTTAGGATAAATAACATTTTTGTTACAATAATATTTTTCTCTATTTTATACATATCTACGTAGGTATAAATACATATTTTATTCCCAGTTTTTTAGAAAGGCTGAAATATACAATTTTTACGTTATAAATAAATAAAATAGTCAAAACGAATAATTTTGTACATAGTTATAATTTTGACATTCAGTTTTTCGAGCAATTTTTTAAATAGCTTATAGTATGGAGAGAGAGTTACATGAGAGAATTTATTATGACAAGTTTGTTATTCGACCTGGACTTTTACAATAGCACGGTACTTAACAATTAACATCACACTATACTTATTTTTACATTAGAAATATTTTAAAATGTTAAATTTTTTAATTTAGAAAAGTTAGTTTGATTGAAAATATTGTTCATGTGAAAAGTGGTCTTTTATAGATTACTATAAGAAAGCGTATAAATAAAATCGTGAGTTGTCCTTTTTTTTTGAATTGTCATCTCTGTATCCAGGCCAGTATTTTTGTCACGTGGAGTTGTACCTCCTAGCTCCTATGTTAGACTGATTAGCTTAAATTTTTTCTTTCTAAATACAATTTTTTTTAGCAATCTTTTGATGTATTTATTTCTGTTGTAGATAAAGGGTTGGAAAGAAATGTTTAAACTGAAATATACAGGTCGAAATTTTAATTTTCAAGCGACGCATGGAGGTCAAAATTAGACATTCAGTTATAAATCCCAATTTTATATGCACTTAAAGAAGTAACATTCATTCTTAAAATTGCCTTACTTTTTGCGGACTTAAGCCGAAGCTATAATATAAAAACAATCTGCAGCCAAAGTTCGATATTTATACCGTATTATTCTAATAACATTGTACTAGATAGGCTGAATAAGAAAGTTTTATATGATTGTGTGTTTGTACACTTGTAAGTATGTATATATAATTAATATAAAATTAATATACATATATGAATATGAACAGTGAATTACACAAAACAAACTTTTAAATGTTTTTTCTCTTTTCCTCCAATTTATTTAAATTTGAAAACATAGCTAGCCGATTACATTATTTGTCCCCAAGACATTATAAGAAAGAAGAGTTGCGCTATACATGAAGTTTAAATTATACTTCCTTTTTTAACCTATGTAGAACGAAGAGAGAACTGTCAGTTATTTGAACTTCGTAGCATCGGGTTCGTTTCGTATTCGTCGTAATCGTAATAATACAGAAATACGCCATTTTCGAATGTTCAGTCAACGTGTGAGGACGAACATTGTATAAAGTTTTTTTTAGCGCTGTTTTGGCAGTGGTAAATTTTGAAACCGTGTAATATATTAAATAATATAGTAACATCCCCATATGTATATATCGTCATACCTACAAATATACAAAGTTATGTACCTATGTATATAAAGAAAAAGAAAAGCAATAAATGGTGTTTATAAGAAAAATATACTTATTGTACAAATATATATAAAACAGTACCAAAATACATATATATTGGGATTCTGCTAAAATTTCATTAAAATTAAGTGAAAATTTGTTGATATTTTATTCTTTTCGTGGAATTCGTGAAATGAAATGGAAATTTTTAGAATTAAAGTGTAATTTTTCATGATATTGGGAGCTCCACTTTTTTTTTTGTGCACTAAATGAAAAAATTGTCTGAAGTTCTATTTTCTGTTCATAATTTGGAATGCTGTCAAATTTGTCTTATTAGAAATTTTATCACTATATTTATGCAAATATAAAAAAGATGGTTAAGACTGATATACTGAAGGATTCTGAAGGTAATAATAATTTAATAAAGGTTCTTTTTTGATTTTAGAAAAAATTGTATAAAACCACTATTTTTTACTCAAGAAGACGTTTGTATGTACGAATACCTATACAAAATATGCACATACATATGTTAAATAATACATTCATATTTCAATTTTCTAAATGACAGTAATTTGTATAATCAAAGATCTGTGGTGTCCGAATTATCATAAAGTAAAAAAAAATTCCTATTCTTAATATATTGTTTTGAAGTATTGAAGAATTTAAAACATGCGTTACCTGTACGGTGTTTTGATTTTAAGATAATTGTAAGATATTATAAACACAAATTTTTCATTAATCAATCCGAATATTATAGTGGCTAATAATTATGAAGTAGATAGGTTCATTATTTAGTAATAAATTTGTCAAAATTTGTGCCATAGTTAGTAGGTTTATAAATGCGTTGCTAAAACGGCACATTGTTTTTAGAATAATTTAATTAACCCCAAATAGAACCGTATTTAAGTGAAACTGATGATTATTGCACATTTTATTATAATGATAGGTAGGTACATAGAAAGATATCTGCAATATATCGCACGAACACACACATCTCTGTACGCATTTTAGTTTTACCTAATTTTACATAGATAGGCACTTACATATTTTTTCTACATTCTTTTCTGAGTATACATACGTACCAGGGTAGGTAGGGACTTAGCTGTCTATGCACGGTTTAAAAACAATGTTTTTTGAAGATTGTTATTTTATCTTCCGATTGCATCGTGTTGACAAGGAAAAATCGTCTGTAAATTTTTCGAATCCAAGACTAATTTTTTTTGTAAATTGTCATTTGAATCGATTATAATTACCTGCCTAACTGGATACGCAGTTATTATAACCACACATCTGTTCTATCCATTGAATTAAAAATAGATGCTAAAAAATCAAGGGAAAATGAACAATTTCCCTTAGGTGATCAATTTCCAATAGCCTTGCTTTTAAAGACATGTTTTATTAATCTATTTTAAACTATATCTTACAGTCAATCTTTTTTAATATTGGCCTTTTTACAATAACAACAATTTATTTTATTATCAAACTATAACAAGCTGCATTTCTATAGTTTATTAGTGGTGATTTTAATTTATTGTTGATTAATATAAAACGTTCACAAATGTCGTTCTTATTACTTTGATTTTAGGATATATATTGGAATACGATAACGACATAGGCGAAGATGAACGGAGATTTTACTTAAAGCTATTTCCTTGTGTTGATTTAGTTAAAGATAAAAAAACACATTGCACGTCATGTAATGTTCATTTGGGTACAGCTCCAGCAAATGAATCCAACATTTTCATGCATCCGATTCTTAAAGTGTCGCAATGTAAGAAATGTAATGAGTTTTACAATAGCGGTGAGTTCAGCAAAGGTGAAGATGGAAGTGAACTTTATTGTCGTTGGTGCGGTCAAGGTGGTGAAGTGTATTGTTGCGCTAAATGTCCTTTTGTCTTTTGTCGAGCTTGTATTTCATTAAATTTGGCAAGAAGTTTAGTAGCTGACATTCGAGACAACGAAAATTGGAACTGTTTTGTTTGTTCGCCGAAAATTACTTGGCCTATCAGAGCAACACACTGGGCTTTGAAAAATTATATTTCAAAACAAAAAAAGTAAGTTTTAAATTTTTTTCTAATGGAGTTGTTAGTTAATTTTGAATCTTATTCATAGACACATTAAAAGTACAATTAATAATGAAACTGAACAAAGGCGTCTTTTGAGAAAAGATTCAAGTACATGTTGCTTCCAAAGCAAAAATAATGACGAAACTCATACATCTAAGGACTGCGATACACTTCTATCCCAAAAACCTAATCTAGTTGTGTTAAAGAAAAGAAAAGCTGAAAATGATATTTCAAACAGTGATGAACCAAAACCAAAACAGCAATCAGTTCCGTTGTTATCAAAAACCATTTCCCTTTCTAATGTTTCATTGCCAAAACAGACACAAGTAATCGCTACAAATACACCAACAAATAGCACTTTGAGTTCTGCTAATTTAATCCAGACAGCTAAAGCTCCTTTTGTATTAAATAACAGTGTAACTGTGCAACTAAATAAAACTTTAGTTCCCGTGGGGCAGACATCACGAGCTTTGACGAATTGTCACGTCAAACCACAAAATACCACTGCAACGCAATCAAATCAATCTGCTGTTAAAATTGTTCAACTTCAGCAAGGTGGGCCAAACCAACAATCCCGAATGCAAATGCAGTTAGGATCAAATCCACCGCCGTTGATAATACGAAATCGTGGTGTCCAAATTCGGCCACATATTAACGTTGTTAGTACCCCTTCTCAAAGTGTTAATTCGAATCAGCTTAACCGAACAACAACAACGGTTCAATTAGGTATGAGACAGCCAAGTGATCACGCTCCTGTATATCATAATATCGGTGGATTTTGTATTGATCTCAATTCGGCAGCTCAACATGATTCCATTAGATTACCAAATGGAAAACTAATTCAAGTAAAAAAGTCAACGACAAATAACTCCAGTCAAAACTCAAATTTGCGCCAACAAATACCTAGTGGCGTTTTAACTCCAATTCTTAACCAACCCCAACACCAATTTACAATCACTCAAAGTGCTGCGCCCGTGCAAAATCAAATTAATAACGTAAATTCTATTCAATCAACGGCACCTCCTCTACAATCACTTCAGCAACCGCAGAGTATCCAAACAGTTCCCGCTTCTACAGTATTACCGAACGCAACTGGGCAAGTTCAAATTATTAATGGTAATATAGTTCAAACAATGGCTGGAAATATAAGTACTCAAGTTAGACCTTTACTGGTTAAAAATTTGTACCCTAATACACCAATCGGTAAAGCTCGAAGTCAACTGCAAAATCAAATTTTTAGTGCAATGGAAATTTGTCAACATTTAAGTAGTAAACTTCAAACATTAACTAATTCTAATCCATACAAAAATGCAAGTACTGTAGGAGATGTGAAAGAACTGTATATACATCTTTCTTATTTATTCACTTATGGTATAGGGCGCTTAAAAAGTTTACAAGATATATGCAATCTATTTAAAGGCCAGCAAACAGCAGGTACGACTCCCTTTTTTTTTTTACCTTTGCACATTTGATTCAAAATATTTATTTTTATTTCTAGAAAATTGCTCAAGTGATGGCGACGAAGATGAAATTGAAATTGTTGAGCCCAAAACAACTACAATAGATTTAGATTCTGATAATGAAGATGTTGAAACGATTCAAAAATCAGTGAACACTCAAAAAGAAAAAAATTCAAATAAAACTAATTTACCGAATCTAACTGTGCGAAAGCAAACCCAAAATCTACAACGCAAGACTACCACACCCGAAATTCGTAGTGTTAGTCTCCAATCATCCCAAAAAAACAACGCAAAAAGTCAAGGTACTAAAGTACAAATTCCTACATCATTACAACAAAAAGCACAAGATAATTTAGCAGATCAATCATCCAGATCGCCAGATCAAATAGGAAGTGATGACGATTTTAACCCTTTAAGTGTATTAGCCTGCATGCTTGAAGTAGAACTAACCGAAGGTAGTGAAAATACGGTAAAACCCATATCAACCCCAAAAAAACCAAGGAAAAAAGTGACTCATCGTTCTAATCCAAGTTTAATTAGGAAAAAAAGAGAAATTGAAGTAGAAAAATTGAAAAGAGATGATTTAAAGTTGAAGCAAAATTGTAGAGTTAAAATAACACCTTTGTGTATGGATTCAATATATTATCGAGAAACCTTAGAACGCTATAAAAAATATAGAGAAAATTTGGAGAAAAGAGAGAGTAACGAGAAAATGGATATTCAAAATGAACAGGAATTATATAATTCAAATAATGAACATATGAAAAACACTTCTGAAAAAGAAGTTTGTTCAGCGTTCAATAGTGAAAACAACAAAAATAAAAAAGCCGAGAGTAGCAATCAATTTCGTAATTTACAAAATAACGAATCTGATAACAATAGGAATAAAGAACTCACTGAGGTTGAAAATAGGGATCAAGTTAAAAATTTACAAAGTAAGGAACATAAAACACAAGAAGAGGTTGAAAACAATATTCATGTAGATAATTTACAATTCAATGAAAATAGCCAAGTTGCTGATTTACAAAATAAAAACTATACCAGTAGAGAAAGTAAGCAATCTAAAAAGGTTGAAAGAAGTAATCAATCTGATCATTCATGTAATAAGGAATTGAGTAATAGGGAAAATGAGCTTAACAAGGTGAAAAACAATAATCAATTGAACAGTTTACAAAAAAAAGATTCAAAAGACTTAAGAAATGGCAGTCAAACTAATAATATACAAAAAAAAAAAGAAGAGAAGCTAAATTTAAAAACTTCTATTAAAACTGATCTGTGTAAAAAAAATGGAAAAGATTTTCCAGAAAAATTTGTAGAGCTTTCTAAGACGTGTGAATTTGTTGCTAAAATTGAACTGAATCAGAACGACAAACTTTCTGAACCAAAACTGTCACTGTCAAGTGAAGTAATTATTCACACCAAGGGGAACTTTAAGGACGAAGAAAAATCATCACTCACAATTCTTGAGGAAAATGAAAAATCAAAAGATAAGGTAATTTATTTACACGAAAAAAATTTAGAAATTGAATCAATTCAAAACAAGGAAAAAAGTGAGGAAGGTGATCTAAATCTAAATAATTTCCACGATTCAGATATCATTCCAGAAGAAGATAAAATTCATAAAGTTGAATTGCGAAAGAGTTTAGAAGTTGAATCAAATCAAAATAAGGTAAAAAGTGAAGAAGGCGATCTAAATCTAAAAAGTTCATACTTTTCAGATATCAATCCTGATAAAGCTGAAACGCTGAATGATTTGAATTTAAGTACGAATTTAGCCGAAAAATCAAAATGTATTGAACTCAATCAAAGTATAAATATATCAGAATTAGAAATAAGAAGTGAAAATGAAGTAAATTTCGAAAGTGGGGAAAAGGAGCAAGATATGATCAAAAATATTGAAAATAATAAATCCACGAATTTAATAAATAATAAAGAAAGTCCCAATTTGAATATTTTAAATAGTTCTAAAATATACTCACGGCCTGACTTATCATTGTCAAATTTTCAAAGTGAGGAGGAAAATGAAAATAACATTGAGCAAAAAGGAACTGAAAATTCAACACAAAAAACCGAAAATAAACCCGTTGAAAGTAAAAATCGAGATATAAATTTCAATAAAGAAGAAATTGACGTAGAACTTTCTTTAGGAAAAAATCTATCTTCAGAAACACAATTATATAAAACTGAAAACAATTGCAAACAACATAGTAAGGATAAACTAGAAAAAAATGAAAATGCCTCTACTTTAGTAGGAGCGCAAAATAATGAAAATCGGACACTTGATGCAGGTGATCCTTTGGAAAAGAATAGCGTAATTTCAACAACAGCCATCAAAATTGTGGAAGATGCCTCAGAAAAAAATGAAATTCCACATAAGAAAGAGACGAACTCACGGTTGACGACAGAAGTATGTGTGGAAGATAATTTGAACCTATCGATTGGAATAAAAAATATCGAACTAAGCGAAAATGAAAAAGAGATAAACACTACTAAAAGTGGTCCCGTTATGAAGGATAAGAAATATGATGAAGCAAATTTTGAAAATAATAGCGATGCTAATAAATTTGAGAATGTTCTTATAAAAAAAACTGAAATGATAGAATCTTAAATATTGTATATTTAAATGAAGTATTTTTAGAATTTTGTTTCAATTAACTTAATATTTGAAATTAAAACTAGCGGAATGTATGTATTTGTGTACGTATACTATGCTAAAATGAAAAATTTTATTTTTTTTTTATTTTTTCGTTTTTGAAAATCAATTCGATTAAATATAAGTTATCTGTTATTCAGTTAAATAAATTATAAATTAAAACTATTTTTATCAATAAATTTAATTGAGAAATTTTTAAAAGAAAATTCTTAATCAAAAATAGGAATAAGTAAAATTTTTTTAATATGCAGAAGTTATGATTTTGGCGATTTTTAAAAATTATTTAGTAAATAAAGGATTTAAGTCTATAAACATGCTTTTAGTTTTCTTAAAAATAAATATAAGAGATAATAGCTACAATTTGTGATTCACAATTTTTAAGTTAAGTGGTTTAATATCGTGTTATATTGCAAATAGTTAATGAGAAAGTGCTCTCAAGGGACGTCACTACTATAAAACGTATAGTTTCTTTATTTTTGAAATTCGCCATTTCAAAATACTCAGTCTTTTTAGAATAAACAGGTTTGTAAAATTACAAATATTGTAAAAAATATTAAATATTGTATAGCTACTTTTTGTATTTATAAAGCGAAGCTATTATTTTCTTAACCGTCGTTCATTTCGTTTCATTGATATCACTAAGTTTATTAAATTACTAAGAAAAATTTCTTTTACACAAGAGTAAAGCAATTTTTATTAACTGTTTTTGCAGTTAAAAATTCATATTAAATTTGAATAACTGTACACAAAACAACTGAATGTTTTTTTTATTCTTTATTAAATTATTTCTATAGTCGATAATTATTGTAAAAAAGATTTAAAATTTTCATAAAGCTATTTGAATTTAATTTATAAATTATAAACTTGGACTTTTTTAATCAATTTTTAATTTCATTAATTTTGACTTTTTTTAATATTCAAAAAATTAGCAATATAACGAACATCGAAAATTTTCGTTAAAATGCAACATTGTATTGTTAAAAATTTTTTTCAAAAATATTCTGTAAAATTTTTAAACGAAAATTAAAATGTGTTATTACATTCAGAAATATTTATTCCTGTTTTTTTTTTTATTTTTGAGATCTTTGGAAATTTTGGCTGATTTTTTCGAATTAGAGTTATTACATTAGAATTTTCTTTTCAGTTTTTGCTTTAGCAGACTATGTATAAAAATATTGATTTTTAATTCTATAATATTATCTTAAATTTTTAAAAAAATCCATATATGTAATTTCTACACTTAAATTTTATCCTTAATATAATATATTATTTTTTAAATTCTAGTTTTTCTGATGTAAAAAAATACATAAGATTATACTATATTTTTTATATTTTTTGTTTACTTCTAAAATGTTTAAATATAAACTTAATTTCCTCCATCCATAATTTCGTGAAAATTACCAACAAAACCACCGTCGTTTGGAATTATCATCATTTCTGTTAAGTTCCCAATGTTATTTCTGGCCAAGTATGAATTATTTTCTGACAAGTTTCCTCCTATTGTTATTCCGGTACTCCCAGTGATATTCCCACTACCACCTGAACTTGCTGCGCTACTTCTTCTGGCTTTTGCTTTGGCGTGTGTCAAAATATGTGATTTCAAATTGGTCGATTGTGCAAATTTTTTATTACATCCGTCAAACGGGCAAACATAAGGTCGATCGCCAGTATGTATTCGAACGTGCGTTCTAAAAGTCATATTCAAAAATTTGTGTTTTAAATTTTTTTAAAAAATTTTTACCTTAAATTAAAATCCAATGAAAAACGTTTACCACAGCCTTCAAATGTACATTGAAATGGTTTTTCACCCGTGTGTACCAATTGATGACGTTTCAATTTTGAACTTTCTACAAATGCTTTGCCACATTCAGCACATACGTGAACACGAGGTCCATGTGTATGTAGATGTTTTCGCATAGAAGCATTATCACGAAACATTTTACTGCAACCTTTGTGTGGACACGCTACAGTTCTTTCATAATAATCATTAGGAACAGATGGTTTTGTGTTAATTCCACTTGTGGTATTGTTTTTATTTATCGCGGCTTTTAATTTTTTATTGGATCTGATAAGCTCATTTAATTGCTTAGGATCTAATAAATTCAAATTTAGGCCCGTCGGTTTTATGTCCACTAAAGTACTGCCAGTATCTTGAAACACCGGATTATTGTGATTGCTATTACTACCGCCATCCATATATTCTGAGTAATCAGAATCTAAATGATTATTGGAATTCTCTTCTTCAATACCAGTATCTTCTATTCCTCCAGTACCACAATCTTCAGGCGACGAAGTTGTTGATGACCACATTGTTACACTTAAAATTATATTGTAAACAAATTTAAAGTAGGTAAATTATTCCAATCATTCTAAATTTTTTTCGCTATTTACCTAAACTCGCCATCCATTGTTTTTATTTGTACTTGTTTCTGTTCCCAACGTTTTGTTTTGGTGGCCTGTCGTTGTTGATGATGCGCAGATTCGTTTATGACCAGTTGATTCGGTAGTTCAATGGAATCCTGCTGCAAAAGCTGCACATGATCCTCTAACTTAATTGTACGTGCTAATTGCAATTGTTGTTGTTGTAGTTGTTGTTGATTCTGTTGCTGTTGTTGTAGTAATTGTGTTTGCAAAAGTGATGGTCCAGAAATGTTTTGTACTAAAATTCTATTATCAAGCGATGACGGATCAGTTGTGTAAACATAAAATGGATTTTCATCTGTTGCATCAAATATCGGCTCTGCTTTAACATAGTTTGTACTTGAAAAATTATCACCATCTTCATCATCTATATCGTTACTATTTATTCCTAAATTGGTTTCATCATCATCATCTGGTTGTTGCAATAAAAAATTTTGTGAATCTTCTGCTTCACAAATTACTTCTTCATATTGATCTTCAGTATTATCAACAATTTCATATTGATCTAAGTTATCATATGGTAAGTCAGTGTTAATATGAGATAAATGTGAGCCTGGATTGTCGACAACTTGAATTATTTGGGCATTTGATATATCAACTTCACCAATAAGATTTTGATGTGCCATAATATATTTATTTTATGGTGGGTAATTTCTGTTATGAAAAAAAATAATAAATAATTTTAAAGCAAGAACTTAAACAATTTGCAAAGTATACACTTATTACTTCCAATGAACTTTTTCGATTTTATCAATTCGCTTGTTTTAATTAGTTTCGTTCAGAAATCACATTTATTTTGTTTTCTTATGTCTTATATTAGTAATTTTTTTTTCTTAATAATGGTAAAAACCTACCTAATATTGAAATTTGAAAGTAACAACAAGAAAAAAAAACTTCAATGTTAATTTTTTATGTTACAATTCTAATTAAATTAGTTTAGTCTATTGACAAGACCTATTGACAAGACTATATACTTCATCCTTGTTTTTGAATTTTTTATAATTGCTCATAACATCCAAAATTCAATTTTAAATGGAAAACTATGCTGCTAATTAATTTTTAAATTAGATTTATGCCGGCTAATTTACTTTGTTTATATTTGTTCCTACAGACAAAAAAATCTTTTCCTTAACCAAAGAGACTTTAATTGAATTTTTTTGTATTAAGAGAATTCTTAGTTTAGGTTTTTGATCTCCTGAAACTTAAATTTTTATGCCATTAAACTATTTAATTGGATACAGGTACTTAATAAAATAAATAAGTTTGTTTATTTTTTAGAATGCTTTGTATTTTGTTTATGAATTCTCTGCATTCGGCAATTTTTGTATATATACAAAAAAAATTAATATGGCGTGGATTTCAAGATGGCTTTAGCCGCCATATGTAATTTAAAAAATTCAATACAGCTCTAGATTATCAAACCATTTTTTAATTTACTTACCAAAACCATTAAATTCCTTTAATTTGAGGTAAATTTCAAAATTTTATTTTCCTTATAAGCTATTAAAGGCAAAAATATTTAATTTCCATTAGTTTAGTAAATTTAATATGGCGTCTATATAAATCTACACCGCCGGTTAGGGTGCTGCCATTGATTAATAATTTTAATGTTGATTAGTTTTTAAGCCATGGTTTTATGAGTTGATTTAACAGCAATGTAGTAAATTTAGAGAATAAAAATTTCACAAAAAACCTTGAGTTTTGATAAAATAAAAGCGGATTACACTCTTTACATGCTCATTTGCAGCAAGCAAACTCAAATTTTTCGGTGAAAATTGACATTACGGATTTCCCAAATGTCAGTTTCAATATAAGATTTTGAATTTAAATGAAATAGAATGAAAAACATAAGTTAGCTTTAGTTTCTTTTCAATTGATTGGAGTATACGAACGAACCTATTCTAATTTTTATTACAACTTTTATTTCAAAATTAAAAATGATATTTGTCATTAAATTGTGATAGCATACTGCAGAGATATACATACTTTCAATTTTCAGAATTCTGCTGCTATATGAAGTATGACATTGCAATGACTCGTTGCAGTAGATTCTGCGAATGTTTGAGTCGCAGCATAATAAAGTACGACAATTATACGGTAAACATAAATGGTAGCAACAAGAACTGCAAAATTTGACAACTGCAAGAAAAATATACATCTGGGTTGTAAAAAAAACCCCACACAATGAAACAGAAACCTAATTTTAATCATTATTTACCTTTAAAAATTCTGTTTTTTTGCACTGTAAATAAGAAACAACAACAAAATTTAGTGATTTTATGGAAAATAAACAATTAAATAAAAAAATTTGTAGTTTTGAAATGTGACAGGGTAGGATATTTAGCTAGTGTATTTTGTTGTTGCAAAAAAGAATGAAGATGGAAGGCAATTTTAAATTTTATTTATTAATTTCCATTTTTTAAATTCTATATTCAAAGCTTCCAATTAAAACGTTACTACGTTTTAGTAAAGTGTCGTGTTTGATTTTCTTATTAAAAATCTTATTGAAAATTTTGTTTTTCTCTAAAAGGAAAAGTTTAAATTGTACAAGTAGGAAGATTAAACAAAATTTATACAAATATGGAAAATTTTCATTATCAATTTGCTTAGTACTATACAATTTATGTATAGCACTCGAATATTTGCAATATAATTCGAAATTATATTGCGGTTTCTAAATTCGCTCCAAAAAAAGTGGCTATCGAGATTTCAACAAAATTACATTTGAAATTATAAAAAAAGTAAGCAAAGTAAATAATGTTTATAATAGCAAATATATTTTTCAAAATTTTAAAGTTTAATAAACATAATGAGTACACCAGTAATAGTAGTGAAGAGGAAGAAAATTCAAATATTGGAAGGATACGAAGGATGCTAATTTTGCGAACCGCTTCCGATTTGTTTTTTTTTAAACTAAAAACTTATAAATATTATGCATATACAAATGCTACTTTTGTTTTGCCGTAAAAAACAAATATTTTTATTACATGCTATATATGCTACATAGATATTATTTATTAAGAAAAGTTTTTTTTAATTACATTTATCTTATTACAGATATTTAAAAATTAATATTTATTTTACTACTTATATAATATATGTAAACTATCACTTGAAAATCACAAGAAAGTCTAAAAATATTCTCTTTGCGAAGCAGAATACCATTTAGGCGAATTAGAGAACAATGGACATTCGCTTCGCGTCATTGTCGCATATGTAAGCCGTACTTTATAATATTGCTTAGAAATATCAAGTGAAGAATAAAATGCTAATAAATATTGATAGTAACGTTTTTGTTCGAGTATCCTATTCGATGATTTTTTGACATGTGTGTTGGTCGAGACTCATCCTATTAGACGTGAATGGGCCAAGAAACAAAATAGTACTTTCGGAAATCGGAATTTTATTGTAGTTAAAAAATTTAAATATTTGGTAGAAATTATTACAATAATGCTCTCAATTGGAGCTTTAGCAAATATTAAACATACTCTTCAAAGAGAAATATTTAATGAAGGAGATGAAAAGATATTATCTATATGTACAGTGACTAAGGCATTGAAAAAAAAGAAAGCTGCCGTGTATTTATGTATTGTGTCAACAGCAGCTCCACAATCTATGGTAAAAATTCATCAAATTAAACAACAAAATGAAGGGGATTTTAAAAAGAAACGGAGTTGGACCTTGCAAGATTTGAAATATGTCGATGGAAAAAATGCTAACTTAAAAACGCATGAATTTGACATTTACTTTGAAAAAGTTTTTAAATGGTATGCAATAAATTTACATGAAAGACAAAATTTCCTAACAGTGCTGCATAAACAAGCAATGAAATATGTTAAGAGTGGTGGCAATAACATTGAATTTCGAAATATACCGGCTTCATGGATACAAGATAAGTCTCCAGTTAAAACAAAGCCAGAAGATAACTTCAATGAAGTTCCAAAATCTCCAGATTCCAGTACAGATGACGAAACAGAGGATTTTCATATACTGACTGAAAAAGAAATATCGGAGCTTAACAGACTTGTAGAAGAAAGTGAATTTGCTATAAAAGATGCTGAATTATTTATTGATCAATTGGGGAAAAAACTGGGTGAACTAGATGGAGTAAGATGTTATTTGAGTTTGATCATTAAATAATTTTTAAAACATTTTATTATTTAGGCTAATATTCAGAGTGTTTTGGCATCCGAAAAAAAAGTGTTTACGTTGATGGATGAAATTGAGAAGGCAGTTAAGCAAGCAGACTCTTTTGAAAAACGTTTGGATTCATACGACGAAATTCTAAGCCACGTTCGTGAAACAATGGAAAAAATCGGTGGCAAAAATGCTATGATTGAAACAGCAAATAACAACAATATAAAGTTGATGACTGAGTTGAATAAAGTTATTGTAAGTGTTACATTTAAGGCAACAAAGTTTTTTAAAAAACACTTGTTTACAGTCGCAATTTGATCTGTCATCTGCGAATCAACACTGCCTAAGTGAACCCGATTTAAAAACACATAATGGGCGCGTTGCAGCTATAGAAGCTGGGAAAGCGCTACAGAAAGCTATGAATGGTAACATCGATTCATCATTATACAGGCTAACTGCAGTTCAAGATCAAATAAAAAGGTTTGAGAAATTGCGGGCTAAATTTTCATTAGCTATTAGCAGGCATTTAAATAACTTATTTATACATTTGGGAAATGACCTGGGCGATCAACAGCAACCTCAACAAATCGATCTTGCATTAGGAAGCCATAGTTCAGTACATAAAGAATTAAGAGGATACACAGAATTGATGCATTGGATGAAAATGATGGGGAATAAGGCATATGATGGTTTGACAGAGGTTTATACAAGTTCTTTGAGTAAAATTTATGAAAGAGATTTACGAATATTTTTTGCACAGGTGAATAACATGTTATAGTTTCTTGTTTTTTTAACTTAGCAATTTTTCTGTTCGATAGGCAAGACAAAAATTATCTAACAGACATGATAGTTCCAGGGAAGATTTAGATAGTTCTGTTAAAGGAAAATCTTCAACAAAGCAATTGGTTGTTCCTTATGGTACCTTGGGAGTTCCCAAAGATCAGTGGGCGCACTCTGTGGAGCGTACAGATCGTAAAAAATATGACGAGATATTAGAAAAAGTTTTAACAGAATTAGAACCGGTAGCTTTACAGGAGCAGCTATTTTGCATTGCGTTTTTCCAGTTAGATGCTCAAACACCAGAGGTTGATAATTCTCCGAAAGAAATACAAGAAAAACAAGTTAAGCAAATTAATGAAGGCGTCAGAAGTATGATGATGAAACTATTTAGCTCTTTGGAAAGAGAGCTTTTGACATTTATTCAATGCCTCGAGCCTTTGGATAGTTTGTAAATACTATAATACTATAATAACTATTTGTATGAAATTTTATAAACAGTGTGAATTTTTCTTAGCTATTCGTTATATGTTTTGGTACGTTTAACTCAGCATGTCATGTCTGCGCAAGATACTCAATCGTTTTTAAGTATGACTTTTGCTTCAGCTTTAGTTCATGTTAAGCGCAACATGGACAAATTTATGATGCAACAAATTAAATCGATACAGGAGTGTAAAGTTCCAAAGCGTTCCAAATGTGGGATTTTGCCCTATGTTGAAAATTTTGAAGAATTTGCGAATTCGACTGAAGAAATATTTCAAAAATCTGAAAGACGCACTGATATGGATAAGCACTATATAACTATTGTTGAGACAATATTCGAATCAATTTCAATTCATGGAAATGAACATTCCAAAACACCAATTCAAGTTATAAAAATGGAAAATTACCATCATATGTGGAAGTTATTAGCTCAGTTAAGGATTTCGGTTTTGGATGACTTAAAGGAAGATGCTAAAATACGATATAAGGATGCCCAAAAGCAGTATGTTACAAAATATTTCGGCCGACCGCTTGAAAAACTAAACGTATGCATTTAATTTGTTCTAGATATTAACTTTTTAAAAATAATATGTAAATTTTTAGTTATTTTTTGAAGGAGTTCAACAAAAAGTTGCGCAAGGCGTTAAAGAAACAGAAATAAGTTATCAAATGGCATTTTCAAAACAAGAATTGCGAAAAGTAATTAGTCAATACCCAGCCAGAGAAGTAAAAAAAGGTCTTGAAAATCTATACAAAAAAGTTGAAAAACATTTGTGTGAAGAAGAAAGCCTTTTACAAGTTGTTTGGCACGCAATGCTAGAGGAGTTTATTGCCCAGTATAAATTTTTGGAAGAGAAAATCCAAAAGTGCTACGCTGGTGCAATGATAAATTTAGAATTTACCATCGATGATATTTTGACTTTCTTTTCAGATATTGCCAGGTCTCATTAATCAATCAAAACTATTTGAATTAATAGAAAATTTAGTAATACATAATTATGTTATTGACGTACATACATACATCATACAAGTCGAAATTGTTCTTTAAATTTAAATATGTTAAAATTAAGTTACATAGTTTTTGTAGTGCCTTTTGTTAATTGTGATAAAAAGTCAGTATGAATGTAATAAATTGTATAAAATAACAAATGTTTAAATTTATAAAATTTAATTATGGCATTTATACAAAGAAACCAGATGTCTGAATATTTAAGAAAAAGTTGTCAAAATGTAAATATTTTATCACAAGTTCTGGAACAACATGGCCAAAAGAATTTGTGCAACTTTTATTAAGTAGTTAAATATTTTTGATTCATAAGACAAAAATAGTACATTATATATTTGGAGAAAAATTAAAACAAAACAAAAACACCACTATTCAGCTACCTACTATTTCTAAAACTTAGAAAAATTCTTTTTATTTAAAAGTAAAATCAGTAATTTTTATATTTACATATATTCATAGTAGGATATTAAAAAATTTTGTATTTTATTTGAAAATCATATAGAAAAAATAATTAATACATACATAAATTGAATTTTATATTAATAACAATTTTATAACAAAAATGACTAACTCCTTTAATGTTAATATTATTTTTGCTTATATCTTTTAAAATTAGGCCAATTATTGACACAACCACTTATTTTATGAGAAACATATTTATTTTCGTAGTTACAATGTTTAAACATCCATTAAGAAGTAATAATCCTAAATATTAAAACACATATCTTTCTTTAAAAATTATAAATTGTTAACTATTAATTTCCACTTATACATAATACATACACATAACCTTTTATTTTGTTGGGTATTTATTTAAGAAGTTTTATTTGCTTTGATTGTCTTGACGTTATACTTATTTGAAAATCAAAGTTTTATATATAATTTTATATTACTAGTTTTAGGTTTACAATTAGTTTGGCAAAGCGGAATCTTTGTAAAATTTATAAGTACTAATATTATCTACTTTTCGAATTGCACGTCTGTTATATTTTCTGTTTAGAAAAGACAAAAGTGGGAGTATTTTTTGTAATCGCAGTTAAGCTAATTCTTTGTTATATTGATGTTCGTTTTCTTTTTGACTTAAACTTTCTTTTGGGTTTAATTCTTGCAGCTCAATATTTTTCTCATATTTCGGGGGTATTAATCGCTTTCTGTAAATACATAGTTTCCCTACGTTAAAATATTCAACTTTAAAAAATGTTTAAACTCACCGAAATAAATGTAACCAAATCATGGAAACCAGCATCATAACCCCAGTAGTACCGAAAGTCCAATAAGTTCCAAGTCTCGTGTATATATATCCAACGAATACTGGGCCCATTACACGAGACAGACAGCCTGAACCCGTCATAAGCCCCATCCAAACTCCTTGAGGTCTTGGTCCCAAAATTTTTGAAAATATAGTTTGTATGAGAGTAATTCCAATTGGATATCCAATTGATGTAAGCGCATAACCTAATAAAAATTGAGTAATTGTCAACGCTGGTGTATATTTACACCATTCTTGAGTTTCTGGACAGCCTAAATATTGTACGTCATTTTCAAAGTCAATAGTTGCGTTTTTAGCTATAATTTCATCTATAGTTTTAGCTAATTTTGCGGGTGCGTCACCCCAAGGTATACATACAAAACGACCAATTACCATTAACGAAAATCCACCCCAAATCAATACATTTTCCTCTGCAAATATTTTACATAACGGCCCAATTCCAACAAAAGTTATGCAAGCTAATATAGCACCAACAGACATCAACAAACCCATGTAATAAAGTGCTTCAGTTTTGGACCATGCGAACTGATCCATGGTTAGCGAAGTTCCAAGCCTAAAATGAATTTTAACAAACATTGACATTGAATAAACTTTGAACTCTTACGTTTCTAGCAGAACAAAATTAAAGAGCAGCACAAAGAAGGCGACAATTAAATTCCAGGCGGCTACGTAATCTGGTTTATTTGCTTTGAAGGTTTCTTTTTCACTCTTTCTTCCTTGAATTTTCATTACTTCTTTGGCAGCAATTTTTCTTTCCTGCGTATTCAAAAATATTTATCAAGAAAAATAATAAATTTTTGTTACCTGAAAAACAACAGGCAAAAATAAGCACACGTTACATATGCTCATTAGAACATTAATCCATCCAGCTGCAGTATACATATCTAATTTGATGAAATCAAATATTAAAATTCCTTCGCTTTTTAATGGTGTCACAGCTGCCTGTAAACCAGGTCCAATAACAAATCCCATAACTTGTGCTAATGAAATCATTGAAATAGCTTTAGTTCTTTCTGATATTCGTGTTGCAGCTGACAAATAAGACCTGCATACAGCGACATTAGCTGCAAATTAGTTTTTGAAAACATACTTTTACTATAGAATTCGAAGTTATTGTAATTAACTTATAATAAATATATACCTGAACTTACACCCACCAAAAATCGTGAACCAAGCATCCAATATTTTGTATAAGTTGGTATGAATTCTAAAGATGAATACGTTGCGCTTGCAATTGTAAATAAGGTTAAAGAGCAGTACATTGGAACTCTAATTGAATTTAAACGGTTCCCCCACCAACCAAAAAGCGGACTAAAAATCATTTGACCCAGAGGATTTGCACCTACCACCAGTCCCATAAATTCTTTTCCTGCTGAAGGATCTAGCTGAAAAATTATACATTGAAGGTAAGTTAAATATGTATGTAATACCTCTTAGATCTTATATACTTTGTTTAAAAAAGGCCATATTCCAGTTATTACAATACTAAATCCCAGTGACATCAAAAACATTGTAAAATATATAACTCGTATTGATCTCCATCTATCTTTGTATTCCTTCAAAGTTTCTAATCCATCATCAATATCTTCCGGTATAGATAAAGTTATAAATTTCGCCTTTAAATTATTTATTCTCTCCATTTTTTAAAAATTGAAGGCTAAAATATTCAAAGTACCTACATTAATGATAACAGTTTTTCAAAATTTGGGCCAGTATACATACATAAATAATAAAGTATACGTTATAAGTAAATATACACATAAATATGTACACATATGTACATTCTTAAGTATATATTAAGTATATTCATAAGTAGATCTACATATAAGATTATTTATAACTTATACATTGCAAATTGATAATGAGAATTGAAAACTTACTTGATTTTATGTAATTTTCGTTTCCGAACCTAATTTTCAGTCGGTTTTCTGCTTTTTTAATGTCATATCATTTAGTATAAAGATTTTACGATATAAAAATAAACTGAAAGTTTTCTTATCTTTTAAACAACAATGACATATAAAAAATGATAAAAAGCAGCTTTATTTCTTTGTTGTCTGGGTTCAGATTGATAGTTTTTGTGCTCTTTTATGTATCACTACGGCCTATGATCATATAAACCAACAAAAAATCATGCTTATAAAACTTTTTAGTTCCATAAAATGCATGTTGATCCTTTTAAAATTATGATACTTATCTTGAATCTGTAAGCATTTGTGTACGTGATTTTGTGTTGCAATTATGTTAATAATAAAAAATTAAATTAAACTAATTTAAAAAAATCTATCATTTATAATGGTACAAAATAAACATTTTTATTATGAATCGTGTCAAATTATTAATTGTCAAAAGTGACTTATCAAATAGACTTGTAAACATTATAGATTTATAGTACGTTTACTTCATTTGCTGCATTATTTTGAAAGTTTGGATCAATTTTGGCATACGTTTTGGCGTTGGAGGAGATAACGCAGGAGACTTACTATGTAATTCGATTTTCGTCAAACGATTTTCGTACTTGCAGAAATACAAAGGTAGTACTTAAAAATTATCCCCCTATCTCAAAAACTGCTGAGTTTTGACAACTACATAGTTCCAAATAAAAAGTTTATTCATTTTTGATGTTCTAAACAATGATATATAATTTTGTACTCTTTACTCAATTACCTACCCTGTCTAATGTAATTGAGCTACGTCTGGAGAATAACTAATTTTAATGATAAGGGCCTGATTGTCTATCTTGTATTTTGCTCGGTCAGTGAGAAGAAAGTGAGTAACTATCTATTTGTATAATGTAATTTTTGAGTGAAAAGAATTATTCGATATTGGGTATTTTGTTTTTTTAAATGTGTACAAAGTTTATTCACTTTGATTTTGAAAGTGGGATATTTTGTATTTTTAATGTGTTAAGTGTGTTGTGGAAATAAAAATTATAATAACAAAAGAATTTCGTAAGTATAATACAGCCATAAGTACGTATATTTATTAAAAACATTCTAGGAGACATATTAATTAATGAATGAACATGATATAAAAGAGTGCCAAGTTTGGGAAAACCTTAAATATATTTCTAACAAATTCTTATCAGCGTTCAATTGATTTTTATAATGGGTTTTGGTTATAAACTTCGTAGTAAACTGTTAAGTTTTGATGTAAGGTCAAGGCTCCGTCAGATAAATTCAATGTTATAAGTAAACAATTTGCAGACTATATCGTAGATTGTGTCGTATATGTAAACAGCTCCTTAATTTAAATTCTCTCATACAAAAGCACAAAAGGCGTAAGTGAGAACCACTTATACTACATGCGCCACCATATTTCACTTGGAACTTAACCAAAAGTCAATTTTTTCAAATTAACAGATGATACATATTATAATAATAATCATAGGTCATAATAGCACTTACATATTTTATACATAGCGATCGGCGTTTTTGTTGTGTTAAACACCCCACAACCCTTAATAAATATAATGTACTTATGTAGATTAAGTACTAATCATTAAGAACTAGTCACTAAACCAATAATTTTGCAGCGTGTGCCCTTTTTTACTTGTTGCAATGTCTCGAGGTGGTCGTGGTGGAAAATCAGGTTCTTCGTTAACACAAGAACAAATGCAGTCCTTAGGTATAGGGCCAGGAATGAATAAAGAAATGCCGTCCATAGCAGTTCCGCCCCCAACTTTTCCAGCTCTTATGTCGAAACCTGTGCCTTTTGAAGTAATTATGCATATAATTTTTTAAAGTAGTACATATTTATTTACTCCGTACATCTTAGATATCGACAGCTGAAAACTATAAAATACTATGGAAAGAAGATTTCTTAAATTATATGAGAGACTCTCCTTATTATTTACTTCCAAAAGTAGGCAAAGACCTTGGTCAAAGATTTGCTGAGCAATATAATGTAACAGAATAAGACTCAAAAATATTTTCTTTTGATAAAATCTGTTTTAATTTTAGCAATCATTAGAAAAAACAAAAGGAAAAAGAAAACTTGATATTCCTTGCGACTATCTTCCATTAGAATTACAGACATCGGGTTGGAAAAGAAAACAAAATATCAGAAATACAAAAGGGAAAAAAGCCAAACTTTCAGTTGAACAGTGTCTTAATATACTAGAACAAAAAGAAAAATCAGACGTAGAAAAGCAAGAAAATAATTCCGACACTGAAGAAGACGTACAAGAAGAACAAGAGAACGAGAATGAAGTTGATGACGATGAAATGGATGAAGAAAATGATTATGGTAATAATTACTTTGATAACGGAGAAACATTTAATGAAGAAGACGACAATTTAGACGATGGACCAGTCTATTAAACTTAATAGTAATTAAATAAAAATACTAAGGAAAAAATCTCGTTTTGTTTTAATCTACTTTATTTAAAACACTTCACATCTTACTTTTACTTATAAATGTAATCCATATGCAGGAAAATTTTGTCTAATCCAACCTTGGTGGTGAAAAATTTAATTCAATTGAACCAGTAGATTTAGCCTGAAATTTTTATTTCTTATTTGACAGATTTCTTTTCAATACGTTTAATTTCTTACCAGTCCAATAGCACTGACTAACATCAATATTCCAGTTGCCAAAACTGCGTTATATTTAGTTTGCTTTCTTTGATAATCTTCTTGCCAGTCACCTTGTGGAACTGGCAAATCATCCATTGTTGAGTGTTTGTAAGGTCCTTGATGATGATACAATGCGCGAGACATTACAGCAGCTAGTTTAATTTTAATTGAAGTAAAGAAATTACCATTACTTTGAAAAAATTGTGTTATATAACGATTTTTATAAAACTTACCATTTCGGACTAAAGCTGACTGTAATAAAGGTAATTTTGCCAACATGATGAATTTGACTTTATAGTTGCTACAATTTTGAACAAATTTTAATAATTTTATGAAATTTTTTAATGTAAAATTACCTTTATACCAAAAATCAACTCAAGGAATGGTCGCTTACTCGGTAGCTGATTGATTGCTCAGATTTTATAAAATTTTGTTTGCTGACATTTAATTGTCAAATAATTTATTATCGAATTTCAGTAATCCATCTGGCGTTCACTTTTTGAACAATAACTCTCTCATGGCGAACACTATTGAACAATAATTCTTTTTTTTATTTAGATTTTATTTTTTTATATAGAAAATACACCACAATATAAATTTTATTTCTCGCTTTTGGGAAAGCTGGGAAGCACAGCTTGAATAAATCTACATTAAATCAATGATAATTAAAAATTGCGTACAATCAAGTACGCATTTTTTTGAGTCTCTATCCTTTAATTTAATAACCTTTGTATTATTTCAACTTTGATATCGAATATGTTTCTACAGCGTCCATCTTCATTCGTGAACAAGGAGTTTTGTTGAGGTAAACTTGTAATAAATTAAATTTTTATAGCGTTTAAAATTACCATTACTAAACACTATACTAAGTTAAACGACTGTTGTGGAGACATTTTTCTTTTCGAGTCCAGATGTAACCCTTCGTATCCACTACTCAATGCCCTTTAACAGTATTGAAAACATTTCTAAAACTTACATTGTTAGTAGACTATAGCTGACTAACAACTTGAAGACTTAAACTTAATTTTAAATTGAATTTAAGTGTGAGTGACTATGTTGATCAACATGTTTTCATCGTTGATATCGTTGAAATGCACAGTTTCATATGGTTATATAATGTTGTCAATTATGTTCAATATATGTTCAGTTAGTTTATCAAAGTTTCCAAAATAACACTTTCATAATACGTAACCTTAAATACATAAGGTTATGATAGGTCGCCACAACCTTAAAATTACAAGGCAGTCAAAACCTGTAATATTACGGTAACATTAGATTGTCAAAAACTTTACACTTTTTAAAATTTCATGCACTTTCAAAATAAAATAAAAATAATTAACTCGGATTAGTTTCTGATATATATATACCATAAAAATATAGCATGAACAGCAAACTCAATCAGCATTTTTGTAATAATATCATATTTCATCAGCATTGTCATATTATTCTTTCACATTCCTTTCATCACATTCTTTAATTAATCTAATAAGAGAGTTTAAAAGCAAAATACGTGAAATATTTATTTCTCACCTTTTTTGTTTGATATGTAGACATAATGGAGGTAGATAAGCTTCAGGATATAAAGGGATAATGTAGGCATTTAGGTAACACATTGTTATTAAAATTAATGAAATGAGTTTTTAAAATTGAAATAGTGCAATATTAAGATTCCGTTATTTGAGAATTATCAAACATTCAATTGATTCATAAGATTTACTTCAAATTATTCATAAGATTTACTTACTTGTAGTAGATGACGATTGATATTGATATAGTTTTCAGGCTGCAGATAGTCTTTTCAGATTTCTTATTGACAAAGTTGAAATTTTTTTGTTAAACGTACTCACATTATCAAAATGTTTTAAATTTTGTTTAGGTTTTTTTTCGAAAAGGACTTAGTCTTCGAAAAAGTTTCGAGTAAGGCATTAAAACAAATCATATGAAGTATCTTTTGAAGTCAAGTAAAGATTAGTTGAAAAAAATTTTTTTACTTACCATATTTTTGAATTTTTATCGAGGTCGTATTGCATATACCTATGTAACTTCTGATAAAAATTACAATTTTGTGCATTGTACTTTGACATGAGAAAAATAATGTTAAGTGTGGCTCATAAGTAATGTTTTTGTTTTGAAATTTTGATTGGTTTTATTCTTGACATTACAAAAAATCTGTCAGCCGTGGTTTTATCGATATTACAGACTTTTGTTTACATCTAATTTAATTTCTTCGATATCTTAAAATGAACTAACTTAGAATATGAATTAAGATTTTATAATACGTATTTGTTTTAGATTTAGTAAGAAAATGGTTTTCATTACTGATTTAAGTGAATATGTTCTTCTAGAAATATTTAAGTACTGCAATGACAGTGATTTAGAAAATTTATATCTAACATGCACTTTATTTCGGAATGTTATTGAAGATAGAGTTTACAAAATTCGAGCAAGGAATCTATTACTAACTGGATATGGTGATGGTGTTCGTAATATTCAGAATTTAATAAGGTACTCTTTTGATTTGAGAGTACTCAATATACTTTTAATTCAATCATTTTTTTTTAGAACTTACCAAAATCTTTCTTTCAAAGATCGTATTATGATTTCTTCCAACTGGATCAATGGTCGATATAAGGAGTACACATACTTTCACCACAGAAAGTTTTTTGCATCAAAAATATTTTTAGAATTTTCAAATTTTTATATGTCCCATGGTGAATTTATTCGTATTTACAAGCGTTTGAAACACGAACCACTTCAGCGCAGGTATGCTATCGAAATTAGTTCGAAGGTATCAAAATCAGACATAGCAGCTTTTGTAAAAAAGGGTGATAGTTTATTTGTAATTCAAACTTGTGGCAATTGTTTTCTATATGAATCTGGGGAAATTTTAGCAGAACAACGTTTACATGATGTAACAGAATATTTGACATGCCTTGATTATGATGGAAAGCAACATTTTATAACAAGTTCCGAGAAAACAACAAAATTGTGGGAGAAGGATGTAGAATTAGGTTTGGTAAGCTTTGAGCTTATAAGGAATATTGATAACTATTTTAAATGTTTAAAATTCTCTGATGACGGAGCGAAAATCTACGGCGGTTTGTACACAGATTATGGACGCAAAGCTCTTCGTGAGATTGATGTGGAAACGTAAGATATTTTTTCAAAAAACTTAACATATTAACGTACATACTTTTTGTTTTTAGAGGATTGATATATTCTTTAAATTCCAAATCGCTTTCTATTTATGATTTAAAAATAAAAGATGAATACACATTACTTTCTGCACATTTTGATACAACTTTTCGATTGTTTGACAGAAGGACGAACAAGGATGAACATATTTGGATAGACCCTTATGATTCATCCATTTATTGCCTTGAATATGACGGATTGTACGGTGTACTTTGCGGAATGAAATATCATAGCCGAGTTAACTTATATGACATTCGAATGCCAAAAACTTTTGTACAAATGTATTTTGCTTTAACAAAAAGGAGTTGTGGTTCACCAGTTTATAGCATAACATGCGATTCACAATATCTATTTATTTCCAGAGATAATGATTTAAGAGTATTTGATTTTAGTGCTAGCTGGGCGCCTTCTAAAGATTATACAATTTGTTTTAATTAATAAAAAATGTTACTCAATCATAAAAAAATGTACATAAATACATAATATATGTATGTATATTGAATGTAGAATAATTTTTTTGTTTTGTGGAAAAGAAAAGACAAAAGTAATATGTTTTAGATTGATTAATAATATGTATCAGCATATATACTTTGTATTATTAAAAAATTTTAATTTATTAGTTTAGTATCTATAAATTGTATATTGCTAATTTAATCCGCCTATGATGTACGTAGGTAAAAATAAAAAAAGTACATATTTATTATCAAATTAAAAATGCATAAAAAATAATTTCATCCCTAATTTTAAAAGTTAGCATTTTATAAAAAAAGATAGTTTATATAAAAATAGATTTTAAAATTTTCAGAAAAAAAATGTTTGGATCAAATGCGTTATGTAATAAATAAAAATTGTAAATACAACCTTAATTTAATATTTTATGTTTAAGAAGATAAATTTAGCTAAACTCAGCCCTTATTAGTGAATTTTTTTTGATTTACTGAAAAGAACTTGAATGATGAACATTCTAAGTAATACTACTTGTTAGTGCAATATAAAGAATATGTTCCGCTATTAGTTTAAGTAAAAAATTTATTTGTGTGGTTTTTATACTGTGTTTTATTTCATTAAAAACTTTTGTTTTTTTTTAGTTTGCGCTCTTTAGCGTTATCACTAGTTCATTTAAGTATTTTACTTTAAACAATTGTAATCAAAAAGATTATTCTGTAAATTATTTTTATAATTATTATATAAATATATATTTATATAGGTATACGTCCCCTCGTTAACAATAAAACTCTCTTAAAAGCTAAAATTTAAAAAAATATAACATTAATATAAAAAAATGGTGCCAAACAATATATTACATTTGTTCAATTATTAAAATAATGATGAATTATTAAAATGATATATGTATTTCTTTTTATATGTAAGTGATTGGATAGGAGGAAAAATTAATATAATTTTTATATTAATTTTTTTTAATTAATATAAATTTGAGAATATTTAAAACAAAAATTCTGAATCTAAATACAAATAATATTTTTTTAACTAAATTTATACAAGTATGCGTATAAATATGTGTACTATTGTTCTATTGTAAATATTCTACACATTGCAAACAAAACTAGGTATCATCATTTTCGTGTATAGCTGCTGCTATTTCGCCATTAAACTGTAATAGACATCCTAATGCACCAAAATATCCTTCGTGTTCCAAAAAGAGACCTTTGAGTGTCCCTTTTGACCAATAGTCCATTGCATAAGCTAGAAGTTTCATTGAAATTGGATTTACACGAAGAAAATTTCCGACAAAAACTACCTGAATACAAAAATTAAAATTTTTTGAAGATTATTTGTATTAAAGATTTTTTTATACAACATAATTAGTAATTTAAAATAAGTTATACCTTGTCAATTTTTTCATTCACAGCACACATGCGCGCGATTGAACCAATATTATTTGTAATTGTAACTAATGTTGCGTTTGCTAAGTCGCTTTTTGTTATATTTTCTCTTCTTTCTTTTGAAATCATTTGCCCAAAGCTAATAAAATAATACAAATAACAATTTAAATATATAATAAAAAAACTTGTTTACCTTGATGCAACTAAATCACCATGTAGCCCGAAACGTTCATAATCACCCCCATAAATGTCTTTAACTAATTTATCAACTCTGGTATGATCACCTTCAGTAGCCAGTTGAATTGCTTCTTCGAATGTATCACAGCCTGTTAGGAGACAACATAGTCCCAGGAATGTTCCTCCACCTAAACTGTAAAATTAATTTCTTTTTTAAAAAAATCTAATCTTAATTACGACCCTTTTATCTGTTTTTACGCATAAACAACTTTTATTTACACAATTAAAAAAGTGAAACTTGAACAATTTTAGATAGTTCATTTCTCTTAGACAGAATGGGACTCTTTTACATATAAGTACATATTACATTCTTATATTTTATTTGAAAATTGCAAAAAGAAGGGTCTATAAACAGATATAGAGATTATAATAATAACTCTAATGTCGAATTGTTGAATGCACCATTTTACACAGTCAAATGTGATGATTTATGAGAAATCGTAATTCTTCAGAGACGAGGAGAAATTACATTTTAAAATTAAAAACATTTACATAGTCATGTATATATAAAGTAATTGTTTATAAAAAAGCATGAACAATTTTTACTGATTAAAAAGTTATTGAAATTTTCTTCTAAGTCATAATATTACCTTGTACCTGATATCCGTTTAAAATTATCTGGACCGTATACTGCTAAAACTGAAACTCCAGACCCGACATTCACTAAAATAAATGGATATGGCTGCGAAAAATCAAATGCTTTTTTTTCACTCCTCCTATCAAACAAAATTAACATATTTCAATAAAAAGTAAAAATATTAATAATATAATTATTACTTAATATCGCTGGCATTGTCCCAAAAATAACATTCTGTTGGATTTTGAACTTCAGCAAATAATATCCCTTTAATTAATGTGTCTAATTCATCAAATTTTGCTAATTTCATATTTACTTCCTTAAATTTATAAATGATATATGTATATATATATATATATAAAAAGATCTAATTTTTCAGAATAAAGCTACTAACTTCTCTAAAATTTTTTTCAAATTTATAGGCGCCACCACCAGTTGCACAAACCGTTGTTACAAGTTGAGCCATTCCTTTTGATTTTGCTAACGATAAAAAATTTCCCATTTCCGACGTTGGAAATCTTATGAAATGTAATGATCCTCTACGTTTTCGAATTTCTACATTATCCATCTGAAAATAAAAAGTAATTTAAAATAAATAATTAATCAAATCAATATTTAAATTGAATTAATTTACTTGTAAATGTGTATCACGATGTCCAGTTTTTCCATAAGCGGCATTTTTTGTTAAAAATTTTCTTATATTTCGAAGTACTTCAGCTTCTTGATCTTGTTCATCAGCAGTAATGTCTTTAGGTTCAAAATAAACTAATTTAGTTAGTGTACCACCAATATCCATACCAAACCATGGCATTGCTGCAAAAAGAAAAAATACCATAATTATTCATAAGTAAAATGTTGTGAATGACTTCTACATTATAAGGGAAAATTTGATCTTATACTCGTACGAGTACTATATACCTAGATAATAATTTAAAAAAAAAAACAAAAAAACCGTTAATGGCAGGTATTGATTAAATATTTCTTTTTACACTATTTTTGTCAGCATTGTTTAAAATTTTTACAAATTTTCATACAAAAAATAAAATTACTTTCTTAGTAGACACCATTGAAATTTTTAAGTTAAAAGATTATAATCCGCATAAAAATATATGAAGGCATTCTTAGTGAATAGTGATCGGTAATTAAGAAAATTGTAAAACATCCGAGTATAAGAGAATTACACAATTATTAAATTTTAAGGAAAACTGCAATATTTTAATAAATGAATACGAATTTGTATTTGAATACAATTCCAAAAATTATATTTAAAATCATGTTAAAACTGTAGAAATAAATTTTTTAACCGCATCGCTTTTTACAAATATATTCATCTTAGAGGTATTAACAGATATTTACGGTTTATTAGAAATATTTGTATAACAGAAATTCTAATAACTAATACAGAATGTTCCAAACTAAGTTATTACAAATATGAATATAAAAAAAACTTAAATCATAAATAAATATATAAATGAACTCTTACTTATAATATAATTTTCTAGTTCGAATTCAATTAGATTGGTGGTAAATAAGCTATTTTCAATGTCATTATTATTGTTATCATTATTATTATTATTGTTATTATTATTCATAATAATTTCATTAGTGTTACTATTAAGACGATTTTGATCATTTGTATTTTTTGCATTTTTTATAATTAATGTTGGTGGATTTTTTTTATAATTAGTTTTTTCATATTTTTTAAAATTTTTTACACGTTTTGTATCTGGATGCATTTTTAATTTTTATTCTACTAAATATTATACATAATTTTAATTGTTAATTAAAAATTTATTAATAAAAAAATAAATATTTAATTTAGACGTATTTATTACACTCACTGTAGTTAATTTTAATAAGATAATTTTTTTTCTTTTATAAGTATTTATTTTTTTATTTGCAATTTCTGTTTTACAGTATGCTTCATAATACTTATTACAGGTCTATTTTAATTGTATTTTAACAATTGTATAGAATACTCAAAGTATATATTTCAAAAGATTAATTTAATGTTTTAGATTAATTACACTAGAAGGAATTTAACTTTTCATATAATCTCATTTCAATAAAAAAAAAAACAGAAAAATAAATTTATTGCAATATGTTAAAATTTTAAAACGTAAGTTAACATAAGAAAGAAAAAAAAAATTATTAACTTTTCTGGCAAAGCTTGAATCAGAGAATTAGAGGATATTTCACAAGAATTTCGAAAAATTCTTGTCTGCAGCGTGATGTTACTTAGAATGTTTGCATTCCGCTTATATTGTGAAGCATTCTAGTACTGTAATAAAATGTTTTATGACATATTCATTTCGGACATTTAATTCTGTTGTATTTTTAACTTGTTAAGATGTGTTGCAGTATAATTTCCGAACCACTGACAGCCGTATAGTATTATTGGTAAAATAATTGTTTTGTAAATTAAAAAGTTTTTTTTTAATAACATTGGGACTTAATTTTTGCTAAGAAGAGAATATAAAAGTTTAATGAAATTTTTAATTTTAGTTGAAGTTTTATTTCTATGTTTACACTAACGTATTTGATATCGCTTTGGCAAAGTGTCTTCGAGTTTCCCAAAAATAAATTCTTTGTCGACTTGCGCTACTCTAAAGTATCACCAACTTTAAATCGCTTAAAAATCATAAAAACACATTGAATTTCCGTTTTAACTTATTGATACTGGTTTTATTAACCTGGAGATACTTATAAGAATCAGGTTTCTAAACTCAAACCAAACAATCGAATCCAAAGAAAACTAAAATTAAGCAACATATTTTGTGTATTTCTATTCTCCGGCAACAAAGGGTCCAAATAGCTTTTAATAATAAATTTAGAATTAAATTTATAAATATTATAACCAGAAATTGCTCATTGTCCTAAATTTAATAGAACATAATTTGACAGCAAAGCAGAGGTAAAAATTGCAGTTTCATTTGCAAAACTCTTTATTTGGTACGAGTAGATCTGATAAAAATATTGAAAATAAATTTGGACTCAAGAGAATAGCCCTGCGGGATGCCAACTACTATTTCGAACTTGTTTGATGTATTTGTATTATACTTGAACATAAAATAGTTGTTTGAAAAAAAAATTTCTCATAATATTCAATAGGCATGCAGGAAAATTTTATAATGGCATTTTATATTTATAATGGTATTTAGTTACGGGTTTGTTGAATTTGATGTGATTAGGAGTATTTGTGTCTAATATATTATTATTGCGCATAATATTAATAATAAGACACTAGATTAATTTGTCTAATATTAATATAAGATATTTGCTAAATATCAAAATATGCTTATTTGTTTTAAAAGAATTTGAAAAAAAAAATTTAGTTCATTTATGTGTAACTACATAGGTATTTAAGTAATAGGCTTGCAACAATAATAATTTTATAATTTAAAATTTTAAAGCTCATACAGTGTAATTTTTATACTTTAAGAACTGCAAGGTTCTCGTAAGATATTTAATGAATAAAAAAATGTTTTTAATTGTATGAGGATATAATGAGAAAAAATCTTAATTGTGTGAAGATAATATGATAATTGTGCTATCATTACAACTTAAAACTAAAGGAAATATTATTCAATCCCATTCGAAAAATATACCATTTTAAAAATATGCACTAAGGTATAAAAAAATTAGTTAGTGTTCTTAGTAAAGAAAAGGTCCCTTTCAATAAAACCAAGTAATTTTTATTGAAAAATTAAAATGTAATTTTTCTTATATGAAATCCTGCCCATCGGTTTATTTTGTGAAGTTAGTACGCATGCATCTACTCAAAAATTCTGTGTTAAAATTTCAAACTTTACTTACTTTAAAGTCATATAAGGAAAATAAAAGACTAATATATTATTATGTATATACGTGTAGAGCTAAATAAATAAGTAAATACTTTTTTAAATTTAATTTTTGTTTTCAATTTAATATTATTGGAACTCATAATATTTGTATAACAGTAACAATTATTTAACTAACAGAAAAAGTGTGTTAAACTATAGATACTTGAAATTTTATGCAACAAATGTATAAAAATTTGAATTTTAGATTCCTAGCATTGCAATTTTTAAAAATATGAATTTTATAGATTTAAAACTTATTCTTATAAGAAAGTGGTGTACTAACATAAATAAATACTTAAATTTTATTCAAAACAAAGAAATAAAAAGTGTTTTTATTATTTTAATTTGCTTATTGAATAAAATTAAATATTAAATGAAACAAGTTTCTTAAATTAAAAGAAACAATAAGAAAATGCATTTTCACTATAGAAATTAACAAAAAAAAAATTAAATTAGCGGAAATAAAATTAACACAAGAAAAAAAAAACCTATATATTTCTTTTTTTTTTTAGACTTTTAACCTTGGATACGAATTTTAAATTTTAAAATGAATATAACAAACTGTTCGAAATTTATCTGTGTCTTTCGTTAAATTAATTCGAATGAAACATGTATTTTTTAAGACTTTGCACAATTTTCAAAGACTTCTCACTTAAATGCATTAATTTCTAAATATTGTGTGTATTTAATACAATATAAATGTAGAATTAGGACAGTTTTTTGAATATGCAAAATGATGTAGAAATGAAAACATTTTGTTATGATTATATGAGATTAGTGGTGATTATTTTTTGTACAATTTCAAAGATATTGGAAACGTAGCAAAAAATATAAATTTTTGTTTTTGAAAAAATTTTAAGAATCAATATAATATTATACAGCATCTTTCGTATAAAGGAAAGGATGATTATTTCAGGGATGATTCTTTCATCAATACAGTGATCAATGATTCTTTAAGCTATAGCCTGTTAAATTAAGTACTAGACTTTAATTGCATATAAGTAAATTCTTATAACTTCTGAACCATGCATTATAGAGTAATCATTGCGAGCTCGTTTTACACACTATTAATTGCTCTTTATTTTCAGTCAACCAATTTGATTTTTTGAAAGGTTTTTTAAAAAACTCGAAATTCCTGTTATTATTATTTTTTTTTTGGATGCGCTACAATGAGATTTAAAAGGTAACCCATATAACATTTTCCTCTATCTATCTGTGTTTAAAAAACACGCGAAAATGCAAAGTTCATACATTTCATACAAAAATAACATTTACAAATATTTCTTTTAGTTTAGTATGCATACGAGTAATAAGGAATTTTTATGAAATGTATGAAATTTGCATTTTTCACAAAAATTTACAACAGCAGTTTGGCCATGTCTCGACTATAGTATTATTCTTGTTGATTTTACATTAAAATATAATTTGCATTCAATGTGTATAAATTCTATTTACGAATATATGTAAAAATAATTTATATAGAAAAGCTTTATTTAATATAACACATTGAGGTGTTTTTTCCTATTCTACTTGTAATTTTAGTTTAATTGAATATTAATTATAATTGAATTCCATTATTAAAGCAAAAAACAATCGTAAATATTATTTTTGACGTAATATTAAAATTTTTGATTTTATTATAGTGCGTATTAAATTTCATTATTAAAATAAACCTTGATCTTAAATAAATTACACAATAAATATACAAAATTAAATAACATACTCGTATATAAAGAAATATGTCAAATTGTGTATAAATCGCGTTTCACAATTGCATAAGTTTGACAATATTGTAATTATTTTTGGAAAAACTTCAATATTAAATTTAAATTAATTAGTTCTCAAATATTTTTTCGTTTCATCAAAGAAAAAAATTGTGTTCATATGATAATGAAAATTGATTTAGGATGTAAAAATTTTATAGCTTGGGGTATTTTAAAAAAAAATGTCAATGTCAAGCAATTATTGTTCAGCTTATTCGCGATTGATTTGACTATACCTAATTTGTGGTTTATAAACGAAATAATTGTGATTGTAATATGTAATGCACTCATCCCTCGCTTAACGAAAGCTCGATATACGGAATTTCGATTTTACGGAATTCAAAAATTAAACCAAAGTCTCTCTTTACGTGAAAAAAATTCGATTTACGGAAAATTTTTAAAATACAATAACGATTCTTGTTGTCTAATGTTGTAATAATAAAATCCTACTATTTTTTTTGGAAATTAACAAGAAATATACTCTTATATATACCTATATAAGTTTAGGAAAAAAATAATGTGGCTTTAAAGTAATGTAAGTAAAAAGATTCGATTTACGGACAACATTTCCGGAATATATTAGTTCCGTAAAGCGAGGGATAAGTGTATATAATTTTCACGGTTATAAATATAAAATATTATGCATTATATTAAACTTAGCGTTTCATTTTAAAGAATTGGTTTTTTTTTGTTGAATTTCAATTGAAAGCAACTTTTTTGTGATTTAACAATTTTAAGCAACAAAAATTTTCAAAGATAAAAAAAAAATTTTATTAATCGACACCCTATGATATACTGGTTGAAAACCCCTAAAATCAGAACAAAGAATAAAATTAAATCAAAAAATTTTTCGATTGAAGCTATGAAATCAATTAATATTTAATTGAAAACGATATTTTTTTTATTAAAAATTATTTAGTATAAAATAAAAGAGGAAGGTACAAAAAATTTAAAAACAAAAAAATTAATTAAAAATTTGAATGTTTGTATGTATGCAGCTTTTATTTTTATAAAACTAGTAACTCATTCTCAAAATAGTTTTAATTGCAAAAAAAAAAAATTCAATTTAAACTTTGGTCAAGTATACGCAATATACATATACGTATGTAACGTATGCGTCGTATATTAAAAAAACGCAAAATTCAATTAGCTGAAAATTTTACTTTTAGATTCTTTGTTTTTTTATTTAAATGCATGCATACATTCACAGATTAAACATTTTTTTTTCTATTTCATTTTATAAAATCATAATCGATTTCTAGTTCAAGATCAATTAAATTGATATTAGCAACAAAATATAGAAAATTTAAACAGGTCATATTTTTTAATACATCCATTATATATTTGAAAACTTTGTATAACATACTCTGCTTAAATTTTGCTATATGTAAAATTTAATTTAAAAAAATTTTTAATTTATTTATATAAATAAAACTATTTAAAGTGAAATAGAAGATAATAAAAAACAGTGTCGGGATATAAGCATTTTTAATGACAAATTTGGCATATGATCTTAGTTTTAGACAATTGAAATAGATCTTAGTTTTGCATTGAATTTTTTAAAGAATATACCAGGTGCATTTTTAGTACAATAGCGTTTTTAAAGAGCATTGAAAAATTTTGAAAAAAAAACGTCCTAAATTTTTCATTTTAACAGAGAAAGAAAAGCACAAGTAAAGTGTTAACCATTTTATTTTCCAGGAGGAAATAATTGAATGCTGTTAGTGTGTAACTGTGTTATCAGTTGTTGTTAACGTCCAATCTTTAAAGGTATTGGAGATATTTTACTTTAAAATTCGAAAACAAATTAATTATTGCATGTTACTTTGAAATACTGGAAGTACTGGCGATATTTTTATTGTGTGATGATATGTACACCAGTTTGGTTGTCACTTATTCGAATTTTATTAATTTATTAATTCTGATGCTGAGTATTAAGATTCAAATTGTTTTTTTTTTTAATTTTTCCAAGATAATTTAATTCATTTACACTTTTATATTTTATACATTAAATTAAATAAGAAAATTCGATTTTTTACTTCAAATATGTTTGAACTGCTAAGATTTTAAAACTACCTAATAAAAAACTCTATGTATAACGCAATGAAACTGGGACATGACTGCTTATGATATCATGTACTATGGAATGCTCCTAGGAGTGAACAAAGGAAAAAAAAAACAAGTTCTTGAAATTTGACATAATATAGTATAGTACTTTGTCTCGACCAAATATCTTAACACTATAAACCACTAGATGTGAAAATTTTTAATGACATGTAATAAGTATTATTGAACCTCTTTAAAGAATTGAAAATTTTGAGTTTTTCTACCAATAAAATTATAAATAATTCCATAGATTTAAATAATCTTTTGAAATTTTTAATGCAATTATGCAAATTGTTAAAAAGAAAAATTTATTTATTTTAAAAATAAAAAATAGTTGTAAGTATTGGAGAATTCAAAGATAATCTAGGAAGTCTCACATTTTTGAATAATATATTATTATATATAGGAAAAAAATGGTGTTTTGATTAGTTTTGCTTGCAATTTCAATTTATTTACTAAAATTATGTAAATATGTACTATAAAAGTCAACAAAATTTAATATTTTTTCTTCAGAGATAAAGTAACATTATCAATTAAATAAATATTAAATAATACGTACTTACATAAAATTATGTACATATATATTCGTATATACAAATAATGATTATAAAATCAAATAATTTGTAATTAACATTCTAATAAAAAATGCATTATGAAAACTTTTAAAATCGATCAGTTTAATCATTATATTGGGTATCAACAACTTGATTAATATAACACTGATATTATTAAGCCAGATGTATATACGTTATGTACGTATACGTATGTACCTGTATACGTAAAATGCGATAAGTGAATGAACAAATATTTAAAATATTAAAATTATCAAAATTTTATATCATATACATATATATATATATATACATATATTAAAAATTAATTACAATATGTGCAAATATATTGAGTAATCAAAATTTATACGTAATTATATTGATAATTTTGAAATAAAAAGTTCATATTCTCAAAAGTAAATGATTATTAAAAAAGAAAAGTAAATAACAATTCTTAAATTGAAAAAAATTCAAATGTTCTTGTATATTGAATGATTAAATTATATTATTATATTGTACAACCTGTATTTTTGTTACATGTATACTACCAATTTGGTATATGTATTATATATATATATATATAAAGCTATATTATTATGTATTTTAATATTGCGGTGTTAAAAATTGACATGTGGCGAATGTGCGAAATATTATTGTAATATTGTTGCGTAAGGTCAATATAGTTCAGTTTACATTGAATTTTTAACACTTATTAACTAAAGTGTACATACTTATACATATGTAGATATTTTATCACACTATTTATTATGTGAAATATTGTACATAAGTACATAAGGAATTAATAAAACACAAAAGTAAATAAAAACCGGCATATAATCACAAAGTAATCTTTTTTTATTTTATCAATCACAATAAAATTTTAGTATTGATATCAGTTCAATGTTAATTATTATTCATTTATTTAATTATGATATATATCCATAATTATGTATGTTTATATAATTAATAAACATTGAAATTCTTTTGTAATAAATATGTATATAATATATATGTACATAACTATCTACTAATAAAACATGATTTCAAGGCTTATTATTTGGAAAATAGTACTTAGATATATACATATACATATGTAATAGAAAAAATATGAATGTAATTTAATTATGAATGGAAGTTATATGAAAGTAAGTATAATTAAGACACTAATTTATCTTGTATGCATGATTTTTTTTATTTTTGACACTTTGCACATGATTCATTACTCAATCAGTTTAGTTTGTCCTTTAAACATTAAACATTATTTAGTAAATAATGTGTTCGATGAGCGTGACCTTTATTAAAATGCCTGCAGGCACAAACTTGCAATTAACCAACATAATTATAATTTTTTCACCTATATTAAACACTTTTTAAAATGTTTAAATTTCACAATGGGATTTTGTGCTTTTTGCAGATTTTAAATTGTAAGGTCCATGTTTGCAATTCTAAGTTACAGTCCGTTTTCATTACTGCACTGCAAAAAGAAATCCGTTAAATTTATAAAAAAAAAATATTTAAAAAAAATTTGGTAATTTTTTAGTTTTGATATTTCTGTTACAAATAGGCATTGTTATTGGCAGAATATTTGTTCTAAACTATTCTATAAACAATATAGAAATAAACTATCGCAGTTTAACTTTATTGATCTAAATATATAAAACCTGAGTTTCTCTCAAATTTTCAGGCTTATTACAATTATGTCAATGGACGAAAGTAATAATAGAATACAGAATTGCTGGAATTATTTTATTAAATTTATTAACTTATGTACAAATGAATACATACAAGACACATACATAAATATTAATAAATTATTTTACAATTAAAAATTCAAAACAAAAGATGTTAAAAAAGATAGTTACGTCAAAATTTTTACTTATAACCCTAAACGCATTAATTTAAAAATATAATTAATTTTATACGAGTATAAGAGCATTTGTGAGTAGTCAAAAGATCAAAAGTTTAGGCAATTTTTTTTTTTTGTTAAATATGATCTTTGACTGACAATGTTTTTTTAATTATAGTATAGCCTATCGGTTTGTTGTATTAGCGATATTTCTTAAAGATTGCTAAGTTGGAGAAACAATTTGCAAGTATTAAGTCAAATGATTGGGATATATAAAAGAATATTAGTAAGAAATGTCATAACTACTAATGCTTATTATTTAAATTATTCTTAATCCTGACATTATTTTTTCACATGCTGTACACTTAAAATATTTAAAAAATAATATTGTGGCAATGCATTAATTTACTTTTTAAATTTGGTTAGCAAAGTTATATTTCATATAACAAAAAAACTATTGTGCAATATTTTGTAATATATTATGAAAGTTTTTACAAAAATAATCAATTAAATTATGAATAAAACACAGTGTTGGGTATACATGATTAATTTTACAAAATAGTTTTACAAACACAAGTATCGCATAAAGTTTTTGTTAATACTTATAATATTACTTTATATTTAAGATAAACGGATTACAACATGAAACATTTAGGAAAACGTAACCATTTTCTATTAGGAAAGCCTACCTTCAATTGTGTACTGTAAATAAATTTGGGCTTTAACTGAAATTATTCAATTTTTTAAACAAAACAACAAGAGTATTTAAAGCAAAAATCAGGCAGTAATAAGAATTTGTTATTTGTATGGCTTAACTTTTTAATTATATTAATTAATGTAATTAAATTTTATTATTTATGATTCGTTATAAATATTTTTCACACTTTGTTTTTGACATTTTGCTAACATTTCTTAATAAAGTTGAAATGTTTTATCCAAAAATCTAATTTTTTTCATTTATAGTTCTCTGTCTTTGTTAATATTGCAAAATTCTTGCGAAAATAAAATATATTAGAAATGAATCATTTTTGACAATTACTCTTTAGGTGTGAATGAGACATTTAAATTAATTTTATTTTTATATTAAAAATATAAGTATTTGCAATATTCTTAAGGTCAACTAACTATCCTTATATTAAAAATACATTTTACAATTGTTTTGTTTATTTGTTTTTTAATAAATAACTGTTGTTTTTTTTTGCTTATAATATAAAAAATGTCGATACATTTATAATGTATGATGTATGTATGTATGTAGTAGGTAGTAATAAAGAAAATGATACTAGAGTGAAAATAGTAAATAAAATAAATTATAAAATAGAAAAAAAAAATCACAAAAAAATAAATATCACACGATTCTAGATGACACTACACATTTATAAAAGTATGTATGTATGTACATATTTCATATGAGCTCATATATACATCTATATAGTTATTATTTTTTCCCGTTTTGTTTTGTCATAACAGTTAAACTCTAGAAAATACTGTTATATTAATGTGACGTAGATATATTTTTTTTTATTTAACTATTTCTTTAATAATATCTGGTATATAAGTTATTTATAATCATTCATAATCGCGTCTACAAATAATACCCATACGTTTGTATGTAAATACATAAATTTTAATGTTTATATTTATGTATGTATGTATGGGAATATCTAAAAATTAAACCGTATTCAACCAGCATGATATTTCCCACCTTTCCTCACATTCATCAATGTAATTTTATTCATGTATGTATGCATAATAAAGTATGTAAGGGTTTTTAAATTTAAAAAAAAAACTTTGTATAATATAATGTACGAGTATTAAATAATCATGAGTACGAGCATGAATTTTAATTAACGGTACTCAAAAATTCAACATTGTATTAATAAACATAATATGGATGGTGTTATACACCTAAATTGACACATTACTTATATATTAAATGTACATATGTTTGTTTGTATATGCATGCATTTTTTAGAAAGAGAAATTTTTGAATTGCCCTAAAAAAATGTTAAATTTCCTCTCTTATGTAATGAAATAAACTAACATTTTTTTTTCACTTTTATTTTCAACATAATTTTTATTTGCATTAATTTGAAATAAGAGAAAAAACTCGAATATTTTTTTAGTAAAACAAAAATTTGAAATATTTGTTGCCTGCCTATTATGTACGACTTTAATTGAAATATTTTTTGAATACACAAAAAAACCAAATATTCACTTTTTTTTTGATTATTATTTTTTATTTTATATGTGTTTTAAAATGCACGAAAACCGATTTTTTTTTTGACACTTTAGCGTTTTTTATGCGAATCGAACACACAATGTACACGAATCGTTGTGTGTATCCCATCAGCCGATAATGGTCACTGATCAAGTTATTTAATAATAATGTTAAAAAAAAATTATATTTTTTTTATAAAACATTGGAAAAAAAAAATGAGTTTTGAAAGCTTTTTTTTTAAATTCAGTTTTTAGATTTTGCTTTTTTTTTTGTTTTCGTTAACTTTTTGAAGCTATCACATAGACAGTTTCATTAGAAGTAATTATTATTTACATATATATGTATATATAGATTAAGTTAAGCTTAAAATTGAATCTGTAATTGATTTCATGAATAATTTAAAAAAAGTGTATGTATATACTTATATGTATGTATGAATAATGTATGTAATGGTATGAATGCCTTTATTAATTAGAAATACTAAATGCTACAAGGCATGTTATCTATCCTAGACTTTGATTCTTTTATATACTTTGTTGTGTATATGTATATACATATATATATATGGTAACTAATCTATAATTTAATTAAAGAATATAAAAATATATGTATGCAGAGAATGCCGATTAAAATTTAATTATTCCGCTTTCATACTTAGTATAATAAATTTGCAAATATATATTGTATCTAGACAAAATGTATACTGTTGATTTTATATAAAAGTAAGGAAAGTAAAATTAATTGTCTTTATTATAGTTCAATTGATTAATTCAATCTGAATATTTTAAGATTAAATATGAAACAATGAAAAATTTTATGAAAAAAAAAGATCGTAAGGAAACAGCAAATGCGGTAATAGATGGACTTGATTTAATTAATTTTAATTCTAAGGTATATCTTTATATAGAATATAGAAATGGATTAAGATGTTATAAGTGTTATATAATAGTAAAATTACAGAAATTTTATGTTTAATGCTTTAAATCTTATAATAAACAGAAAAGTTGCATTAAAAATTAAAAATTATAAATTACTGTTGAATAAATTCTAAATTTTTTTCAAAACATGAAAAATTATATAACAAATTTAAATTTTCTTTCAGTATTTTAAAACATGGAAATCATTTTAAATGTATATGCATGCTTAATTAAATGTAATTTGCAATTCAATTAAAAGAAGCATCTATAGGCGACATACTAGATTAAAAATACAAAAATTGTTTGTTTATCCACAAATTTTATATAGAGTTTATGATGAAAGCATAAACAAGTATCTATTCGTTAATGTTGTCGCAGTTATATTGAAAATATCACAATTATAAAATAAGGGTTAAAATTAATAATAAAATAAAATATTAATATATACATTATATTTGTACATGTTTATTTAAAATTACATGTCCAAAAATTTTTCGTTTTTCCTAATTTTTATTCAAATTATAAGGAAACCTAAGTGTTTTGTGAATATTTAAAATGTATACTCGTATGTATATGCATATAAAACTGAATTTATGGAAAGATAAGATAAAAAATAAATTTAATTTACAATTCATTTGCTGAGAATAAATGTTTTTAATATCTAGTCGAGAGTGGATGTTTGAATAACAGAGAGTAGAATAAATTAAATATGTTAAGTAACTCGTATTAAATTTTCTACCCTGTAAATATGCAATTAATTTTCAGTAATATTGTGCATGTACATAATGTTTTTATAAAAGAGCGCTCATTGAGAATATTTATTCGTTAACATTTTCTAAACAAATAAATAGTTATCATTCTCTTATATTAATAGTGCAAAAATGCTAAATAAGTATATAATATATTTAAGTAAGATTAAATTATAGTTTAAATTATACATTTAAGGAATTAATTTAATACAAATGTATGTTATGTATACATGTAGGATATTGTTTTTTAACTCTATAATGTTAAATCATAACTTGGGTTTGAAATAAAGATACTTATAAAATTAATTTATTCATTAGCACTTTTAAAATTCTTATTATCTAATTAAAAAGAGTTTAGCTATTTTAATAATAATGTTATATAATTTAATTCTAATCAAAATGACATAGAATTAATGTATAAATTAGTAAAATTTTAAAACAAAAATACTATTTACAGACACTATAAAAATAATAAATTGAATTTAATTTTATTAAGTATGCAAAATTCAATTTTAATGAATGAATTCGTTTTGCATATACATAAGTATATTATGTATAAAATACTTAATATATGTGTATAATATAACTAAATAAAAGACATGGAATAAAAAAAGAGAACAACTTATATAAAAAAAAATAATTATTTTAGAAAATTTTTTAAATATTATTTAATATAATACTTTAAAATTTCTTTTTTGTATTATCAAAAAAAGAATAGTTGCTATCTAGAAACTAAAATAACAAAAAAAAAACAAATTTTAAATTCAACAATTTCCTGATATTTATTTTACATACATAATGTGTATACACAGGTATACATATATAATATACTAAATATATATGTTATTATAATGAATGCGCCTTTATTTTAAAGTTTGACTTTAAATTATTCAATATATGTTATATATATATATACGTAGACGTGTATATATGCGTATATGCATAAATAATTAAAAGAATTAAATATATAAATGATATATACATACATATATACATACACACATAATGGCATTTGCAATGCATATACTTTTCTTTTTTTAAATTTTATTTATTTTTTATTTAAATTAAGCCCAAATTAGTGAATATTCCATATATACATAATTACTTATAACATGATCTAACCATAAACATATATTTTTTAAGTATGTATACATAAAATAAATAAAGAAATATTTAAAGCTTATTTTAAACCAACAAATCTAAGTATATGAAAGTGTTATAAAATATGACGTTTGTGTTATATACTCGTAAAGTGTATCCAATACAAATATTTAAAAAATGTTTCTCTCGAAAATAGCAACTTTACGCAAATCAAAGGTTTATTTTCCTTTTTTTTTGTTATTTTTAATATTTTAGCTATTCAAATATAATAATTTGAACTTAAATAAATGCAAATTTATTCGAAATATTTTTATTTAATATATACTTTAAAAAAATTTGTTTTAATTTTTTTAACACGCTTACATATACACAATAATTTTAATAATGGTTTAACCGGTAGTATAAATATATTCATATATATATATATATATATAAATAAATAATTAATACAAGTATGTACAAAAAATTTCGGAAATTTACATAATTAAACAAAAAAACAGCTAACATAAAAAATGCAATCAAATCTATTGAATTATTTTGAAGCTTGAACTTGAAGTTTTCATGAACTTGCATCTAACACTTTAAATTTTTAGTTTCAAATATGGTACATACATACATACATATACGTATATTTATTTGCATATTTTATTGATTTCAATAATATTGAGTCTTAAAGACGGTCAAATATTCTGTTTTTTTTTCTTAATATTTTTAATTATACAGAATATAAAATGTGTTCTTTTCTCTCGAATATATTTTCTGTGATCTGTTCACTTTAAAATTAATTTAGAATTTGTAGTGATAATAAAATAGCAAGAATATTTTTGCAGTGTTTATTTTATTTGATATTTTAATTGAATAAAAATTATTTTATTAGAACCTGTTTGAAATATTAATAATATGTATGTATAGCTATTGATTTGTTTTTGTTATTAATTATATTTATATTTTGAAAATTTTTATTGTACACAATTATCGTGCTTCTTATTAAAATGAAATATATTCAAAATTTGTAGATATCGACTTGAGTTTGCATAAATAAAATAAATGTAGTGTAATTTTTTAGCACTTTTCCAAAAAAAATTTGAAAAAAAAAATGCTTAATAGTCCGTCCGTCCGTGGACCCGCTTACAAAACTTCTACACTTTTTAAGATAGACTACTGAAATTCTATATATAAATATATTTTTACTAATAACTTATTTCTGTAGAGGAACATTTTTCCTTATCCCCCTCCTTTAAAAAGATATAGCCCCTCAAAGTGCTAAAAATGCCCTTTTTTTTTTATATATGTAATTATTGTAACGAAACTGCAAACGAAGAAAGGTAGTGGTTGTCTTAATCTACCGCGGCATAATGTAGTTGTGCATGGAACTGAGAAAATGGCCGTAATAATTAACCGTTAGCTAAAATTTTTTTTTTTCAAATTTTTTATATCGTTTTGCTTCTAGACGATAAGTTGTAGGAGCTTACAATTTAAGCAGTTTTTAGATGCTAATAAATAATTTCCATTAATGAAATAAATTTCTTCATTCCTTCTTAAGTTATTAACTGACGAAATCTGTAAATTTTGAAATTTTGGCTTCTTATATTACTGGAACAGCCAACTTTTCAAATTCTTATAAATGCAGAAAGCTAACGGCAATTATCATTTCATCAAAAAATATAATTATTTGTCTTAACTGACGCAATCAACTCTTAAATTCGATCACTATGCTAAGGTCGCCATCAATTTTTCTTTTTGTTTAATCCTAAATGTATGCAATCTTGTGAAATATTTTAGTGAATTAATAAAAGTACCTATGTAATTTAAAAATGTAATGTAAATGATAGTTTGTAACAGCAGCTGAATGGAAAAGTTTTCACTTGCTGAATGGAAAAATGCTACTTTAAAAACGAATTGTTTGACCCAACTTTATTAAACTAAAAGTTAGAATTTCGTTTAGGAAACTCTCATAATAATACGTTGTAATTGTCAAATTAGACACATTATTTCGATTGATATCAGTGATTAAATATATAGACATATATGGTTATAATAACCAAATTTTAATTAAAAATTTATCACATCACCTAAAATTTTAAAAATTGTAAAGTAAACCAAAACAATGTTCCTTAATAAATGAATTGAATTGAAATAATTGGAAAATTAACGGTTTCATTTATATTGTTTTTTCTTACTGTTTTCAATTATTCTAGATGCTCATTTGATTGTTAAAACAATAAAATACGGGGAATCATATTATAATTGAAAATTTCTGGTGTAAGCATGTACATATGTATGTACAAAAATAGGCAAAATAATAAGTATGTACCGACATATGAATATATTTTGTTTGTATGCAATAAGTAAAAAGTTTTTGTGTTGAATATTTACAATACCATTAATATGTGGTTAATATTGTGTAAAATTTTAAAAAATTTCAAATTAACACAAATTAACTAAATTTGGTTTTTAATTCAATAAAAAATTTAAATTAAGATTATTATTATATTATATAAAATTTTTTATAAATATTGTTAAAATAATGCAAAAATATTCAATTTAATTTGAAGAAAAAATGAAGTTACTTAATCTCGTAAATAATTTAAAAAATGATTGTTATATATATATACAATAAATAAATTAAATAATCGCATTTGCTTTTAATGGGAAGCTCAAAAATTATAAAATTTGTGTATTTTGAAATTTAAATTCTTTTATATAAAGGGTTTCTTATATTTTTTTACTATTATTTTGCTCATTTTTAAATTTATACTTAAAATATATTTAATCAAATTAATGAATAGTTTTTTTAATAATAAATCATAAAATATTAATTATTTTATAATTTTTAGAAATTATGTTTTGTAGCATGTTTTTATCATGATAACCTTAACTTTCTAATAATCTTTCATTTCATATTACACTTGGAATCATGTACCTACGACAAAAACTGCAAATTCTCTATAGTAAGATATTATTGCAGAACGGAAACGGTATAATTTACTCTCTTCGCTTCATAAAAAAAATAGTCATATTTAATTTTTTTTGAATTAAAATGAAATTTAAAAGAAAAAATTTTAAGAAATCACTTTATATTTAGATTTATTCAAATTTTAAACAAAAAAGCTGAAAAAATATTAAAATAAAAGTTTAAAGGTCTTTCAAGCCTAATTTTAGTTTTTGAAGGTTATTTAAATGTCATAAAATCTCATCTATTATAATTAATATCGATTTTATTAATATAATAGATACCAAAAATAAATTTATCCTAAAATTACTATTAAAACATAAGAAAGAAAAAATGAAAAATCAAAAAGAAAAATAATTTAAATGCCATATGAATTGCATAGGTTAACTTGAATAGTGTATAGAATGAATATTATATATAGTGTATACGTATATGATATGTAGGTACTCATGGATTTATCCTTGTACAATAAAATCTGCATTCATTCACTTGATTGCGAAATTTAATTGAAGATGTATGTAGGTATACGTTCTAGATGTACATATATATTTACACATACATATACTTATTTACTACTTACATATTATTATATTGTATACATGCATGCAATATTTTTTAAAGTTAAATAAACATATAAAAATTTATATGTAGGTACATGTGTCCTTAAAAAACAATCATAATATGAACAATTTTCTGAATATGCACGTTTTTAAAGTACATTTTATAAAAAGAAGAAAACATTTTTTTAATCAAAATTTTTTCTTCTATAATTTTTCACACTTGTGCTTATTTTTAGATAATAATTGAACGAAATCATTTATTAATTCATACATCGCGGAATATAATAAATTTTTATGTTTTATATAAAGGCATATTGGTATGGTACACATAAATATATAAGTATATTCTGTATATAATATAGATATTCACTCAGTTTTGCTAATTAAATTTGATTATTTAAAGAAATTTTTTATTATAATTTATAAAAGGCTTTATTGTTTTTTTTATTATTATTTTTATTTAACATATTGTTATCTCGGTACGGTATTATATGTACTGTATATATATATATATATATAAGAAAATTAAATATTTTGTATGTGTATGCACATAGTTAGATACATTTGAATTATGAGAAAATTAAAATAAAAGCGGAAAATTTGTATTTGCTTTTTAAAATTTTCAAAGAATTAAAAAAATAGGTAATTATTCATATATTTTACAATTATTGCGCGGACCGTAATTTTCACCAATAAATTTCTAAACATTATTTGTGTAATATTTTCGAAAGTAATGTAGTTTCCTGAACATGTAAGCCTGTAAATCTTCTATTTTCGATGAGTTTTAATGAAGCTGATCATATAATGGTTATCAGTTAGTTTAGAAAACAATTGGAATTTAAAAAGTTCTTAGAAACTTGTACTTATTTAAATATGTAAGCATGTATGTATATACATATGTACATGTCCACATTTATAAGTATGTAGATAGTTAGCCATGTAGGTAGGTATATGAAAGCAGGTAATAAATCAAATAACAGATTTGTGTTTGTACTTATTAATGAAAAAATTTCAAATTTTTATTTAAAATATGCGAAATTTTTATTTTATCAAAATCAAAATATATTTAATTTAACCTATTAAATGGTATAACTTTCACTTATTACTCAATTGATTTTAATATCTGTTTTCAAAATATTTACCTTTAATAACGTTGCATCTCAGATTTTGTGATTCACCTGAATTATTTGATGGTGGCATTGAAGAATTATGCTTATTCATTTTGTAATTATTTCTTTTATTATTTTATAACAAAAATTGGCTATACATAAAATTTTTATTTAAACTTTCTTTTTAATGCTTTTTTTGGGTAAGTATGCAAAAATTCACATTTAACACTTATAAATTATCTATTATAAACATATATAATATCGAATGTATGTAAATATGTAGTTATATAAATATATTCTTATTTATAGTTGACGTATTCAACATCATGCATTCCAAATTGTTTCTTCTTCTCTTAATTAAAACTATATATTTAAAACGGAGCACCAATTTTTTATCATTCACTTTGTTTTAAACAAAAAATTAATTTTAAATTTACAATATTTTAATTTAAATAAATGAATTTTATCTTAACTTTATTTCTGAAAAATTACTATACACACTATACACATTCTCTTTTTCTATCTAAGTAATCATCCAATCACAAATGTCATGAGATTGTCAGCAAAAAAAAAAAATTAACAAAACTTCAAAAATAATTTTATATTTGTCACTATTTGACATTTTAAACGTTGAATATCTGTGTGTTGAATATTTTAATTGAGTCAATGTGGTGAATTGAACATAATAAGAGTAGTGTAACCCATATGACTCTTTTTAAAATTGTGAGGTTATAAAGTTTTCGAAATAAGAATAAATACTGTTATATCAAAAATTTAATGTATATTGAATATTTTGCAATGTTTTTTTTAAATATTGTGAACAATAATTATGAATATTAACTTTAGCATATAAAAATTTCAAATTAGATTTTAATAAATTGACACTTACATACATATGTATATGAATGTACATACATTGTAAAAAGAGACATTTTTTGCATATTTCTTTATGAGTTGAATCGTTTTAATAATTCAAAAGATTTTTAGATTTAGTGTCTTTTTAATATTCAAATATTATTATATATATTTGTATAGATCTTTAAAAATATTTAAGTGATAATTTCTGACATCTTTAAGAAATCATTGAAGATTTAGTATTTATTTCTTTTATGCTTTCATTTTAAAAATAGCCTATTGCCTAAGATAAGAGTAAAATTAAAAGAAATGAAAAAATTTTTAATAAATTTAACTCAATCGTTAAAACAAATTCTGATTTAAAAATATAAATTTCAAATTCAATTTGTTCATCTAAACGCAAAATACATTCAAATATAATAAGACCTTGGCAAAATAAAGTACTTATTCCAAGTACAATATCATCAAAACTATATACACATGATAATACATACATACATATGTAAACGCATTTAAAAAGTGAAACTCCCGAAATGTAATTATGTCATTAAACCTATTTATGATCAAATTATAGAATCACTTTTAATAATTACTTTAATAGGTGTTTTCTATTTTAATGAATCATGATTAAAAACTTTTAAATTAAAAGTTATAGTTAAACATATCAGATATTTAAAATTATAAGTATTTACATAAAGTAAATCAGTATTGTAATAAATTTTCACAAATGAATTTAATTTACAAGATAACACCTAAATATTTAATTATATATTTTATATTTTTATTGATAAGTAATGTACTTACACAAGATGTAAAGATTTTTCGTGATAATAGTAAGGGATAATAATTTCAATAAATGATATTATAAAATTTTATATAAAAAAAATATTTTCGTTAATTAATAGATTTAATTTTTTATATTAAAAAGTAAATTTTTTATGTTATAGAAAATGTTCTCCATTGTGGTAGCATTGATTGTATTAACGCTTATAAGTGTTCAGTAAGTAAATATAATGATCGGAAAGATGCTAAAAAATTGATAACACATGAAAGATGTTCCGATAATATGAATAAAACGCTAAATAATAAATTTACAATTTCAAACTTACAAGGTGGATCAAAAATAATAAATTTTTATACGGAATCTACGGGTATTTCAGCTGGAAATCACTTTCCCGTTAGTAGTAATTCCTTTGCAAATAGAACTGGACCAATATTTTTCAATTCATCAAACTTCAACACTTTAAGTCCACTTGCAAGTAATATTCCTGGAATGTTTAATTTTTCAAATTTATTTAATCAAACTTTTAATAATGCATTTAATCAAGGTTTCGGATCATTCCAGAATAGATTCTAAACTTTTATGTAGATAATGTAAGTAAAAAGTATTTTTTTTTTAATAATTTTATAAAATAATATGAATTATGACTTTGTAAATATAAACAAGTAAAAACGTTTCAGTCGGTATAAACCGATTGAATTATACCCTGCACCTTTCGTTATTGTGTAGCAATTACTCGAACCTCTGAAACCATTCTATAGAAACTTCACGAACATGTCTGACCTATAATTGGACATCCGACTGCCAAGTTTCATGAATCTGACTTTATTATTTTTCCAAATATTAAGAATAAGCTTTTAGACTTGTATGGGATCTACTTGAACCTGTTAAGCAATTCCACCAAAACTTCAGAAATATATTTGAGCCATAATTGGACAGATGACTGCCAAGTTTCATGAATCTGACTTTATTATTTTTCCAAATATTTAAGATTAGCTTCTGGAGTTGTATGGCAGGTACCCGAACCTGTCAAGCGATTCCTCTAAACCTTCAGAAATATATTTGACCTATAATTGGACACATGACTGCCAAGTTTCATGAATCTGACTTTATTATTTTGCCGAATATAAAAAATTTACTGTTGGAGTTGTATGGCAGCCACCCGAACCGGTGCAGCTATCCCATTATAATTTTTAGAGCATGTTTAGAATATAATTGGACACATGTATACAAAATTTTATATTTATAGCTTTATTAGTTTTTGAAATATTTAAAATAAACTCTTGGAGTTGTATGGCAGCTACCCGAACCCGTTGTCCAAATTAGTCCAATAACAATAGGGCTCGTCCTTGGCACAAAAGAAAAAACTTGTGAAAGTTTGGTGTCGATTGCATTATTCGTTTTTGAGTTATCGTGCGAACGGACGGACGGACGGACGGACGGACGGACGGACGGACGGACGGACAGACGGACATGTCTAAATCGACGCAGAATTTTACGCTGAGCAAGAATATATATATATGTCCATACCGCAGATGACTCCTTCAAGTAGTTACAAACTCCATACCAAAGTTAATATACCCTTCACGAAGTGCAGGGTATAAAAATGAAAATTATTCCATTTAAAAAAATATACTTATATTTTTTATTATTAACAGAAAACAAGTGCATGCTATATATAAAAATAAAAATATAGAGAAAATATAAATTATAAAGTTTATTTAGTTTTATAATATAAAAAATATTCATATATTTGTGTATACAAGTTTAGTGCATCATATACGTATAAAGTTTAAAGTAAGAAACACTTGGATAAATTATATTTTAAATGATTTTAACTACTTTATTATTCGATGATGTCTAAACAAATATTTATAGGTTGATGATTCAGTTAATAGAAGTACATATATAGGAATATTCAGGAATTTTTTTGATAATTAATTAAATCATTTCTTTGATTGTACTTATTTACTTTACGAATTTTTGTAGGCATTAATTTGGAAAACAATGGAAATTCCAATGATATGAGTTAAGTATCACAAGAATTACCATATAAGAAATTTTAAGAATGTAGTTCATTTTATCTTTATTTTTAAACTAGTATATTTCTTCTCTTTAAAATTGTTATATTTACTCTATATTTGTTGAGTTTTAAATAAATAATCTCATAACTTTCAAATGCATTACTGTTATATAACTAGAATTGATATATGATTTACAAATGTAATTCTAGACTGCATTAATTTTAAAAAGTAAAATTGTGCTATAGTTTAGTGAGTAATAATATCACTAGTTTTTTAAGAAATAAGAAATTTTGATTTTAATAAAAATTAAGAAATAGTATTAAAAAATTCGGTAAAAACATTTGCAAAATCATATTGCAGTTTTAAGTCGAGTTTAAGTACATGGTCACAAAGGCACACTTTTTTTGAATTGCTTCGATAATTATAATTCAAAGTTATGTAGAGAAAACTTAAAATGAAATATTGTAATGAACATAAAATAAATTTGCATAAAAAGTACAAAATAAATTTTAACTACATATTGAATTTCAAATTGTTGGTAAAACACACTATAAATAAAATAATGGTAAACAAACATAAATTTCGCTATTTATTCTTACACACTTTTGGCATATAAAATTGCATACTTTATAAATTTTTGCTAGAGTAGTTATGGAATACTCATTCAAGCAATTTTAGCCAATTATAATTAAACACATGGTATATGTTATATACTCTTAAAAGTGGATATTATGTATATAACATTATACAGATTGTACACCGTAAAATAAAAAATATTTTAGAGCGCATTTTTATATGTATAAATAAAATATCATTATCTAGAATATTATTACCAGTTATTATGAAGAAAAAACTGTCACATCTCTTACGCATCATCGTTAAGAAAATTAAGAATTTTTCATTATGTACTCATAATATTTAAATATTCGATCTGAGACTGTGCAAAATAAAAATAATAACAAGAAACTAAACAAAAACAGCTGTGTGTACCAACATTATAATAAGAAATACAAAAAAAAAAATAAATAAAAACTTTAGTAATATATTGAAGAAAAAAAAAATTTCTAAAAGGAGTTAAAAAATAAAGGTAAATTATCAGCAAGTTTTAGTAATATTTAAAGATTCAAGAGGAGAACAGTTGAAAATATTTTCAGGTTCTTTAAAGTTTTTATTTTCTTATTGTGTTTTTGCGAAAATTTACATAAATTAAAAATTCATATTTTTAGAAAGGTAAAAGATATCATAAAATTATTTTTTTTTAAATGTACAATTTGTTTGACCTCTTAACATTAAATTATCAGTGTTTTTTTTAATTTTGTATACCAAATCCCGCATATAAAATACAAGAGTTGAAATTAATTATAATTTTTATTACATATTAGAATTGTTCTCGCGTATATTAATAATTAAACTTTTATTGTACTTTAATACTTTCTTTGTGGTTTTACTTGTATGTTAATGACTTGCAATGATATTAATAAAAAAAAAAAAGATTCGTCATTCAGAAGATTTATTAATTTAGAGACAAAACCATAAAATGTTTACGTAGGTAATTACGAATTTTTTTATATTGAAACGAGTGTTATTTTAGTATACATATATTTTGTTATAATATAATTTATGTAAGTATTCAATGTTTACATATATCTGTTTATATATATACAATAATACATCTGTCACTAATGGTTATTTTATATATAAGTATATATATATGTTAATTATTCCGGCGAAATTTAAAAAAGTGTGACAGTACAATACAATGGGATGATTAAATATTTTTTTGCTAAATTTTATTGTTTTCAAAACAATACCTATAACTTATATTTGCATAAAGTACATATTATATATAAAATATAATTTATACTGAGAAATAATATTGAAATAGAAAATTCATGAAGGCGAATTTTGTTAATATATTAATAAAATGAATTTATGTTTGTAATATTCGACAACGAAATTGAATAAATGTTATCTGTTTGTGTTATAATGCTTCACGACAATTATTTTGATATTAAATTGTATAACAATTTATATTTTAGTTTATAGGCGCCAATTCATTATTTATTACTTAAAAATTTTGACTGAACAATTTTTGAGGTCTGCAAGAATTAATGATTACAAAGGAATATAACATGATTAAACAACCAGGAAATCTTTTTTTTAAATTAGATCAACATTTATTTGTATAAATACGGAATTTAATATAATGTTGTTTATTAATTAATTATTATTATATCAGACACTATTCAGACATTCTTGATAATATAAAATTTATCTTAAAACATTCTTTAATAACTTTGAATAATTTTTAAAGCGATTTTCTTTTTTTAAAACTGCAACATTACAGAATTAAGTAATTTTATTGTGAGTCATTAAATGTTATTATTTTTGATAAACAATTTTAGCATATAGTAATATAAATGTATAATGTTTAATTAACTTGAAATAATTTAATTATTTTTTATTTTAATTTAATTTTTTTTTATTTTTATTTAATTTTAATAAACATGTGTGTGTACTCATATGAAAATATATTTTATATTTTTATTTTATTTGCAGATATTTTAAAAATAAAATATATTTTAAAAATGTATTATTCAACTATTTTATTTACACTGACAACAGTTCTTGCCATACATGTGGTCCATTCTCAATCATCATCATCATCAGTTATCAAACAAATTGGTAATAAAATTAATGAGAATTTAAAATTAAGAAAAAAAATGTTAAACTATTATTGGCATCAAATTTTAAAATTATTTATTAAGTTGGCAACAACTAAACTATGACGTTTATATGACGGAATATCAAATCTAATTATTAATTTTACTTATCAATTTAAATATTAAGTAAAAAAACAAAAGTTTTGATACAAAATTTTCGTTTTTTGGTCATCATGAAAATTTAGTTAAATTTTTTATATTTTTTACTAAAATTTACTATTTTTATTTTTATAGGTGATACAATATATTGTGGATCAATAATTTGCCCAAGGAATTCTATTAATTGTAGAGTATCAGCAAAAAATGATCCAAACAATGCAAGAATACTTATTACAAAAGAATTATGTTCAGATGCATCAGGAAATATTCTTCAACAAAATAGTTATGAAACAAGTAACCCATCTGGTAATATAGTTACTAGTGAAAGTGGTGTTGGTCCAGAATATGAAGCATATGCACGTGAACAAGCACAAAAGGCACAAGCAGAAGCACAAAAAATTCAACAACAAATTCAAAATCAAATAAATCAAGCATTCCAAAATTTTCCAAATTTTAATCCATTTGGTCCTGGTTTCCCCTTTCAAAAATAGAAATTTATTTCAAAATATTTAATTATGCAGATATTATAAATATTTTATTGTTATTGTAAGAGATAAATTTCAAAATATAATGTACATGATTTTTTTAAATATTCATATAAAAAATTTGTTCAAATTGGTGTAAAAAGGTGTATGTAATTTTTTATTAAATATTTTATGTTTTTTTAAGAATAAGATTTCACTTTATAATTTGATAATTAAATTGCAATAGATTTGATTCGTATCGCATTTATTGGAATTAATTAAAAGGAAGAGTAGAGAATTGACGCCAGTTATTAAATTTCTCTGAACTTCTTTAAAAAAAAATTAAACATAAATAATTATTTATATTTTATTTTTGACGATGCAGATCTAGATGAACAATGCATGTGCTAAGCTGATGAAAAAACAAATTACTGTCTAAAAAAACTTAAAGAATTAGCGAGCGGTTAATTCCCAATCGTGTCGCTCATTAATCAAAAAATTAATTAAAATATTTTTTCCCAGAATTTCGATTTATGATTCTCAATCATTCATTAAGCTGTACACAAAGGATGATTAGTTGAAATTTTTTTTGTAATACCAAATACAAAGTATTCTTCAGGCTTATTAATAATATTATTTATGAAGTATTTATAATCAATAATAAAGCCGCAAATTATTATATTTGCATAGTCAAAATATTTTAATTTTTAATTTGAAGTACAATACGGGTAAGAAGCTCTACAAATTTTTCTAAAACAAAATAAACAGTTTAAGATCAACTATTTTTGTTATCATAATTAAAATTGTTATAGAGGGAAGCAATTTTATTTAAATGAATGTTTTCCATAAATGTTTAAAATCGAATTTTTTCCAGGTTATTTTGCTATTACAAAATCGCTCTAGCTTGTACGAAATTAACCAAAACTGATTATTTGATTGATATACAACATTATAGATCGATTTTAAATTAAAAAAAAATAATTTCTTTTATAAGAGAGCAAGACATATCGAATAAATAAATTCCAAAATTAAACATTCGCCTATAATTATGTTAAATTTTTTTTGACCCAAAAATTTTATTTATAATTTCAGTTGGTAAAATATTTCATTGCTTCATTTAAAAAAAATATTAAAATCTAAATTAAAATTAAATGTCTTAACTATTTAAATAGGTAAAAATTATGATGAAATTTTTTATTAGGTAAGTTTTGAAATGTTTGCATCAAAAATTATTCAATAAATTTTCTCGTACTCGTACAGTATTTCGCTATGCTTTACCAGAGTTTTGCTCTACAAATTTACAGTTTGTTAGATATGTCAATGAGTACTTAATCAGTAATACTTTACAATAGTAATATTCTGTATTTTGTAAATGGTAACATCAGTACTGCAAACAGATAATAAATTAAAACATTAATATATTGTTGCAATCAATTATCAAATCTTTTGAATATTAAGGTATCCAACAGAATTGAGTATTTGCAAAAAGAGGCAAATAAATAAAGTGTTTAGAAAAATGACACAATTTTTTCCTTAAAACAGTAATTTGTGAAGATATTTTGCATTTTTTTCTATTATAATATATAGAATCACATGTTTTGCGGGACTTTTTTCTTTTGTTATCAGAAAAACGAAATTTATACAGCGGTTTAAAAAATAACATAATCAATATTGTTTGATTATTACACATAATATATTTGTAGACAAAGTAAAAATTTGTTTAGTGTAAATTAATATTTCAATCGGGGAAAATCAACTTTTGAAATAAAACAAATAATAGCGTTAAAATTTCTTGAAATACAATATTAATTTTAAATTTGAAGAGAATAAAAACACTTTTTATTGTCAGTATTCAAAAATATATTTTACAATTTTTAATAATATAAATTTTTTTGAATTTATAAAATTCATCAAAGATATCTTGTTTCTTTGTAGTCGAGAATACAGTGAAAATTCTTCAGGAAATGGGTTACTTTTCAATTTTATTTACAATTATTACACTTACTGCATCTATTTATGGCTGTAACATTCATATTGATGCTGGAAATTTACCATTTTACACTTCAAACATAAACAATATTAGTAATAGAATTTTAACATTATTATATTTCAAAAATAAAATTAAAATAATATTAATTATTTTTATAGATGGTGTTATTAATTGTGGAAGTCTTGTTTGTCCTAAAGATTCAGTTAATTGTGAAATAATAACAAAAAATGATCCAAATAATTCAAAAATTGTAGTTACAGAAGAAATATGTTCCGATATTAATGAAAATGTACTTGATCAAAAAACTTTTAAAACAGATAATCCATCTGGTCGGCCCGTTAATATTACAAATGCTATTGGACCGAAATATAGAGAACATGCTAGACAACAAGCACAATTAATTCAACAAACAGTTCAAAATCATATTGATGAACATATAAATAATAATCCGATATTTAATGCATGGTCAAATGGAAGATTTTTGTAATTGAATAAATTTAAAGAATGAAAATTAAATAATAAAAATTTCATACATATACGAGTACATACATACTTTCATTTTACCGAATCTAAATGGGTTTTAATAAAAATTTTTAAATAAAATAAAAATATAGAATTTTTAATTCGAATGATTCTATCTAGTTTTGATTATAGTTGGTTTAGATGTTACATAAAGTAGTATTAATTAAATTATAAATTTAATTTGTTCATTTTGAGGCTGATTAACTTTTTCTGTTATAAAAATTCTATGCCAAACATATTTTTGTAACTTTTCAATTAAGGGACCTTTAAATGTTTTAAAAGCTTAAATTTTATAAATTTTTTATAAGGTTTTTCCAGATAGTTTTGCTTCCTCTATGTACGCTCGTCATAATTGTGTGTTTTAAATTCTAGATTACATTATGTGATCTCGTCTGAAAAGATTTACTATTTTAAGATAGACATTAATTATAATATAGATGCTCTACACATTTATTGAATGTAAAACTTAAGAATCTTAACTGATCTTTGAAGAGTTCGAGCTTGTTATAACGAGAGGCAGTTTGAAGTTTTTACTGCAATATATTGATTACAAAATTTTTTTTTGTATAATATTAAAAAAAAATTATAAAAAATGCGAGGTAACTATATTAAAACGAAAACTTTCCTATTAAAATTTGCAACTTTGCGATTTTCCAGGAATTATTTTTTTTTCAAATTGTTAATATGAAAACTGTCTGACAACTTAAATTCAAAAAGTTTATGTTCCTCAAATATATAACAATTGTGATCCAATGTTTAAAAATTTGTGATTCTTAAAGCTTAGTTTAATGGTTGGGTTTCTTTAATAGCTGCTCCTTTTGAAAAGAATTCATTTCAAAATTACTAGTTGTGATATTTTTAAATAAGAAATTTTAAATAGATATTTTATTTAAAACAATCATGTTCATATGTTGGTTTTGTGGTTTGCCGTACACTCCATCTAAAATGTATAACACATAAAATTAAATTAGATTTGTTTAATTTTTCGAAATTCAAAAGTAGGTTGTTGCATTTTTAAATTCATACCTTACTTATTTTCACATGTATGTACGTACGAGTGTGTTAAATAGGGGATAAAATTCGCAAAATAAAGAAAAATCATTATTATTTGAGTTTAGTTTACTTTTAAGTATACAAAAAGTTAGTCAATATTTTTTTTGAATTAAAAATTTGTTATTGTATACGCGTAACTTTTTATTAAGATAATATCAGAAATTAATATTTTTAAGTTATTTATAAATTTTAAAATAAGGTTGGCAATTATACATACTTATACATACATACCTATATTTTAATTTCAACGATTATTATTAATTATAGATGAAAATAACGTATTTGATTATTTTATTTGGTTTGACTGTAATATTGGATATAAGTGATGCATGCAAATCGAATAGCGTTAGTGTGTCTGGTGGAACTGTTGTAAAAACTATTGGTAATTATGCATAACTGAAACCCAAAAAATATGTTTGTATTTCTTATTATTTTTTACATTTAGGCGGGACTATTTATTGTGGAATGTTGATTTGCCCTAAAAGTGCAGTTAATTGCAAAGTTACATCAAAAAATGACCCTAAAAATGCAAAAATAATTGAAATTAATGAAATTTGCTCTGATTTTTATGGATCTATTCTTGATCAAAACACATATAGGCATGATAATCCATCTGGTAGTCTAGTTGATTCTGAAACAGGTGTAGGTCCACAATATAATGCTCGTGCACGACAACAAACTGCAATTATAAAAGAGAATATTAATAGGAACATTCAAAATCTTCCAGTTTTCCTAGGAACTAGACCAAGAATTCCTACAATATAAAATAAGAAAATACGTACGTACATATAGATATGTAAATCTTTTTCTTGTAATATTAATCATTAATTTATTGTATTCTAAATTTTACAATTATATTTTTTCAAAATTCTTATTTAAAAATTGATTTATAGAATTATATTCTTGAGTACTTAAATAAATTTATAATTATATTTGATGACATTTAAAGTTTGTTTGTTTTTCTTCGTATTTCTATTTAGCAATAGATGGCACTTGTATTCACTAGATATATAAATATATATTACAACAATTAAGAGTTTGATACAAATAAAATTTTTTTTTTGAATGACTGTTTATAACTAAGCGAAATTAAAAAATTATTGATCAAACAAAGTTTCAAAAGTTTTGCTTTTTTAAAGTTTTATTAAAAAAAAACCACAAGCTATGATTTCAAAAACAAGAATTGTTCTATTAATTTTAAATTGTTTCATTCCATATTGTTATAATACAGCAATTAATATAAAAAAGTATCCGGATGATAATTACAATAAAGATGTGGAAATTATGACAATAAAATCAAACCAAAATACAAGTGAAAAATATTCAAATCAAAATTTACCATCAGAATTTCAGATTTTTAGTAAAATTTCAAATGTTGAAAACGTACTTATAACATCAAAAACTAATTATTATTGGTCAAATGGAAAACAAATAATTATAACTAAATTGGGTGGTAAGTTTATAAATCTCTATAAAGCCTTCAAAGGGTTTAAAGGTATTGGCTTTATATTCATTATCCCATTGATTTTTAGATTACATTCAATGTAATTTATTGAGATGTCCGATAGATGCCGAAAAATGTTTAATTACAAAAAATTCAATATCAGAAATAAAAGTTAAAGTAGTGTACATGTGCATAAATAATGTGGATAACATTTTAAATGAAATGGAATTGATAGAGTCAGCATCGAGTAGAGTTCCTGTATCAAGCAGAATCGAATTGGCATATCGAAAAGTAACAATAAGAAACTAAGAAAATCGATTTTTTATTTTTTGTTATTCTGTATACAAAATCAAAAATTCATTACAGTCTGTTGTGTTAATATTTCCATAGTAAATAAATAAGTTGAGTTTTATTATTTAAACAAAATTTTATTATTATATGCATAGTTAATTTTATTTAGACTTTTCCAAATATAAAATTAATATTTGACCAATATATTGCTATTCCATTTTATAAAAGTGCTAGATAATTGTGAAGCGACTAATACTCTTTAGAATATAGGACAAATTGGCCACCAAAAACACAATGTAGTTCACTTCAAGAATAATATTTATTTTGAATAACAAAACGAAATAATTTGAATAACAAAACGAAACAACATAATAACTATTAGACGATCATGAATCAGGAATTATAAAGAAAATTTAAGGACTTTAAACGGAAATTACACAAAATTTATGTTATGTAAAAAGAACATGATCCATTCCGGTTTCGTTGTTCAATTATAACTTAATAAATATTTTATGATTAAATGTTATACTAAAACAAAAATTATGTACATATGTATTTATGTTTTTATACAAAGAAAATATAAATATTTATGTGTGCATGATGAATGTTTTCAAGTATGAGTTTGTTTACTTCAAAGAAGTCTGGAAAAATTGAGTCAGATGTAATGATGTTTTTGGAATTTTTGTGCTTTTATTTTTTGAATTTTTTTCTCTTTTTCATGTTTACATTTTTATTTTCGATAAATTTTGTTATCATGCATAGTCTCTGAAACGGCTTTGCTCAGTTCAATATAATACGGAGTAAGTAAATACAAATAAACTTTTAATATTATATCAGGAAAAAAAATACACAATTTTCTTTCAAGAATACAAATAATATACAAAACCACCAGAATTATTAATTTAATATTACTCACCATTGATTTTCAAATTTGCTCTATATTGATTAACAAAACTTTTAATATTTTATTTGAAAAATGTCTAGAAAATATTTGGAAAAATTGGAAATTGAAGTAAAACTCAATAATTTTTTCGCAATAATGAAGTTGATCTTAAAAATCAAATGAAACAATTTTAATTAAAATTAACTAACAGGTATATATATATATATAATTCTGAAAAAAACACGATATTTTTAAATTTGTAGTAAGATTAATATTAAAAATGTTGCTATGCAGCGTTTTGTATTGTTGTAGAAAATATATACAATGTTTATAAACAACGTGACTTGAATTTGAATTAAAATGTTGATAACAACGTGTGCTGAATGGGAATTATGTACGGTAGTGTAATTAGTAAATACATTAGAATAATTTTAATTTTTAATATTTTATTAATATTCCAAAATTTCTTAAGTATGTATTAGAAATTATATAAAGTTATGTGAATTTTTACTTATTTATTAATTGTTCAAAAAATTATAAAATTATTTTTACATTTGTTTTTATAGGTTTTTAAGTTAATGTGAATCTAGTAAACATATGGACTCGATCATGTTATCATACACAAAATTATTCGGATTTTTTTTAATATTTTTTCACTATAGTACAGTGAAAGGGATAACTAAATTTTATTCTGTTGGTGGATTCTTTAATATAATAAAAACAAATGAATTTAAAGTATATAAAGAAAGTAAGTATGAAAAAATGATTTAAAATAATTTTAAAAAAATATGTAAAATTAAATTAAATATTTATTTTCAATATGCAGCTGATAAACTTATTTGTGGAAGTTTGATATGTATTGATGATGCAGTCAATTGTGAAATTACTAAATATGATTTAATAATAAATGAGAAGTGCATTAATCGTAATTTAAAGATAATAGATCAGAAATCATATAAAAGTAATATAAATGAAAGTGATGTTGAAATATATTTTGGTCCTGCATATAAAGCTCAAGTAGAAAACGCCGTATCCCAAATTTTAATTGAACGTACACACAATTTTAATGATTTTAATAGTACAAGCCATAAAAATGTTGCACCTAATAAAAAAGTATGTATAAAAATTAGAAAAATTGTAAATTATTAGTGTGTGGATTTTAATGGAAATTTATTTTCTTATTTGTTTTAGGTGATTTCATATTTTTTAATATTAATTGCATTTTTGGTAGCAGTTTTATAATCGATACAACACAATCTTGTAGTTTAAATGATGAGACTGGGCTTTATAATGGAAAAACAAAAATGTTAAAAATTAGATTTGTCCTTTAAGAAACATATTTTAATTGAATCTAATATATGTGAGGCACTACAAAACATGACATGTGCAATATTTTAATTGAAAATGTATTTAATTATAAGTAAAGCAATAATGCACTAATGCATGGCTATGAATTTCTTAAATGATTATTAAAATATATAATTTATTATCTTTTATACAATAAATTAAAAAAAAATAATTAAACGTAAATGTTTAAAAAAAATTAGTGAAAATTTTTTTAGTTAGACATTATGAATTTATTTAAATATTTATCGAATAATAATTACGTGATTTTTTGTTCAAGATTTAATATTTATAATAATAAAAATAAGAGTCAAAGACATTTCTTTTCGGATGAAATCGATTGTATTATATTTTCCATATTTTACTCTAATTGTGTACATATAAATACTTTTTTTTTTAATAAATTTAAGTTCATATTATATGCTTTAAAATAAATAATATTGAAAGTTTTTTTAAATTGAAGGCAATAAAAAAGGTATGGGAAAATGTGATTAATAAGAATAATTTATTTAATTTATATAATTTGTATAAAATTGTGTATAAGAAATTAAAATCTACAAACTAATCTTAAGAACTAATTTTACTAAAGTTAAAGAAGTAGTTGAAATCGCTCTGGGTATCAATAAATGCCCTCTGTATATGGTGGTATAGCTATGCAATTAAGTTATTAAACTAAAATTTAGTTGTAAAATAAAAATTAAATACAATTAAGTTATTAAATAAAAATTATTCAACTGAATTTTTGTTAATAAAAAATTTGGAATAAATATTTTAATATAAAATACAATTAATTAGAATTTATACAATTAAAAACCCACTAAATAAAGTAAATGAGATGTTTTTGGGGAATATTTTCAAAAATATAGGAAAATTTAAGTTTAAAATTTTACAAACAATATTCACTCCTTCAAATATAAAACCTCAAATTTATGGATCTTAATGAAAAGATTTGTATATTTTGTTATTTTAAATTTTAGTTCTTATTTTTAATGTAAAAGTATTTCGGATACAAATTGCATTTTAAATGTTTATTAAATGTACAATTCATATATGGTATACAAGAAATTTAAGTGTTATTGATTTATAAATATCAAATTCTTATGCACCTATGCAATAAAATGAGTCGAAATTTGTCTACTTAAATGTGAGTGAATCTATTTTTTGAAATAAGTGTAGGATAATGATTTCTTATTGTGTAAAGAAAGCTTGTAAATTTTATAATTGAATTAAATAATCAGACACTTATACATACATGTTTTTTTATTATTCAATTAAAATTAATGCGCTTTACGTTGCTTTGCTTAGATGTCTTAGCTTAAATAGCTTTAGGGAAATCCGATTTTTATTTTCACATGAAATTTTAATTAGCAAATATAATTATAATTTATGCATTGAAAAAATTTCATCATACATACGAATTTCATCATAGGAATTCTCCCATTTGTGATATTTATACAATACATACAAACATAAAAGCTGAACTTAGAATTAAATATATTTGTGTGTAGTTTTGAAGTATGAGTCACAGCCTATAAACAATTTCAAAAAATATAAAAACAAATTATTTGATATGCGTTTTTTTTTTTGAAAAATTCGTATTTTAGTGGTTAAAATAATCAACACAAAATAAGTAATGAAATAGGTTATTAACATCACAAAAGTAAATTATCTCACTTTTTGTTTATTAAAAATTATTTTAAATTTATACTAAAATATTAAATTTAGACTAAAGGTGCAAATGTATGTATTTTTGACTCAGTCTATATATTCTAAATCAAATATATTTGTATATGTTTGTAGGTGTATTAGGCTTTTTTTATTACGAATTCATAAACAATTTTAAATAAACTGTAATTTGCAAGAATTCAAAGTTACTTCTGATACTACATATTATTTTGGTTTATCCAATAGTGATCACTTACATAAGTGTAAAAAAAATTATTGTTCTAAGTCGTAGTTTTCAGCATTTTTGTAATACAAAACAAAATATGACTAGAGGAAGCTTTTGTTTTAAATATGTTAAAATTATTTGTTACTAATAGATAAATACAATTACATTCTTACACACATATGCAACTGCCTTTATAATGTAAAAGTTAATTATATTACTACAAAACCTAATGTTCATAAAAAATATAAAAAACAAAACTAGTTTATTTAATACTATGTTCTGTAAAATAGCACATTTCTCTCTAACAATTTGAATTTACAAATTGTATGTGGTAAAGATTTAAAAACCAGAAAAGGTTCTTTGAAAAAATATTTTTGTTTTCACATAATTTTGCATAGATTTAGGAGTAATTATTAAATAGATAATCTTAATAAATTATAAAATTTAATCCCCTTACTTTGAACAGTTCTAGAAGCAGCTGGTCAAATCGTTAGACGGGCAGATAAAATGACCCTAATAAGCAAATTTCTTGTCAATATATTTAGAAATATGTATATGTGCTAAAAGGAAATATTATAAACTTTAATGATTCATTTCTGAATAAATAATTATTTTCTGTTTATAAATAAAAATAAATACCAGTTGAGAAGATCCGATCGACAAAAACATTAGATTTAATTTGTCACCTTCGTAAGCATTGTATACCAAATATATGTTCTGCTATATTAATGTATGTATGTATGTAAGCGTTTGTATACAGTGCTTAATTTTTTGAAAACCGGTTACAAAAATTTTTTATATGACTTTGACTTTCATGTGTGCTTAAAAATCAAAACAATTTAATTTGAAACTTTGAAAACAAAAAAAGAATCGTACTAGTTGAGTAATTCGTAACATTATTATATTAAAATCAAAGAAGGGTAGTTAGTAATACAATAAAAAAATTCTGATATACTATGTGGGCGAAAATTTATACGAGTATAAAAAGAAGTATATTTTATTGATGCGTGTGTATATGTATAAAAGAAATATAGAATGGAAGATGTAACGTAAGATGTCCACAAAGGTTAAAAGAAATGAAAGTTTGTTAAGAATGAGAAAATAAATAAAAGGGTTTACGAAAATTATGTTTCCGGTGTATACTATTTATTTTAATAAATAAAAATATATTTGCACAGTATGTTTCAAAAAGTGATCAATATATAGATAAGAAAATGATGATTGCATGTAATTATAAATGTTTCATTTAGCAAACATTTATTACAATTCTTTAGAATTTACTAATACATTTTTGGTAACAGAAAACTAAAAAGCTTCTACGTTTATATACTAAAGCTTTTTTTTAGTACATCGTTAGTTGGTTACTGTTATTGTTCGAGTGAACTTGTAAGTCAAGAGACTCTTAATATTAAAAGAAATATATCAAGGTTTTTAAATTCAATATAATTGAGAAAAGTATGTATCGTTCAGAATTGTAAATTTAAAAAAATATCTTTCTTATTTCAGTTAGTATAACAGAATTAAATATAATAGTTATTTACAATATTACAATTTGCGTGTATGCATAATTTGCAATTTTGTTATTTGGTATGGCAGAAAATAAATAAATTTTGGAATTACATTGTTAATTTTGTGATTGAACATGATTTCGACTCGAATTAGTAAGCCTTCGCTTTCCAGTGATTTTGAAATAATTATTTATATTAAAATGTTTTTATTATATATGTATATATATTATTATAAGTATATTGATATTTTTTTCAAAGCACTATGTTCTAAAGGTGCTATAAGTATTTTTATAAATGTGGGGAACGGATGTAAACGTTCTAAAATGAAAACAGATTTAGTGAGATAACTTTTTACGCATGAGTAAATTAAAAATTTTTAAGAATCGGTAACATAAAAGGTGTATTGTTTTTATCTTCAAATAAACATGAAACAAAGTATGTATCATATATGCAAAAGATCGACTGTTATATAACAGGTTCCATTTATCTGATTGTAATGTGCGTTAATAAATAAAATCTGTTATACATTTTCATAATAGGAAATATTCTTTTTTAAATTTAGGAAAATTTAGTTGGCACTTTTAAATATTAATTTATAAAATATATTTTTAATAATCTTAATTTTAATTTTTACTTTTAATTTTTAATTTATTCAAAAATTCAATTATTTAGTTAGGTATGTGAATAATTGTTTTATATATGTAAGTAGGTATCTTATATTTTAAGACCAATTGAACAGGACCGTGGATAAAAATTTAATTTATAAAACTGATGAACGGCATTACAATATATTTATAAAATAAATTTTATACGTATAAAGTACATCTAACTTTTACTTTTGAATCGTCTAAAAGTTGAATATAATTTTAACATTTAGCGTTTTATTGTTAATTTAGTTTTCATTGTAAAAGCTTTATTTTAGAAATGCATTTCTTTTCTTGTATACTGTACCATTTCTGGTGGAGTATTTAAATACAATTGTGTAAACATCTATAAAATGTATATGTAAGTCTGTTTATTTTTTAGTGATAATTATAACCGAAAACTATATAAATACCTGTTTATAATTTCAAGTTATTTTTTTTTTTAAAAGTTTATTAAGTTTTTTTTTTTAAAATTCACATTGTTTAATGTAAGCAGTGCTATATAATTTTAATAAATATGCAAGTTTATGTAATAGTGTGCAGGTACATATAAGATGTAATAAATACAATGAAAAGCAATAAAAATCATTTATAGGATTTTCTATTTTAATTATAAAAAAAGTTTGGAAAAACAGTGTAATTAAGTTTTTGTTTATTTCTTAAAAGATCTGTTTTATAGTAGTTAATAACCTCAATTAATGCAGTATGCGTCACGCGGTTGAAAAAGAAAAATTATTTCTATTTGTTAAAATGTGAACAACTGAAATTCTCATGCGATAAACATACCGAATTTGAAATTTCAATTCCAAGGCTGCTTTTAAATATATAAAATCGCGCGGCACAACTTCGGATTGAAGTACCGCACCGGCAATGCGGTAAATTCGATATGGCATACCGTGTCAGTTTCGGTTAACTACTATTCAAATAATAAAAAGTACAAAGCTATAAATTTTTTCTTTATGCTCTAATACAAATTTATTGCAATCGTATGTGAAATTTGTTATAATAGATCGTTTACAAAATATAACTTAAGTTCAATTTATACATACACTTTCAAAATTGAAAACTGTTACAAGAATAAAAAAGGGAAAGATTTCATTTTTATAATGCGAATATTGCATTAACTAATAACAAATTTATAATTTTTTTAATTTCAGATTATTAATTCAGAATGTCAAATAAGTTTATACTAGTTTGTGCATTATTTGCAATAATTAATTATGATTCCGCGAGTGCATTATCTAGATCATATTCAGCTGGTGGAGTATGGAGTAATGTTAATTCTAATGGATTTTCAATTCGTCAAGAACGTAAATATTTTCAAAAAATTCAAATAAAAAATTACGATATTAAATTATTATTTTTTTTTAATTGCAAATTAATTAAATAAATATTTTTTTGCTTCTTTTCAGCAAATCAACTTTTTTGTGGAAGTTTAATATGTATTAATGCTGTTAATTGTGAAATAATAAAACATGGCTCAAATATTCATGAGAAATGTGCCGATTTAAATGGCAGAATAATTGATCAAAAATCATATTCTGGATCCTCTTTTGGAGACGATGTTGAATTATATTTTGGACCAGCATATGCTAGACAAGCTGAAGAACAATCACGTATAATAGGAGAACAAGTACAAGATCAAATAAATAATGCTTTTTCAAATTTCCCTCCACATCTTTTACCCAATAATAATAATAATAATTATAACAATAATATGAACAGTGTTTATCGATCTGAAGCGACATCTAACGGAAAGGTTAGTTAAGTATTGAATAATAATATTAAGCATTGAAATTCTATAATGCATTGAATTTAAATAATTCAAAACTGTATGCATTCGTACATTTTAAATGAAATGCATGTAAATTCAGTGTAGTTTACATAAATATGGTGTTACCGCAGATGCATAAATATAAATTATTTTTATATTAATTCCAGATTATTTCATCCCTTTCAATGTTGGTAACTACTTTGTTAATTTGCATGGCACGTTAATTAATGGCTCTTTACGTGGTAAAATAATTAAGTTTATTTTTAATAAAACCAAAAATTTAAATTAAAATTTATAATGTTAATTTTTGTAATTTACCTGGAAGGTGAAATTTGTTTTGAGCTTTATATTGTAAAAATAATCTTATGACAAAACAATGAAAAATAAAAATATTTGTTTTTTTTTATTTTTATATGTTGTCCCTTTCTATTCAAAGAAATTAAGTGATTTGATCAATTTTTTTCCTATTTATAAGTTTTTAAGGGTAAATAAGGAAAACTTTTAATGTTATTACAATATTTATGTATAGAGTTCTTTGAAAATCTTGCCTTGTATGAAAGAGTGTCTTATATTAATTCAATACTTTATTATGCTTATTGCAATAATAATATCAATATGTATAATATATCATATGTATGTATAAGCATTTTGTGTAAAAGGAATATTTAAAAATGTTTTAAAATCAACTATTCATTTGAGTGGTCTTCAATAAATTTATGTGAAATCTTCAAGTACACTGTCCATTTTCTTTAATTTTTACTCAATAATTTTAATGAAAAATTAATTTTGTATGGCTTTTAATTACGCCATACGGTTAGTATTTGTCACAAAATAATTATTCTTATTCTATATGATTAAACTGGATTAGGAATAATAGAATTCGAACATTTTCACTATTACTTTGGAAAAAATTTTAAGTAATTTAAATATATAAGAACAAAAATACAATATGTTTTAGTATTTTAATTAAGTTTAACCTTAATTAAATTAATTGGAAACATAATATGATTAAAAGAAAAAAAAATTTAAAAATTTCATTATCAAAAATATTCATTTATGAGTTTTTGAATTTTTTTTTTAAATTTTAAAAAGCTACATACTTACGTTTATGTGTATATACAACATAAAGAAACAATATTGTTTTTTTATACAAATTTTATATTGATAATCGGAACACTTCATATATTATACGTAAGTCATGGAGTAAGTGAACTTCTAAATACAATTAATTAAATTTAGATCTTATAAATATATAATACATCATATTAATGTAATTCGTATATAATATGTACGCATATTTATTTAAAATTATGGTCAATTGTATATAAAAAGTTTTCTGTTTTACTTGGTTATAAACTAGCGGGTTAGAAACTAGCTGCAGTAGTTTTATTTGTCAAATCTTTCTTAATACCTGTACACACTTTCTATATCAAACGAACACTTTCTGTATCATACCAATGTTCGTTCGATTGATAGGATGAAATTACAAATGAATATACGAATATAATGAATAATATATTTAAAATATATGGCATAAACATCATCTTGTATCTGCTTAAAAATAATTTAAAATGGACTGTTCCAAAATATTATACCTATTTTTGTTTATTTTGTTCTATCATACTATAAAATTATAGCAAAATGTTTCCGCTATTTCGAATGCTTTAGTATATTTTATATAAAATGTATGAATTTTACTTAAAATTCTAGTAATATAAAATGTTAAACTCAATTTATAATTCATTTATTAGAGCACAATAATAAAACTGATAATAAAAATCTCATTTTATATAAAATTTTTTTTTGAAGATCAGTAACAAAAGAATTTGAGATATGACAAGACCTTATTTAAACGAATTTCATTAATTATAAAATATATTTTTTTTTACATTTTAAATAGCTATATTGCAAAGATTTTGTTATTTTTCATATAAATATTTTTACAATAATATTATAATTTTTTTTCTCATAAGTATTTTTGGATAAATTAGAAATAATTTTTAATTGATAAATCAGAAGAATAAGTAAGTATATGCTAAAATGCAAGTAACTTATATATAGAAAGTGTTATTTAAAATCTGGGGATTACATTTAAAATTAGGTTAAGGTCATTATTATTAAAAATTCAGATTAAGAAAACAATAAAAAAAAACTCATGAACTTTTAAATCATTTGAAATTGAAACAAATTTTTGACAAAATGTTGTAAAAAGTATTGATAACAATTCGTATTGAATTGAAAAAAATATTTTGTTATAAAAGTGATGTCAAAAGTGGAATTTTACTGCATGAATTAAAAAATTGGAATGAAATTTAACCCTTTCCGGATTTGATTCAAAACTGCGCAATTTCTAATTATTATTATATGAAAATTTTAACTAAAATATTTTAAATTTCATATTTTCAGCTACAAAATTTAATTAAAATATTGATGGTATAAAAATTTTTAAGAAATAAAAATGTTTGTTTAGTGTTTTTAATTAAAAATCTTTTGATATTATTTACAATAAACTGTTTTGGTTAATTTATTATATTGCTTTTATATATTTTCAGGTAATATAAAAATAAAATATGATACCCAAATGCTATACTGTCTTTCTGATCGTAATTTTATTTATAACTATTCAACAATGTTTTATGATGGCTTCATGGTTTCCATTAACTGATGAAGTTGATTTAAATGGCATTAGAATATACAGAGATCAAGGTTTGAATAAAATCTTTAGCTTTCAAAATAGTATTTAATAGGAAAACATTTTGTTTCTGTTGTAGATAATTTATTGCATTGTGGAGGATTGGTGTGTAAACAAGCGACATATTGTTATGTAACACAAAGGCATAATTATCCTTCAAGAAATGTTTTAACAACTTTTGAAAGATGTGCCGATTTATTCAATAATACAATAAGTGAGAGAAGTTTTTCATCAGATTCTCAAGAATTACTTGATTTTACCGATGATACGACATTTGAATATGGTTACGTTCTTAATGTTAACGGCACAAAAGTTACTCATATGAAAAGAAAGCAAAGAAAATCATAATATAAAATTTTAATAATTTCTTATGTAAAACAAATTGTAATATAATATAAAATTAAATATAAGTAATTTTTATTTTATTGCAGTTATTTCATACGTACATACATGAAATAAATATAATAAATATTGTTCTTTATGTTGAAACAGGGTGTAGCGACGAGCCATATGCTAAAAATTATTATTGTACACGGTTTGTGTAAGAGTTTGCAGCGTAATTTCATGTGAAGTTTATTAATTGATTCCTTTAACTTGTTTTTATTTTTAAATTAATTTTTCATAAAAATTAAAATAAAATACTCTCAGAACTTCGTTGGCGACATTTGAATTTAAGAAATGATTTTATGGAAACTAAAAATTTTACAAATTTTTCTTTATTACATACAAGCATAGCAGAATATGTCTAATGCTTGTATGCAAGTATGTATGTACATCATTTACATATTACATATATAGCATACAAATTATTATACAAAAAATAGCAATGACAACAACAATTTTTGAAAATATTGCGAAGACAAAACCCTTTTTTTTAAAATTGTTATACTAATATATACACTGTAGCAGGGTTATGTAGCACATGTCGTTTTCCTAAATACATGTAGGAACACTATATCACTGATGATTATTAAAATTTTGCGTTAAAAATTGGAAGTTTCTAATTTTTCGTTTTTAGCACTTTTCTAAAAATTTTTTGAAAAAAAGTGCTTATTAGTTTTACTCTGTACGTCCGTCCGTGGACATGTTTACACTCTTGAAGATAGAAAGCTAAAATTTCATATATACACGGATTTTTACTAGAAATTTATTTCCGTAGAACAAAATTTTTACCTATCTCCCCCTCACCCTCTACAAGTTATACCACTACAAAGCTTTAAAAATGCTCTTTTTTTAACTATTTATTGCAGTGAAACCATAAGCATTTTTCAAATTTTGCAAGTTTGAAATTTTACCAGCTTTTAGACACTAATAAATAGTTCGTTTCAGTAGAAGAATATTTTTTCTCATCTCCACCCCTTCTCAAGTTGTTGCCTCTTGAAATTTGTAAAATTTGAATTTTTGACGTCTTATATTTCCGAAACCGCAAGCTTTTTCAAATTTCCATAAACGCAAAAAGCTAACGGTAAATTCGATGACATTAAAAAATATAATTATTTTTCTTAACTCACAAAATTAACTCTGGAAATCGGGCATTATGTTAATCACTCTTTAAATTTATTTCTTCTTTATTTCAAAGACTGCATAAATCGGTTATCCTAAATATATGCAATCCTAACAATAGTTTCGTATATGAATGAAAATAATTTTAATAATGTAGTGGTTATACATAGATTGTTTTTAAGAGCAGTATTTTCACCTGTTGAAGGAAAAGTGGTACAGTACAAACCATTGGTTTGACTCAACTTTATTTTAACCCTTTTCTATCAAGTTATTGACTTGTACTCTTCTCCACACTACCTTAAAGGTTGAAGACACGGCATAGTTGTATCATTAGACCAATACTCGGTCTAATCCATTAAGTACTTAAAACAAACTATTATTAACGCTAAAATATGGAAACAATGATTATGTTATAAATAAAAAAATTATATCCGAAGTCAATCATATTAATTTTTCAAAAAGAAATTATTTTACAGATGTTTGACGTTTTAAGAGCTCATCTTTTCTGAAATTACATAAGGGAGCTCCGTGGATTTCAATATCAAATTCAGCATTTAGACTCTTAATTTAATTTCTTCACTTGAGGTGTCACAGCTTTTTATATTTTGATCGGGACAGGTTTATATTTCATTGCAAGCTTTTTTTCCAATCTTAACCAAATTGTTTTGTATGGTTATATAAGAGTTCAAGGAAGGTTCACGTTATGAGTTGTGTTTTAATTTAGAAGTAAATCCTAATCTTGAAAATTTTTTCAAGTCGACGTTTAAAAAGATACATTTATAATAGAAAAAATAATTAATAATTGCACCACTTTAAAATTATAATAAATGGTTGAATCAACGATTAAGAAGGCAAGTCAATAATAGGCTTAAAAAGAATTAAGCACAATTTGCATGTTTTTCAGTTTAAAAGTACCCCTCAGATAGGAATTGTAATAATACTATACTAATCCAAAATTCAACTTATAAATGCCAGTTGCTTGCCAATTGTCAGGATACTTTTCATTACTCTAAACCGCTTTTAATTGCCATTGAAATTGTCTTTTAAATGATAAATAATTCTTTATTAAAAAATTATTCGATTTGACCAAAATAAGATTTTCAATTATAAAAAAAAATTAAGCAATTTTGTGGGCAGTGATCGCGTCAACCGTTTAATTGGGTATTTTCATTCAAAATATTTAGTCATCGGACAAAGTAAAACAGCGATTATTCACGAAAGCGCGATAAAATTTGTGTACAAAATATTTTTATTTTTATAAATTGTCAGACATGAAAAAATTTTAAATTTTATGACCATTAATGAAGATGATGTATATGGATTTATTTTTATACAAAAATTCATGTACTTAATATGGTTTTTTATTAGATCCTATACCTCTAATTTTTCAAGGTACACACTTGATGTTAGTGAATACTTGATGGCTCTGTATTATGTACATCTTTTCATTATAATTAATAAAATTGAAGAAGAACAGGACCCTTGCTTTACTTGAACAGACCTTTACTGACTCAATCAAATTAAGATTTGAAATTGAGCTAGAATTTAGCTTTAATTTGAAATTTAGCGAAATCATATTCAAATGATTCAAGTCTAATTATAATTTTGATAAAATTATAATTTATCAATTATTCTTGAAGAAAAGAACAACATAATATTGTGACGTTAAATATTGGTATAAAAAAATAAAAATACAAAATATAAAATTAAAAAAAATAAAATAAATATATAAATATTTACAAAATAAAAATAAACTGTGTGTGTGTATACAAAATATTTTTTACAGCGTCATATCCTTTGATGACGTTAAACGTTCTTATAAGAAAAAAAATTTAAAAAGAAAATTTAACTATAATGAACTCATTATTCCAAAATAAAAATTTCACTTTTATAAATGTTTATAATATCAGAAATTAATTTATTTTTTCCTTTTTTGATTTTTTTATATAAGTATATTGTATACATTATGTATAAAATTTATTAGATTTGTTTTTGAAAATTTTCATGTTATTTTGCGATTCTAGTGAATTTAATGACATGGTTAAGTAATTTGTTTTATATGATAATAAAATAATATTAAATTATACACATAATTATTTTAATTTGGAGAAAATATGTAATTTTTATTTATAATAAAAATATAAAATGTTTTTGGAATATGCGTCCGTTGTCAGTTTTTCGTTTTCATAGTATTCAGAAAATTTTATAGTAATTTTTGGTTTAAAAATGTAATTTGTTTTCAGAATTTGGATTTAAACAAATTTTGAATAAGAGACTAAAAAAATATATTATTTCTGAATACGGAAAATAATCTGCAGTATCTGCACAAAACTACTTGTTTAGAAATCGCATAGAAAATTTTACTTCTCAATATAATGATGGCTTATGAGGTAAGCTTTCTATCAATCATATTGTAACATACATACCTTGAATTTAATAGAAAAAACCTATATCAAATTCATACTACAAGTAATTGCACTGTCATATTTTGGAAAATAAAGTATCTTTCTTTTAATTTACAGTTTCCATATTTGTGAAGAATATAGTAGAGAATAATTAGTTTTGGGTTTGTTTTCTAAATTATTTCAAAATTTTTGAAATGTGGAATAGACGTTCTTCCTCATAAGTCCTACTATAACTAATAAAATTCTTATTAGACAGAATTTACGTTTTGTATATATCAGTTAAAAAAGCTAGTTTTACAAATAATGGAATTTCGGTAATTTAGTTTTAACTTAGGTCTTAATATAAAGCACGTTCGATAAATCCAAACTGCAAAATCTTCAAAATTAGCTTATTCGAAAATTATAATTGTACTTAAAGTTTTAAGGAAATTTTTAAGACTTTAAGATTTAAATAAGAACTTCCGTCGTACATCTGAGCTAACGAAAATTACCATATAGATAGTGAACTTTTTAAGTAAATTAATACTTCTATGGAGTATTACAAATACAGTTGCATTAATTTACACGTAATATTTTTGGGATTTGGTATAAGATTATTAAAGATAAATTATTATAGAAAAACCTGAATTCGATAATGAAGTTAACAGCCTAACATATTTTAATATTTTTAATAAAATTTCTAAAATGCTTTCATATTTTAAATCCAAATTATGTGTAAATCTGATTTATATTTTAAAATTGATAAATAGTGGAATATTTTCATCAAAGCAATTTTAAGAATCCTTAAATTTTCGAAAAGGGAATAATTTTCTTAATATTTTTATTAATTATAGTATTTATTTTGTGTGTATATGCGTATATATTTATTTTATCTATACCACTATACGTAGACTAGCTTATACTGTTAGTATTGCTAGTATACATATATTTTTTTGATATACTAATTTAAAAATAATATATTGAGACATCTAAGCCAACGTATTTTTTTTTTCCATTAAAAATTTTTTTTATTCGTACATACATATATATTTCTTTTTTTAAGTTAATTCAACGCAAATAGTTTGAATGAAAATTTAAAAAATAGAAAAAAAAAATAAAATAAAAAATCGTAAAATTAAATAATGAAATATAAGGTATATAAATAGTCAGTATAGTAGTGATAGTCAATAATATCACCTTCACAAGAAAATAAAAAAAAAAAACATTAAAATGGAAAAAGAAGAAATGCAAAATTTTTTTTTAATATAAAAATGTGAGAAAATTTTTATAAATATTTTCGACACTCATTTTCATATTTGAATAAACATATAAGTTTTTTCTTGTAAATATTGGAAACTTACGTTGAAATTTTCATCCAAAGTTTATAATTGGATATCTAATGATATTGGATGCATGAAGACCAAATCATTTTACGAAAAATACTATAAGTCTAATTACTTATTTTGGTTATAAAATTAAAGTAATAATTAAATGAATATTAAATATTTTTTTTTCAAAAGCGGAGTAATTTCGAAAGAATTAGATTTCGATAGAATTTATGGTTAGAATTTCTTAATGTGTAAGTGGAATCTTAAAATTTTATAAAATTAAAGGAAACTTTTTGTAAATAAATTTATTTAGAAATTTCACTTTTTAAATTTTCTTCCTACTTAATTCTTCCAATTATTTCCAAAATGAAAATTCAAATTAATTTTTCAATTATTTGTTGAAGCTTCAAATTTTGGTAGGGTGACAGAAATATAAACATTAATGATATTTTATATTAAGAATTATGAGATGAAAATTTTATGAGAATTATGACAAAAATTAATACGATTTTCAAGTTAGTTTCGACCTACAAAATTTTTATATATATATACTTAATTTTTTTTCAACTGACTGTTTATTTCAGTGTTTTTCAAAATAAATCATGGAAATTAGGTGATATTTCTTTCATATATTTTAATGATAAGTATGGAAGACCATTAACCTTTGCTCGCAATTATATGATACATATATATATGAATGTCTACCACATTATCTTCCTGTTTTTGAAAACTTAATATATATAATAATATATATATAGATTATTATATGACCAATTGAAAATCTAAATTGATCCTATTTTTTTTATGAATCGAACATAATTAATAGCTAGAATATTCGCAAAAAATTTTCAAAATTTTTAAATAGCATTCATATATAATTATGTATTTGTATAATGAAACAATGTACACATACATATATAAAATTAATTATATAAATATACAAATATTTTCTTATAAAAAAAATACGTGTACAAAAGTGTGTATATATTGCGAAATGGATATATGTACATTATGATGAAGAAGAACAAAAGAAAAAATCATAATAAAAAATTACAATATAACAAAATTAAAAAACAAAGAAAAAATTCCCTGATCTGTGAGATTTTCATATTTCCAATTGGAAAATAAATTTTCACAAAAGTTTTAGTATTCGTTCTGAAGCGGGTAGTTGTAGTTATCTTAAGTGCGAAATCAAAAATAAAAAAAAAACAAAAAAAAAATTTTTTTTTCGATTTTAGCTAAAGAATTTTTTTTTATTCTTTAAATTTTTTATTTTAAAAACGAAATAATTAAGTTTTTTTTTTAAATTTTTGTAATAAGGTGGGTATAATATATGCGTGTGTGTTTACTATATATTTTACATATATATATTATATTATAATAATGGTTATATTTTAATAATAATTATTTTAAAATTATAATTAAAATAATACAAAAAATAAAAAACCAAAATGAGTAATATAAAAGTTTTATTTTTTTTTTTTTCGTTTTTTTGTGAGCTAAATTTAAATTGAATAATATGAACTTAAATTTTAATTTACCTGGAATAAAAGGTGTTTTATTTTAAAAATAGATAAATTTTTAAGATATAATAACAAAATAGTATGAACACTCTCTTGAAATATATTTTGGTGAAATTAAAGCAAAAAATATTTATGTATATATATATTTTTAATATATTGAATATATAAGATGAATATTATATAAGGAAATGCTATATGCGTATATATGAAGATTTTTCAATAAATGTATGAATGTTATATAATTTTCAATAAATTTTCCGAAACAAAGAACTTTTATGTATGGTTTAATGATTGCGTGAAATTTGATATGAACTGTTATATTAGAGCTTTTGTAATTGGTTGGATGTGTTTTTTTTTTTTCAATTTGAAAATATTTAATAAAAATTAATTAATTTTCGTTCATTTTTTAAATTATAAATGATGATATATAATAAAATTTAATTTTAATTAGATTCTTGCTTATTTTTTATATTATTATATTATCTACAATAAGTATTCGACACTCAATATATTCATAAATATATAAAAATTTAGACTATTTTAGAATATAATAAAATGTATACGGTTTTTAACGCATGCTAATGATTAATTTTTAGCAACTAATATTCATTTTCAGAACATAATTTTTATATTTTATATTGTCATATTTCAATTATATTTATACCATTTAACTAACAAAATTTTACATGAACCGTTTGAAATCACTTTAATTTTTAAGTATGGAGTTATTATAAATTTATAATAATTTTAATATTTAGAAATTTAATCGCTAAACAAAATTATTATAAATATTAAAATTTTTGCAAATTAAATCACTTTTAAAGTATAATTTTATTTTTTCTAATTTTTTACTTTGTGAAATATGCAGATCCGTGAAGTATGCAATTTTTTTTAAATTCTTTACAATGGAATAAAAATTGTATTAGAGAAAAATGCAAATATTTTTGAGTTTGTTTTTAAATAAATTTCTTAATGTTTTGTGCTCTTCGAATGTAATGAGTTACTCCTTTACAATGTCAGTATTATTCATACAAATACGCATCTTTATGCTAACTATATTATTCATTGAAAATTTCAATTTAATTTCTATAATATTTTATTATATATATACAGAATTAATTTCACAGATAATAATTAAAATGACTATTTAAAAATTTTAAAATTCGGCATAAATCCAATATTTAATTATTGAAATATACAGCTACCGTCTTGTAATCTAATAAAAATTTAAAATATTTTAGAAAATTAAACTAAAACACCTCAATTTTAAAATTTTTTTAATAATATGAACTTTTAAAATATTTTATATACGAAAATATATTTTTCTTGAAAATAATTTATTATTTATTTTAAAATAATTTATCCCACTCAATAAAATTTCAACGTTAATAATATTATATTTTAGTTGTTTCTGAAAAAAATACACACATACATACATCCCCGTATGTATAAATAAATAAATAAATAAATAAATACAAATAAACGGTTAACATGACATATAATTTTTTTTTTGTGTTTCGCACTTTATTTTCATTCTTTTGAAGTTATTTTTCATGATCTCATTTTCATAAAAGTATACAAAAACTTATAACCACTTTTCATATATAATTTTATTTGTCTCTGTACTAATTATACGTAGATAGCCAAAGAATTTAAAGATTTTAATTCCTTGTTTTTATTTTTAGAAAAGAAGTGCATCATGGTGTACTCATATGAGTAAAAAATAAAATACGACATTTGTTCTATGCACCTCCCGGGTATATTTTTTCACCTAATACCTATTTTTCTATAAAATAAATTCTGTTTTCATAAGAATATAAATAAAATTAAAAAAATATATTACCTGTCACTTTTTCAGCAGATTATGGCATTTTGTGTTAAATTAGTATGCAAATATTCCAAGCGTGGAACTTATTTTACCTTATACCTCAAAATATGAACCTCTTGTGCTAGTTGTATGATATTTTTCATACAATATGATTTAATTTATTGTTCGTATTTTGACATTTAATATTCTGCTAAAGACATTTCAATTAAGGCGTAAGCTTTAATAATAAACAAAGGTTACATGTGTAAAAAAGGAGCATTTAAACTTCAATATACTAACGGCTTTCCATGCTGAATTCAAATCAATTTCCAAAATTTTAGTGAATTTTTCCTTATTTCATAAAAATATAAATGTGTGGTGGATGTTAGTAGAACTTAAACGGTCTGAATAAATACACCAATTGGTAGAAAATTTTGGAAAATGTAAATGCTATTCACTTTTATATTTTATGTTTTATATAGTTCTAGGCTGTTTGACATATGAAGCTCATTCTTTTATATTTAAGAAAATTGTAATTTAAAGTAAGGGGGTGTCTGTATTATATTCAAAAACAGCTTGTTTATTTCGAAATTTTGATTATGAAAAATTAATGGAAAAAATTTAAAAATATGTCAAAAGGAAAACCATCATACTTATGAACATATTTGTTATATTAGAAAATAATTAACAACCCATTGAAGATTATAAAATTATATTAAAATTTTATATGTGCAATAAATATTAGGTGTATATATAAATTAAATTTTTATTAATGCGATTTCACAAAAATTTTATGTCATTTGAACTTTTCAAATGCTTCCTACCTAAAACTACACCAAAAAATTTATTATAATTTATTAATTTCAAAAATTAATTTATTGACAAAAGGTATTTAGACATAAATAAGTAAACAGGTAGTAAATAATGTTTTGATGGCATATACTTGCATACATACGAAATGTGTATTTATGTATTTTTATTAGATTTATTACTAGAAATTTATAATATTACAAACTAATAACAAATTAATTAATGTGTGTAAGGTATAAAAAATATACTGTAAAATTTTTCATACTCATGTACATCTATTGTTACATATACATATATATTATGCATACATTTGTTAAAGTATATATATATTGTAAGTGCTATATTTTTTTTTTTGAAAAAAGTAAGAATGTTTTCTCGCAGAAAATAAATAAAATGAGTAAAAGAGAATATTTGGTTAAAAACTTTGACACTTTTCATTTATAATAATAAAAAAAAAATAAAAAAAAAATATTTTCACATAAAATTTTTATTTATACATTTAGTAATTTTTTTTTATTTAGTTTTTTTCAAAAATTTATTTTATATTTTTTTTTGTTTTAATTTTCTTAATTTCTAAAAATAATTTAGAAACATAACACACATGTATCTCGTATTTATATTATTATTATTATTGCTCAGTTGCTCGATCATTAAATTGTCATTATTGTATACAGGGAGAAAGAAATATTTTTTTATTTCTCAAATTATGTTTTCAACATTGTGGTGTGATAAATGTAAATTTTCAATATTTTATTTTTAAATTTTATACATAATAATTTATTTTCATATACAAAGATTATAATTATATACTTATCAATAATTATGTATGATAAATATATTATTATATTGTATGTATATGCATTAAGATTATTTTTATGTTAATGTATTAGTTCTAAAAGAGATTATGTTTACAAATAACTGGATAGAAAATTATGTGCTAGAAAGATTATAATATTTTTTTACTTTTGGGAGAGGATTAAGAGCAGGTGGTAACCTGTTGAATATATATGTATTTATATATGTATATATGGGATATATTGTAGTATTTTTCAACTTCTTAGAACTTCTTTAGAAATAAAATATGTGAGTATTTTTATTCAAGTATATGTAAAGAGAAAAATTTTCTTCCGAAAAATATTGTACATAATATTATTGTAGTCCAAGGTCATCATTAAAAATTTATCGTTTTATAATAATATGGATTATATGGATTTATCGAAAAAAAAATATTTAAATTTATATTTAATATTTTTTTACACAATATTTTTACATAATACATAATATTATTTATGTTTTTTCAACAAAAGTTTTTCATTTTACAATCATCTGATTTAAATGGCGAGCCTTAGGTTTTAAATAATACTTATATACATTAAATTTTTATATTGATTATGTAATTGATAAGGCATGGTTCGTATGGGACGAATCAACAATACTGAAAAATATTTGTATTTAATTTATTATACATGGATTTTCAATAAATGATTAATATAAAGAAAAGTTAAAATATCAGAATTAATTCCATTGGATTATGGACTTTTGTATAATATAAATACTTAGAACTATAATAAAAACATCAAATTTACGAAATATTAAATAAAATATAAAAATTTATTTCTCTGATATATAAAATTTTTTTTACTATTCAAATAAAATAAAGGGTGATTTTTGTTTCTGTTTGTTTTTATAATTTTCTCTATTCACATTCGTAGCTAGCAATATTATTTTGTTGTTAATGTCAAATCGATTTAGGTTTGCTTGCTACTGTGGACAGATACAAATTATTAATGTTTATCAATAATTAATTATAATTGATTTTGGTGTGAGCTATTCAATTTAAGTGTTGGCTTACTCAATATTGGTGTCTTGCATTTTACTATTTGACATTTATGAAATAAACAAGATATTTATATGTCTTGTTTATATTTAGAAGTACTTGCAACTTTGGAAAATATTAAGTATGAAATTATTCCTGTCAAAATATGCAAGAAATGTCTTAATATTAAATTTTATTTAATAATCAAGTTTTGTTTTAATTTTTTCTTTAATTTTAAAAACTAAATGGTTAAAAAATATACCCGTTATAATGTACATATATACTATTTAATTGTGTAGGTTCATTTAATGAGCTACTTTATAGTTTAATGCATATATTTATAGTAGAATTCTTTTTAAAAATAATACGAATCATCTAATTTATATATCTTTCAATTATTTTCTAAAATAAAAACTGTATACAAAGTTTAATAGAATGAAAACTATTTTGGTTTTTCACAATAATTTTCTAAATTCACCTGGTAAAATTATTTAATTAATTTTCAAAAATTAAAGAGATTTGATCGAAATTATAAAATATCAAATATAATTATGTGTATATAAGAATATTGATACTTAAAATATTATAATTTATTTTCGTATTAAATATAGACTTTTAATGCTTAGTAATTTACTTATATCTTGATATTTTGAATAAATAAAATAGCAACAAAATAAATTTTAATTAAAATATTTTTATGATTTTGTTTTAAATTTAATATTTGGCACATTGTACATATTAAGCATACCATTGACCTAATTATAGGGTGTAGAAAGAAAATTTTTTGCTGTTATTTTACGCTTTATACTACAAAATCTTATTCTAATTTACAGAAAATTTTAAGAATTTCTTATACTTATAATAAATAAGTATCTATGATGAGAAAAAAATATAATAATTTTTGCAAATTTTTTTTTTAGAATATACACTTAATTAAATTCATTTGATAAAATAAACAAAAAAATTATAAATTCTTAATGTTATTATAAAAGAAATTAAATATATGCATATATATAATTAAAAAAAATTTAATAAAACTAGAAATTTATGTTGTAATTAATTATAATTGTAATTTTTGAAATGCATTTTCATAAAAATAAAATTTGAATAAACATTAAGATTATCTAAGATTTCAAGTTCATGTTAGATAATAAACGGTAATTTCAAATCTAATTCTTTTGTTATTTTAACGCATGATGCATGACTATTAGATTTAGCATATAAAAATTTCCATTTAATTTTTTTTTTTAGTTCAGGGTTTCGAAAATATTATTTTTATTGTACTCGTAATGTATGTACATATATGTATGCATTATTTAACTCTCGTTTACTCATAAAATTAAAATTTAATCAATGCAATGATAGAGTAAATTATTTTGTAGTTTTCCTATATAATAATTATAGAAAATGCTGTCCTTTGAAATAATATTATATAATTTGTATAATTTTAATATTGTTGAATAATTTTAAATGCACATAATCATAGCATTTTTAATAAGGTATGAAATTTTAAAATTTGAACAATAACTGATTCAATAATCCATAAAATTTTAAAATATATTTTAAATTTTTCGATATTGCAAATTTTATTAAAAAAATATTTTTAAAAATAAAGTTTTTATTGTTTACAAATGATTTCAGTGTGCTTCCAAATTTATAGTTTTATAAATATTTACAAATTTGTAAATAATATGGTAATTTTTAATTTATTTTTTTTATAGCTAGTTTTTGTTTTTTTTTGCTTTTAATTTATTTTTAATATTTTTGTTTCATATAACCTTGGCAATAAATTTAAACATTTTTAAATTTTAAAAGAAAATATTTTTTTTCATATATGTACTTTCCAATAATGCATAAACAAATTATTATAAAAATTTAATATATATTGGAAAATTTTCAATTTGAAATTATTTTAAATAAGATCTTTAACATTTATGAGGCGGAAATTTTATTAATAAAAAAGCTATATATGTATCTACATACATATCTACATTAACATATTAATGCAAAAATATTATTGCTAAAATTTTACATATTATTGGTAATTAATTTTTCTTTGGAAGATATTAAAATATTAAACAAAAAAATAATTTATGAATTTGTATTACAAAGAATATTGAAAATTTGAGAAAGTTAAAGGTAACTCAAAAAGTTTATTGACTTTCCCAGTATGTACAATGTATAACACTATCAAAATAATCATATTTTATGAAATTGCATGTATATATAAGTTTGTGTGTACATGTTTTTAAATTTTAAAATGATTCTGTAATATGTTAAGAGAGAAAAGTTAAAATATTTATCATTAAATAAATATAAATTGTTTTTAAATATAGAAATGTCGATAAAATAACGAAATTAACAAGTTTTTCATTTAAATTTTCATTTTCCCTTTTTAATGTTATCAATATAAATATTTATAGTTATCTCCTTTTATGTTTAAATATCCATTGAGATTACAAAAATTATTCTACAAGTCTTTAATTTCATATTGAATTAATCAAGTGCTAAACGAATGTCAAATTTTAAATATGTCAAATATAATGTCAATAATTGCAATTAAATAATGACTTGACATTAACTAAACCTTATATTAGTGTTTAAAAATTCCAAAAAAGTTTTATTTGAAATTTTATTTTGTGAAAGGAAAACCTTTCATATGAAAATAATTCTGGTACAATTTAACTTTTTTTTTACGAGTCACAAATGCTACAACTACCATTGTGCATAATACGTGCATAAGCATAATATATAGAAAATTTTTGAAGAAACGCCATTGTGAATTTCATAAATTTAATTAATTGCGATAGTAGTGCTACATAACAGTCATCAATGACAATCCCAATTTTTATATTTAATTTTTTTTTTAATTATAAGAATTTGTTTTTTGAAGAAATTATGTAATTGGAAACTTTTTTTAAAAATTGCAATTTAAACTCAAAATAAGTAAGAAACCTGTAGACACATATATATATAAAATTTCTAATTAGTGTAAATATATATAGTAATACAAACATAAATTTTTTTTTGTAAATATTGACCGGATTAGAAATAATTGGCATAATAAAGAAATAGGTTGCAATTACAATAATTTTCATATTATTATTATTTAATGTTATTTTTGTAAAGTAGCTGACGAATGTCAATTTTCGTCAGGTTAATTTACTTAAAAAAAGTTTTCTTCTTTTTTTCATTTTAGATTTTCAAAATTTTTCAGACCTATTATCTTCATTTAATATTGTGCGTAGATATTAATACTATATATACTTATATAAATGTACATACATATAATATCATTGTATTAGTAGTTTGAATTTAAAATTCGCTATCCTTTTTACGGTGTATTCCTATTTGTATTATAATATATACGCGTATGTTTATGTATATATAATATGCATGTAAAATATCATTTATACACGCTTGTTATATGGAACATAAAAATAGAATTTTTGAAAAGAAATAAGCAGCAGCATTTTGGGAATTTTTTTTTTTATTTTCTTGAGGTAACAATATTCACCCACGCTTTTGGCCAACGTTTTCAACGATATTATTCTTTTTTTTGTTTTGTGGTTGAAAACTTTATTTTAATTTTTTTTTCATTGTCTTTTATTTATATTATTTCTCGAGAATATGATTTTTTGAAAAAAACAAGAAAGCCATTGTGAATGTGTTTCTTAAATGTCTCTTATTTAAGTAAAATATTACAAAAAATATACATATATATTTACATATATTCATATAATTATGTATATGTATTGTTTTTAAAAAATGAAATTAAAATTATTTCTTTCATAACATTTTTACTGTATAGGTGCCATAAAAAATATGAGTTTTTTTTTATATTTTAACAAAATAAGATTAGATAGATAGAACGGATACAATAAGTCTTAGTAATTTCTTTTTTGTATATTTTTGTATTATTTAAAAAACAAGTTCTATTTTTGAAAGAACTGGAGTTCTTTTTTTGGTTTTTGTTAAGTTAGATCAAGATTTAAAATATTTTATCATATTATATAAAAGTAAATTGAACACATTATATTATAAAATTTATTTTTTGGAATTTTTGTATTTTTAAGACTATAATTTTAACTATTAACCTGAATTAATTTAAAACAAGTTCAATCTAAATTTGTCAGGAAATGTCATCACTATTCTAATAACTGAAAGTTTCAAAAATACTTACATATTTCAGGATGATTTATGATTTTGATTTTTTTTTTTTCCTCTCTGCGCTTTAAGAATAATGAACCATAAATTTAAGAAATGACATTTGTTGGTTTTTTGACAGTTTTAATAATAAATAGAAAAGAAATATTAACGAATTAATTTTGTCTTTCATAAACAAAGAATGACATATAAATTAAAATATTATAATAAAATTATAGAAATTTAAATGAATAAAATTTGGCATTTAATAATAAAAAGTTTAATTTAATGAAATTTACAAATCTGTACTTAATTTTTAAATTTAATAAAAAAACCTCTTTTGAAATGAATATTAAATTGAATGCAATAATTAAAGTAATTCTTCATTTCAAAAACTTTTTGCGGGCATAGCGAACTTTTACTGATTTTTCTGTCATTGTTGACATTATTTTTTATATAACAGAAATAATTTGATATAAGGGTCGTTGAAATTTACATGCATAACCATATAAATATTACGAGTAATGTATAAAAAAAATTGTCGAATTTTTGCTGTCGACTTGATAGCAACGCTTATATCCTTCTGCTATTATTAAACAGTAATGATTTTTGTAATAGAAGTTTTTTCTAATAAAATATCAAATGTCGTTTTTAGAATACGTTAAATTACGTATATGTCATATAGGTACAAGTTTTTAAAAATTTAGAATTCATTACGTAAAACCCATTTAGTGTATTAGGAATTATATTCTTATTTCGAAAATTTTATTTATTTTATGTATGTATGTAAAAGATATAAATATTTATTATTAAACAAATATAACACTTATGTATACATAATATACTTTCAAGTTCAAAATAAAATTCATAAACATTTTATATTTGAATGTGCGTGTATGCTAAAATACATGTATAAATGTGTATAAATTTGACGAAAATTAAAAAATTTAATAAAATAAGTCAATGAATCTTTTAATTTGACATTCTAATTTATATTTAGAACTATGACAAAAGGCAAATATCTCATGTAGCTTTATAAAAAATTGAATATAAAAATTTTTAATGTTTTAATTTTTAACTTCTTATTCATTTGGAATTTTTTCAATTTTAATTTTATTATAGCACACATATAATTTAAAAAAATGTCTTCACGTTTCAACCGCCCAAGAAGAACTCGTCTCTATGATGCTGCCTACAGAGCCGGCGAAAGTTATTACAAGCCAGCTTTAGATGACTTAGATAAAAGGCGCTTAGGCAGGTAAGAATACACAAAAGAAAAACAAAAAAGTAGAAAAACCGAAAAAATAAACCCAAAAGGTTTTTTTTTTGTTTTTTCGTTTTATTGTAAATATTTTTTTTTTTTGAATGTTTTTTCCCTTCATTTTTATCCCCAACTATTTTTTTTTGTTATGATTATTTTATGGTTCTAGCTTTACATATAAATCTTTATTTGGCAACGATGCCAGAGTACAAAATGCTAGATCAAAAATGCACAGTCTCATTGCTGGATTGATTTAAATTGTGATCCTTTGAACCAGGATAACACAGATATTATTATTAAAATATAATATTATAACGAAATATTTACATATATATATATATAAATACAAAACAGTAATTAAATTAATATACAAATTGCAATATGCATGACATTAAAAACACAACAAAAACCAACAATTTTATTTTTTGTTTTTGTATAATTAAATAAAATAAAATAATTAGATTTCTAGTAACGTGTATTTAGAGTAGACAGTTAATATTAGAATGAATGAAAATACAAAATTAAAAATTTTTTTTTTTTTTTGTTTTTCGACCATATTTAGAAAATTGAAATAGAAATGCTTTGCTTATGAAATGTATTGTTTTGCTATTTGCATATATATTACAAATTATATAAGAATTTTAAAAATACAATATTGTAAAAATAAAACAACAGTAGAAAATATAAATTTATAATATTGAGAAAAATAAAAATAAAAAAAAAAAACAAAAAAGCTGAGTATCGCTTTATTAAAATTTCATTTTTCATATACCAACATGCATATTTAATAAGTATAACAATTTTTATTTAAATACCGGACGGTGTTATACGTTGGAATTGTGCAGTATTTCTATAATTCCCATTCCAAGGATATTAAAAATCCAAATCTTACCTTTACTTTTCTTTTAAAACTTTTATTATATCTTAGTAGTATGTACTGACAAAGAAAAATACTTTTAGATAAATTACTAAAATTTGAAATTTAATTAATTATTAGTTTTGTACCCCTGTACCATGTATCCCTCATGCATAGCGACCATCAAATTTTTATTTATTAAAAAAATAATATTCTACTTTATTAATTGTTCAATAATAGTCTTACTTTTGAAAAGTTAGAGCCAAAATTTCTAAATATGTCCAATGTGTGAAAGTAAACTATTTTTACTTTACGTTATTTTGTTACGTTATTTTGTTATTTACTCACATGGGAATTTTTTGCAAATAAATGTTTTTCAGTAGACAGATTCAGAATGACTTTCAAATAGATTAATTTCCCATTATTTAATTAACTTATTTATTCTTATCTAAAATGTTTTTACGACTATTGATAAAATTTTTTACTGTAGGATCATTTCACATTTTTGTTTTTAATATAGAACTCTGAAAATTGATATTTTTAAATTTAATTTCTAATTTACTTGAAATAAAATTCAAATATTAATAAAATAATTAAATTAGATATACTAAATTATAAATTATAATTATTCGAAAGGTGAGAAAAGATTTGTATTAAAAAAATTTAATAAAAAATTTTAAAAACTAATATTTTGTAAATTAACATTGTATTGTACTTGAATGATTAACAAAAATTGAATTGTTCTAAAAATTAAAAACATAAGAAATAATTGGGTATAAAATTAAAATGAAAATTTGAATTTAAAAAAAAAATTAATTTTAATTGTTATAACAACACATAATATTTATAAATACATAAATACAATAGAGGTGAGGATGCATATATAATGTACGTATATGTGCAATACGTGTTCAAGTTTTGATAAATGCTCTTTAGTGTATTAGCACAGATTATTTTGTTAATTCCAAGGTCTGCATATAATCTTAATTTATTTGAAAATTTCAATTTTAAGAAAAATAAATTATTTTTGAATGCAAAAAACTTTTGTTTTTAATGGCCTTGTAACATTTTTTTTTCAATTTTTAAACAAAAACTTATAATAATATTGATTAATGTAAAAATTATTTTGTATTAAATTTATTATTCGTTAAGAATATTTCATTTTGGTTAATTTGTATGAAATCTTTTTTTTATATAGAATTTGTGTTTCGTTTTTGTAAAAACTTTTATTGAAAGATTAAGGAATTAATAAAGTAATTTAGTATAATCGTGTGAAAGTAAAAATAAATATAGAAAAGTTTTGGAGGTTATGAGACGTTTCTGTTATGATTTTAATAAATTAAATTTTTTTATGTGTGTAATGTTATAAATGTAGTTTTCTTATTATTTCTTCCGTTTAATTACTTATCCTATTACATTTATATATTATATGACTCCTCAACCTCTTTTTGTCTTATGTAATACTTATATTACAATTATAAAATAAATCCTTACTAAAAACATTGTTAATCAAAAAACAAATGAACAGAAAAAGAAATTAAAAATGAAAAATTAAGAAAAAATTTTTGTTATCCGTGAAAAAAACCCATGATATTAGAACAATGTTTTTAAAAATTTAATTTTAGAACTTCATCACCAGCAGTGTCTTCTACACATACACCATCACGTATAAAATTTGATCTTGATAGTAATTTAGATGCAGAATTACAAGATGCTAGATCTAGAGCTCATCGTGCTATCACAGAAGAACCATCATTATTCGATTCAAGGGGTCATATTGTTGGACGCTCTCAACAGCGTGCCATTGCTAATGCATCCGCATACCTTGACGGTGAAGAATTAGGAGAAGAAGTAAGTTCAAGTTTTTATTTCATATAATATATTGATTAATTTCTGTGTGAAAATCCTGCGTTTGTTAATAAAAAATTAATAAAGAATTTAAATATTAATTGAATATTAGTAAAAGTAATTTAAATTCAATAAGTGATAACAAAAGTAATTAAGGCTATGTAAATATAACAGATTGTTTATATTATCGAAATTGAAATTAATTTTTTTTTCTTGAGGAAAAATTAATTAAATAAAAAGCTTTAATTACTTTTTTCTTATCACTTTAAATTTTTTGTTATTTCCTACAATATTTAAATTAATATATCCAGATCCAGTCTTCCCTTAGCCGTATTCGTGCTAACAGACAAAACATGAGATCATTAATCGATGATTTGGATTTAGATGATTCATTCAGTACAATCAAACGTAGAGCAAATATAGATTTGGGTGAAAAATTAATGCAAATCAATAAGAGTGGCGAAGAAGACTATGGCATTAAATCACGTGGCATTAAGGTAAATATATATATATATATAATATATATAGATTTTAAAATAGAAATAAATTTAATTCTTTAAATTTTTTTCAAATTTAACATTGAGCGTTACTAAAATGTTTTAATATTTGTTAATGTTTTAATATTTTTGCATTATTTTTTCAATTTGAAATTTGAGTTTAAATTTAAAATTTTTCAACTTTTTATTGATTGTAGTTGGTCTCCGGAATTGCTGATGTTGATTCCGAATTCGAACCAGAATTCAAGAGCAGAACTAGAAAGGTATATTATACAACTTTTATTCTTTTTTTAACATTATTCTAATTTTTACATATGAATATAATATAATGGAATATTTCATTTATTTTTCAGTTAATTGATAGATTAGGCGATGAATCTGGAGAACTCGATTCAACAAGACGTTCAGTTTTACAAAGTTTCCGTAAAACTGTAATTACAAGCGATGAATCAGCAACATCATCAGCAGCTGCAAAACGAGCTCAAGAAACTAAAACCCGTTTAGCTAATCTTGAAACGGATATTATGAACAGACAAGAAAAACTTCATAATCATGAAGCACGTTCAGCACGTTTAAGAAATTTTATGGCTGAAAATGATATTGAATCTATTAAAAAGGAAGCAATTTCTTTCTAAAACAATAATAAAAAAAAGCATAAAAAACATAAAAACAAATATATCAAAACGAATTAAATAAAAAAAGAAACATAATTTTCTTTTAATTTTAAATAATAAAATAAATTTATAAACAATATTTACCTGAGAGAGAGATTGTTCAAATCCTGTAGTAATTCTTATTTACTTAATATGCAATATTTTATCGTATTTTTCTTTTTTTGTCGACCATTGATCAATACTGAAAATATTTTAAAATTATTTTCCAAATATTTTTAAAATAAATAAAAAAGCACCAAAACAAAAGTGTCATCATCATTGTCATTATAGAATACAAAAAAAAAAGAAAAAAAAATATGTTTTAGTCCTTTATGTAAAATTTTTGCACAAATATAAAAATTTCCTAGGTTTTTAATTAAAATGAAAAATCTGAATTAATTATGTAGATTTTAAATAGAATTAAAAAGAAATAATTGTATGCTTCGACGATTAAAATCTACCGTCATAAAAATGTAAAATTAATTTAAAATTTGTTGAGTTAACATCAAAAAATTCCAAAACATTAAAAAAAAAAGAAAAGATTGTAATATGTATTTATTATGATAGAACATCGAACAGAGAGAACCCAAATAACACTTATCGCACAATTAAGTTGTAATTTGAGTGCTCACTGTTTTATTAACACAAACGTACTATTATAATCTCATATAAAATTAATTATCAATATAAGAGAAAAATTAATGATCTTTAAACAACACCTTCTATTATAAATTATAACAAAAAAAACAAATTATATAATGAGTATGAAACAAAACACAAATTTTGTACATTAAAAAATTATTTATTTTTTTTATTTAAATTTATTTTATTTTAAAAATATATAGTTAAGTTTTCTTCTGTGTCTCTTTTTATATATTATTATAATTAAAAAAAAATATTGTAATGATTATTGTTGATATCTAATTCTAAATTATAAACCAAAAAAATATATATATATATATTACAAACAAAAAGAACAAAACGTGTAAAACTTTCTCTGAACACAATTATGTGAAAGCTAAGCAAAATATTTATGTAACGAAATTGTGTAAGAGGAAAAAAGAATGCCAATAAAGGTTTGTTGACTACAATTGAGTGTATTTTTTACTGAGTTGGATTTGCAATAAATTTGTCATTTTTGGTTTTTCTTTTGTTAAAAATACGCTTAACAGTTAAAAATTAACAACCTGAATTAACTATATGACGTTTATTTATCACTTAAAGTTAAAATTCTTTAATATCAAGGAAAAACTTCTTTTTTGCAATTAGTAGTATTGAGGGCTAGCAAAATTTGTTTATAAAAACAAATATAGCGTATTTTTCACAAGAAAAAAATATATAAAAATTTTGGAGAAATTTCGAGTTTTGTAAAAAAAATTTAAAAAAAAAAAAACAAAAATTCTGACTTTGACGAGCGACTGACATAGTTTTCGAGCAACGAAAAATTCTGACCTTCAATTTCGAAAATTATGGGAATTAATTTTGAAAATTATGTCAAACAAGCTCTTAATGATAACTCTATGTTGTATGGTACCGATGCTGTAAGTATTTATTTATATGCAGGAAAAGTCCGGTACTTGTTTTTCTCAACAGGCTGTAGCTCGAAAACGAGTATATCTGCACCCGTAGAATTTTTTGCTGGAAAGTGATGAAAGAATCATAACTGAAATTACTTGCCACCTTATGCGAAACACCCCGTATACACTAGTACATATAACAAACCTGTATTTTGTAAAACTTTCCGTTTCTTTTGCGCAAAACTATGTATGTATATTCTTATATTGATATATAGTTTTGCACAAAATTTTTCTATGTATGTATATTCTTTGACATAATATAAATGTATATATTTATACCTGTTTTAGATCAGTTTTGAGTTCTGGGTCGTTTTTTTTAAGCCTCTTCATCTGTCTGTCCAAGTGTCACATCCATATAATAATCTTAAAAGCATTTGGCTAGAGTCTAGCCACTAGACTAACCAAACTTGTTATCATAAATATGGTAGAGTATTGGTTTACATGAGTTTAAAATCAGGGTCCGTATTGCTGTAAAATTTCGATTTTTTACTAAAACAAGTTTACTAAAAGAACCAACATTTAATCTGGATTTGTCCAATGTATCTCATAAACTCTTAGTAAACATTCGTACGGTTATCGCTAAGTATTCATTTTGTAAATTATTGCGTACATTCAGGCGAAACAAAAAATATGTATTTAAAATTTTATTTAATTAATATGAGAAAGTAAAAAATTTAATTGTACCTATTCGATTCATAAAATTTCCCCAAAGAATGCAGTGTGGAGATCAAATTTAAATTTATTTTATTTGCTCAATAGCTACAATTCAGAGTTGAAAATTGTTTGAAACATTTCGATTAATCAAATATTTGTTTTGTGACAATTATTCATATTAGTACGTATGTTTGTACATTAATTTTCAATTAAATTAATGTAACATCCATGTAACATGTTAGATGTAAGAGTTACGAAGGCAATAGGTGGAAGTTACGAAGACGAATTTAGACGAAGGCTAAAATTAAATAAAATGCATGTTACAACACAATAAAATTTATTTATTGGTCATTGTTTTATGTACATTTCTTACACTTATATATGTATATATATACGTATATATATATATATATATATATATATATTATATTAGTTTTATGTTCTTTGTTTTATATAAAATTTGTTTCAATATTTTCACTTAGAATAATTAAAAAGAATCATGATATTTTCTGCATACATATAAATTTATACGGTTAGTATATATACATTTACCTAATTTATATTCTTTATTCCTATATATATATATATTCATAATAAATATGCACTTAAATATATATATGTATATAATATGTTTTAATTTATATATATATATATATATAGTTTTCCAAAACAACAATATTTTAATTAAATAGAAATTGAAATCAGTTTTCTAATAAAAATAAAAAAATCAATTAAAAAAAAACTTTATTAAAATAAACTAAAAAAATTGGCAAAAAAAAAGTGAATTATTTTTTATAAGCGGTTCCATAATAAATATTTTTTTTTAATTATAAATATTTATTTCTTTTTTTTTCTTTTGAATTTCTGAATATTGATTGCGTACCATTAATTTTGTTGCGTTCCAAGGATCTTTATCTATTATGGTAACATTTTGTGATCTTCAGTGATTTACTTAAGTTGTTTATTTTTAGATTGTTATTTTTTTTTCCAAAATAAAAATTATATATTAAAGTTTTTATTTAATAATTTTTATTTAATATAAATTTTTTAATTTTTGATAAAATCAATTATGGTTTTAATTTTGTTTTTCAATATTATTCATTTATCATAGTGTGGTTTTACATTTTCTTTTTACAAAACTCTTTGATATCTTTGATTAATGTAAGATTTTGTATGATAATTGTGAGCTTTAATAACCGCTGGAAGTGTTATTATTAAATGTGGCTCTCCTTTAGGATGATAATCATCTATGGGTGAAAGTCGCCCGCTATAACACAATAAAAAATAATAAATTTTAGTTATAATGTAAACATCTTAAAAAGTTTTAAAAATTAATATTGCCTCCCATAGTTATGCAATAATAATATTGGATGAATTTAAAAGGAAACATTATTTTATAATTTTTATTATATAGCTATATACATACATACATGTGGGTAACAAAATGTATTAGAATGCATCTGTTTTAAAAAAATTTGCCCTTTGTATATTATTATATGATTAATTATGTGGAATTGTGATACTTGTGCCATTGCAGAGTAAATTTATATACAGCATAATGTAATTTAAGCTACGAAACTTCACAAATATATAAATTATTATACATATATTTTAATTATCTTTTATTACATTTATATTTTTATTCTTGAAATTTTTGAAAGAACACAAATACATCAGAAATTTGAGTTTTAAATTTTATATTAAACTTTTATTAATAAATTTTTAACTTTTACTAATAAAATTTTAGTAAGAATTATAAAATATTCAGACATTTAGATTTCAAATATCAGTATATATGAGATTTGTAGATATTTTCTTCAAATTTCTTATATCGCCGTTTGTATAAATTATAAATTTAATTTAAAAAAAAATGAATAAAACGGATTGAATTAACATGTTGCAGTTTCATAAGTGTAATAAGAATTTTACATTTCACTTTCATTTTATTCTAAGTACCAAATAAGATTTTACGTAGAGTACATTTGTTTTTTTTTAGTGAAATGTACCTATCAATGTGTAGGTCATATTTACACGTAAATTAAAGTGATAGTGGTGTATAAATATTTTTCTATACCATTTTTATTCAAACTGGTTTTTGGTAAAAAATATATTATGAAAAAAAATTTATATATAAAATTCTTAATTTTGAAAAAATGAAAAATTATAAAGGAATGAAAATGTTTTTACAAATATGAGAATATGAAATAATTAGAGCAAGTACCGTAAAGTGTTTCAGTAGACAATTTACTATCCAATATTCTGTCATAAAATTTTTAATTTTAATAGACTTTCAAGATTAATATTTTTATTAAAATTTTATTGTATAAGCAGATATATAAATAAAATTATTCATAAAAAATAAAAAAAATAATTTTTTTCCTAAAACTTTAATTTAGTACTAAAATTTTTTTTTACTTTAAAATGTTACCTACGGTAACACCTTTTTCAAAAAATGTCATTGTCAATCAAAATTTTTCTAATGTGGTGGCAATACGATTTTTAAGGTGGTCTTGTCAAAATAATTTTATAATTGAAAAAAAAATTCAATATTTATATCGTAAATTTTTGAATTTAAAATAAAATTAATGGAGAATAATAATTTTTGACGTAATTTTCTAAAAGAAAATTTTGTGTTATTAATCAATTTTTTATGTAAAAAAACAATTGATTGAAATTAAGTGAGAATGAACAGTTTGAATTCTATTTTCAAAAACAGGAATTTTAAATTTTGAAAAGGTAAGGAAAATTTGCAATCACAGTTAAAATAAAAAATAAATTTAAATCAAATGCTGCATTACAAAGGATTCAAATCGATCAGTATTGTTCCAAGAAATTTTAAAATTTTATTACGAGAACTTGTGTTTGAATGTATGTATAGATCCGTTATATTTTTGGCCAAACATAAATGAATGGACGACAAAGTTTTTTTTCCACATTAAATGTTAATAAAACATGAATATTTTTCTAAAATCCTAGAAGATTATAAATTTAAAAAAAAAACATGAATATTTTCTTACTTTTATGTGTTATTTTGTGTTTTCAACTTTACCTTCATAATGTAATTTAATAATCATATGTTTGTATAACTGTGTACCTATTTATGTACATAAATATCTTTCCAACCTGACTAGAATACAAATTTGTGTAAAAACAAGCACAATTTTAAAATTTATAAAAAGTGTTGGAATTATTTAAAAATTACGAATTATTTTTTATCATTACCATAATTACAAAAATATAATTTCTATTTTATCGAAATTTTCGCGTTCAATCCTTTTTACAAAACAAAAAACAAATTCGAAATTTTGAAATAATTAAACAAAATTTTTTCATGTTACAAATTTAATTCTTAAAATATACAATAAATGCATCAAAATAATGTGGTTATTAACAAAAAAAAAATTAATGTTTAAGTTCATAGCATTTTCTTAATAGTAATAGTGCCAATATTGTAAATTATTACAGTAATAGTCCCAGTACCTTGATGGTATTGACGGACCCCAATATTTCGGATTCGCAACAACTTGTGGGGGTTGATCAAAATAAACGTATCTTCTACAATCGTGTGCACAATATATAATAGGTTTATTATTATTCATAACAATCAACATTAAAACATGAAATACAAAAAGAAAAGTGTAACATAAAATTTGTTTTTTAATATTTAGAAAAATAATGTATACGAAATGGTAACGTATAGTAAAAGAATATTTAAAATATAGTAATAACATAAAAAAAGCAACAAGAAACTAATCTTACCTTTCCGCATTTGTGCGAAGAACACGTTCAGCCCATGTTTGTGCTTTTGGTACTGGTCTATTAATTCCCTTGTCCCTTTTATCCAAATAATCAATTACATCGTTATAATAATTATGTCTATATTGATACATATATTTATATTGCAAAAATTGTGGCCTAAATAGAAAGAGTAAATTAATTTTTCATATTACAATTTTAATAATATTAATAATGATTAATAGATGAGTTATGTAATATATTATGCATATTTATTTACAATTTATAATATATTATAAAAAGGTTAATTTTAAAAAAACCTTACCGAACCCAATGTCTATAATATCGAATAGGTCTTTTCTCTTCTTGTGGTGGTGGTGGTGGTGCTGCCTCCTCTGGTGCTACTGATTCTGCTTTAGACCCACCAGTTGGTGTACCTACTTTAGATCCAGCAGCTGGTGTTCCTGCTTTTGATCCGGTCTTTGAGCCAGCTGTGGGGGTTTGAGCTTTAGAACCGGGTTTTGATCCAGATTTCGCTGGGGATGATGCTGGCTCCTCATCGGCCATTTCTAAAGGAAAATTAAAAAAAAAAATAGAAAAATAATGTGTATATAAATATAGAAAAATTTGTGTGAAATAATATGTGAAAAAAATGTATATTTTTATATATACATATATGAATTTATATACTGTTAAAATTTTTTCCGGAGAATTACTTATTATTTTAATTATGAACTAAATACTAAGCAATTTTATTGTAATGAAATAAATAAATAGAATTTATTTTAATTAAAAAAATACACGTATAAAAAGTCAATATTTTATTTTTAGCATTCTAAAAACGAAGTGGAGTGAGGAATTTTTTTATTTCACCTATACAAATTTATATTATTATCTTAAATAATAATGCGGTACGTATACATAATAAATTATTTTATGTTATGTATTTCTTCTACATACAAATTAAATAATAATATTATAAAATTAAAATATATAAGATTTTTTAATAGAGAGGGGGGTGTATGAAAGTGCGTATATTTGCTCAATAAATTTTTTCTTTTTCGATGTTAATTTGATTTTAGTCACAGTAATTTAATTGACAAAAAAGAAAAAAAAGAAAGAGCAAATTTTGTAGATACAACAAAATAAGAGCAAATTAAATAAATTTTTTCTTTTTAGTTTTGGCTGAAAATGTATTTTTGATTTTTTTTTTTGCCTCTTTATTAGCTCTTTTAATTTAATTTAATTTTTTTTAATTTAAATAATCTCTGGCATAGCAATTAGATCAATTTATTTTTATTGCAATTGAATGCTGCTCCTTTACTTTTGCTGAACTGAAAATTGATATAATTATGATGTAACAAGAAAATTGGTTTTAGAAAAAAATTTGAGTGAAAGTTATATAATTAATAATGAGGCTTTAATACTGGAAATTTGTTTGGAAATTTTTTTAATAGATGAAGTTAATTTTTTTTATTTATTAGTGGATGATCACTAATCATAAGAGAAAATGAAAATATTTTTAAAAGTTAACTTTTAATTTTTGAAAATTATAGTTTGCTATTAATTTAAAATTCCCTAAATTTTTATGTCATAATAAATTTAGTTCTATAATTCAATAAAAAAGTACTATTAAATAATCCCATTAAATAATTTTTATATAAAAATAAGTAGGTAACGAGATTTATTTATGATATTATATTAAATTATGTATCAACATTTTGGAAATATTCTATATACGTTACCGAGATATTTAAAGGTAATAAAAAGGAAAACTAATGGAGTAATTTATATTTCAATTAATATTGATCTAAAAATTATTATAGCCAAAGTCTTCATTAAAATAAAAATTATTGTTCTTGTCAATAAAAGAACAATTTAAAAATTTAAGATTTGTATTGCAACCGGATATGTTTTTTCATTTGATTATATAAATGAATTGTAATATCATGCTTAATCAAATAATTATTATGAGAAAATTATTAAATTATATTAAAATAAATATAATATTTTTCAAGCGGAATAAATTAGTATTTTAAATAAAAAAAAATATTTTCCATAATTGTTTTCATATTTATTTATTTTCATTGATATTTTTTTAAAAATAATTAAAATTGTTGATATTGTAGTGCAGTAATCAATTATTTATTACATAAATTATATAACACTGATTACTTGTTAACTTTATATTATCTCAAAAATTAAATTGCAACAAGTAGATAATCCATAAATAAATTCAATAAATATTTTTATTAACTGAGAACTTTATAACACAAATAAAGTTTATAATAATGTTAAAAATTTAAATTATGTGCTTAACACTTTTTGTCACTTTCTTCTTTTATCCAAAATGTATCCGTTTATCCTTAATTAATTTTATTTTTTAAATATTATCCATTAAAAATGTACGTTACATAGTAATTGACTATTACATAATAGTAAAAATACCTATGTAATCAAGTATTAAGCGACGATAAAAAAAAAAAAATATTTAATAATTTGACGTTATCATAAGAAAATTTATTTGAATAAACTTTTTATTTTCTTCGTATTTCTTTTTATATCTTAAATTCATAAAAATTTTACTTAAATTATAAAATTTTACTTAAATCCTATTAAATTTAATTAATTTTGTTTAGTTTTTCATTTAAAACACGGATACCTGCAAATTATTCTAGATCTTTATTAAAGGGATTCAAATAGAAGACTAATATGAAAAGCTTTACAATAAACTGTTAACTTAAATTGAATTTTTAATATTCCTTTCTTTTTGTTTTTTTTCTCTTTCTCTGTTTTTTTTAATTATTTTATTCTTTTTATAACTTTTTTTTTGTTAAATTTCAATAATTTTCGTAAAAATTGACTTTTGTGTTAGTTGTCGGTACTAAAATAAAATGAAAAGAATGAAACAATTATCTACATTATAGAAGACGAAAATCGTCCACAATTAATTTGACATCACATTGAAATTTATTTTAGGGCAATCATTTTAAATAAATTGTTTCATATTGTAAATAATATAAAAAAAATGAATCTCAAACTGGAAAGTCTATGAATGATAAAAAACAGCACAATATCATTTATTTATTAAGTGCAGTCTAAACAGACATTTATGCCATTTATTAAAGGAATTCTTTACTATTCTTAAATAATTTTATTGAATTTTATGAAAAGTTGACAACTTCGAACTATGTCATTTGTCATCATTCTGTCATGTCTCTCTGTTTAATTTTATTTTAAATTTGCAGCTAAAATTCGTAAATTTTATTTTAATTGAGTTTTGCGGAAAAATGTTGAAAAAAATTTGAAACATCACACTGAACAACAAGAAAAAAAGAGTTCGTTATTAAAGTTATAAATTTTAAAATATGCCTGGGACAATGAATTATATGTGTGATTGCATTTTGCATATTATAGTAAATTTTCCGTGAACTCACTCAAAATATTAAATTTTTAAAAATATTTTAGAATTAATTAAAATAAAAAAAACACAAATTTTATTTTAATAAATTGCCAAGAGAAATTAGAACGGTGATTTCATTTGACACTTTTTCGTTTTTTCATTTCTCTTATTGACGAATCGATATAAAGGATATTTTGGCAAGCTAACTATGAAAGACAATATAAAAATTTATAATCAATTTTAACAATTGTTTTAAATTGGATTAATATACATATGATTTTTTAATTAATAATTTTAAAATGATTCGACTAGCGTGACTGTTAAATCAGCATTCACGCTAGTTGATTCCCACGTTTAATTTATTGAATATTGGATTAAAAACCAGGATAGCCCCTAAAAAACCTTTTCAATTTTTAAAATCAAATTTGTTTTCTTCAATTTGTGGTACAATGCGATTGATTATTTTCAACTGAAAAAGAAATAAATGATAGAAAACAAAATAAAAAAAAACCAATAAAAAAACTTAATCTGGCAGCCGTTCTAGAATATGAGATTGTAAGAGATTCAAATTTTGTTTTTCTTTAATTCAGTGGCATTTTAGAAAAATTAGTTAAAATTAAAAAAAAAATGTTGAATTTTTGTTGATTCCGTTGATTTGAGTTTAAAAATACCATACAATTTCATTGTTTTATTGTTTCATTTCAATTATTTGAACTAAAAAAAAATGCTCTTTTGATATTACATTATACAAATTTATATATGATGTGTATGAATATAAGTATACTATATGTTTAAATGTAAATTCCAACATTCATTATGATAACATTGAGGTGGATCCTTTATTTTATTGAGATTCATGCATATACTGACGTTGCATACATACATATATATATATTTTCTTAATTTTATTTTTTGTTTCTTATGCTTTTAAAAAATTAATCAATTTCAAATGGGTGTTGCTTTTAAAAATAGTTGTTTATCAGGTCTTTACCATTTTAACTAGATGCAAAGCCATTTTATTTGAATTAAAATAATAATACAATACAAGGTAATATAAAACAAATTTTCTATAATATTACATTATAGAAATAGTTTTGTATATGGAAGCCCTTGTTTATATAAAAAATATATTTATATATTCATACGTGCCCAAACTATTAAACTGTTGTAGCATAATTATAGTTCTAATATATATACATATATGTACATGACGTATGTAAAGGTACTTATGTTTTAGCACGAGTAAATGTTAAAAAATTGAAAAGCGCCAAAATTTTTCAACAAGTTTAAATTATTCAAATTTTTTATTTTATTTTGGTTTTTTAAAATTTAGTATTTAATTGAATTTTGTTGTGATGAATTTGATTAATGATAAAATATAATTGTTGTAATATTTATCATCATCATATTTATGACAATTAAATGACCGTATAATAGGACAAAAATCATGTGTTTGTTTTTGAATTTGTCGGAATTATTAAATAATAAATTATATAAACAAAGTTTTCTTATAAGAGTCGGAATTTTATAACACGGTACTATTATGGTATTTTCAATATTATATAAATTAGTTTTTAAGACTAATAGATTTAAGACTTTTTATTTATGTTTACTAATATAATGCGGTTTGAGCCTATGATAATATTTATAGCAGATTTGTAAAATATGAAGCTCTACAATATGGGTACTGATTTCGTACTATTAATTTCAATGCTTATATTTTATATTTTGAGAAAAACAGCATAATTTGAGGGTATTAGTTACTAAGTTACCTCAGTAAAATTCGCAAGAATTAATTTCCCAAATACAATAAATATATTTGGAATTAGAATTATACTTTAGAATTGGTTTAATGCTACTTATTCAAAGGTGAAATTTAATTTTCTAAATAGTATTTTCGTTTTTCAAAAAGTACACAAAAAAATATTAAATTTCTGCTCATGTAATTTTTAATTTATTAACTTATAGAATAATTAAATTTTGAATTAAATTCATCAATAAAAAAAATTTTTTTTTTAGTTCTTTAAATCTTTATGGGTTCAACAATTAATACATTAATTTTTTAAGTAATATAAATAATATAATTTTATTATTTTTGCAACAAAATTAAAAATATGACTAAGTAATTTCACGAATTCGCTTAAAAGAATTATGGGAACTATTTTTAATATTGAGATAGTAAGAAATGTTAAGAATATTAAAATGGTAAGAATATATTTTGAGTATTAAATATATTTTTACCATAATATGAATTTTTGTTAATAAATAATTAAAATTCTTAAAATAAATGAAATTAATTTAAAAAATTTTTTTGATTACGATGAATTTATTGTACAATAAAAATAAAATTAAAAACTGAATCATAAATTAAGATTAGCGCATCATAAATGGTTAAAATGACTTTTTAGGAATTTTCATGAAAATTTTTACAACTTTTGTTTAATTGCCATTTATTGAATTGAGTTTCAATGACATTTTTTATTGCCATATTGTTGAATTTTGTTTAAAAATGAGTACAGGTGAATATTTTCAAAGTGTTATTGCATTATTATTATTATTGAATTAAATTAAAATAAAACAAGTTCTAAATTAAAGGTTAATATTAAAAATATTATTAATATTGAAAAAAATCATAATTTCTTAAAATATTTATATGAAAGATATTGTGACTTCAAAAATGCAGTAAAAACGTATTTGCTACAATGTATCATATTCAAAAATGTATTATAAAAGCTCTTGACGTTGTATCATATTCAAAAATGTAAAATAAATGTAGTGGATACGTAAAATAAAAGCAGAGAGAGTAGCGAAAAAATTTAGGCTGCATTTTATATACATGTCATAAATATGTTACCAGTGTTAAATAATAAATAAACAAAAGCTAATTTTTGACAGAAAATTGTAAGCCGTCCAGTTTTTTTCTAAAATTTAGTATAATGAGCTATTTTTTTTTAAACTTTGGTAACGTTCATTATGTAAAAGCAAAAGTAATATTTTTGTGTGTGACATTACATTTTTATATTCTAATTGAAAGTTTTCAACAACTTTTGTTACATTTGGATTTGTTCTTTGAAAATGGAAAATTTATTGGATCTTTTATAGGTTTGCTAATTCGTATATGCATACCATCAATGCATCCTATGGTGTTTGGCAAAGGACGGCAGCGACTATTTTCAAACCCTTCAATTATTTGTCTTTGTGCAGCTTCACTTCGAGGGAATTTGATAACTTTACCTTTCAGTTTGGCGATTAATCGTGTTATTTTAACAAAAATATGGTAGGCTGTTCCCTGTGCTATTCCAAACCGGTCACTAACTTCTCTGAACGTATTATTGTTTGCCAATTTCCATATGGTAACAAGCAAACAATATTTCAGCGGAAAACTTGGCCGACCGATCTGGTTTGAAACAAATGATGGCTCTAACATGTTATATACCACCTAAAAGTATTTACAAATTCAAATCTATGCTTAGTTGTTAATGTTTGAATATACACTTACTTCAAAGGTAGCTGTACTCATTCGAAAATGACTGAAAAATACGTCATCAGGATATTTTTGAATAATTTGGTCGAAATTTATTATTTTTGGAATTTTCCTTGTTAGTTTGTTTGGTTTTACAATATTACAAAGGAGAGCACATCTCTTTTTTCTTCTTTTGTTTAAAATTTTTTTAATTTCTATTAAATTGCTGTTTTGATTAAAGCTATTGCAATCCAATAAATTTAAAAAATTCATTATTCATTTATTTTTAATTTTACTCTGAAAAGATTAATTTTATAATATTATTGTTTTTAGAAAACTGTTTTTGAAAATTACTAAACGTCAAAAAGTTTATAGATCGTCAAATTCATGTTCAAAAAGGTAGTAAAAGCTTTCGTATTTTTAATACAACGCAGTGGTATTAAAAGCTTTGCGGCGGTAGTAAAACTGTATTAAAACTGTTTTAAAACTTTTTGTACTGCATTTTTGAAGTCACAGATATTGTAAAGTTAATAATGCCCTTTGAATTAATAAAATTTTTCAATCTCAAAGTTAAAATCTTTTTCAAAGAATTTAATTATTTTGTGTCAAATATGTGAATTTTATTTTGTAAAATTTTGTTTAAAAATACCAAAATTGCTATATTTTTAATGCATCTTAAATTAATGTTATATTTTTCCTATAAATAGACAAATGTCTATAATTGTAAACTTATTATACAAAGTATGTACATATTAAATGGATAGATTTTTGTTAATGATTTCTTTCGCTCACCTGAGTGAATTTATTGTGCAAAAAAAAAGTAGTATATAATATTTGTCTTATTTGTACGATAATTAATTGCCATTACAAAAATAAAATTTTAGTATTTATTTTTAGAAGAAGTACAAATTAAAAGAATAATAGAAAAGTCAAGTATATTACGTAACTTTAACTTAATATTGCAAAATTCTCAAAATATATTACACATCCAAACGCATATATATGTACATATATGTATATGTATAATTTTAAGTGTAAATTGTTTCTAATTGTTTAATTAGTTTCGCTATATTCAATATATAGGTCATTATTTAATTGTGGCAGGAGTAGTACTGTAGTGCAAAATGTTGTGTACCGAAAATATATTCAAATGTATTTGTAAATTTGAAAAAGAAAAATATTTGAAAATAGAAAAACAGTGGATACGTTTTTACTTCAATTAATGATCTTGCATTATATGGCCTAAGAATATAGGTACGTAACTATAATTGTAATTTTTAAGCAGATCCACATAAATTCAAAAGGATTGATTAATAGTGTAAAGGTAGCAGATTTTTTAAAATATAAAATAAATTAAAGGAAGGCCTCTATAGTAAAATTCCTTCAACGAAATGGTGGCATGAATCAGAAAATAATACTTCTACCGAACAGGTAATGAAAGTATTATATGCATTTATTTAAAAATCATACATTAATTTATGTTAACTCATACGTACGCATATACAATTAAATCATGCTATTTTTCGTTCATTTTAAATGTTAAACAAACTCTTGAAAATTGTGTGTGATATCTAAAAATATAATCTACAAATAAAATTGTGATTTTAATTGTTTTGTAATTTAATCGATTTCAATCAAAGTTGTATGTAGTTAGAATTTAATCTAGAAAAAAAAATGTATATATGTATGTCAAAGCACATTATTCGTTATATTGTAGTAGTTGTTGGTCTCATAAAATGTTTTTTATGTAGATTACTTTAAAATGTATAAAATCATTTCACGATTTTAATTGTTATACGGTGACGTTCTAATTGCATAATATATTTTTTGATAAAATCAAACTGTGTATGTATTGTACTAAGAAAAAAGAAATTGTTATAATTTTTTATATTTTTTTTAAAGAAGCAAAGGTACTGCTAGAAAAAAGTCCTAATGGCTACTAACGTTCATAATGCGATGAAAAGGAAGCGAACTGTCAGGCTAAAAAGTAAATCAATTACGTTGCAGAATGAATATTTTTCAAAGTGGCCTCTACGAACGCTGTTGAAACCATTTTAATTAATAACATTTGATTGATTTGTTTGTGAAAAACACAAATTCGATAAATTAGTTGTAAAAGACGTTCTGTAGAAACTTTCAAAGCTGAAAAAAAGAATGATATATGATAAGTCAAATTGAAGTCAAATGCTAATTGATATGTTGAATTAAAATGTGATAATAATGTCAATTGATATGTTCACATACATAAAAAAATTTTAATGAATTCCAGGAACTCTTCTTTTCTTCTTTAACAAACTGGAAGAGAATACATATAAAATTTAACAAAGAAAGGAATATCAAAACAAGAAAATATTAAGTGTTTTTAAGAGTCGTAGCGACATCTCACAGAAAATTTCATGATGATACTATTGACATGTTATTAGAATGCCGGCCCTGTTACTAATCATGTATTTATAATAAGTTTTGATACCACAAAATTACATATTCTTAAAGTTTTATTGAAATTATTGTAACAATTTAATAACTACAAAAATTTTTATCGGTATAATTCCGAAAATATGACAATCATAAACAAATTTAATTAGATTATACAAAATTTGATTATTGTATGATTATAACAGGTTCTAAGATATGAACAATTTTTTTTTGGGTTGTACACAATCTGCAAAAACAATTCAAATGGGACACAGAAAAACGTTAACAGAGCTGGAGTTTGAGATATAAGAGACTGAATGGGTGGCAATTTTCTCTGTTAATCCAACAAAAATTACCAAAGCAAAATTTTGGAATGTGATATAGGGTGATGCAGAAAAGTTGGTCTAAACCTATTGCCAAACATACAAAAATTAGTGTGATTAAAGGTAATGACTGTGGTATCGTAAATAAACAAGAATCATTTAAAGCAGTTTTGAAGGTATTGATGTCTTTTATATTACATTTAACTTAATATTTAATTAAAATTAGGTTAAAATTAAACTCATTTCTTTTAGACGGCAGACTCATCTTTTTTTTTTACTGTAAAGGAGCAGTTTTATTTCGCAAAAATAAGAGGATTAAAGGAGAAATAGATTCTTACATTCAAGTTAACATTCTCAAAAATTATATAATTTCATTGTTCAACCACCCTGAATTTATTTGTTAAAATTTCAAAGAAAATCCGTTCGATTATTTCTCTATGTACGTGCAAATATTTAAATGCAGCCCGTAATAAACGTCAAGTTGCTCGTAGTAAAGATCCAATTCCAGAGACATGACAATATCGCTATAAAAAATTTGATCACACCGTCTCAGGCTGTGCACTGGCCGACAAACTGGCTGACTGACAAGCAGACATATAGTCAGGCAGACAGACGGTTAGAAAGACCGAAAAACACCCGTCAAAAAATAGTTTAATTCTGCTTCCTCAGCATGGAGAAACTAATTTCCGATAAAAATTCGATATGTGAAATTTAGTGCCATCTCATAATCTCACTTATTGTATGCAATGCAGTCGGTAATAAATACTATAGATTCCCCCGTATGTTAATTCTTTTATATTATACTTATAAGTATACGATTGCATAAAATATACCAATAAGTCTACTTATTTAAATCATAAGATTTCGGAAATTGTTTAACATATATTTATTAAAACTTTTTTTGTATAATAATATATTTATAAGAATATTCATTACAATATTTGACATAGATGAAATTCAAATACTTTTAAAAATTTATGCAAAAATATTGTAGGAATTTTTATAATTTCTGATTTTTGATGAATAAAAAGAAAGAAAAAGTTATCTGCATGCATATTTGATTTAGTATTAATGAAATAAAATTTAAGATAGTGAAATTCTGAAAATTTTGGCATTATGTATAAAATTTTCGTAAATTTTGTTTTAAATCTTATATTATCATAGTCTAATAAATAAAATTAAAAATGATCGTCACAAAAATAAAATTTAAATGTTTTGTTAAAATTTTTTTTTCTTTCTAAAATGTTAATGAACTTCATTGTATAGATGAAATTTTTGTTTTGGCAAAAAAATTTGATATCTTCATTATTTTGTTCTATAATTCTAGGTCAATAAGTCTCTAAGAGGAAAAATATTTGATTTGCCAAAATTTCAAGAACTTATAATTTTTGTGTTATTTTCTTGTTTCATTTAATTAACAAATTCATTTTTATTGAAATAATAAAATTATTTTATTATGCATTAGAAGATGTCTAGATTAGATTAGATTTAAAACTGTCAAATTTAAATTATTTTAGTAATTTAACAAAAATATTAAAAATACAAAACAATAATTTAAGTAGTTTAAAAGCTTTTAGTTCTTTGTTAGTTGGGATAATTTTGGTTGTTATTTTTCAACAAAGTACAAATTTCAGTTCGCTATGATAGAAGTAAAAATCAAATTTTTATAAAATTTGTAAGCTAAATTAAAAAGTTAAAATCAAAGGAATTTATTTATATTTCACATATGGTGTTAGAAATACATTCTTAATAAACTAGGCACGAATGCAAGATCAAATATTGTACAAATAAGAAAGTAAAGCTTTAAAAATTTAACAAAACTTTTATGGATACGGTTTGCTTCAAAAAAACCAATTTATTTTGTACTTACCTGTTTTTTTTTTTGGTACATTGTTCTTCTACAAAACGCAGATAAGAAAAAATTTATATTTTAAAAGCACATTAACTAGGGTACTTTAGCAAAATGTAATTCTTTACTATATATTAATATTGATCCCGAGTGATATGCAATCATTACAATTTAAGGGATTCATACTGGACTGGCATATACAGGTTTCCTTTGATTAACAACGTTTTTGGGACTGAAAATGTACTACGTAAATCGAAATGACGTTATTCGTGGTACATATAAAAAAATTTATATTAAACACCCTCATACACATTCCTTTTCATATATGAAATAATAAACAACAATTATGTATGCACTATGAAATTAAAAATTTATTTCAATTTTTTCTTTTAAATTCATTTATGTAACAAAACTTAAATAATTATTTCAACTTCTTCTAAAACATTTTTCAAATTCTTTATAATGCTATAAAATAATGCTATAAAAAAAGTTTAAAACGAGGGAAACGACGTTATGTATATTAGTGGTATTAAAAGCTAAAAGAGCGTAAATCGAAATATCGTATATCGAGGGGGTACACAACTGATTAAAGAAAAATTTTGGTGAGAGAAAATATTTATATATTAAGAGATCGCATTGCATACATATTACCGTATCTAAGTAGGTTGGACAGTATAATCAAATATTAAAATCTAGTAATATGATATCATTTATTCGTACACGAAAAATAATTTTGGCCTGAGGTCGTCCCTACGTCGTAATGGAGAATCTTTTGTGTTTCCCTTACTCACCTACATTAGTACTATATCTAGGCCCCTGGAAAATTGCATTATAGCAGTTACTCAAGCCGCGAAACTTCCATCGGAGTCACAAAGCCCCTTTCGAATGTGAATGCAGAGATACATTTCAAAATTTGACTATCGTAAATTTCTTCTCTAATTACAGTGAATGAAATACACATCTGTAGCTATTTATGATGCAAAATAGTGTTTCAAAATTTGATACTTTCAAAATTACAACAACAATCACAACAACACTTAAATTCAAACGTAAAATCACAACAACAACTTAAATTTGCTATCAAGTCATATGTTTTGATTGACAGCAGATTCAAAATTAGAAAATTAAAAAAGTTTTGAAGTGCTTGCTTGATGTTGTATTTTTATTTTCCCGTTTAATATTTCTTAAAGTTGGAGTAGACTTAATTACATACAAAAGCGTAATTTTTGTTGTCCAGCTATCAAAAGTTGTAGTGAATGCAAAATGCGTTTTAATAGGGATAAGTGTGCTGCATCTAAAATACAATCTAATCATAAAATGTTTTATATTTCTATTAATAGGAAAAAAAAATTATTTTTGTTTATTTTTTGAATAAAAAGTTATGCTTTTATTTTTCAATCAACGATAAAACTTGAAATCAGAAATAATAATCATTATAAGAGTTCAAAGAAACAAGATTAAAAAAAAACTAAAAAAAAATTAAAAAAAAAATTAATTTTTAAATATACAAAAATAATCAATTTAAATTATTTTTTTTTTCATTGTTATTTCTATTTTCTTTCTTTTTTGATTTAATTTTTGTTTTTAAAGGGGTTTTTTATTTTTTTTTTGTTAAATAACCATATTTTTTGCTTCGTTTTGTTTTTATTTATTTATTTATAATTAATATTAGCAGAAATTTTTGTTTTGTTTTTGTTTAATCTTATATAATTTTTTCTATAATTCTCTAAAAATTTTTCTTTCCATTCGTATTTCATCAATTTAACTATTTTATACATGTTATATATCGTATATAATTTTTTCTATTTATTTTCTAATACCGTTTTTGTTTTTGTATACTCTTGTTTTTGTTTATATAATGACTGAAATTACTATGTTTGTTTGTTAGTGTTTTTTTTCCACTGATTATTTTATTGTTTTGATTTTTTTTTTTAATTTTAATGTCTCTTATATTTTCAATTGTCATCCTTTTTGTTTATTTTAAAAAATAAATATATTCATTTTTTAATAGCACATTTCCGACAGAATTGGAAAAAAATGCGCTTATTAAAAATTAATTTAAAAAATTTTTTTTTTTAAATTTAATTAATTTTTTTTTTTAAATAATTGCTATACATTTGAATTTTATATAATATGATTAAAAAAATTATTAAATGAAAAAGAATTTAATATACATTGAAAATTTGAAATTCAAATATAATAAATTTAAAAATATTAAAAAAAAAAAATAAAAAAAAAATAAAATATATATTTATTTTTTAATTTATTTATTTATAAACATTTATACTTAATTTTAATCAACAAATCGGTAGTAGAGAAAATGTTTTTTTTTTTTTTTTTATTAAGTATTTATATAATAAGGTTATATAAAATAAAATTATACGGAAAAAAAAATTGTTTTTTTTTGATAATGTTTTTTTTGTCATTTCTTGTTTAGTTTTTTTTTGTGAAATTTTTTTCAATTTTTTAATAGTAATTATAATAATATATTTTTTTTGTATTATATTTATTTTTTGTTTTCGAATATTTTTAATGGTTTACAAAATATATAAGTATGTAATATATATAATAAATAGAGATAAAGATTTTATGTAAATTTTATAGTTTTATATAATATTTTAGTTTTCTTTTTTTTTAATTATTATTTAATTTTGTTTTTGTTTTTTAATTAGATTTAATTTTTATTACATTAAGTTGTTTTTTTTAAGGTTTTTCTCTTTTTTTTTTTGATTTTCTTAATTTTAAAACAAACACTCAAGTGTAAAAATTTTTGAAAAAAGTGGTTGTTTATTATACAAATACATATATTATATATTTTTGTAATACAATTGTAATTTTATAAATTTAATTTTATAATAATAATATTAATTTTTTTTTGTTTATTTTGTTTTTGTCTGTTTTGTTTAATATGTGTATAAGATATAGGAAGTTTTATAGATTTAACATTTCGTTAATAAGGTAGGTACTTTATACTTCTAAGTTAAAAAAAAAAAAAAAGAAAAATAAAAAATCGATCAAATGATAGTACTCGTATAGGAATTTGAAAAAGAGAAATAATAAAAAAATTATTTTCTTTTGTATTTCTAAAATTATTTATTTTTTTTATTTTATTTTGTTAATTAAAATTTTATTTATTATTGCTAGTGTTTCCGTTTTAGTATAATTTTTTTTATAATTTTCAATTTTCTTATTTATTTTGTTTTTTTTTTGTTAATTTTTTCTATGAAAATCAATTTTTTTATATAACCTTCATTCTCTATTTAGCATACATAAATTTGTCTTTATTTTTCAATTTTAAATTTTATTAAAATTTTTAATTAAATTTCGTTAAAGTTTTGTTTTTATTAATTGGTTTTATTTCATTCTTGTCAAATGCATTATTTTGCTTCAATTTTCTTTTGAATGAAAAAAATTGTAAGAATAATATCGTATAGTTGATAATAATAGTTTAATAATAATAATAATAGTATAGTAGTAGTATTCATAATAATTCTAAGTGTAAATAACTATATGTTCCGGTTATTGTATTTTTATTATAGTTGAGTTTAAGTCTATTTTTCTAATTGGATTTTAAAAGAGGAAAAAACGAAAATAAAAAAAAATTATTTTTCGAATTAAATTTTAAATTATTTTGGAAGAAAAATGGAAAAACGATATTCAAATTAATTCTTTTTTTCCCATTTTATATATATTTTTTTATGTTATAGTTAATTTTTAAGCTCTTTGGTTTTTTTGTTGCAGTAAAAGTGCTTTTGGTTTTTGAAAGATATATTATGTAAAATGTATTTTATGTGGGGGGAAAAATGAAAAGCCACCGAAAAAAAAGTAGCATTTTTATTATTTATTTTTTTTTCAATTATTGGTCATTGCGGTCGTATATCGTATTGTTTTTAAATTTCGATTTTTAACATATTTTCTAAGTTTTTTCTTTTTTTTTCGTTATCTATATAATAAATAATTTATTAGAAATTGTATAGAGTTCGAATTGGTGGCTCTTGCATTATAAATTTGTTTTGGTATTTTTTTTTGTTTTTGCAATATCAAAGCTTACTAAATTTTATTTCTTAGATATTTACTTTGTCTTTTTTTATTTTATTTAAATTTTGTAATATTATAAATGATGCGCTTGTTTTTAAATTAATGCCTATTTTCTATCTCACTTAAATTACTGTTCTTATTTTTTTTTTGTCTATATGTTTTTCATTTTTATGTGTTAATATGAAAAACTATTTACTTGTATTTTACTTATGCATAGGTATATATGAATTTTTTTAATATTATTTATAATTTTTATATATTTTATTATTAATGCAGAATTTATAATTTGTTTTGAAATTAGAATATAAATATTAATAAAAAAAAGTTTTGCAAAGAAGCTGAATTTAAACATTTAGCGGATACTAAATTGAATTTTTTATTTGTCTCAAATAGATAAAAGTAGCAAAAATCTCATGATATGTGGAGACAAATTAAATTTTATTTCATGAAGAGAACTAAATGTGTTCAATATTTGGGAAGGGAAGTAGAATTAAAAGCTTTTACTTTAAATAAAATTTTTATCTCGATTTTATATTAAAGCAGGCGAATTAAAATATAAACTGCTAGAGTTTTGCAAAAAATAATTTAATTAGAATTAGATTTGTAATTATTTGAATATTATTTATTAATTCTTTTCTTATGTGACTTCTTATATGACGGGGCAAATTTTTTTCTAATTTTATTATTTTGAGGTATTACTTTTAAACTGAATGGTGTTTCAAATAATTCGCATAAAATAAATTTATGTTTTTTTTTAAAATATGAATAAATATTTTTAAATTCTGTTTCCTTTTTTACATAATTTGTATAAATTTATATTTTTGTAATCGTGTAAAAAATTCGATGCTATTTTCTTCTTTTTTGATAAATTAAATATTATTTTTTATTATATTTCGACTTTTATTTATTATATCTGTTATAAATATGTATATAAATACTATTTTTATAATAACTTTTAATATTCAGCCATCATTATTATTTTATTACATAAAATTATTACGAAAAAATAAAAAAATAAAAATGAGAAGTGAAGCTGACGAATATATAAATATGAAATTACTAAAGTAATAAAACAATAAAATAATTAAGTACAATAAAATAATAAAAATTATCGTTAAATATGATTATTATTTAATTATTTAAGATAATTTATTTTTGAATATAAACCAAAAATAAATCAAAATTTACATTAATTTATTTTATAAAATAATATATTTGAATAAAAATTCATATCGTACAGTATCGTATATTAATCGTATATTTATCGTACAGTAATTTTTGATTGTTAAATTTTATTTGGGTTAATAGAGGTTCTCCAATTAAAAAATAAACTGGCAATGAATTGTTTTATATTGATACAAGAACTCGTTTAATACAAGCAAAATGATTTATAATGAAAATTAAAAAAATATAATTAAATTTTTATTGAATATAATTCAATTGATTTAATTAATAAAGTGATTACTAAGATATTTTATTATGATGTTAAATAAACAAAAAGAAAAATTGAAACAAAAGGGTACCTACACAAAATTTGTCGCTAATTTACTTAATTAACTTATTAAAATTGTATTAACCGCAAAGATTTTCTAGCAATTTGAATTTTATTTTTTTTAATATATATTTATTTAAAGTTAGGAATAAAAAATGAATAGCCGATTTAATTGGTATTAATTTGTGACAATGTTAAATTGCCTTTTTTTATATAATAATTTTAATAATTTGTTTAAGTATAGTTTTGCAAAAATCAATTTAATCATTATAAAAACTATGAACTATGAACTAAAACATTTCTTTTCAATTTTAAATTTCGAGAATAATTTGAAAATTTTCTGTACATAAAGCTATATATTTCCCTACTTTCTAAAATTATAGTTATAGAAGAATTGTTGAAAATTTTTTATTCCATAATTTTATTATCAATAATTTTTTTTCTTTTAATTCTATGAAATGACAAAATATATAGGTATATTAATTAAGAGTTGAAGTATAATTTTAAGTATATATTTTAAATATATAAGGGTTTTTTTTTTTAAATTTAAACTACAAAGCTTTAAGGACTGAATTACTTGTTTTTTTTTCTTTTAATAATTTATCAAACAATTATAATACATACATAAGGACACATTAATTTTTAATGATTGCATGTTATTATAAATATTTTTGGATAGGTGAATTTTTTTAAAAATTTTGCATTTTGTGTTTTAGAGAAAATTTTTCTTTTTTTTGTTAAAAATATGTGTCATATGTTCATAATGTACAAATAAAAAATTAAAGGAAAACTATTAACATTTTATATCACTTATAAAAAAATAATACTATTTTGACAATTTATTAAATGAAGAATATAAATACGATATGAAATTAATTTTTGCTTAAATGTTAATATATATATATATATTTTTATTTATCAAAATGTTTTTATAATTTAAACTATGTACAGACATATATACATATATATGTATGTGTAAAAATGTCTTTAAGAAAACAACCCTATTATTCTTGAAATATAATACAAGTATAAAATTATTAAAAAAATATAATTTACATTTCAATATTTCAAATGAAATTTTGAATAATTTAAAAAAAAAAATAAAATAATTATGGGTTAATAAAGAACATGTTTATATTTTGTTAAAATTCGGTTTTTCAAAATTCGACTTGAATAATTTAAAAAAAAACAAGCATTTTAATTAAATAATTGAATTAAAATTAAATTTTAAGTTAAAATAAAATTAAAGCTAATTATTAATTAAAAATCAAAATTGGTTTTCTTCGAATTGAAATCAAAATGGTAACAAGTAAAATGGAATAAATGTTTTAATGGAATTATAAATTATCATAAATAATATTTATTTGTTTTTTTTTTTATATAATACAATTAGAATTGAAATTAATGAAATATACGTTTTAGTAATATAGAAATGTGGAAGACAGTTTAAAAATATTTTTTTTTTTTTTTCACAAATAAAATCTTACATGTGTGGAATTATGTTTATTTAATTTTTTTTATAAATAAATACTAGATTTATTTTCAATTTTATGTATTTAAAATTTATTGTTTTCTGATTTTTCATAAGTATTCATTATATATTTTTTGTGTTTTCTCTATGATGTTCGATTGATAATTGAAAGGAATATTTTTGTATATAAATGTATAAGAGAATTTAATTAAATATTTTAATTGTTTTAGATATCGAGGTTTGTCCTTATAACATTTATCTTTTATATATATATACATATATATAAATATATAATTATATAATAATGCAATGTACATAATATGTATGTGTATAAGAATAATTAAATATGTTCATGTTTAGATATAAATTTATATAAACATATTTTCATTATTATGTAATTTATATTTATGTATGTAAAAAAAAAAAATTTAATATATAATTTAAGTTTAATTGACGTTGCTATACAAATGTATTTTTATGCGTGTTGTTATATAATTATGACAATCAATTATTTTTCTTTTTTTCTTTAAATTTTTTTTTTTGTATTTTATTTATGTACGGAACTACAGAAATGAGAATCAATCTTAGAAAAAATTTAATGAAAGTAGAAAAAGTCGGGAAGAAAATTTAAGAAAATTTTTTCAAGTTCGATTTTTAATAATTGATATAATTAGAATTCAAATCTAAAAACTATATTATATAAATATTTTTTAAAAAGTAATTTTATTTAAAGTTAAAAGTAAGAGAACGGAGCATAGATTTTAGGATTTCAATAATATACATATCCTCTTTACATAATCGAGTAAGTTTTTACTTATTTCTGAAATAGCTACCGATATCTCATTTCTGAAATCTATACGTTAAATTTAATAATATGTTTCCGATTTTTTTTTCTATAATTTTTTAAGTATTAAAATTTATAAATAACAAATGCTTAAATTTCATAAGAAAGTATATAAAGTGCTCCAAATTTTTAATTTCTACACATTTATATTGTTATACAAATATATTATTAATTAATTTTTGTTGTTGTTTTTCTTTTATGAAAATTTTTTGAGATTTCTTAGTTTTAGTATTAAGAATTTTTTTTTTTTTTGAATTTGAAATTGATATTAAAGTTATGCAATTTTCTAATATTATGTATTATGTATTAATAATTTTTTTCCATTAATTTTAATAAAGCTTTTGGTGCTTTATAATAGCAGAATTAGACAATTTTTGTTTATTTTTAACTAACTACTATAAATATATGTATATATATATATTTACTTGTTAAAATGTAATATTAATAATATTGTAGAGATTTAAAACTATAAACTGGAATATAAATAAATAAATTAAATATTTAAATAATTTTTTATTTTATGCGGCAGTCCAAATTTTGGGCTAGGCATTTTTGAAATTACTGAATTTTTTATTGTGTTAAATCGGTTTTTGTTTTTTTCATATTTGTTTTTAAAGCTACGTACTAAAAAAAAATTACAATTTACAATATATTTCTTGATGGAGATTAAAGAAGATTGATCTTAAAATTTCACATTATTGGTTACCTATAGTTTATTCCACCAAGACTTTATTATTATTAAGTTTTTTTTCGTTTTTGTAAAATCAATATACATATAAATTTTTTTAAATATTGTTTTTAAAAATTATCATTAATTATGTCAATAAATTTTAATTTTATATAAAATTTTTTCTTTTAAATGATAAAGACCAAAAGTTTATTGAAAATATTAATAAATATATATCGAAAACGTTGTCGGTGGACATTAATACCTGTAAAAATTATTTTTCAATAATTGTAATATTTAATAATTATACTGCCATTTACATGTTAATTTACTTTTTCATATCATGAATTATGAATTTATAGCAAGATTCATTAAGTTCTGAAATTCTAGATTGATCTGAAGAATTTTTTTTTTACTTTGAAAATTATTTTAAATTTCACACTGTTAATTAAATTTTTTTTGAGGGTTTAATAAAACATAATATCTTGAATTTGTTTTGAAATTGGTGCTCAGTTTAAGCGACTCATTCCGAATTAGAAGTGTGAAATTTTACTTTTATTAATTGTTTTTCAAATTTAGGCCTTTTCGTATAGGTCATTGTTTTAGGATATTATCATTTAATTTTTTATAGTATACGTTTTCTTTACTGTAAATGTTAAAATAAAATTTTTAACTATTTTCACATCTAGCACATATTTTAAAACATATCGAATAGAGAATTTTAAATATTAAAAAATTTACAAATTCTTTTTGATGTTTGAAAAGTTTTTTTTTTTTAAATTCTATTGAATATAGGAAAATATATTCATTATGATATATATATGTACTTAAACATGCATTAGATTTATATATACATGTGTTCACATATATGTTTTAATATAATTAATATAAAAAAAAAACACATACATAACTATTTTAATTTATATACGTAACGTTTGCTAGAAATTTCATATATTATATAATTATAATTTCTAATAGGAAAGTTAAAAGGAGCAAAATGTGAAATTTTTGTTTTAACTAGAAAATATTAAAAAGGTCATTTAATATGCTAATGCTTGTTATGTTTGTATATATATTTAAATTTCATATACATTTAGTAAATACATATATAATACAAATAAACGGATACATGTATTGTATATTCTTTTAACTATATCAATATTTCTTTCCAAACTCTTGTTATCTATTTTTCCTCTTTTTTTATAATTAATTTTTTAATATTTAATTCACAACATATAAGGTACTTTTAATATTTTTTCATTTCATTTTTTTTTATTTTTTTTGTTTTTTCTTTTTATTTTCCTACGTTTTTTAATTAATATGTTATAAGTGTTTGTTTGTATTTTTTTTCGGCTTTTTTAGTTATTTTTTTTATTTTTAATATCAAAAAAGACTTCTTTTCATTGTTTTGTATTTTAACATTAACTTTATATTATATAATTGCTTTTTTATCATATTATTTATATTTAAAAATTTATTAATCAATATATAATAAATATTATATAATAATTAAATAATATTTTTTTTTATAATATATAACATTCTTAGATATTCAATTTATAAGTTTTTAATTTGATTTTAAATTTTTTCTTTATTTTTATTATAATTATATTAAGTAGTATATTGATTCTGCTCCTTAATATATTATTCTTATATTAAATGAAATTTTTCTTATTTCTTATCTAAATATATATAATGCTATTTAAATTTTATTTTTAATTATTAAATATAAAGTAAAATTTTAATTTTTTTCTTTCCTTTATCTAATATCATGATGATAGTATATTATATAACTAATTTTTATGTGTATGCAAATATGAAATTTGCGATTATATAATACAATTACATAAATATATTGCACATATAAATATAATAATATATAATTTAAATAATTTTTAAATATTTAAAAATTAATATTGTGCATTAATGTACATATATAAATATATAATAATTATATTATTTCTTTTTTTTATAAATAATGTCATAAAATGTTCATTTATATACTTATATAAGTACTTATATAAATATATGCATCAATTTTATGAATACATGCAAAAATTTATATAAATTGTATATTTATGAAAATGTATGTTTTTAGTTCTTACTTATCCGACACGAATGAGTATTCGCGGAGGCAGCGAATAATTTAATTTTATAATAATAATATTATTATCATACTTAATGGTATCATTTTGTACTTGTATAAATACAAATACTGTATTTTTATAATATCGATGGAATAACATAAATTAATAATTTCTTGTGAAACAAAAAGAAATCAAAATAAATTTGCAAAATTAAAGTAAATTTTTTACGAAAATTTTTTATAGCATAAAAATACTTGAAAATATTTTTATATAAATTATGCAAACGCTTTTTTTCAAGCCTAAAACATTTGTTATAATAATGATAATTATAAATCGAAAAAACTTTTTTTATAAAAATATAATTAAATTTGTTGAGAATTTTTTAATAAAAATTGTTGAAATTAAACATTATGCAGAAAAAATAAAAAAAAAATACATATAAAGTGATTACGCATGTACAAATTAAAATTAAAAGCGATAAAACGCTTTCGTGTTGCAAACTGTGTTATCTAATACCAATTAGCATTACAAAATAAAATAAGTTCTTAATATTATTATTTATACTAAACAAATATTTTGAAAATAATGAAACCATAATATTGCTATGCAATTAATTTTTCACTACTAAAATTTTACTTTTAGTCTTAAAAATACAATTGGATTCAAGAAATATAAAACTTAATTAAATATTTATCGATTTCATATTGTATTTAATTTCTAATGTTTGCAAATAAATTTTAACATTTTTTTCTGTAAAGATTTTATTTTTATTCTTTTGAAATTATGGACAGATTCTTATTTGAATTGAATGCATTTTTATGATACAGAATAATAAATGTAACAATAATATCATTTTAATTAAGATTTTATATAAAAATTCGAAAAAAATAATAAATTGAAAATAATTTATTTAAAATAATAAAAGTAGCTGATTAAATTTTAAAGGTTGTATAAAACTTTTGTAGTTTTTCACATTTTTACAAAAACGCAATTCATAAATTAAAAATAAATTTAACGGTGTGAATGAAAGATCAGAAATAGAGTGAAGGCAAAAATGAACTGAAAAATGAAAGCAAAAAAAATTTATTAAAAAAGAATTTTTTTTTTATTCAATTAAGTTAACAATCAAAATTTATCCTTTTTTTTTTTCCTATTAAAAATGAACTTATATACTAAATTAAGGGTGCTTAAATTTTAATTAAAAATTTAACGCAAATATTTATGTATATTTATTAGAAAATTAACTAATATTTATAATATTACATATAATATTAAATATATTTATTAAAAGTTATTGTAATAATAAACTTTTTTCAAAAAATTTACAAAATATTATTATTTTTAAAGTTTGAGATTCAATATAAATTATAAATAATTTTTATAATGTGAATTTATTTTTAATTTTTACTTTTTTATTTAATATTAAATTTAGTATTGGAAGAGAATAAAAACAGCAAAAGTTAAAAAAATCATAATTTGAAGATTATTTTTAATATGCAGTTATGATATTATGCAATTTAGAGAACCTAATTGAAAAATATAATCTAATATTAGATCAAATTGAGAGAGTTTTGAAAATCTTTCAATTGTTTTAAATTAATTTGAATAAATTTTTAATTAAAATTACGGTAATTGAAAGCTTTAAGGATCTAAATCTTTATAACTCATACAATTTAGTATATTGATCTGAAATAAAATGATTATTTATGATTTTAATTGTTGTTAATTGTTTCATAAAAATTCTAATAAAAATTTTTATAGTAAAATAAGATTAGGTGAAGATAATTTCCTAATCGTTTCAAAACAATATAAAATTTCTTAGTCCGAAAACTGTCTTTACATAAAAGACTATCATAACTATACATATTAAAAAAAAAATTATGCAATAATAAAAATAATTAAAAATTAAATGATGAAAAAAAAAAAACTTAACAAAATGCAATTTTATTGCTAACTACTGCGGATTTTATGTGACAAATCGTAATAAAATGCATTTACATAAAATAGAAATAATAGTTTATAAAAATTTTATTAATTATCTTTTATATATAGCATATTATATTTTTTTTTATTAAAAATGTGTGTTATTTTTTTGCATTATTATTGTATGTATTGTATAATTAATGTATGTGTTAACTTTATACTTTATTTATTATATAATGTAATTTATTGTAATATAGAAGTAATTAGTTTGTTTTTTTTTTAATTATAATATTTATGCTGTGCTTCATTAATTTATTTAATTATGGAACTCAAACGCATAAAAATTTAAACAAAAAGATTAATTTGATATATAATACATAGTTATTTCTTTTTATTTTCGTTATAACCGATTAAGTACGTGCATTATTTTAGTGAAGACAGCATGTCCTTTAGTATCACTCATTCCAATTATAAAACAGAAATTGAAATTCAATAAAATTCGAATAATTTCATTTGATTGCATTTACAAGAAATGACATTTTAATTCAAAATAATTTTAATTAATTTCCAGTTTTTAATTTTTAGGAATTTTTCATTAAATTTCATATATTGAAAATATCTATATAGTTTTTCAATAGAGATTTAATAAAAAATTAAAAAAAAATTGCGGATTTGCTTTTAAAATTAACTTTAAATTCTATTACAAAAGATAATTTAAATTTAATTTAGGACTTTGCTTTCAAAAAAGTAAGAGTAATTTAATGAAATATTTTCTTTATTACAATTACTATAACATTCAATGGATATAATATATCAAACCAATAATTTTAGTTTTTAAAAATATTAAACATAAATATTTTGTTTTTCGGACTTATTACAAATAAATAGCGATAATACAAAAAAAATTTTTATTCAATAATAAATATTTATTGTGAAATAAAAATATTTATAAGAACAATTTACTGTCTTTACTATTACAATTTAATTTTATAATTAAAAAATAAAAAAGAATTATTTAAAAAAAAATAAAAATTTAATTTAATTTTTAGCATTAATAATTCAAAAAGTAAATAAGTATTGTGTTTTGTATAAACATTTTACACATTCTAAATTATTATTGAAAAACAATAAGTTTTCATAAAATAAAACAAAATTACATAAAGAAATTAAAAAAAAAAATTAATTAGCATTAAAAATTAAATCATGTATTTATTTCAAATAAAAAATTTTTGTAGAAATTTAATAGTTCTTATGGTTTTAAATTTAATTATTATTAAATTAATTATTCACTGCGCCTGCGGATCGCATTGTAATAATCGTACAATTGATGGATCACTCTTAGCACCTTCAATAAATTCTTCCAAACTTAATTTACCATCTTTGTTGCGATCCATTTGTCGAAATATTTTATCAGTTCGTTTTTCTGGCGTACTTTCATCTTCTGGCATTTTCATAACGGATCCAACCATTTTATAAATTGCCTAAAAATAAAATTTTCAATTTCATGTAAGGTTATTTATTTTAGTATCAATTTCAAATTGAAATTCGAAAATACTTACAGTTACAATTTCTAACATTTCTTGCCTTGATATATAACCATTCCCATCTAAATCATACATTGAAAAAGCCCATTTCAACTTTTGTTCTAATTTACCACGTGAAGTTACACTAAGAGCACACAAAAATTCCCGAAAATCTATAGTACCATCACCATTAGCATCAAATGTTCGGAATACATGTTCAGCAAACTACATTTAAAAGAGAATAATTAATGTAATTTCAATATTTGTGAATACTTTTAGGTAAGTAAGAAATAAAACTAATTTAAAACCGTTTTAATTGTATTGGAAACTGCATTGGAACTCCAAACTCCTACTATGTTCACAGATTTCCGAAGAAATACAATATTAATTACCTTGCTAGCATCACCATAAGGGAAGAAATTTCCATAAATTTTCTTAAATTCTTCTACCGATAAATGACCACTTGGACAATCTTTTAAAAATCCTTTATACCATTCTTGAATTTCAGCATCTACAAAATTGAATTTATAAAAAATACTTATATGTAATATTAAATTTAAAAATTTCGATTATCAATATTGATTACTAAAAATTTATTATTTTTACCTGTAAATTCTGTATTTTGTTTTAAATCTTCTAAAACCTCTGGTTTCAGCTTACTATTTTGTTTGCCCATTTTAAAAAAAATATCTTTATATATTTTATTATAGTACAAACAATTTTATTAAATTTTGATGACTTTAAAATATTTTGTATTTATAAAAGATGGCTTCCTTTTCAGTAATAAATTTCTTCTTCAAAAAACAATATTTATGTAATTTCAATCTTAATTCATGTGTTAATTACTTTAATGTTTACTTATGTAATTAATTTAATTCCAATTATATTTAGTTTTTATGCTGGAAACTGAGGATATTGTTCTTGAACGATATTATTTTATGTTAGTAAACATATGCGATATTTCAATTAAATATCCGGAGAAATATTAAATAAAAATGGAAAAAAAAATAAAAAATTATAATCAAGTAAATATTATGGAAGAAAGTTTTCTCTTCTAAAATTCTTATTGAAATTAAAAAATTTTGTGCTTAACAATATCTGATTTAATCTTAAAAATTCTTCGACATTAAAATAATTTTTTTTGAATAATAATTTAAATATTTATATTTATAATTTGACGTGACTTTATTCTTAAAATATTGTTGCTTATTAAAATGTTTTTCTTTTAATTTTTATAATTTCGAATATTTTTCTTTTTCATTAATAAAAACTAAATTTTATCTACTTTTTAATTAAGACGATATCTTTACTAATTTGGACGATAAATCGAACGTAATTATTTATAAGTTATGTTGTTCTTTTATTGCATTTTTTTTTTTTTTACTTGACAAAAGTACGTTGCTGCGTACAAGAAGGTTGTTGATTTCTTTTTAGTTGTTGATAACAAAGATAGAAGAAATTACTTGTACCTGTTTATATTTACTGTTATTTTGTTGAGAATTTTCATGAACTTCTTGACGTTTGCTGAAAAATATTAATAAAATTTTAATTATTCGTAATACAAATGTGTTTTATTCAATAAAAAATAAAATTCTAAAAATTTTTAAAAATTTTACAAGTAAAAGCGTGTGAAACATTATTGTGTGTATCAATTGTTACCAAAAAGTTCACTGTATTTAGTGCATTTTTGGTGGATACTAATCTGAATACCGGCTTGATCTAACTAATTTAGATATTCAATTTGAAAAGATTGCAATAGTATCTAATTGTTGTTACGGTAAAAGAATTTTACTATCTATGTAAATTGTGAAGTTAGTAATTCTTGTACCTCTAAGAAGGTGATAATTTTTATGTCCGGAAAAAATGCAATCTTAATTCAATTTGCGTTAACAATTAATATTAAAATTTTGTAATGTCTTTAATTTTCCATTTTGAAATTGAAAAAATTTTTAATAGTCGCTCAAATTTTGACTTGCAATTTTCGAGTTGGATTTTGTAAATTTAATTTCCCTATGAATTTCATATGTACATATGTTCTAAAAATTTTTTATTTTAATACGAAAATTCTGAATATTATTTTTCTATTAGATTAATGGATTAAATTAAATTTTTATGAGCTATTCTTTTTAAAGGCTTTAATCAATTGTATATTGGAAAAGACTCATAAGAATAATTATTGAATTATTTAATTTTGATTTTAGATGATGGCGTCCTGCAATTACTACATTTGAATTACTGTGAATATTATGTATGTGAAATATTCCTGTAAACATGTTAGAACTAAGAATAAAATCTAAAAACAATGAGAAAATTAAAATATTTAGGGGATTTTAGAAGAATTTTTCTAAAATATTAAAATTAAAAATTTTTAGGTTATGTTATATCTTTTTTATATATTTCTTCACTTTTTTTTGTTGTTTTTGGTTTTCATGTCAATATACATAAGAATAGCTTGATTTGTATTTTTTTTTTTTTGAATTTTCAAAAAAAAAATTTTATTTTTTATCATTTTTTAAATGTTTTCTTGGCTTTGAAATATTAAATTTTTAAATTTATAATTTATTATTTTAAATAATTTTTATTCTTTAATTGTTTTTTTTTGTTTTTTTTTTTTCAAAAGTATTGATTTTGTTCATAATTTTGTCTTGTATTTTTTTTTTTGGTTTTTATTATTCTTAATTTTTCCTTAATTCCAAATATTACTGTTTTCTTTTTTATTTTTTTTTTGTTTTGTAAAATTAAATATGTTTTATATGAATTTTAAATATAAATGTATGTATTTTGTGCCCTATGATCACAAAATGTGCGATTTAAGGGTTGTTTTTTTATTTTTTTTGAAATAACCACAATATTATAATTTTGTGCATTTCATTTAAAGGATTCGAATCGGTTATTTCATATAGCAATAGCATTTTTTTTTTAAATATGTTTAATGCCATATTATTTTTGAATTTTATTTTAAATATTTTTATGTTATGTAGTTTAAAATTTGCCCTAATGGGATTCGAATCCAATTATAAATGTTTTAATCTCATTATGTATTAAAATTGAGAATTTTTCAAAATTGTACCACCAAGGCACTCTTAATTTAATGATATAAAAATGATATAAAATAAGAAAATCAGATTCTAACAAAATTGAGAATTTTTTTTTTGTATATTAGAATTATTAGTTTTTTTTAAGTTTAAATTTCTCTAAAACAAATAAATAAATAACATTTTTTGTATAGCTTACATTTTTTTTGAAAAAATTAATTAAATTTTAAAATATTAAGAAAATATTACAATATTTTTCTTTTTTTATATTTTATAGAAAAACTAGTCCAATTATAAAAAGAATTTTTAAATTTTTGAAATTTTGCATACTTTTGAGCGTTTTTCTATCTTCCTTTTGGTTAAAAACAAATAAATTTTTTTTTGCTTTTTAATTTTTTTTTTCAAAATTTCGGTGAATTTTATACTATCGATGATTTTTGAAATGCTTTCCATATTAAATAATGATCAATTTAATATTTTTTATAATTTAAATTTGCTTTTTTTTTTTGTTATTTTATATTTTAGATAAATTTACAATTATCTACTAAAATTATGTGCAGTTGAATAGCAAAGGAGTTTGTTGTTTAGATGAAAATTTTTTATGTTTTTTAATTTTTTTTTCTTATCCTTATTTTTTAATTTTACTCTTTTGTCGTGATTTTTCTTTTGTTTTTTTGTTTCTTATTTGCTAATTATTTTAATATGAAATTTGTGTTTTTTTTTGTTCGGTTTTGTAATTTTTAGTTTTTTTAAAATTAAAGTTAGTATATTATTTTTAAATAACAGCGATATCAAATATTTTGTAGATTGTTTTTTTTTTTTTTTTAAATTTTTTTTCTTTTTTGACCATTTAGGTTCTATTAAATTTTGAATGTGTTCAGTTTGGAAGGTTTACTTTATTTTTTTTTTAAATAATAAATTTTTAAATTGTTTTAGATTCTAAAAGTGCTAGAAACTAAAATATTAGTTTAATTACGTAGTATTTACAAATATTTTATAGCGCCAATGAATATTTTATAATTAGAAAGGAAAGATGTAGCTAGGCCTAAATTTATAGAAAATTTTTGAAATTTTTAATTTATATTTTGAAATTTCTTTAAACATGGATTTGTTCTTCTAATAAAAGAAAAATTATATTTAATTTGAATGTTGAATGAATGTTGAATGAAATCAAATACGGTTTGATTTAAAGTAAACAAGGGGGCATTAAATTATATGAACAGCGAGATAATGTAAAATTTGATAGAAAGGAACTATTATCAATTATCAATTATATCAATTAAAAATTAAATTAAAAAATAATTTTTAAATTTTTAAAAATGAAAATTTTAAAGATTAAAATTAAATGAAGTAGTTTAATGGTTTAATACAGATTAAAACTAAATTTTAATTAAGTCTTAAAATAAGAACTAAGTGTTCTTACTTTACAAAAAATTTTTAGATATAATTTTCTTTTAATAAGAATATGTTACAGTTTATTATGTTCTTTATAGTACAAAGTTTTCTAAGAGACTAAATTAACATTATCAAAAGAGTAAAGCAATTGTGAAGCAAATCCATATAAAATAATAACTGTATATTATTACAAATACTTAAAAATATTGTATGATCATACCTATCGTTCACAATAATATTAACATGTATAAAGAGCATCGATAACTAATTAGAATGGATCAAATTATAATTCTAACAGAATATAATAAATTTAAATTAATATTCAAATTTCTTAGAAATATAATTTAATTCCTTTAATAAAAAAGAATTTGTTTTAGACTTTAATTTAAGAATAACGAGATTGGTAAGAAACTTAATAGATTTAAGAATGAAGAATAAAATAATTTAAAATTTTTATATTTTTAGGCCTAAAATTTACGAGAGAAATTTATAAATATAATCGCAGGTTTGATGAGTGCAAATGAAGAATTTTTAGTCATTTTTAGGGCTCAAAACATTATAATTTTTTCTTTTTTAATTTTTAATTTATATTTGTTTAACAATGAATCCTTAATAGTGGTCATAATATCAAAATCTATATTTTGATAATTGTTCAATTGAAAATTAAATATTTTTATTGTATTTCATTTTCAATTGAACAATTTTGTATGTTTTTTAGTATCATGTTTTTTTTTCTTTTTTTTTTGGGATAGCGATAGCTGTATGAAACCCATATATTATATTTTTACAATAAATTTTTTTAATATTTATTAATTTTTTGATTATTTTTTATTTTTTTGGTATTTTTTTTTATTTTTTTTATCTGTGTTCTTATAAAGATAAATTTTATATTTGAAAATTGCTTTAAATTTTACACTAGGTTTGCGCGAATAAAAAAATTATAATAAATACAAAAACTAATAATTTGGTTTAATTACTAAAACACAAAAAAAAAGTTAATAAAATAAAAAAGTATTTAAAATAATTATTTGAAATATTTAAATTAATTTATTTTGATTAGGATTAGGTTTTGCAATTAATATAAAATTAATTACACATTTTTTCGTCTTACATTCAATTAAAATGAGTTTAATTTTTAAGTGATTTTATAGATTTGATTCTTAGAGATATTAGAAATTGTGTACGAATTTGTTAAAAGAGGTTGCTTATTAAAATTTCTAGCGTTTTTATTTCCCAATTTCATACAGTTTTCAAATTTTTTGTTGAATTAAATTTCTACTTTAATTTTAAGCAATACTAATGAAACATAGATTGTTTGCAAAAGTTATTGTTTGGTTCAGTATAACAGAATGTCGGAATATTGGAATAGCTACAAGAAAAAAAAGCTTTATAGAAAAAAAATTTCCAATTAATTTTGTAATTTAAATTTAAAGTGATCATCACCTTCAGATATCATCTTAAATATAATAATACAAAAAAAAATTGATCATCTGGAAATTAATATTAATAATTTAAAAAAAAATAATTAACTTAAATTAAGTGTATACTTAAAACAAATAATGAATAGTAATTAATAAAAAAAATATTTGGGTGTTTTTATGAAAAGAACACAAGAATTAAAATTTTAATTTAAATATTTAATTTTACAAAATATAGCTATGTACAGAAAATTAATTATGTTATAGACTAGTTATTTAATTAAAAAACAAGAATTTGTATTAAAATTTATAAAATAGAAATTTAACAAAAATAAAATTTTTGAAATATAATTGTCATGGAAATGTATTAGCTTTTATAATTATATAAATATGTTTTATACATATACATATATTTATTAATTATTATAATCTGTGTTTTTAAATTTAATTATATTTTAAGTATATTTTAGTAAATAGATGTTTTAGTAATTGGTATAAGGTTTTAGTTTCTTTTTTTTTTTTTCTTGAAATCACGTTATTAAACTTGAATTATTAAAAAAAAATGAAAAATAAAATGGCTAGAAAATATATATATTTATGTATATATATTTTAAAGTATTATAAATAGTAATTGTGTATGTAAAATATATAGAACATACAACATTCTAGTTATAGTTTGCATGTTTTTGTGTTTTTTTTTAGTTTATTAAATATATAGTAATAAAGGCGTTATTTATAGAAAAATAGAATTTTATCGATTAATAAATATTTTACGTTAATTTTACGTTTATATTTTGTGTTTTCTTCAAATTAAATATAATAGCGTTAATAGTTTATTTAAAAAATAGTTTCTATAGCATTATTAATAAATTTTATTAAATTGATATACAAAAAAGAATATTTTATTAAAATTATATGAAAATAGATTAAATAAACTTGAAATTGAAAATGAATTCAAAAAAATTACAGTTTCATATTACTTTTTATAACAATTGGAATGAAATATTAGATTAAGTAAATTCTGATCTGTTATAAACTTTATGAAATTTTTGGAATTGTCACCTACTTCAAGTAGATTTTTTGAATTTTAAAATGTTTTATTTGGATTTTTAATGCGATTTTTTTCATGTGTTCCATCTTTTAAAAATGTAATTTAATAAAATATGAAAGGAAAAATCTTAATAAGATGCTTAGTTATTCGTTACCTAGTTCATATGTTCAAATAACTTTAATAAGCTGAATCTGTTCTAAAATTAATTTACTAGTTACAAACAAAAAAAAATAATTTTTGTAAATTTTTTTTTGAGTCTTGTTAAGCTAATATAATATGAAATAGAAATTTATATACACAAATTTAAAATATAGCTAAATAATCTTTTACAGAATTTTAATTAAATTAAATAAACTGAATTAAATCATAATATTATAGATCAGAACATAATTATAATTATTTTAGTAAATTAGAAATAAGATACTTTTACTGTTTTTAATTTGTATTATTGAATTTTATATAAAAATTACAAATTCTTTTAATATCCTTTTCGAAATTTTTGAGTATACAAAGTTGTAATTAGTTTTCTATTTAGTATGAAACTATCATTCAGAATTAATTATTGAATAGAAGTATATAGTCGGAAATTATTGAATTAATATACAATTTGAGTTTTATACAAATATAAACACAAAGCTCATGATTTGAAATTACGATTTGAATGAGCTTCTTAGAAAATTTTTTCAAAAATATGTTTTGAGAGGAAGAGACTTCAAAAAGAATATAAATTATTTTATAAGAAAAAAAGAAATAAATGAAAATTTTTTATATTTTGTATATTTAAAATATTATATTAAAATTTTTTCATAAATTTATAAAGATAATCGGAAAATGAAATAACAACAAGCACATTGAAGGAGGGAAATTTTGTAAACAATTGCGTAAATGCACATCGAGATTAAAGTTTTTTAATTTTTTAATTTTTTTTCCCACAATGGCTTTGTATTGCAATTGAATAGTGGTAATTGAAGGATAATTAAACAGTTTTATATATTTTTAAAATAAATTGTTGTTAAAATTAAAATTATTTTTATCAAAATTATGAAAAAAAAAACATTTTTTTTTAAATATATTTAAAACATTTACATAAATATTTTTAATTTACACATTGATTTTTGAATGCATATGAATGAAAAAATTTTTTTTATTATTAATTTTTAAATTCTAGAGTTTCTCTTTTTAGTTTTAATTCTATTCAAGTTCTTAAGATAGCTTTTGGATTTGTGTTTTTCTATGAAGCATTTTTATTTATTTCATACATTAAATTTTAAATTTAATTTTTGTATTAAATGTACATACATTTATAAATATAATTTTTACATGTAACTAAAGTAATATTTTCTTTTTTTTTTTTTATTAAATTTTATTGATTGTTCTTCATCATTAATTTAGTATTTTGTATTTTGGTTTTTTGTTTTTATAATTTTAAATATTAATTAAAATTTTAAAATAAAAAATATTGATGTACATAAGACGCATTTTTAAAAATTGTTTATTTTTTCTTATATTTTTTTTTAATAAAAATTACATTTCTTTTATTAATATTTCTATTTTTTCGTTATTTTTTTTTTAAATCGACAATTTTTTTATTCAATTTTAATTTTCTTTTTGTATTTCAATAATAATTATTATCGTTCCCTTTAATATATTTTATAATTGGGTAATATAATAATTATTAATTATTATGTTAATTACATACATATATACGAATTTTAATTATTTCGAATAAATTTAATAAATTGTGGTACGTTTGATTTTTTTTTTATTTATTTTTGGTTCTGTTTTAAAAAATAAAAACTTACATAATTGTTTTGTTAAAATTTGTTTTTTTTTTGTTTAAATTTTTATTATTTTATTTTGCCTTGGTGGGTTTCGAACCCATTTCTTTTTCTGTTTTCTATTTCGAATATTTATGATGTGGATATTATGTGTGTATGTAATATGTATGTGACTATACTTATGTTAATATTATCAAAGAGATAATTTTGAAGTATGTATGTATGTATATGTATATGCAAAAATGTAAAACCGATTAAAAATTGTAATTTATTTTTAAGATTTTCTTATTTTTATACTTATACAAGTTTCATTTTCATTTCAAGTACAATATTTTCTAGATTATATTTTATAGTTAAATTTTTATATTTTTTTCCCATTTCATATGTATGTATGTATGTTTTTTTTATACATATTATAAGTGAACGTATAAATTCATAAATGTGTGTATGTTATATTTTTGTTTTTTTCTTTGAACATCTATTTACACTATTGAAGAACCTATAACGCATATTTTTTTTCTTTTTTTTTTATATAATATTTTATTTATAAATTTATTCTTTTAAGTGTCTATGTTATAATTTGCGTTTTCGATATTATTTTTATGCGGTACTTTTAAGTTCTGTTTTTCGTATCGGAAAATTTAAAAGTAAAAAATTTATTACTACAAGTATGTAGTTGAAGGAAAATAAGAAAAGTAGAAAGCAAAAATTAAATAGGTGATAAAATATATTGCATAACTTCAGGATATCATATGTTTTATTTCATTTTAGATTTTAATTTTTTAATTTTTTCATTTTGAAATTTTAAATGCAAATTAGTAAATTATTAAAAATTTATTACAGGACTTAATTTTACTGCCAATATATTTTTTTAATTCCGTATATTATGCTATTTTGTATTTGATATCGACTAGAATAGAAATTATTGTGAAAAATATAATTGCAATGAAAAACTTAATTGTATCTTCAAATTTAATCAAATAATAAGGCTCAATTACAGATGGTTGTATAATATCAATTGAAAGGAGAAAAGAAATAATAATTAATGAAAACATTAACAGAATTATTATGTTAAACTAATAAAAATTTACGATTAAAAAATTCATTAATCTTTTAAATGTTCATCATTCGATTCTATAAAATATTTTTACATTGTTTAATATAAAAATTATAAATCCATCAAAATTTAAAAATAACTAATTATTTAAGAAAAATTATGTAGTTTTTCCAAATTAATAATACATGGGTACATGTGTACATAACAATTTAATGTTATGGAATTATTCATAGGAAAATTGTAAAATATTGTTTGCTTTGTATTGATATATATATATATATATTGCATCTTCATTACTGAATTAAAATTCTATCTATAAAGAAACATTATGGCAGTTTTTTTTCTAATTCTCAAATGAGCTACACAAGAAATTAAAAGTTAATTTTTATATTAAAAATGAGCAAAGAAAAAATAATATTTATGGTAAATAATTATTCAATTAATAAGAGTTCATTTGATAATGCAATAAAACAAAAATTCGCTTAAATATGTTTGTTTGTCATTAAATTTAATTGGTATGGAGGAAAGCTATCTTAGAAAGGTAATTAATACCATCTTTCAATAATATTTAACTATTCTGACTGATTTTGAGAATTAAAAATGCATTTTTGAAAATAATTCCATGATATTTCTGAATTTTTCTTTGCTTATCGCACAGTAAAGTAAATTTAATTTGTTCATTTGAATTAATGAGAAATTTTTTTAAGCTTAAAAAATGATGATTTACACTTTTGCAATAGAGAATTTAATTACAATATTAAATTTCAATTGTGGTTAAATAATTTATTTAAAAAAATTAAACTAATATTTTATAAAATGAAAATTATTTTGAAAATTTTCTAATACAAAAATTTTTAATATTTTTGTTTATTGGTTAGTGTGTTGGTTTTTCTTTTTATTTTAATTCTATGTTTGTGTGAATATTTTTATGTAATATCAAATTTTACAAAAACTTAGAAAACTATGTAGTTTTTAAGATAAAATTTAAATTTTTTTGTTTTTTGTTTTATTATGTTGCTTTTTTTTTTTCTTTTGATTTGTAGTATAGATAAAAAAGAATTGGAAAGACGGTAAAATAGAAATAATTTTTCTCTTAATATTGTGAATGTATGTATGTATGTAAAATGTTCTTAAATTTAATTCATTTTATTTTTTTTTTATTTTGTTTTCTTTGCTATAATTAATAAATATTGTAATAATTAAAAAAAAAAAATTTTTTTCTTGTTTTTTTTTTCAATTATTTTCTAAATTTATGTTTTGTTTTAAATTAAAAAAAAAAGAATTAATTTTTAATGTATTTATGGCGCCAACATTTTTGATAATTCTTCATCTTGCAGACAACCTTTCAAAAACTCATCTTGTGTTAATTGACCATCATTATTTTCATCCATTTTGGCAAATATATTTTTTGCTCTTTCTTCGGCTGAATCAGCTGGACGATTCGACGAACATGCACCTAACATATCGTAAATTGCCTAAAAATAAGATAAAAAAAATTTTTATAAATTTTAAAAAATATTTTTTTTTCGTAAATAATAATTATATAACAATTTTATGTGATGAATTGAAATTGGATTTGAAAAAATCTATAAAAGTTATCTATAAGTAAACGGATTAGGTATCAAAATAATCTTTATGATTTTCGGAGAGGCCCATGACTTTTCTATCCATGTGGGTTAGGTAAACTTTTTAAAGTAAGAATTTTTTGAGGACATATGAACATTTTGTTTTCTCAATTTTTTCTGGAAATTTAGCATAAAATAAATGTATAAATAAATGTAGAATTAATTTTTTCATATTTCAACACTTTTCTATTTCGAGATACAGCGATTACTATATTTTATATCACACGACACAATAACATCGAAATGGAAACTAGTATAAATTTTGGAAAGTTTGAGTTTTTACGACGAATCACAATTATAATGCAAGGTTTGCAGATGATGCCATTACTTTTCAATGTTATTAACGAACAAACATTATTTTTACCGATACAAATATTAATATAATATATGTATCTGTTTTTATTTGAAAATATTTGGCGAGTATTTAAACGAAAATTGATTCCTAAAATTTGACTTATGCAAGGAAAACATCAGTTCATGCGCTACTCTTAAGTGTCTCCATTAACTTATATTTTTACCGATCGCATTGCATACAATAATCGAGGTTATATGATGGCATCAAATTTCACGCCCTTCATTGTAGGGAAGTATAAATAAACTACTAAGAAAGTTTTCGGCCTTTCGGTCTCCGATTTTCATGAAAATTTGTATATCAGTTTCATGATTTTACATTTTTGAGAAAATAATTTTTAAGAAAATATTCAATAGATTAAAATCTGTTTGTCGATTTTCTTGAAATTTAATATTTAAGTACTGTTTGCTACAGGAACATATGAATAACTTTTCGCGGAATTGGGATGGCGTAAAATGAGCTTCTGCAAAGAGTTAAATTTATATTTTTCCAGGTATGCTTTCTAAAATAATCTTGTGCAACCTTCGCTAAACTGGGCAATACATCGGGTATGCTCTGTATCAGATTTTTTATTCTAAAACTGATCGGAAAACGAGCGACCACCGCCATTTAATAGTAAAATGAAATAGCATGTTGAAAACAACATGTTAGTTTTGAAAATTTATATCCTTCTTGTCTGAATATTTGTAATTCTAGTTTTTTACATTTTACAATGATATTTCGCTTCTAAGTCATTTCAATTAGATCTTTCGTGATTTAAATTAGAAAAAAGTAAGAAATTTATAAATTTCTACCAAATCCCTTATAAATCCCTTACTTTGATTAAAAAAATAAACACTCTGATAAAAATGAAAATACAAAAAAGAAAAATAATAGAAAAAAAAGGTTCTCCTTTTCTAGTTATTCATTTTTATTTTTAACTTTTTTTTTTTATTTTCGTTTTTTACAAAATTTAATATGCACCTGCTGTTCATGCCTTTCAACTACTAATAAAGCTGTTATGGTTTCAGTCTAATAATTTACAAAAAAAAATCCTTTATTACTTTTATTACTACATTATTTATATATCTTGCTTTTTTCTGTACACACTATGTTTTCTATTTATTTATTTATTTTTTTTGTTCTGTGTGTGTAAAGTTAATAACATACAAAAATAAATAAAATATACACACATAAAACCTTAAAAGTTGAAAATGAAATAAAAAGTAAATGTAATGAAAAAAAATATTCTTAATTGCCTACAATCTCCTCACCTAGCTATAACAGAAAGTGAAGTTGGGTGAAACCAATGGATTGTAATGTAGCACTTTTCCCCTTACCAAATGAAAATACTGCTTTTAAAAATAATCAACGTATCATATTACTAAAATTACTTTTACTCATGTATGAATATATTTCAAAGATTGCATACATTTAGGGTGAGACGAAAAAAAATTAAAGAGCCGTTAACATAATGTTCGAATTTAAGGATTTATTGCGTGAGTTAAGAAAAATAAATGTTTTTTTAATGGCGTGGCATTTACCATTATAAAAGTTCGAAAAAGTTTGCAGTTTCGGTAATATAAAGTGCCGAAAAATTGAATTGTACAAATTTCTTGTAAAGGCGATAACTTGAGAAGAAGTGGGGGTGCAAAAAAAATTTCTTCTAACGAAATGAACTATTCATTATTGTCTAAAAGCTGCTAATATTTCAGACTCGGCCTAACATGCGAACTAAAAGAAATATCAAAATTTTGGGAAAAACGGGTTTTAGATAACGGTACATTTTAACGGCCATTTTGTTTATTTAAAGTTCAAATATGTGTTGAGGTAGAAGAACCCGCCACTACTTTTCTGCGTTTGCATAATTTAAAATATGCTTATGGTTTTGCTGTAATAAATAATTAAATGACATTTTTAGGGATTTGTTGGTTTATGATTTTTAAAGGAGGGGTGATAGGTAAAAATTTTCTTTTACGGAAATAAGTTTCTGATGAAGATCAATGTACATATGAAATTTAAGACTTTTATCTTCAAGGGCGTAAAGATTTTGTAAAAATGTCAGTGGACCGAATGAAACTAATGAGCAATTTTTTTCGAATTTTTTTCGAAAAGTGCTAAAAATGAAAAAAATTTAAGAATTGGAATGGTACAGGTATTCAAGTTCAAATTAGAACTCAACTGTTTTATATTGGTAGACTTTTAATTACGTAAACTAAAATAAAAAAAAATTATTTATTTGTTTTTTCTGTATGTGTGTGTGTGGCTTTTCTTTTTTTTTTATCTAAATTTAGAAATGTAATATTTGTAGAAGAATAAAAAATGAAGGACTAATTATATGTACACATTTTTAATACATATGTTGAATTTGAAAATTTTTGAGTTAGAAAAATTTAAGTAAAACAAGAATAAAAATAAATTAATAGTTTTTTTTTAAACTGACCAGCAGATTTATGCGTATAGTTTATTATTTTCTAGTTTACATTATTTTGTACGTTCTTAAATCTGGAGATATAATTTGAAAACATGTCCGAATTCGGTTTAATTAATTTATGTGCATACATATGTATATGTTATAAATTAATTCAAATTAATAGACCTCTATACACTCCACTATACTTTAATTAAATTTGAAATTTTAGATGAAAGCGTATTGTGAGATGGGCGATAATAAGCAATAACAACTCTGCTATTCAAGAAAATACATATTAAGTATATGTTGGCCGAATAATTGCAATTTTAACTTTGCAAAATTATAATACATCGATATAAATGCTATGTAGCAAGACTCAATGATTAATCAAGAAAAGATTATAGAAAAATATTTAACGCAAATTTCACATGTTGGCAGGTTTTTTTTTGAGGTTATATTCGTTCTAAATTTTATTTATTTTTTTATTAATTATCAATAATATTTATTATGTGCTTACATTCCTATTTATATCCTTGTAGAGAAGAAATCACTTAGATTTACATAACTGAAATACTTGCATAACAACAATTGAGTACAAATTAAGGTTTAAGAATATAAGAAAAGCGGTTTCGTAAGGCAAACGAGATAACCTTACCTTTGGTATTTTTTTTATCTTAATATCTTTATTATTGAAAGAAGGGAAACTTTTAATACAAGTAATTATGCTGAAATATTACTGAGATTTCTAACAAGAATATTTTCCGACATTAAGCATTTTTCTAGTACTTTTTCTTTTATATTATTAATTTTTATTGGTAGTAGTTCAAAATATGCCTGAGTATGAAGTTTGCGTGTTGAATTATAAATAAAGTTGGGTCAAACCAATGGTTTGTATTGTAGCACTTTTCCCTTCAACAAGTGAAAATTCTGCTTTTAAATACAGTCTATGTATACCTATCACACTATTAAAATTATTTTCATTCATATACAAAACTATTTCTAGGATTGCATATATTTAGGATGACGCATATATGCAGTCTTTGAAATAAAGCAAAAATTCATATAAAAAGGGGTTAACACAATGCTCGATTTTAAGGGTTAGTTGTGTGAGTTAAGAAAAATAATTATATTTTTTAATTTCATGGAATTTACCGTTAGCTTTTTGCGTTTATAAAAATTTCGAAAAGCTTGCGGTTTCGGAAATATAAGGTGTCAAAAATTCAAATTTTACGAATTTCAAGAGGTGATAACTTGAGAGGGGGTGGAGATGGAAAAAAATTTTCTTAATTTTTTTAGATATTAACAAAATAAACTATTTGTTAATATCTAAAAGCTCCTAAAATTTCAAGCTTCTACATTTGGAAAAAAAGGACTTTAGATAACGGTAAATTTGAACGGCCATTTTGTTTTTCTAAAGTTTAACTATAGCATACCGCGTAAGGGGAAGCAAGCCACTGCCTTTCTGCGTTTGCAAAATTTCAAAAATGCTTATGGTTTCATTGCAACAAATATTTAAAAAAGGCCATTTCTAGGGTTTTGGGGGGGTATAACTTCTAGAGGGGGGGAGATAGGTAAAAATTTTGTTCTACGGAAATAAGTTTCTAGTGAAGATCTATGTACGTATTAAATTTCAGCTTTCTATCTTCAAAGGTGTAGAAGTTTTGTAAACAAAAAAAGTGTCCACGGACGGACGGACGGACGGACAGAGTGAAACTAATAAGCACTTTTTTCAAAAAAATTTTTGGAAAAGTGCTAAAAAGGAGGTTGAGTATTTATTTAAGTAATTTACTTTGAGCTACTTGCAGTTTTTGTATATATCAGTATTAGCTTTATCAGTAATAAGAGGACAAGCATACCCTAAATTTGGTAAGAAAACTATCCTCGTGATGATTAATTTATTCTGCTTCGAAAGCAAGGACTCTCTATTAAAAATGATGAAAAGTGTTTAACAACTTTTTCTATACCGTAGTTATTTTAACAACAAGTCTGGTCTAAAATAATTATAATTTGATATTAAAGATTTTTTTCTAATCTTTCAAGCGAATCTTTTTTTAACTGAAGACTTTTCTTTTTAAATGAAGTGTACTTTGGGTAATTAATATTTTCTGTAAAGATAGGTAATAATTTTTGTAAAAAAAATTTTTTGTAAAAAATTTTTTAAGAATTTTAATTATTTCAAGAAATTTCAAGGTTCCAAAATAAAACTTTTATAATTGAAATTTTCTTAACATCTTATATAGGACGACTATATTTTTATTATTTTACATGTAGAATTTTACAAACATATCAGGGATGTCAAAATTTTAACTACATTTCCAGAAATCGAAAACTCGTTTGAGTGTAATTCAATAATTTTTTTGCCGTTCTTCACTTCATTGCGAAAAAAAATCAAATTATACTTACAAGACAATCTAAAAACGGAAAAGCAAACACTATCAAACTTTTGGCAATAGTTTCTTTACCGCTAAGAGCGGCTACTATTGAAATTGGGCATCAATTCCAAAAACGGGTTCCAGTTTGAACCTTAATCGACAACTCAAAAAGATTGTTTTAAATAAGTGTTTCAAAAAATAAGAAGTCACCTGCTTGAAATTTGGCGGTCCGACCATAGCCTAGATATATTTAGAAATTTATGTAATGTAAGCTAGCTAAGTCCATCCTAAAAGCTAAGCATAAGCATTTAAAAAACTAATTGAGGTAATTTTACGAAATTTGGTAAAAAAGTGAAGAATTGCAGTTTATGACGCACGCTTCAAAAATTTTGTTCAATTGTATACATACATATGTAATCGACAGCAAACAAATAGAAATAACTAAATTTGTTCTTTTATACACTTCACAAGTACACCCCCTGTTAAGCTTTCTCATTGCCAAAAATTAAGAATACAAAATTTTCTTTTAAATCATATTCTGAAATCATTCATCAAGCTGTTTATATTTAAGGTTATATTAGTACTAAATTGTGTACGTACTTAAATTTTGAAAAAAATTAAATATACGGTCAAGTCGCTATTTGGCCTTTCATTGTTTTTTATAAATTGCACGTTTATACATTAAACAGTTTTGTGTGCCATGTCCTTTGTTTCACTTCTCATTTGATATTTTGGTATTATGCAAAAAAAAAAATAAAATTATTATATAAGACAAACTTTTTTAATTCTTTTTAAACTTTTTATTTTTTAATCTTTTTTTTTTTGGAGGGATTTAATAGCACGAAATCCTATAGGCTTTATCAATTTTGTTATTTTATAAAAATTGAATTAACATTTTTCTCTTTTACCAAAGTCAAAAAGGAAAGGCAATATTCGCGCATAAATACCACACAAACAAACAAGGTATAAAATTAAGGGAAAACAAGAAAAAATAGAGTTGACCGTGTCAACTTTGTGATACCCGTACGAATTGTTATCCTATATTCGAATATGTCATACCTGCCTATGGAACAGACTATCACTTTAAGTTGCCGTATTACCATATTAATATATGCAAAATTTCAGTACTGTGTTTTCAATATTTTCTTTATGTTGTATGACAGGTAGCAGAAGGAGCCAAGCAATTTCAACGACTTTTATCAAACACATTAGCCCTACTGATATATTTGCTTGTGTGAAATTTCAATATCACACCTTTTATAGTTTCCAAAATATAGCCAAATAATTTTTGAAATTGTATGGCAGCTACCCGAACCAGTACTCTGATCATGTCCAATTTAAATAATAGGGTTCTGGCACTTATAAATCATTTGTGAAAATTTGATGAACTTCAGCTCAATTATTTTTTGAATTATCGCTGGAACAGACGGACAGACCGACAAAGCTGAATTGACTGAGAATTCGACGCTGATCAAAAACATACACTTAAGTCTATATCTCAGACCGTTATTTCTTAGTGTTACAAATGATAACGCAAATTTAGTATACCCTTCAAACATGCGTTCGTACGGCCATAAAAATTGACGAGGAATAGGATTTTTTCTATTTTATTGTAAAATTATAAGATAGAAAAAATTAATAAATCACACGAATTCATTAACATTCAAGGACGAATTAAGCATAATTACATATATATATATATAATATATAGATCGTGTGGTTTTATAAATTTTCGAATTACATTTGTTCTTAATTTATTTTTTTTAGTTTTAGTCAAACCTGTTTAACTTTTTAGCTATAATTGAAAATTAATGTTTTAAATCAATTCCATTGAACTTAACTCCAATTTCCATTCTACGAGTATAAATGAAATTTAATTACATCCTTATACTTAAAAATCAGGTGGAACACTTATACAAGGAAAAAAAATAAATTGAAAAGATTCTGAGAAAAGCTACAGTTTATGATTAAGAAATCAAGAAAACCATAAGAATAAAAAAAAAAACAAATAAATCTTCGAGAAACATAAAAATCCAATTTTTAAAAACAAAAAAAAGCATAGAAAAGCAATCAGGAAACTTTTCCAAAAATTTATTTTAAAGTTTATTTAAGGTTATTTTTGAATCTATTGAAATTTCTTGTCAAATATTTAAAGAAAAATTTCAACTTTTTTATAACTAAGTTGAACACATAAACAAAGAAAACTTGTTAACATGTTTATGGAAAAGTTAAAAACACAAAAAAAATTTTTTCTTTTTAGTTTCTTCACTTATATTGTTGGAACATAAAATTAAATTTAAAAATTTGTTATAAGTAAGTTGACTATGAAACTAATTTGGTAATTAAATTAAAAAATTCTTTGGTACATAATTTTTTAATTTGAAATTCTTATTCTATGAAATTGGAATGGAAGGGAAGTGTTGTAATTGAAAAATTTTTTGTAAATGACAGTGAATTTTTAAATAACTTTAAAAGATTAATCAACTGGAACTGAGAGAGATTATAAATTTTCTTCTGAATTCATAATCTCAAACAGAATGAAATTTTAGAAATTTTTATGAAATTTAGATTGTACTTAATCCAATGAATTTCTTTGGCAGTTTTTTATAAAACACAACAGCTTGTTATAAACATGACAGTAAATGAATGTCATTAATGATATTATTATCAAATTTTTTTTTTGAATATTAAAAAAAGAATTACAAACCTGAACTATTTTTGTCATTTCTTGAATATCTATAACGCCATTACCATCAACGTCATACATTCTAAAAGCCCATTTTAATTTTTCTTCTGGAGTTCCACTTGACGTCACATCAATAGCCAAAAGGAATTCCTGTAATATAAAATAAAAGAATAATTTAGTACAAATTTATTTAATAAAAATATTTATAAAAAATTTTTTAGTTTGAAAAGTCTACAATATAAAATTTCAAATATGTAGAATTGTGGAGTTTTTCAAGCCCTAAAAGGTATAATGGTACCAAATCGTGAAGGCTGCAAAAGAAATGTAATTCGACTATGATCTGGATCGTTGATATAGCATACGGATAGATTCAGGACAAACAGTCTATATAGTTGATGTTTTGTATTCCTGCCTCAAGTACATACAATTAAGTTGTGTTTAGAAGCATCACCTACAGGAAATTAAGAATATGCATTCACGAGATGGACTGGTAAATTTATTAGCGCTACGGGATAACAAAGTGGATTGCAAATTATTGTGGAATAGCCTTGCTGTTTTGAACGAGTTGGAAATTCCACGGAGGTTAACACACATTTGACTGCCAGGTCGCAACAGAGTTAGTGTTAATTGTCTATATGACTAACATCTAGGTAAAGATAAGAGATTGAATGGAGTCGGAATGCAACCAATACTGGTTTGCTTACTAGTCAAATTGTTCTTACTTCTATACTCTATATTACGCAAGGGAAGGAACAGTCGTTTATTAACGAACTTTCTGATGGAACACGGTCTAGTGAACAAATACTTCCATGCGCTGAGGAAATCACAGACTACTTTCCGTGAATTCTTTTGCGAACATTTGGACCTTTCGGATGTTGTGTCCGCTTATTGAACGATATTTACTGGTTGACGAAACGTGCATTACAGAGAATTAGTTTTCATGGGGATTAAAAATTAAAAATATTATATTATTTTAATCAAATTTTTTATTTATTAAATCAAAGGCTCATATAAAAGAAACCCAGTTTTTCTTAAATATTACATAAGACTACAAACATTCTATTTTCTAGATATTTATCTTTAATAGAAATTTTTGTTTGCGTAATATTCTTATAGAAACTATATTTTTATTTTATTCATATTTTATTTAATTTTCTTAACAATTTTATTCTCATTGTGAATTTATTAAATTTTATACAATAAAATTATGATTTTATTAAATTTTTTTGGACTATTTGAATTTAATAATGAAGAGTTTTTATATTTATAGAGAACATATGTATTATGTAATCTATACTAGCCATTACATACACAAAAATACATAATATTATTATATTATGTGCCTATGTATATACGCACAATTCCCATTTAGATAATTTCAATTAAATACATTATGCATATATAGAATAAATTTAATGATTACTGATTTTTGTAACTCTGATGCGAAACGAAGCAAACAAGCATTCAAGAAATGGAAGAAGAGAAAATAAAAGTAATAAATACTTATACATATATATATATACGAGTTTCCTGTACAACTTCCGGATCATCATCAAACTGGTATTATCATTATAATCATTTAAATCATCTTCAATATGAAAGAAAATTCAAATAATCATAAAGAAAAAAAAAGGAGAAAATAAAAAAGGATTCTTCTAAAGAAAAAATGGTGGAAATGAAATAAAATTCATTTCAATTTCTGATGCTTATATAAAAAAAAAAAAAAAGAAAAAAATGGAATTTTAATTTGCAAATATTTGAATAACAAATTTTCTTTCATTTTCACTCTGAATGTTATGGTACATTTAATATAAAAATAAGCAAAAATTTTTCAGTTAAGAAAAATAATATTGAATTTTTGCTGCCTTATTTTGGATTTTACTTTTATCTTTATATAATAATAAAAAAAAGGTAAAAATTTTCGATAAGTATATATAAGTATGTATAAATATTCGTATATGTATATATTAAATAAACGTTTATACACCTACATATACCTGAAAAAAAAATTACGTTTATTATTCGGTTTTAATATTCTTGAATTTTTTTAGTTAAAATATTTTGATTTAATAAAGCTCCAATGAAATAATTCCTAAAAATATGCAAATATTATTTTTATACTTTCATTGAAATAGTGAGAAAGTATAATTATGCAAATATTCAAATGAGTTTTAAGAGAATTTATAAAAATGTCATTTAGATATATTTTAAATTTGTATTAGTTGTGTTGTAATATTGACATTGACATTGACATTGACATTGAAATTTTAAAAGAACAATGACAACTATAGATGTATGTGAAAATTTATGAAAAAAATTAGTTGATTATTAATTCTCAAAGAAATCTATTGAATATGTAAAATCCAACACTTCAGGCAAGGGTTCGATTTCTGTGGCTAGGTTTCAGAACAAAAGTAAACTAGTTTTATCTGTAACGAATAAAATCCAAATAGTATGTTAAATTAGACGATCTGAAATTACCTGTAATCAAAAGCAAATTTGGCAATTTAATGACAATATTAAAATGAGAAAAACAAATTTGACATTAGTATAGAGACTTGTTAATATAAAATGAAAATAAAATCTAAAATACAAGTGATTTGTACTTGTATAATTAACAAACACCAATAATGGACTTGTTTATTTTGTATAGGCAATATGGATCGAAATTTTTCGTAATTAATTGTAAAATTTATATTTTAGGCACAATGAAAAAACATATGAAAAAACATTTATACAAAATATTATGTATAACACAAAAATTTAGTTAAAAAGCAAAAACTAATTTTATATTTAATCTTTAAATTTTGTTTTGGAAGATTATTATGTGTACTTTTTGTGGATTCTGGGGGATTTAGATGATAAAAGTCTTTAATTTTTTTTGTTTTTATTTTAATACCATTTTCAAACACGTATAATATGGATTTCTTCTTTATACGGAACTTATTTTTATTTTTTATTATATCCAAAGCTCTAAAGTGCACTACCGGCGCAAATAATTTTTGATGAATACTATTAGAACGAGCCTGTTATTTCATTGTAAAGCGGTTTGAATTTAATATTATTTGCATTTTATTCACTGAATAGGAATAATTTGCTTTTTTTTTTTATTTTAGGCACAGTATAAATTTGTATATATGTATATGCATATGTATGGAAATTTTATTTGCAAAATATCAAAGATTACAATATAGGATTCTTTAGAGGTAAAATATGAATGTATAGAATCAGTATGAAATTGTGTACATATAGATTTTGACTATTGATTTTCATTTGAGTTTTTAGTTTTTGTAGAATTTCCTTTTTTTTTTCATTTACATACATGCTCGTAATTATTTACATATGAACTCATATACTCATGTAGATATATTGCAAATGAATGAATGAAAAAACCAAAAATGAAAATTCATGAATTTCATTTTAAAGGATGAGTAAGTATAATATAAAAGTTAATGAATTTTAATTAAAAATAAAATAAAATAAAATAATTTAAAAACAAAACGAAGTGATTAATCATTATAGGAGCATATAAGCATTGAATTTCAATTTATTTTTATTTATTAAAAAAAACTAAACTAGAAAAAAAAAGATGAAGTAATTTAATATCATACTGATTTTATGGCTGATGATTAAATATAATTAAATATTTTTTTTAGATATTATCAAGTTTTTTGTTTTACATTGATTAATGTGTTTATTTTTATTGAATCTTTTTAATTACAAAAAAATACCCAAATCGAATTCAATAAAATTTTATAAATTTTCCATTATCGTACAATTTGTTTTGGCTAAAATTAATATCTAATGGTCACATTACATATTATAAGGAAGGTTATGAATGGTACTAAATTTCGCATAATTTGACTTTTCGATGGAAGCGTTCGAAGGAGCCTAAATAAACTATTGGCGAGATGTCGATTTTGGCGTGCATCTCAAGTTTAGCTTAGCAAGAATAGATTTTATTGAAAATTTTTATATGAGTTTACTTTGGATTTGGCAGGGATTCATTATACGAGTATTTCGGATTACTGATTAAATGTCAGATGTGGGCTCAGATTCTGGCGTTCTGGGCATTTTTAAGAAAATATTCTACAGATTTTCTTGAAATTTCATATATAACCTTCGTTTGACAGTATGCAAACTCACATTTTTGCTGTGCGCATTATGATAACATCAATAATATTTTCTAAATTAATTTTACGCATTATATTAGTGTATTTAAATAAAATAATGTAAAAATTAAATATGCATGTATAATTAAGCATATTCAAAAAGCATATTCAAAAAATTAAACTAAGCAGTAATATATTGAGTAAGGGGAGGAAATTGTTATCCGAGATGCGTTTAAATATTGTATACTCTTTATAACAATTGCTATTTAAATTAAATTTTCAAAATTAATATCATCCAATATCAGTGGGATATTTTCAGTATGATGAAATAATGCATTACATATATAATATATATACTAAATTAATTATTAATTGTTTTATTAAATTAAAATCTAGGGTTCGTTTTAAATTAATTTAATAGAAAAAAAAACATAAAGAACCCCTGTAGATATGCAATTTGCGACTCATCATGCCAATATGAAATTTTAATCGAAATATTTATGTATTGGATAATTTTTGCTTAAATTTACATTAATTATCAATATGTAAATGTATGTATAAATAATATTAATGTTTTATAGTTTTTGTGTGATTTTTTTAATTATATTGAATTTATGTTATAGTAGAGAGTATGAAGGTTTGAAATAACATGCTTTCTTTCAACAACGACTTATCAACACTTTTAACCGGAAGTTCAATCAACTTTCCAGACCTTTTATATATTCCTCGATAAAATGCGGAAACAATTATGTAATTAATTTGATTAATGCCCCGTCATTAACCTGGGGATTTAGTTAAAAATGTTCCCATCCCAGAGTGCCAGTATCTTTAGTTATATATAAAATGATTTGAAAAATGTAAAATCTTTCAACTTTGCATCTTTTAACAATAATTTGTTTTTAATTTTACTCTGTATGAAAGAAATAAAATTTATATGCAATAAGATAAATTTTTGTTTTAAAATTTTATAAATGAAAAGTTATTTTAAAAATGTACGCTTTGTTCTTTTAAAAGAAAGTGACATAAGGAAAACTTTCGAAAAGATTGTGGTGTTAAAATTCTATAGTATATGTATAGTATATGCCTAATATGTAAATGATTATGGGTATGATGATTTGGCGGTAATGTGGTTCATACATGATTATGTGCAATTTTATTATAAACACAATGGATCTAATTCTAAGTTTACCAAATAAATATGATAAGAAGTTAAGAGATAATATTATGATACTATAATGAATGTAATTTAGAACAAGAAAACTTTAAATATTTTATCTTTTGTTTTATTCAGACAAAAAAACATTAAACAAAACATTAAAAATAATTTTTGGAGATAAAAATTGTTAAGAACATTAATGAAAAAATTATAAGAGATAATTTTGTCGTAAAACTGCAGAACAAATATCTAATATATTTTTCAGTAATCATGCTTTCTATGTAAACGTCTAATTGCAGGGCTACACTTTAAGACAAAACACGCCAGTTACTTAAAAACACTTGATTTTATTTTAAAGAATTTTGAAGCAAAACGATAATCATCAAGTTTTTTTATTCTGGTAAATTCCAGTCCGTATACAATTTTAAAAAAAATGACTGTACAATGAATGCTGAAAAAATATTGCCAACATTAAATTTCTATTGAACAGTAAGTTTATATCGAAAAATTATGTGATTTTTAGATAGTTTTGTTAATTCAATCATATAGCAAATTTACTCAAAAATCTATATGTTATTAATTCAAAAATACAGGGTTATTTCTTACCAATTTGCACTTTTTATGTATAAAATATTTTAAAAATAATTAAGAATTATTGACTTTATAAATGATTTAAAGGTTTTCTTTCATTTCAATAAAAACATAATTATACGTATGTCTCCATCAAAAGAAAGTAAAAGCTTTTTTAAATTTACATATATAAAATGTTTGGCATTTTCAAAGCAAAATCATTTCTGTATCTAAACATGCCTGTATTTAATTTGAATTGCTTACTCACTATATTTGTTAGAGAATTACGTAAAATGTTATCACAAAAGCAATACAATGTGCCTAATAAACATTCCTAAAGTGTACAATATAAAGAATACTACACTGATAAAAAGTTTGAGTTTCATTATTTTGAAATTTTAACTATAACTAATTAACGTTTTTGCAAAAACCCTGACAAATAAATAAACTGATAACGTTGCTAATACGTGAATTTGAAAACACATTTTAAATTTTTAAATAATGGCACAAAAATATAATCAAACTAGAGGTTGAGCAGAAGTTAATTTAAAATAATAATAATTTTATTTGATCAAATAAAAATGGTTAAGTTTCGGTGGCATTTTAATTAAACGAAATTAAAATATCTGACTAATGCGAGCAAGTAATATAAATTTCATTTAATTTCTGTATAAATCTAAAATAAACCGAAATATTCCATTCATAAATAAATCTCTTGCTTCGAGTCCTTCCATAATTTACTTCAATATTTGATTGTTTTCATAATTTTCATGATTTTTGTGTAATTTCCAAATATTTAGAATTCAATCACAAAATTACCAAAAATTTTTTTTACAGTGTATTTATAAATACATGCATGTACATATTTTTACAAATATAAATTCATACATGTAAATCACATAAAATCTTCAACAAAAAGTGATGTAAATAAAAAAATCCAAAAAAAAAAAAAACAAAAAAATCTTTAAAAATTTTTCAGTATTTTGTTTTTAAAACGTAAGTTGTCCGACTTTTTGATAATAAAATGTAGCATAAAAAAAAGGATAATAAGCTCAAATGATATGATAATAAAATATAAAAAAAAATCTCAAGAGTGAAAAATGCGCAATATACAAAAAAACAAAGAAAACAAAAAAAAATCATTTTTAAAAAAAATCCTTGTTTATAACACAATCTACACGCACTCATGTAGTTTTGCAGAGAAAAAAAAAACTTAATATGGGGCTCATTTATAATATTTTTATGTTCATTCAAGGATTCTAAAGAAGACGACAAAAATACAAAAAAAAAATTAAGTAGAAGAATAAAATAAAAAAAAAACCCTGTTTTTATTTATTTTAAGGATTGAAAGAAAAAATTTTTGTAATTCTTTTGAATTTTTACTTTATTTTTTCAAATTTTAGCCAAAAATGTTGTTATACACACACCCATACAGGCAAAGAATTTGGAAATTTTTATAGTTATTTTTATCAAGAAAATTTCCAAAAAGAATAAAAGAAACGTGAAGATTTCAGAATGTCATAATTTTATTTATTTTAATACTTTTCTTTTCATTTATTAAAAATTTTTTTTAATGCGAAAATTTTTTTTTTCCAAAAGTATTTTTCATTTTTTTATTTTCCATATAATTTTAATTTTATTTATTAAATAAAATAATTTTTTTTTTTTTGGGGTAAAAAGGAAAAAAATATTTTAAAAATTTTATTGCTCAAATAAATTGCAATTCAATCAGATTTCAAAGAGAAAAAAGCCGCTTTCCATCGGGCTTCTTGTTGATTTATCAAATAAAATTTAATTATATTTACTTACTTTAGAATAAGGATTTTTGTTAGATGTACAAAATTTTTGTTTTCTTTTAGTGAGTGTTTGAAATTGTGAAAAAAATTATTTTTTTTTTATTATGTAATTTGATTATTAAAATTCTTATTTAATTTGTTTTTAGTGTCTAAATGTAATATTTTTGAAGAAATTCTGGAATATTTTCTGTTTAATCGAAAAATTTTGTGTTTCAATAATGTTAGAGTTTAACTTTATTTGAATACTTTAAGGAGGTATTTGAATATTCGTATAAAAATTTCTGTAACCATTAGCAAAACTAAAACAGTACTGTAAGAATACGTGACTTCCAAAAACGCAGTATGAAAAGTTTAATTGCGATTTAAATACGGTCCAAATTCAGTTTTAGAACAATTAAAAGGTTTTTATACCGCTGCATTGTTTGTTAATTTTCGCTACATTTTGTTATAATATCAATGTGACATTGATGTGACGATTAATGTGATACACACAAACGTACATATTATACGTTGTTTGTTTCGTAAATTTGTTTCTAATAAATTTTTGTTGCAAAGATTTTCTAAAGACTACCCTTTGTATTTCCTCGAATTTCTTTGTTGTTTTAGGAAATATTTTAGAAACTTATTAATAATGTTACTATAAAAAACGCAATCGATTTAAATTTTAATAGTTCGGAAAACAAATTAAAAAATAATAAAAAATGTATTAAATAAAAATTAGAGAAGAAGATATGCTACGAGTATTATAATAGACAAAAGCATTAACCCAACAGATTTCAAAAACCCTAAATTTCTTACATTTAATACAAAAACATTCATATGTTTACAAAAATCAGTTTCTATTTTGTCAATTCTCTACATGCTCTGCTTTTACTTAACATTTTGACAAGTCTTTCATTTTTATTTATTTTTAAATATGAAAGACTTGCAGACCATTATTTTTATTAGAGTCATATTTGCAGTTAATTTAATTTGCATATTCTCCAAGTTTTTTATAAAAGAAGCCTCATAACACATAACATTTCTGGTATACCAAACCATTTCAATATTCTGCACAGTTTTTATAAGCTTATTAAGCAAAAATATTGTAGACTTTTATTTAAATTTTAATGCATTTTTTTTGTTTGAAATTTAATATCAAAGATCTTAAATATAGATGGCCCTCACCTGAAAAAAATGTTCATATTAAACAATTCAAAACAGAAAATTTTAAAAAGGAAAAATGCCAAATAGAAAAAAAAACAAAAACAATTGAGTACATTCAGGAAATTTTCCTTAAAAAAAGAATTCATTACTACCATAACAGTAATAATGACTGACATTTTAAAATGAAATGTTTTCAAAGTATGTATGTGTATGTATGTGATATAATGTATACAGTATACTTAATAAAAAGGATGCAATAATATTCTGTTCTTTAAAAGTAAAAACAAAAAAAATTTAAAAAAAAAATTTGTGTTTTTTTTAAAAAAAAAAAGACTATTATATAAGTCATTCATCAAGACGTCACTAACATGACAGTAAAATAAAAATATTAAAAAAATCCAAAAGTAAACATTAAAAAAATTATGAGTAAAAAAAGAGGGAAGTAAAAATTTATTACGATTTCGTGCACAAACACATAGGCAATATTTTGACAAAAGAAAATGAATTGGGTTGATTGTTAGTCCATAATTGAAAATGGGTAGAAGAGGAAATTCAAGATTCACAATAAAAAAAATCCTTGTGTAAAATTTTACATCTGTTTTTTATGCTTTTTATTGTGCTTATTAACTGTTACTAAAATTCAATCTCGCCTTTTTTGTTTTATTTGATTGTGTTTAAGTTTCTAAACTAAAATTTTGTTATTTATGAAAAATTTATTTTTTTCTTCAGAAAAGTTGTATTGAGTCACCCCCATATTGCAATTTAAAGTTATAATGTTGGCAGAAAATTACGTTGCAAATTCGAACAAATAATTTTTTGATGATTCCATAGGGATTGAAAGTGAAAATAAAAAAAAAACTTTTAATGGTTATTATTACCAGACCCATTCAAATTTTACATAAACATTCTTTAATGTGAACATTTTTTTTCTGAAAATGAATGTAAAAAAAACACGTAAAAAAGGCATAAAATGTAAACAACAAATTTAAAAAAAAAAAATGGTTGAAAAAGGTACGGGCAAATACATAAATATAAAATACAAGTATAAAATAAATACCATAACATTTGTGTTCAATGAAGCTCAAAAGACTTAGAATTTTCTCAACATTTCGATTATGTAAGGTAAGCAGCTTACTCTTAGAGATATTTTCCTCTCAACAAATAGAATAAGTTAATTCATATAAACACAATTTTAAAATTATTAGATTTTGAGTACTCTAAAATTTAAAAATAAATTAAAAGAAGTGAAATCTCTTAATTACAAAATATGATAGCACTGCTTTGAATGTGAAATAGGCAAAATTCGTATGCATTATATGTAAATCAAAGACATCACAAATATATTCGCAATTCGGTGATAAACTCAGCCTTTCAATTTTATGTTAATGAGATCAAAGTAATTATTGAATTTTAAGAAATTTTTGAACTGTACTAGACATTCAATGTGAAAAAAAAGCATAAGAAATTTTATTAAACGAATTATATGAACTATAATATATGAACAATGCATAACCACGATCATATCATTAAGTCATTTAACTTTTCTTCTTCTTTGATCAGAAGACTAGAAATGAAACTTTCCAATTACTGACTTGAGCAGCGTTTTTTATATTTTTCTATGATCTTTGCTATTTTGCAATCACATTTTTATGGAATCAAATGTACGAGCTTCTTAAAACTATATCTGTTCTTATATGAGAAATACTAACCGTTTCAAGTTAAATTATTCTCAATAGAATAAAAATTGATTTTGATATCTGAAATTTATTACAAATGTGTGTAACTGTGTTCAATATGAAAGTATATATTACCAATAATTTAATTTTTTTTAAATATTCTTAAGAATAACATTATTAGACCGGCTATAATCGACGTGGAATACACTCAACTTGGGTCACAATCGATTTTATTAACATGTGGGAGTGATTGTGCAATCGTTACAATGGGAATAAATATTGGTTAATACAATGGTTAAATAATATTTTTAATAACTTGTATTTTTTGACTGGATGGCATATTTTGAAGGTGACCCAAGTCCATTTTATATAAAAATGTAATATTGCACCGTAATGCGTTTATTTTCCTATCCAACTGTGTAAATCTCAACTATTAACATTGTCATTTCTTTTAAAATGAAAGAATTCTTTTTTAAGAGTTTACACTTCCTAAATGTTCTATTCGAACTTTTCAAACCTTACATCTAATCAGTAACAGAATTTCGAAATTATTAGGAAAATTGAAAAAAAATTTTCCATTTTATTTTTAACTCTCCATAGTTAAAAAATTTTGAATTTCCACTCCTGAAAATTATTTTTAAAAATACATTTTTATCATTGATAGCTTATTCAACATATAAATAGAAAAAAACAAAAAAATGAAACAAAAAATACTTTGCACAGGTGATAAGACATAAAAGACTTATTTACGATGTTTCAATAGACAAAAACAAAATAAATGCCAACAAGTAGACAATATGAAATTTTTGTGTGATGATGAAAAAATTGAATGCAGATGAAACGACTATAAAATTCTTTAAAAATGTCCTTTTAGTTTTTGTTTTTTGTACAAAAAAATTCTCATCAAGGATGTTTTCAATTCAAATTTGACTTAAAAAAAAGGCACAAGAGAAAAGCAGAAAATAAAAAAGGAAAACCAAAGGAAAACTATAAAGTATTTTTATAGATTAAAAATCCTAACAACAATAACAACCCATTTAAATGTAAATGTGATAAAATGTAGAGGCATTAACTTTCAAACAGAGAGAACAAAAATGGATGAAAATGAAAATTTCACAAAAACAAAAAAAAAAATATGAAAACGAAGGAAAGCATTTAAATGAAGCGGAACAAAAATCATTAAAAAAACCTTCAAAAAAAAACACAAAGAAAACAATAGAAAAAAAAAGGGTATAGAAAAAGGGAAAAGTTTTCATCATCCCTTTCTACTTTCACATGTAAACACACTCATATTATTCAGATTGCCTTTAATTTACATACTTCATATACAACTATGCATAAACACACAACTACACACAACTATAAAAATTCAATATTCAAATGGATTTGTACATTATTTTTTAAAATAAGAGCAAAATAACAACATAAAAGCCAGATAAAAAATTAAAAAATGAAAGGAAAAAGGATAAGAACCGGATGTAATATTTTAGTTCTTTAAAATGTACAAAAAAAAAAAACAAACGCAACAGCTGGTTTTGATAGTAAAAAAAAAATTAAACAAGAACGCATAAAACTGTTACAAATGATTTTCACTACATTAAAAAAAACAACCAAACCTATATAAAAAATTATTTAAAAGGAAGGGTTTTTGCCTTATCTTTTGCAGGTCCGTCATAACATTTGTATGAATGTGTAAATAATAATTTGTGCTATAAAAACGAACAGATACGTTTTAATTACATACAAAGTTGCTATTATTTTTGTCACAAATTATCCCCCAAAATTTTGTGTTACACGTCTGTGTAGAAGATTTCAAATCATACAATATGTGCGAATTGAATTTGATAGAAACGAAATATTACGATATTAACCGAAGTTAACCGGAATTTGAAGCTGAAAATTGAAAGAATTTCATATCTTACAGTTTTCTTTGTGATTGCGATGAATTGATTAACTTTTGTAATATATATCAGATGCTAGAAACTAGAAACTGCATGCTTATTGCGATTAATTTTATATTTTGAAGATTTCTAAAGGAGATGAATACTCCTGAAATTTTGTACTTTCCCATGTTATCGATTATTTTTGCGAATATCCTGTTGTGTAATATACGAAGTGTTTTAGATAATAGCCCATAATATTTTCGCCTTTTTCGGGTAACTCTCTTTGGTAGTTAACTTAAAAATTAGTGTGTTTTTTAGTAAATTAGGAGTTTTCTCTATATCATTAAATTTACCTTGTTTAAAGCACGATCACGACTATTGGCATTAATTGGTAGCATATTGTGATTTCAAATTGAAAATTATTAAATTTATTCTTGTCAAAATCTAAAGTCCAGTAAAACTTCTTGAAAACTAAACTGAGTGTCTAAACATACTTAGGAAAAATATTTTATTTTCTATATTTAGTTTCGAATTGCAATAAAATGTAATTGTCAATTCATGGTAACGATTTGGACATCATAATATATTTGTTTAAGTGTGTTTGTTATCCTGTCAATTGATGCCGATAACATTTGAAATTCTATTTTTATAAAATTCAAATATAGTTTAGCAAAACAGTTTTTCTTTTTCATTTTTATTTTGTCAATATTATTTTCTAACATCAAATATATAGAGACCATTACAATGATATAAAATATGTAACTGCATTTGTTTATGTGTTGTCACTTAGTTTGGAATTTACGTTCATATTACATAGACAATGTAAATTTACTGTACAAGCATATGTACACAAAAAAGTATAAAAAGTATATTGCAAATAAACAAAACAAAAAGAATTTGACGATGACGATCCGAAAAGGATAATAAATTTCATAGAAAACTTTGACTACTACAATTTATGAAGTGTGAAAAATTATAGAATTTCAAAAAGAAAAAAAAAAAACAAAATGATAAAAATGAAAAAAAGGAGGAAAAATGAATAGAAAATTTAAGAGAGTTTCAAGCTGTCAGAAAGTTTTGTTTTCTTTTATTTTTATTGCATACTTAAAATTTTCTACAATGGCATGTATTTTGTGTATATTGTGTATTTTCCATGTGATATATACACTTTTGCTTCGTGTATATATCGAAAGTATGTTGGAAAAAGTATGAGTTAGTGCTTTATGCTTATACGATTCAAAAAATATGATAAATATGAACATATATTATGAGAACATGCTTACGCACATAATATTTTATTTATTTTATTGTAATATTTCGATGTATAGAGAACAAATGTGATATGGTCATCACATAGCCGACCGAAATGTTAATATTTTCTGAATAATATTTAACAATTCAAAACCAAGATTATAAAATTGTAATTTTTATATTTCTCTAAAATTTTTTAGATATGTTGAAGGCTTCTACTTATGAGTCTCTTTAAAAATGTAATTTTGGTTCTCAGTAGAGGTTTACTTTCTAGAGAATTTGATTTGCCAATGAGTTTCTCAAACTCCAATTATAAATTTCATATACTCGTATACGCAAAAATATTAAGTCGAATATAAGTATTAGCGACAATTACATTATCAAATTAGAATGCAGAACAAAAAATTATGTGATTCATTACCGGACAAATATTAACCGATTCAACCCAGCATAATAACCAAGTTCTGTTACAATTATTTGCCTATAACGTCTATTTATGTATTTCATAAATTGTATAATTCTCATAAAATATATAAAAGTAATGCACGTGTTACTTTCCTGTATTGCATGACAAATATTAAAACGAAAATATTCTAAATAACTCCCCAAACTTTGTGACAGAACAAAAGTTATTGCAGATAACAACGTCATTTTATACAGCTTTACTCAAAGTTCTGATATGTAAAAATTAAAGGATATGCCTGCACACGTAAAATAAAGTTTATTTTGACTTTATCTTCACAAAACTTTCTAGAAATGTCTAAAAAATCAGTGAATAAATTTTACTGCAGTATGTATTTTGTGCACATTTTAAGCACAAATGATTTACATAGGTTTTTACAGCATATAGTGTATGAATATTAAATGAAATATTAAATTTTCTTTAATTTTTCTTTTACTCACAGAAAAGTATGGTTAAATAATTTTTTCGTTTCAAGATAAGACTGTTAAATATGATCGTGTATGTGTAAGTATTTTATAATTTCAAATTATTTATTGTCGATTATCAAATAGATTTCTTTTAAAGAATTCACCACATATTACAAGGTAACTAAAAAGAAAAATATATAAAGCTCCTGCACAATTTACACTACCTTTTGAAAATCTGGTTTGCACAGGTTTTGAGACTAAAAGTTGCGAAGCTTACTAACTATTGTCTTTTAATTGCCCGAGTGAAAAGCATGTACACGATGGAGAATGAATTATGTCGCCTATGTCTATAGGAAAATCTTACGACTATAAGGGAACAAAATACTAAGATTTTCAAGATTGTACGAGTAGCTCTAGTTTGGTATCTCGCTTTTGCATTTTTATAGGCGATTACTAGGATTTTAAAAAGCAATGTGGTTGAAACTGTCGTGTGGCTGCGTCTTTGTATTTATTTCTCAATTTCTTGAGTTTGAAACTAAATAAAAAAAAAACATGTTTCTGAAGGGTTTTCGTGTTTTTGAATTTTGGGATTAAAAATATATGAATTGGCATATGGACACATGAGAGAGAAGCTTGAAGAATTTTAATATTTTACAATTTTTTTCTTATAAAATACACACTTAGCTTTTGTTGTATATGGAAAAGGTATCGATTTTATTCTATACTATTTTTATAATACCATAAGTTTTATGTTGTTCGGATTAAATTTTAAAATTAAACAAAAAAAAAATTTTTTATAGTATTTTCTTGAGAAAAGGATATGTGAAAAATTTTTTTTTTCTTTAGTTTTTCTTTTCATTTTATACGAAAGTGTTATACTTAGTCACGTATTCTATTCTCGCTATAAATTCATTTTAAATTCGATAAGATTAGATTTTATCAATCAAATTTTTTCGATTTTTATCAGAAAAATAAAGTTTACTGCTAGAATTCAAAAGAAAATAAAATGTTAGAGAGATTTGGTATTTCCAAGAAAGATTATAGTAGACACATGCCATTCAGAAATCAATACTTTAAAGTGGAAACTTTTGAAAATTAAAAATTAGATTTTTTCTTCTATTTGTTTATTGTTTGATATTAAAATTCAGGAACATGACAAATTTATGTAAGACACAAAATAATAAGAAAATAAAAAATTAATATAGGTTTTTATATTAAAAATGGTAAAGTATTTTTCTATAAGTAAATATTATGGAATACGTAAATAAATAAAATTGCCTATTTTTAGGGGTTTTCAATTTTTTTTTAAAAATATTAATAGCTTAACAAGACGTTCCTTATGTAAACCAAGTTACAATTAAATATAAATATATGGGCTAAAATATAAAAAAATTACCGATTCTTGGTGTTCCCACAGAGGTTTTTTTTGCATCCTTGAAATATTTCTATTGAGGGTAGAAACAATAAATTAAATAAAAATATAATTCAAAAGTATCCTTTTCACCTATTACTTTTAGTACAGTATCGTATCCTTATTATTCCAATGGTTTTCGCAAATATGTTCCAATAGTTTATATTTCGCAAATGTTTACTGGTATCAAATATTTCAAATGTAATCAGATATAACATTAATTTATTATAAATTGTATTAACAAACAGCTCATATTGGTTTTTATTTCTTCGAATGTAAACAAATTTACTTGGTAAATATTGATTTACTTTATTATTACATACATATAAAAAACATATCCGAAGTAGTGCTGTGTATAGGGTGTAGCAAATTTATAATGTTTGAATTGTTAACAAAATATTAATGGCGGAGATCATTTAGTGCCAGACAAATGATTATTGATGAGTTCACAGTTCGCAAACATAAATGTACCAAAACTGCCAGATCAAACGTGTAAGGAATTTGATTTAGTAATCAGGTTTATTTTCTTTAAATTTAATATTTAAGATTAGAATATTAAAAATGGGCTTTATAAAATGCATTATTTTTACACTAAAATTATAGTGGCTACAAGTTACAGCTACTTACAATATATGTGTAAAACTTTAAATTAAAAGTTTAAAAATTCCCACCCAAAAAACTACATCTCTACGAGTATGCATAGTTTAATTCGATTCTCTTAAAAATTCAGCACCCTTTCAATTTTCATTTGTACATTCGTTATACTTACATTATAAGCACTTAAATTTAGAATTTATTTAAATCGCTAAGTACTTCCTATTAAGTGTGTATAGAACACATACACATATATAACTGTCTACTTTAGATGTAATCACAAATAACCTTGTATAACTTTAAAAGAAAAAAATAAAATTCATTACATTTTTGAACGAATACGCAAAATATCAAAACTTGAAATAAGTTATTAAAAGGAATAACTACCATATTGGCAACGTATGAATGCATAAATGAATTTATTAGTATAATGCGGCAGCGGCATATGTATATGTTAAGTGTATGTAAAGTATGCGCATTGCATATACGTGCATGTGTTAAAAAATTGTGGTTTTTTTTAAATATTTCGCATTGAAAAATATTTTTATAAACATTGGCAGTTAAAGCATTTCCTGATTACACACAAATTTCGTATTGATTTTTGTGATTATTTGCATTAAAGCTTTATAATTTGCTATATCATGGAAACAAATTTGAAATCCTTAAAAAAAGTAACCTTCAATGGAAAATAGTTGTTTTGAATTTCTATAAAAAAAATTGCTAGAAGTCTAAGAGTTCTGTTCAAGAAAGCCAAGGAAATATTTTATTGTAACTCAGTTTAAAATCAATTCACATTCATGCTGGTTCTTAAATAAAATTCTCAGTTTGCGTTTTTATTATAAACGCATTTGTAGAAATAAAACAAATACCTCAGAGTACCATCAGGAATTGAAATTTATCAGCTCCTAATGGCATAATTTCCAAATATAGTTTAAATATAGTGTTTTAAATTTCATAAATAACAATCTATTTCATTCTTATAGCCCTTGTATGAAAGTTGTCAAACAAATTCTGGTTATCAAGCAATTGCTTTTGATTTTGCTGAAAATTCAATATTCAAATTTGAAAACCGGCACTGTATACCTTGCATTTTAGTTTCCATAGTTTTTTTTTGTTGCCAAGGATTAATTATTTTTAAATTAATGACTAAATTTTCACTACCATATTTGAAGTGAATTTCCAATTTGGTTTAGGGAAACTTTCATGTTTTTCTTTCAAATAAATAAATAAAATAAACAAAAAATCAAAATCAAATTAAAAGTGAAAATTTTAACTTTATAGTGCCTATATGAAACAGAAAAACCAATTAATTTTGTGTTTAATTAAAACTAAAACAGAAACGCGTTTTGTCACATGCAATAATAAAAACAAAATATAAAAAAGTTAAAACCATTCACTTTGAATATAGAAAAAGTGAAATGAAAATGAATTTTCTTTTATTATTTTGGGTTTTTAAAGAGTGAAGTTAGAATGAAACCAAAGTGTCAATCGAAAAACTTTTTAAAATGATGAAATTAAAATATGCGTAACATTACCAGAATTTATTTCATATACATGTACATATGTATGTATGGAGTTAAATTAAACAAGCTTTTCGGCTTGTTGTTGTTATACATTGTGTGTTAACAGGATCAATTCAAATCTGTTTTATGAGAATCTGAACACAGAAGTTGTACAATGGAAAAGACGAATATTTAATAATGAAGTGAAAGAATTTTATATTTAAAGCATTCTAAATGCCTTTTTAAAGAAAATTTCAAAAATATTTTGAAAACTCACACAAATACAAAAATATTTAAATAGGAAAAATTTATAAAATTGAATAGAACTTTTAATTAAAAACCATTAATATGAAATCCTTAATCTGTATGAATTAGGATAATTAGCATGATTAACATAAAACTGATTTGGATATTGATAACTAAATAATTAATTAATTTTTTAGCTGCTTTAAATAAAAATTTCCTCAATTATCATTCTGAGCTACTTTTATAGGAACAATTTCAAAAATAATAAATTTACATAACATCGCACAATAACTACAAATTGTAGAGTGACAAAAATTTTTGCAATTCAATTCAATGCTCTGCTTAATTTTAAATAGAAGGTAAATTTGCATTTTAAATATTTTTGTTTTTTTCTATTTCATATATGCAAATTTGATTTATGATGATTTTAATAGTAAATTTAAGCATAAATTATTTATGAAAAATTGTTTTAAGGAAATCAAATCATAATTTAACATCCTTTTTATTTTTCCTTTAATACTTCCTTTGGGTATATAATGTGTTTGTATATATGTAAATTATTAATATTATGCATAAAATTTTTAAGCATATTGTTAATGGTTTTATATACTCGAATTAAAGAACGTGGTATAAGTGCCTGATTATTCGATTATAATGTAAAAATTGAATAACAAAATTAGTGAGAACTTTTGTGTCCTTTTTTTGATTAATTGCAACATAGTCCTTAAGTGTATTTAACAATTTTTTTCTCTACCTTAAACTACCAATATGAAATAAATATTTTTGCATGAAATTTAAAATATTAAATTTAATTTTAATTTTAAATATAAATTTTACTTTAAAATACTAGAAATATTCTAATTAATTTTGAATAATTTTTCTACAAACAAAAAAAGAATATTTTTTGTTTATTGTTTACCAGCCCAGATGTCTATCAAGAAATAAGTGAAGGTTCTTCAACTCATTCAATAATCTGTATCTATGAGGAGGCACATACATACGTACCCATATAAATATATTAATAGATCCTTTTAGAATATTCAAGTAAATTTTCAAAATAAATTCTTAGAAATTCAATGAATTTTATCTTTTTCTAATAATAATGAAAAATGCTATGAAGCAAAATTCTCATAAATAAATGGATGAATAGAGAAACCTTTCAGCAATAAAATAAAATGAAAAAACAAAACAAAAAATCAAAACATATAAGCTTAGAATTTAGACCTTTACATAAAATTTCAATTTTGTTTTTATATTTGAGAAGCCTAAAGGGGAATGACGTGCATATTGTGTATATGTAAATTTCTTTTTTGTTAGTTATTTACAAAATAATAGACGAAATGGTATTAATATTAAGAATTCATCGATGAAACAAAAAAAAAACTGGTCCATTAATCTTAATAAAATTGAGAAAATCAGTTTCATCAATTTTAGTCAATAAAATTTGTTGCAATTTTCATAGAATAAAGTAAAAATATGAAGAAAGTCGAATGAGCGCCATTTTGTAATTGAATAATGAACAGAACCGAACAGAACAGAAAAAATTTTTTTGTGCAATTATAGTAACTAAAACAAACTGTTCCATGGCTAGAATCCAAAATAATTTGCAAAAATTTTCACTTTTGTATAATGAAAAATCGTTTTCAATTGGAAATGTTTTCCTGCCATTTTTTGATTTCTTGGTTTTCAATTGAATTGTAATCAATTTGATTTTATTTCTATTTAGTCTTATTAGTAATTGTATATAGAAACTGTTGGTTATAATGGCGACCAATATTTAGGTGTTCGCAAAATGAGCCCTCAAAGCTCGAAAATATTTTAAAACGTAAAAATCTTTTAAAACGTGAAAATCTTTTCGAATTTTTTTTTTTGTAAATATCCGTAACTAAGATAATTATTTAGCTTGGAAGAATGAGAAAATGGTTTTTGTTTCCATTTTATTGATTGAAATGATAATAAAATTAATGATGATGATGATGATGATGGCGATAATAATAATGACCGTAATTTAAAAATACAAAAATCAGAAAAATAAAGAAATGTTTAACATATTTAATAGCCTTAAATTACAATAAATTTATTTGACCTTAAGTAATTCGATAGTCGAATAAACAATTTTTTATGGCATATTAATTAAAGGAATATTTATTAAGAAACAAAAGGGGTGGACTAGATTGGTGCTACTAGAAAATGGCTTTTTTTATATTCATCTTGTATTTTATTGAATAAATTTGAATAAATTATGAAAGTAGGCTCACAATCCAATTGAATTTGCATTCCCTCACCTAACAAGTTTAATTTTTTTATATGAAATAATTTCATGTAGCAGAAAATTCATAAACAAACTTATTTGAAATATTGTTTTTTTTTTTTTGGTGGAACATTAAGCTTAGGAAATAATTGGTTTGGAAGGTGTAGCTTTGGGAAAAAAATTTTTCACCATTCAAGATAGATTGGAGATGATAACGTTAATAAAATTATCCTATGGGATCACACACCACCGAAGGATACTCCGATCAAGAAAGAAAGTAATAGTTCACTAAAATGAAGTATTCGTTACATGGGACTCTCCATTATATCGGAATTCTAAAGACCAAATCTCTTTATCATGAACGGCATAAACGTTTATTATCGTATATGATAATTTTTCCTACTTATAAATGAAGTTATAAAAATTGATATTAAAAAACTTTAATTTAATGACACAGATCAAAAATAATATTAGTAATGAATTTTTCAAAATTATTTTTATACACATATAATTCTAACATTCATTTTTAAGGTAGCCGCATGCGACGTTTTTTGTGATGTCCGTTTCATATTATAATTTTGTTATTATTTAAAACATAGTTTTTAAACATATTTGATTTTACAATACGAGATGGAGGAATAAAATTTTTCATAAATTTTTTTAAATAATTATGTAAAATTAAATACAATGCTGATATATGGCAGCAAAACGAGTGTGCCGACACACTGTAAATACATGCAAGTATTATTATGAGGCTGTATAACGGTTGAAAGTTACTGTTAGTACATAATAGAGTAGAAATAAAAGAGTTACAATTGGCAAAACAAAATATATACGAGTATTATAAAATATTTAAAGAAATTATGAATTTTTGCAATTATAATACACTCAATTTAGAGTGAAAATTTTTTTGAGTTATTGAGTATTACCTGATTTTTCAGTGAACTGACTACAGCCTATAGAGGGTCCCGCTTTTACGAGAATCACCATGATTTAAATTTCGTGTTGTTGAAAGAATTGAAAAAACTAAATTAGTTTGAAATCTTTGAAATTTGTGTACAATGGCTAACAAAATAGACGCATTACTCAAAAACAGAGTAAAGACTCCGAATTGTACTACTGCTTGTCATTGTATTACAATTTGTTTTTTGTCAAATTTTCATATTTCAAAAATTTCATAATTTAATTTTAAATTTCAAAACAAAATTATATATTTGGAAAACATTTCACGTACAATAACGAATACATAAGTGAAAACTATAAAATCATATTAAATAAGAAAAGTGTACAAATACGTACAATATAATGCTATAAGTCACACAGGAATGGAAAATCAATGTTTGCATCTGTTGCAAGTTCATTTACATTTTCAGCAAAAAGCAAAAAAAAAATTCTATTCATATTTTGTAAAATCTATTTTTCACTTTTCTCATCAGTATTGTGATTTAAAATTCAATTCCAACAAAACAATTGTTGGTAGCAAAAAAAAAAACTATGAAAATGAAATTGTAAATTTTCCAAGTATAAAAGAACGAAAATAAAATTAAATCTGAAGTGAATATTGATTAGAAAATCTAGAGGAAATCTTTGGTTCTCTCTTTATCAATTGTTTTTTCAATATTTTTAAGTATTTTGCATCCGCTTTCTTTTTGTTTACCGAAATTTGAATTTATAATTCTTATGCTCACATATATTATACTTTTAGAAAATGTATAAAAGAATTTTCAATTTTGATTTCATTTTGGAAATAGACGAGGAGTTTTATAGTTTTCATCATCTTAGATTGAATTTTTCTGAACCAAAAACTAGTTAGTTTTTTCAGATTTTCAATCTTTCGTATAACAAAATTTTGAAATTGAACAAAAAGGATAATGAGATTTTTTAACTTTAATTTGCAAGTAAGAATACTTTTGAATCAATATAATTTATAAGCTTATATTGTATATGAAAGTGCTAGTTGCCTCGAATATTTGAAATTACATTCTCAATTTGAATGTATTTCAATTTTAATTAAAAAGATTAATTATTGTTTTGAAATTTGAATATTTCAGTTACAACAGAAGTGTTATTAAAATTGAATTAAAATAGAAATAATTGAATTTAGATCAAATCAATAGTTTCTGAAGTATCACATTCCCTCGAGTAAGTGCACTTAAGAAAAACTAATTAATTTCTATTCAAATTATTTTCACTCATTTGTCAAATATGCCATAATTATTGCATATTTTTAGGATAACAATAAAAAATTATTGCAAAAGACTTAAAGTTTAAATTAAAATTTCCTGAAAAAAACAATTTCAATAAGCAGACGCACGGATGGCCGGACGAACTATCCGAGTAAAAATAATAAGCAAGATTTTCTTCAATTTTATTGTTAAGGGCCACAAATTGCTATTTTCTTTCTCTGAAATAATTGAATTATATTTAACTATATATTTGATTTAATTTTTCATATATTTTATTTTTCTCTGGAATCATTGATATTCTCTTAAATATTAATATCGCAAATAACTTATCAAACTAAATTCTGGAAATAATAAAATTAATCTATACACAATTGCAATATCGGAATTCACAAAATATTACACATACAAGCATTATATTTAAAACTGGGTACAGGATATGTGCAATTGTGCATATTATACAAAGAAAAATAAAAAAAAAATTAATTTATTATTGTGTTTTTAACAGGAAATTCATTTAAATTGACAAATAATTTTATCCTCAAAGTAAATTAATCATGAACATTTAAAAAAGAAAAATACAACGAAACATAAAAAAGCAAACCAAAAAGCCAAAGGCGACAAAAATTCCAATATGCATGCAAAATTAAAAAATAAAATAATTTTAAAAATGTGACGAGTATAGGCACTAAAGTGTAATAAAAGGAATTCCGGCACACAAAAAAAAAAATTAAATTTATTTTTTAAAATTAATGAATATGCATGAATGAAAACTCAACACAATATTGCAATAATTAATTAAATAAAAATTAAAAAAAAAATGAATAAAGAAAAAAGTGAAATCAAAGGACTCATTCAGCTCTTATTAAATTTTAATTTTTTTTTCTCATACTTGTTTCATTTTTTTGTTATTTTGCATTTCAACAAGGATTATACACGAATACTTGGGCATTGTATAATTTATTTGTGTGAAAAATTATTGAAATCGGAAATATAAAAGGATTGAAAATATTTTCAAAATAACATGTGAGTTTAATTGATATTCAACCTTGGAAAAGGTGTTAAATGGATGACATTAAAATTTTTAAAAAGGATAATAAATTTACAATGTAAGAAAATTTTTTTTTTTTTTTCATTTTTAAGCATATTCAAAGTTCTCACAAAAGAGACTTCAACAAAATGTGTTTGTGTATATTTTTCGTAGATTGTAAGTGGCATGACACATGAATATTCATAGAAGTTTTAAAATTTGCATATTTTTTTTTCTTTTGCATAAAAATATTTCTTAAGTGCGATATTATTAAAATGGTATTTCATTACATAGTCCTTAATAAAGTGGAATTGAAAATTGTTTTCTACTTTTTATTTTAAAAATGGTATTGATTTCATTTTATACTTGCATTAATTTTGAATAATATTTTTAATAATTTAATTTGAATGTAATTTGAAATGTGGGTGTGTTTTATTTGGGAATTGCATTTCAAAAGTTATGTATGCATAGTAATAGTTGTTTATTGGAAATTTAAGCTTTGAAAGACCATATTCATCTACAAATATTGGCTGTTCGCTCTATAGATAGTTGGTTTGTAAATATTAATTAAGATTAAGATGCATACTCTATAGGTTATTCCTAAAGTTTACTCTAAAGAGTACTTAATTTTATTCCTAAAGTTAAGTACTCTTTGCAAAATTGAAATTTTTTAACCTACTTCCAACAAAATTGAGTGCAACTAATAAATAGAATTTAATAAATAAATAAGTACCTATTTATTAGTTGCACTCTTGTCTCTTTTATATATCAAAATATCAATTCGATTGACGAACAATTAAATTTTTTTCAATACAAGTAAAATTTTTTCCCACTTCTGCCCATATAAAAACTATAATCATTGAAAAGTCTCGAAAATATTATTTACCATCTATGGTTTATTCCGAAAGAAAAACATTTTTTTCTATCTTCTTTCCCTTCCAATTCATCACCTCTCTAAATTAAAAAAATTCCAATTCTCAATTTTTATTTATATGAAGTTGCAACCTCTTTTATATTTTTGTAAAAGATTTCTGTAAATTTCTGTAAAAAAGTAATACTAATTGTGTGGATTTTTTCTAAGTTTTCGTTCTCCCCCGAGATATACACAGTAAACGCAAGAAATATAATTTTAAATTAATTTTTAAAAGAAATGTGCTACTTTAAAAACCGTTGCTTTAAAAATTTGAAAGATTTTAAAAATCTAAATCAGCGAGATTTTTTTTAAATAAAAGCGATTAGTTATGAGCTTAAGCAGTTAGCATTAATGAAAAAATTTTAAACAATATCAAATGAAATTTTTAAATATCGTTGAGGATAATGAGTGTAAAAGAGAAACCATCAGGGAATATAAAAATAATTCTAAGAATAATTTGTGAGCAAATTGAAAATTTATCTTGATATGTCAATGTATTTATGTGTGTGTGTGTATATACAAATATTTCCGGTCATTTATTTTATAATCGTTGCTGCAGATAAATTAAATCATTATTCAATTTAATTAATGTTGCATAAAAAACACAAAAACAAAAAAAAAATTTAATAAATTAAAAGACATTTTAACTGTCATTGAATTTTAATTAATTTAAGGATGAAAAATTTTAACGATCATTTAGTGTATTACTTTTTTAAAAATATTCAATTAATTATCCAGAATGAAAAATTATTTTTGGTTCAGTTTTCAAGGTCATTTAAGAAAAACTCTGATGTGATCAGCACATAATCGACCGCAAAGTGTATTGTTTAGAGTAGTGAAAGTGTTACAGAAGGCTTTGAAGAAAAGCCGTGTTTTTTCCAATTTTAACAACACTAGTAAGCTCTTAGTTAACATACCTAGAAAAATTTAAATTTGGCTCTTAGTAGAATTTCACTTTGTGCCATGCGATTTCCCTGAAAAAATAATTTCGGTAATAAACAGAACTCAAATATTAAATTTCAAGAAATTGCATCAATTATTTTCGCAGATATGGTAAAAAATTTAAAATCGACTCCTTGTTTGGTTTCCCAATCTTTCCAAAAAATTTATAGCTTCATTGTTTTAGTACCCCAAATTTAAATATTAAACATGAAAGAAATTAGTTGATTATTTCTCTTTATGTACGCAAAAATGTAAAGACGGCCCGGAAAAAAGTGAAGTTTCCGAGGACTTATATCCCAAAAGTTGATAAATCCGTAACACGGCCAAAAAACACTCACATACAAAATTTTATCAAAATCAGTTCAGCCGGAATTACAAATCAGTTTAGCCGAGATATATGCATGTACACATTGACCGAGAGATCTACCATGAACGAGTGTATTTCCACCGAAAATTCGACATCCATCCATTTAATGCCATCATATAACCAACCTCCCTTATTGTATACAATACGGTCGGACCGTAAAAATTTTGAAATTTATGCAAATTTCGCCTGAAAATATGGCATATTTTATAAGAAGAATGAGTGACTGATTATTGGTAAAAATATTTTTTGATTGTGAAAATTATTTCATTACTGTTTTTCATTCTTAAATAAAATTTGATAATATCCAAATGAATATTTTATGAGTTTTTCAATTTACAGAATAATTTAGGTAATAGTTAAATAAATGTATGGATTGTAATTAGGCTCTCTAGCTAGAAAAGTTGTGTTCAAAATTTTGATTAAATAACCCTTTAACGTTTTTTCAATAATTTTTTCATTAATTTCACAGAGCTTTTTCAATTTTTTTAAGAAAATTTCAAATAAATTTAATGACCTCTATTTTTTATTGTAATTTCAGTTTTATTAACTTTGGAAATTTATTTAAATAGGAAATGTGCCACTGTCAACATTGGTATAATTTTTTCATTTACAGACCTGAGTACCGTGTGGGTATTTTTAAAATTTTCTACTATACCTATGTATTTTTCATAATTTGAAATATTCAAGTGCTATAAAATAATTATTACTCATAATTTTTTAATGAATTTTCTTTCAAGGAAGAAACAATTCTTTTTTATTAAAGAGAGGATGAAAAATCAACTAAAAATTGCAATTACCACTTTAATGTTTATGGCAAAAAATTTTCTTTTTTCTTTTTTGTGTTGCGCCCTATATTTATTAAACAACATTAAAAGCAAGGTAATTGCAAAAATTAAAAAAAAAAAGAAAACATATTTTATTCTTTTAAATTTTTTGGGCTCACGAACACTAGTTTGGGTCATATGATGATTGATGGCGCCAAAAACAAAAACATATCTATAATCCAATTTCCATATATTGAGGTACAAAATATTATATACTCATTATATTTGGTTGTATACACACATACGAGTAGTACATATATGTATGTTCATTTTATATGCTTGATGGAACTATGATTATTTAAATAATGATGGAAGCCAACAAGGAGCCTCATAAGTGCTTTTTCATGAGCTATAACTTGATAAATGCTTAAATCATATACTTTCATTATAGATGTGTAGTTATTTGCGTGCACATACATAAATGTTAATGCTAAAGAATTTTAATATCGTTTATATTAACTTTCCGGTTCTATGACGTCATATAAACATTAAATATAATAAAAAAGATTTTTCAGGTGCCCAATTTTAATTTTTAGTCGTATGATTTTAATAAATTCGTGCATATTTGCATAAAAATTTAAAACTTATATAACATAAAAAAAAAATTGTACTTACATACTTGAGTAAAATAAAAAATATTTATGCTTTTAAGATTTTTAAAAATGCGGGGTGGGAATTTAACACAATCCTCAATTGTTTTTAAGTTTTTTTTGCTTTGTGGATTTTATACACATAGCATTCAAAGTAAGATCCGGTAAAATAAATTTCTACGACACTCTTATTATTAAGAGGTGGAATTAATAATAAAAAAAAACCAGAAAGAAAAAGTTTCCTAATGTAATTTAGAATAAAATCTTTTGTTCTCGTCTAAAAACGTTTTAAAACTTTAAGAGTGCATGTTCGAGAACCATTTCGGAATTAAAACTATTTTATTATTTAAAGGAAAGGAGTTTTTTTTTAATATTTTTTTTTCTCTATGTCTCTATATTTTTTTGTTATTATGACTTGTTAGAGTAAATTGAGGGTTAAAAATTTATTAAAAATTGCAATAGAAATTTAAAATGAAAATATTTTATAAAATTTTCAGGGGAAAGCCAATAAAAGCAAGAAGAGTATATAACATATATTTGTATGTAATTTAAATCTATCAACTTGGTAGATTTGAAAAATGGGTTTTAGTCTTTAATCTGAAAAATTTCTTTACACATAAAGTGTGTATCTGAAAAAATTCTGCATTTATAAATATTATCCTGTTAAGAAAAAATTTCAATGTACTATATTATAAATTTAAAATGTATGTATATATAATTAAGGTTAAGGTATATTAAGGTTGGTCTGCAATTATTTTATTATTTAGAACATGGTATGTCTAGAGTGAATATTGTATTAAATTTTTTTTCAATTTTCCATGTGAATACCACTTATGTTTAATTGTTCTTTTTATGCTATATTAATTGTATGTACACATATTTGTACTACACATGAATACATTTGGGTTATTACTAATTTTTCTAATGGAATTTTTTATAGGTCAAAATGACATTTTATAGCTTATTGTCCTACATTTCGACTTTTTTTACGTTCCAAATGTACATTTTTGCGCATATAAGGAGAGTCGATTTTATTTAGAGAAATTATTTCACGAAATTTCTTGAAATTAAATATTTGAGTTCTGTTTACTAACGGAACTAATTAACAGTCGAGCTTTTCAAAGAATTTAGATGCCACAGTAGATGAGTGTCTACTAATAGTCAAATTTATACTTTTAACTAAAAGCTAACTAGCATTTTTAAAATTTAAAAGAAATGTTTAAAAAACATTTTCATAATCTTGCACAACCGACCGACGTGTTGCGATCGGTTATGTTCTTATATTCACATAAGATTTTTTATATTATCTCAATACTGATTCTTTGCGCACATTCCAATAGTTAGTGGGTAAATCCTCTATTATTTTTAATTTCTAGCAAATTGAAAATTAATTTGATTTTAAAATTGTAAACAAATTAAATTTTCTTTCTGAGCCCCTAAAAGTTTGCAAATTTACAATAAAATGTATACAATTATAACTCAATTTTATCAATTTAAACGGAAAATATTTTCAGAATCGCTTTTGTTTTGTCGTCTTCTTATAAATTTTCTTATAAGTGTAGCACTTTCATATCGCATTTCTATCCTATTTTTAAGATTTCATACACATACACTCAAACAAAATGATTGAAATTTTATCAAAATATTTGAAAAACGAAACGTGCTGTGAAATAAAAATTACCAAGTTGGTTCAATGAATTTTTATACGGTATCATTTTGATTTTCTATATAGAAGAAAAAAAAATAAAAAAGCGCAAAAATAATAAAAAAATTTTTTTTTAACCAAAATAAAGTTATTTAAAAATATTTCCGTAAATAAAGAAAGCGTTAAAAGAAAAAAAAAATCCTTTTTATTTTTATACTTTGACAAAATGCAAAAAAATTAAAAAGAAAATCTCATGCTTCTTTTGTATTTCTTCTACTACTTCTACTTCGTCATCTTCATCTTCTTCTATACTGTCACTTATTGTCAATAAATTCAAGGTAAAAGAAATTTCATTAGGCGCCAATAATTTCAGATTTTTTCTTTTCTCATTTTTTTTACAGCAGAATAATAAAATAAAAGTATGTGTACAGTAGGTTGAACAAAAGGACTAAAACAAATTTGTAGCTTTATTTTTTTTTGTACCTTGCATATATTTGCGTACATAATATACGGGTATTGTATAGATTTCCCCTAAGTGTATGCTATATAAGTATAAAATATTTTTTTTTTTCATTTTTATTCATTATTTTGTTGCAAAACAAAAAAAAAAAAGAAACAAAATTCCAAAGTAAAATTTTATTATCTTGTTGACAAACAATGACGACATCTTAAAAATGAAGAGACAGGTAAAAATTAGATCGTGGCATCGAGAACAAACAAGAGAGTTTCACATTTTTGTTCTTATACATTTTGATAATAGAAGAGGTTTGTATGGATTGAGTAACGGACTTTTCGAATAATTTTCTTACTTTTTACTTGTTCTGATTTTCATTATTTTTTTTTTTTGGGATAAGAAAGAAGAAAATAAAATAAATTTGTTGTAAATAAACTTGAATAATAGCGATATTTTGTCTTTTTTTTAAATATATTTATTTTTCGGTATAACGTAGCCGTTTTATTCGGTATGTACATATGTAAGTACATATAGAGAACTTTAACAAAAATAAATTTATTCTCTATACCCATACAGAAATTTATACAAAATTAGATTTATATAAAGGAATTTTTCCATTTTCAGTGTAGGTGTTAAAAATATAGTTTTGTGGTAGGAGTTTACAAAAAAAAAAAAAAGAAAAAGAAAAAAAATCCATAAAACTTTAATTTTCTGTTTTTCATTATTTTTATTTTTTTAGCACATTTCGGATTAAATGTGAAAAAATGCGCTTATTAGTTTCACTCTGCTCGTACGTCCGTCAGCCCGCGTGTCTGTTTACAGAACTTTTAAACGCTTTAAGAAAGAAAGCTTATATTTTATAAATAAATAGATTTGTGCTAGAAACTTATTTCTGTAAAAGAAAATTTTTACACTATCCCCGCCCCCTCCTCTTTGAAAGTTCAAGAGTTATGCGTTAGCTACATTAATATTTACCTATCTAATAATAGTATAACTTTTATCTATCTTCCACCAACAAAGTTTAACAGCACCAAGTCATAAAATGCTATTGTTTCACTGTTTATTGTAACGATATAGTATAGTATATATATTATGCGGTATAGTTTAGTTAATCTTAAAAACAGCAAACTGATCGTTAAAATTTGTTTTTTGAAGTTGATAACGTTTTTCTTTCAGACCATAAGCTGAAAGACTGAAATTTTAACAGCTCTTCTTTGCAGCAATTCATTTTGCTAGAAGAGCAAAAGACGGAAAAAGTTTTGCCAACAGAAAAAAAAGTATTTATTTTTTTTTTAACTGATAAAATTCACCATCAATAATTCGACTATTATTGGCTATCTTCTTTACCCAATTTTTGTCGTGGTCCTAAAAGTATGCAATATTTACAACAATTGCATATTATGAAAATAATTAAAATTCGAAAAGTAAGGATTATTTTTTTTAGAAAAGTCTACTTCTTCTAGCTAAATGTGCTACTTAGAAACCATTTGCTTAATTCGATTTTATCTTTATTCAACAATGAACATTTTTCGCGTAAAAGAATAGAAGCAGTTCTACTATTTTTGATATTATAAGTTTCAAGGTATTTTGTTTTCATTTTTACGAATATTTAATATTTAAGTAAGGCATTTGTAATGAAAAATTAAAAGAAAGGTATGAATTAAATGAAAGCTATAAGACGGACACCTACATACGAAATATAAAAACTTTTTAAAAGAAAAGTAAAAAAAAAAATATTCAAAATTATATAATAATAAAAAAAATAAAATTTAATACTGTTATATAATTTATTTTTGTATTACACTTTCGACAAAAACTTTTATTTATTTTTCTCTTATAAAAAATTCTTTCAAAAATTTTTCAAATACATAAATTAAAATTTAAAAGAGAGAAAAAGTTGAAATGAGAATTATATGAGTAAGAGTGGAGAATTTTTAAAAATGAATATGGAAAATAAGAAAATACCTTGGAGATATCAAAACTTAGCACTTCAATAACAACAAAAAAAAAAAAAGAAATTTCTCTTTTTAGTTTGAGTTTATTTTGTTGCTTTTTTATTTCTTAAATGTGTTCAATTTTATAGCTGTCATTAAAATTTATTATTTAAGTTTGAAATATTCTTCAAAAATTTATATATATATATTTTGGGGATTCAGAACATATGATTAGTTTTGGTTGTGGCAGGTTTACGATAAATATTCTTCTAATTATCCGAATATATTCTTGTTCGGAGTTTCCCAAATCATATTTGACCATGTGCGTTCGGTGTGTTTTGATTAAAAATAGCAACAAAGTTGTTATATCTTTAACCCTTATTTATATTTTTCATTTCTCATTCAGAAGAGAACACAATATAAGAAGACTTCTTTTTAAAACGTAATTCTTATAGTGAAAAGTACAAAGTTTTATTGAAATTTTTGTAAAAATTAAATTTAAGAATATTAAAAATTTTTAATTTAAAAATTTAAGAATAGGAGCTTGTTTGAAAAATATTTTTGCACATACATCCATAAGTTAAGGATAAAAGTTCATTACCAATCAGTAATTTTGAAGGCTTATTTGGATACTGTTTTAAAAATATTTTCAATTTAACATCCTTAATTCCATAAAAATTGAGAAAGGGCAGGAATAATAAGTTATCAGAATATTATAACCACTCATCATTGAAGGGGAAACGCAGCGCGATGCCAAAAAGAAACTACATAATCAAGACTTCTTCTTCAAGTGACTCTTCGTCTGCCATTCTCAAAGGTACTACTGCTTCGTCCGAATATGTTTTTCGGCAATAGCTATTTCTTCTTAACATATTTTTAAATTTTTATAATAAGAAACAAGATATTGGTTATTGGGGCATTATACTACTAAGGTTACCTTTGACATTTAAAGCCCACAGCTTGTCAAATTTTTATGGTTGTCTTATATATCTAGCACAAACGTTTCTTTTTTAACTGAGTTCATCTACTTGTATCAAATTTTATATAACATACACACATTTTAAGTATCTAGCTATAGACAATATATGAAAAAGAAAGAAATCAGTGAAAGAAAATTTTTATCCTTATAAATTTTGGAATTAAAAAAAATTTCTTTGAGCTAATAAATATTAATTCTATATTTATAGAGAATATATATACAAAATATTATATTAATCGGATTGTATAACAAAAAAAAACTTATATATATATAGTTATAATAGTAAATCCTATTTAGAAATAAACACACACATTTTAATCTATAAAGTGTCCTTTCTAATCGACATAAAATCCTATTTATAAAGATTTAAGATTTTCAATATATGCAGTAGATTATTGTACAATTGTACATGGTGTGTGGGAGTAACTTAAATACAAATCAATTTGACACACATATATGTACGTATGTGTATATAATCCAATTATATTTCACAATTCAGGGAATTAATTTTCTCTTATTTTTTTTTTCTTTCGGTTGTATAACGCGATTTATTCCAAGAAATTTTTCAAATGAAAAAATCATTTATGAAATTTTTATCGTTTAAAATTATAATGGACAGTTTCTGCCTGAATTACGATTAGTTAAATTAAATTTTATTAGAAAATATTTTTTCTTTTTTTGGAAATAGAAATTTAAATTTAATTTTCACTCTTATGAATTTTATTAAGGTTTGTATTACGTACGTACGTATATAGAATTAGAATAATATTAGCTAGGGGGTATAAAAGTTTTGCCAGATATTATGGGTATAATTTCATTTTATGGCTTTGTTTTTGTAAAATATTTTATTTATAAAAATAAATTTTTAATTTTATACTTACTTTAAAGTCAATATATCCATTTTTATCCATGTCAAACGTTCGGAAGACATGATCACAAAATTCTTCTGCATTCCCAGAAGGGAAGAACATTTTGTACATATCGACAAATTTGGCTGGTGTTAAACGACCATTTGGACAGTCTTGCTGAAATTATAAATAAAAATAATAATAAAGAACAAATTTTTGTTTTGAGGTTTTGGCAAAATTTTTTAATCATTTTCGAATAAAGAAAATTTTTTCGGAACTTATTCGTGCTGTGGACTGAAAATATTTTATATCTAATAAATTGTAGCTTAAGAATCATAACGTATGTGGTTCAATTAGATGTTCCAATGAATAAACTACAGTCAAAATTTAGGGGGTGTATGGTAAATCTTAAAAATTGGGTTTGTTCGAATTGTTCGACACTATATCAATCTGTTCGTGTCTATAGAAATTAGATTTAGATTTTTACATTTCAAGTGTAAATGTTTAAATTTTTACACAATAAACAATGAAAACAACAACTAGTTTCACTTTACAATTTTTCAGTATAAAATTTAGAATGTGTGCAAAACAAATGAGATTTTATAGCAGATTATGAGATTGAGAGGGAAAGATCAGTTTTATTTTTCGATTCTGCAAAATTTCAATAAAATTTAAAATTTAATTTTCTGTTTTCTTTTATAAATAATTTAAATTTCATAATTACATTTAAAATGAGGTTATGTAGGTGTACTCAAACAAAAAATAACAACAACACAAAATTACATTTTTAAAATATTTAAAAATTAAAAAAAAAAGGATCAAATCGTCCATATTTTATTCATTAAATAAAAATGATTCATTAAATTTTATTTAATTTTTAAATTATTTTACTGTAATTATGGTTATTTTTTTCATATAATATTAAAAAGAAAAATTTTTGTTCGAGATGATGGCAATTAGACAGATGAATATTACATTTTTCAAAAAAAAAAAAAAGGACAGAGAGATTGTTTTTGCGTTTTGGAGATTTTTGACTAATAACAACAATAAAGGACGAACATTTTGAATAATTTTTGTTTTATCTCTTTTTTCTTTGGGTATAATTAATTTTTTTTTTTTTTATTCAATTTAAAATGAAATATGCAAATAGGATGTTTTGTTCAACGTCGCCTCTCTTATAACCCCAGAAAAAATGGTCATGGGATGAAATTAAATTTCGGTGTTTTCTTCAGATTTTTTGTTATATAATTACTAAATTATTTCACGCAAGATTACCAAATATTTGTGTTAGTTTAAAGGGAAGTCAATTATTTCTCAATGTTTCTTTTAGATTGATTAACCTCCAATTCCAAATTACAATTAAAGGCTGAAAAAGAAACTGGAACGTTTTGTAACGGCGAAGTATTTAAGGATGATTATTTGAGTCCTTACAATTTTTATAGTTTCACAGATTAAGTAATTGTTGGAGTATACCAAAAGTTAAGTAATTTGGGATAAGATAAACAAAAAATTCAACAATTTTTAGGCAAAACAATTTCGTTTACGAGCCTTTTTCCTCTTTGGAACTGTACAAAAATAAATGAAATTAAATTCAAAGGATAATTGAAACCATTAGACTCTTGTAAATATTAAGAAAGTAAAAAAAGTGTTAAAAAGATCTTTTAGGATAGCATGTTTTTGGTCTTTTAAGATAATAGCACTCTAACAAGAGTTTAGTTAGGATCGTAATATCAAATGTATGACGAATAAAAAAAAATTTGAACAAAATACGAGATAATCATTATTTCTTGTCAAGCGGTGATTAATCTCATTTTGTCGCCATACTTTTGTCCTTCGTTATCCTTCACATGTTTTCTCAAAGTAAAATAATTTCATTTTTTCTTTGTTTTTAATTTATAGAAGAAAATTTCAGTTTTCATTTGATTTCTGTTTTTTTTCACATTTTGTCTTATTGTGAATGAAAGTTTCCTATATATTTTTAAATTTCATTCACAATATTTTTTTTTTGTTTCACCTCACTTACTTATTCTAACCATTATTTCTATCTCTTTCATATTATTAAGGGTTTTTTTTTTCTTTAATAAAAAAAGAAGGAAAAAATAGAAACAACTTGGTTACAAGAAAATTTTAGAAAAAGGAAAATGTAATAATAATAATAAGAGAAGAAAAAGGAACCATCATTAAAATCTCATGGGGAAAATTTAGTAACAAATAAATGAGTGAAACCAGTAAAGGCAACAAGAATAAAAAAAAGTAGAAGAAAAAATATACACAAGTCGAATTAAACTGACTGAAACCATATCCGTAAAATTCCAAAGCATCACTTTCATATTATTTGTATATAACATCTTTAGTTATTAAGACAGGATGTAGATAAATATTATATTTAGAAATATAGATAGAAATTCACATATACATATACATGCAAACATATACACAGTGTTATTTCTTAATATTAATTTAATGTTATTTATTCAGTAAAATATAACAAATATATATTGTAGGTATGTATGTATAATCTATTGGGATGACATAGAAACAACATTTGGTAGAGAAAATTGGTAAGATGAAATCGTTTAGCATGAAACAGAAAAAAAAATTAGGAAAAAAATTAAAGTAAAAAATTAAAAACCTAAAAAATATAAAGGATAAAATTCAAATTAAATGCAAAAAAAAAATTTAAATTAAGAAAAAAAATAAAATGCTCAATACAAAAATGGTTGATTTGAGGATCCCTTTACGCTATTCTAAATTTTATTCTTGTAAAGCAATTATTTTAATCATATCAGATTCGGCAGATGCTAAAAAAGGAGTCGAACTTGGTGAATGTACCAACCAAAGATGCAACTTTGAAATTAGAAATTTTTCCTAAAGATTTTAAAATCATAAGCAGGAATTTTAATCCTGAACTTAATTCCGGCACATTCAATTTTTACATGAGTGTTGAGCTTTTATTATCTTGAAGTTTATAATTGATTTCACACCTTTGGGATTGAAAGATCATCAGTATATGTACAATATGTCAAATGATTGAATAAATTGGAAAAATTTTCAAAAATTTTCTATTTTTCAATTTGAAAAATACCTTAAGGGTGTTCTAAAAAAAAAATTCTTTATTACCATTATAAATATGTAATGCATATAAAAACCACATTAGTAAAATTCAAATAATATATTTAAAATTTTAACAAACATAAATAAAATATTTTGACAGGCTTTTTCCATTTTCAAAGCTATCAATTTTCAAAAAAAAAAAAAATTAAAACCTATAAAACATTTCATTTTTTGTGTTCTGCTTTTTTTTACTCTCCTCTTGCATACGAATATTAATTTGTTGGTTGTATCCTACGCCAATTTTTAGAAACAACAGCAACAACAACAACAAGAAATTATTCTAAGGACATTCATTTCACTTTAACTTAAATTTAAAAACTTTATAATTTTTCTTTTATTTAAAAAGTTTAAAAAAATAAAGAGAAAAGAAGGCAAAAAAAAAAAGAATTCGACAGTCGACTTCTTTTTTTTTGTGGTTGTTCTTGTAAAACTGTTATAGAAGTAAAATTAAAAGAAAAAATAATTTCTCTGCACACATAAGTCTTCATTAAGAAAAATAATTTTATTTTTCCAATGGTTCTGTTCCCAGCCAACTTTTTCAGAAAAAAAAAAAAATTTTTTTATGTTAAAACTGAAGAATATAGGGGAAAAATCAGAAGAACAAGCGGCGAGAAAAAAATCAACAACATGATTTACAATTTTGCAAAAAAAAATAAAAAAACTTCTAATGATCCTAATTGAATTATGAAGCGTAAATGAAGAAGTTTTTTCTTTTATTTTTTTTTTTACAAAATCACAAACCACAAAACGAAAAACAACATAAAAATAATAACGAAATCTCGGCGAAAGGCAGTAAAATTTTGCAAACAAATTTTAGGCACCTTATACCTTATATACATACTATACAAGAGTAGAACCAGAAAAATGTTAAAGTTAAAAGTTTTTGCATGTTTATTTTATAGAAACCAAGAGAAATAAATCTTTATTTTATTTATAATTGTATATGTATGTATGAATGTACACATAAATATAAATTTAGTCTAAGTTATGAAGAAAAAAAACAATATTACTTAAAAAATAGTCTGTCAGTCTACGGTACACGAGTTTAATTAGTAACCAGAAGAAATGACAAAAAAAAAATTTTCCATGAATTTCAAATTTTGTTCGTCTAATTATGCGAAAGCGTTTATAACGTTAATGAGAGTATTGCAGTGTTAGAAATAATGTCTTAATTAATTTCAAAGACTATGAGTAATTTCTTAAAAAAAAAAATAAAACATTAATAATGAGTTTGCTTAAAATTTGTCCATTGGTGGGTCAAGTATTTGAAATTTTTAATGCTTATTTTAAATTTAAAAATTTTTATTAACTTTTAAAATAATTTCAATTGTGAATGACGACATTCTTCTGTGCATTCTGACATTACTGATTTCATTTAAATGTTAATCAAAGTGTTTGTCAAGCTGTGCTTTCAAACATAATAAGCACATCAAGTTCTATACCACGTATATTACTAAAACCATTTTTATAGCGTAAATTATACTTTTTTGCCGAATGAGTTTAAAATTGGTATAAGGTTGTTCTTCTTTCGAATAAAATCACTAATCTTCATGATTCTGTTTTTCATGATTTAGCAGACGAATCAAATTCGAAATCCCGAAGAATCCAATAAAATTTTCGTACCGAATTTTTTTGCGTTGTATTTATTTCATTAATTGAATATTTTTTGTTAAATAAAGTGAAACAATGAAAAAAATCGCTCCTATAAAGTTGTTTTTAGAGATCATCAGTATCCAAACTATATATGGCTAGTTCACGTGTCCCCCAAGGACAGTAATTTAGTAGCCCTTCTCTTTTTATTCTTTCAAACAACGATGTTGTTTCGGTTATCAAATATAGTAAACTATTAATTCATGAGGATGACATGAAGTTTTTAAAAAAAATTGTGAATCCAAATTAATGCTTTCTTGCTACAGCAAAATCTTGCATCTTTTTCTGTATGATGTTCTAAAAACAATCTAACCTGTAATGTGGATAAGTCTTCTATAATGACCTTCATTCGTCGTAATTTCGATTTACTTTATAATTGGAGAGATATTGATAAAATCTACTTTAGTTAAGGACTTGGGAGTTTTTTTTTTTGTGGTTCAGTATAAGATAAATAAGGTGAATTTACCGCTTGGTTTTATTAAGCGATGGTCAAAAGAATTTAATGACCCATACGTCTTTATACTTATACGTCTTTATACTCTTGTGAGACCTAATTTGAATTGTGTTAGTCAGGTTTAATATTTATGAGGCAAATTTTAATAAAACGGAGATGGTACAACAAAACTTTCTTAGATTTATTCACAATATTTTTGAATTCGAAGAAAAATTTCTACATACTTTTGACACCAAAATGACTAATTTCATTCGCTCGGTTAAAACCATAAAATTAAAATTTGCTAAAAAAAGATATTACGAAAAAAAATTCAGAGGAACAATTCTTACTTTTTTAAACAAAAAGAGTAAATCCCTTTGTTTATGACACCTGTTGGTTTTTTACCAAACTATTGAATTGAACTCATATTTTTTTTTTGAGAATGTATCCGTTGAAACAGCTGTCAACTTTCTATGTGATATTAAGCGTGTTCGGCTATAGCTTGATTTAAAAGAAATTAATTTTGGAAACAAGTAACTTTTCTAATGCATTGCAAAATCACATGACAGATATTGTCAAAGCCACAATTAAATTTTCCTCGTATGTCTTTTATAAATTTAATATTTTTACGATTTTATTTAAATATAGTGCTATGTACATATATGTACATATATAAAATGTATGTGTATATGAAGGTACACACAAATAATTTGCATATTTATAGGTATTTGCGAAGAAAAAAATAAATTTTTTTTGTCGTCCTTTCATCTTTTTCCGATTTACACAATTTTCTCTTTTTTTTTTTTGGTTGGAAAATCATTTTGGTTTTTCTTATTTTAGAAGATGAAAATTCTTTTCTTTTAGAAAATATTTATGTAATTTCTATTTTATTCCCAAATTTTTTTTTGTTTTTGTTGTGAAGATCAGAGCGTAAAAAAAGCTCTGAAAATCAATCAATGTCTTTCTTATTTTTTTTGTTTTCCCTTTCTTACTTTCTCGTTTCTTTTGCTAAATTTATTCAAAAAAAAAAGCAAAACAAAGAGAAAATCAACCAAATTTTTATTTCCAATTCTATGATTTTCATTCTCGGTTTATTGTATTCTTTTAAATATTATTAGAATATATTTCGGAATATATATATATATATATATTCCGAAATATATATATATATATATATATATCTATGCGCATTAAAATTATCCCTACTTATATCTTACTTATGTATGTATGAATTAATATGTAGGATATTAATAAATATATGCGAAAAATTAAAGGAAAAATGAAGCATCGGTCGGATTAAAAAGTTGCAAAGAATTACATTTTCTCTTAGGAAAGAAAATTCATGTTTGAGTTTTAGGATAAAGAAAATTTGTGAAATACAAAACTTATTAGATGTATGTAAGATGAAAATTTTAAATTAGAAGTGAATAAAATTAAAAAAAAAATTAAAATCGTGTTGTAGCTCCTTAATTCCGAAATTGGTAAAATTTCGTCTTCATTGTTAGTTGTTAATAACCCAATTACTAATTTGAGTTAGCTGAATTTATATAAAATTATAGGCTTTTCACAAAAAAACAAAAAGCGGACGAACGGATTGAAGTTATTCAAGCTTTTCTTTTTAAAATAGCATTGGAATAATCTAAAAGTCATACCTAAAAATTGTAAAATTTGGAAATTCAAATTTTATACAAATTACGCATACGCAAATACAAAACTTAATTCAATGGAAATTTTTATAATAATGAAAACTATACACATAAAATATTTAATAGGTTGTATGTAAAATGGTGGTATATTATACAAAGTACAAGGTAAATATAATAACGGTTTAGAAAGTAAAAGGAAAACAATGGCGCCATATGAATTTCTTTTCTTTTTGGCATTTGTTATTGCGTTCTGTTTAGCAAAGAAAACAAAAAAAGAAAAAGTAAAATTATGACCCCAATGAGATTTTAAATTTTCAAAAAAGAAACCAATGTGAGATGGTGTTATACCAACCAAAAAATAATACATTAAGTAAAGCAAGAGAAAAATTTTTGGGTTTGAAAATTGAAGTGAAAATTATTACAAATTAAGAAAAAAAATTGTGTATAAAAATAAATAAAGTAAAAGAAATAATAATGATTTATTTTTAAACAAGAAATGCCGCCCGAGCTGGAAATTTTAAGATAGTTATGGGAAGAGACAAAGTAAAAATTCTCGAAAAATCAAAAATGTAAGAAATACCTTAACTTCAGAAGGTAAGCTTACAAAAAATATTGATTAAAATCAATTGATAGATCAAATTGCTATTGTGAATTACAATATTAGGCTATGAAATATAGTACATATATTAAGGTTTAATATTATGATAGAGTCGACACACATTTAATATTAAGATAATATTGAAAATATCAACGATATGACACGTCTGTCAGTAGTATCAATTAGGTAATGGGGCAGCATTTAAGTTTGAAACCGAGTAAGAAGAGAATAAATTAAATAAAAAGAGTGAAATTTTTGTTTCGCAGCTCATAAGAATATTAAAATTTTAAAATTTTTAATCGGAATATGGATGGTAGCCCTGATATTTAAGAAACCAATTCAAAACTAGTGGAGGATGTTCGGAAGCAAGGTGAAAAAATATTATCGAGAGAAGAAAAAAGTAAAAATACAAACAAAGAAAATTAAAACAAAAAATAAAATATTTTATTTTCTTCAATTAAATTTGCCTTCTCTTTTTTTTATGTTTTATTTTTAAAAGAAAAGAGAATAAAATTTTTTTTTCTTATATGAAAGACAGAAAAATGATTTATAAAAAATGAGAACCTTCATGAGAGTTATGGTTAAGAAAAGAAAAAAACGTAAATATAAGCGTTAATGGTTTCATTCTCATTTGATATAAAAAAGAAAATAAAACAAAAAAAAACAAAAAGAGAGAACCGAAAAACCCACATGCAATCAGTTTTGTAGTTTAAAGAAAAAGTAAATTTTTTTTTATTTTTATTTTTAGGTTTTTGTAAATGGGTTTGTAACCTTTCTTTCTTTGACAGGATACAAATCAATTTGATGTTATACGAAATGTTAAAGAGGATTTTTATCTTGATAATGTGCTAAAGTTTCTTTTCTTGTAAATAAAAATAAATAATGATGTTGGTTTTAGGTTTTCTGTTCTTTTTAAAATTTTTATTTTTTTTTCGCTTAATTTATAAAATAAGTTGGAATGTTTTTTTTTTCGCTTTTTTTTGTGAAAATAAGAAAAACACCAAGAAAGAAAAAAGGTGATTTTAAATTATTAACTTACGTTAATTTATTTATTTTTGTTTTTTTTTTGTATTTTTGGGCGAATATTAAAGTAATTTACACCAAAATTTTTTATTATGCTTGGATACATTTGGAAGCGGAGAGCAAATCAAATGTTAATAAAAATTATAGGACTTGAGTGTAAAATGTTGTAAGAAAAAAATTATGCCTATTGTGTTCCATTTGTCAGTTCATCTGTCAGTCATTTTATAAATTTTATATTATATGTACGTATGCAAAGAATAGTGATATTTAGTAAACCAATAAATTTTCCGTTTTTGATTTGGAAATTTATTTCATAATGAATTTGGCACCCTGTTAGGAAAAAACTGGCCCTTGGAGTTGGTTTTATAAATATTATTCTTATTAAAATCTCGAATAAATTTTATTGGAGTTTATTTAAATATTTTTTTTTTAGAGGAAATATTTTCAATTGTATTAGGGTTTCAATTAATTCCTCTAATTTTAATATATTACACATTTAGATTTTATTTTCATAGTTATAAAAAGAAATTAAAATGAAAACCTAAAAGCTAAGTAGCTATACATTTAATACACAAAAATATTATAATATAAAAAATATTGCATACTTATGGGTGCAATTTGGATGCCACTTTATTATTGGTATTTTGTCATATCCAACAAGGTCTTCTGCCAGGTCCAATAATCCATGACTTTTTTTTATAAATGAGTATTTTTGACCGATCTTATTGCATTTGGTTATATGATCACAGCAAATTTCACATATCGAGTTTTCGGTGGAAACGTAAATAGACAATTAATTGAGTTTTAAAATTGCAAATTTACAAGATGTTGGTCTGTCGGTGTGTGTGTTATCGATTTCGAAACCGAACTAGGGACCGATTTGAATTTTTTACAATATCTACGGATTTATGATACGAGTATCATTTTTTTAAATTTGATATTGGAGTTCGTTTGTTACCGAAGTAACTGATGATCTTCTTAAGAAATTCAGACAGCATAAAGTAAATTTGAAGGAAGTATTTAAAAGGTATTTTTACAATTTCCTTACTTGATTATATTTTTTATTAATTATAAATGCGAACCAACACATTATACCTATATTTACTTAAAATAAAAAAATTTGTAATTTCTGACTTGTTTTTGCGCAATTCATAACTTTCATTCTCGCTTTTAAAATATATTTGTGTGATTAAACATGAAAATTGAATTTAAAATTTCAAAAACAAGTATAAAATTAAGTAATTATTATAGTTCAACAATTTTTTTTACATTCATTTAACTGAATGCTACTGAAAATCCTTTAAAATCCTTTTGATTAATTTATTTTTTGTTGACTTTACGCAAAATGAAATTGCACAAATAAAACAGAAGAACTAAAATCTTTAAAGGATTTTTTTTTATTGACTTGTTAATTACTTTAAGTATTAGTAATAAACATGTTGTGAGCAATGGCTCTCAATATGAGTATGAGTAGAAAATTTATTTTAATTTTATGAAATTTGAAGGACTCTTACATAATTTTTAGTTTTACTTTGAGCAAATATTACCATTTAAATTTTTTTTAGAAAATATTTTAGGCATTTCCGAAAAGATATCAATGCTTTAAATTAATAAGAAAAAAATTATTAGTTGTTCACATGTCCTGTATAGGCCATTAGTATAGCAAAATTTTAAATTAATCGAAATTTCTAATCTACAGTAAAAAATAAGGATTAAAATTAATCAAAAACAAGAACAATTTTAATTTCAGATGCCAAAACAATTCTTTATCCAGAAACATGCAATAATGTTCTCTAATAAATTTAAGTGCCAACACTTTTTGTGAACGTTGTCACTTTGAAAGAAATGCTTAATCCCAAATATGAGTAAAAACAAGTATATTTTTTTGATTTAGATAAATTTCTTTAACCTACATCAATCTCAGTAAAGTTTATATACCAAATGATTAAAACTTCACATCTTAAACTACATAAAAATTTAATATGAAATTATCAATCCCTTCCGAGATTTCCGGGTATTTTCATAATTATTAAAACATCAGACATTACCCTTAATTCAAACTCTAAAATTTAATAAGAATAAGGGGAAATGAAAAATTTTTATTTGAAAATTGAAAATCTAAGCTCATAATCATAGTAATAAAATGTAATTATTATCAGTAGTTCACATGGAATGTAAGTTAAGAATATACGAGTATACAGGAAATGTTACCAATTTAATGTGACAGTAATTTGACTCATTTTCTGCAGTAAATTGCTGTTGTTGTTGTTGTTGTTGCGATTAAATAAAGTGCTATTTAAATATAGGGTGTTTTTAATGATTTTTATATTTTTTTATTTTAATTTTTATTATTATTTTTAGGAGTATCAGGGGTCTAATGTAAAATTGTTATGACGAAAAAAGCAGTCATAATATAAAATAAGATTTAAATTGAATTTTTTCGTACCAAGGAAGCCGCAAATTAAACATTTAGTGATGCCAGAAAGCTAAAACGCTATTCTGACAAACAAAAACATAATTCTTGTGCTGGGTTCTAGCCCATATAAATATAACATAAATACAGAAAAGTAATAAAGCTGGGCATTACATTTGGTTATTTTTGCAACACGAGGACCACATTTTTTAAATTGTTCAGTTTTTCCTTACAAATGCCACAACATTTTTTATAATTTTATAAAATTTTTGTAAAGTTTTAGCATATATTCAGGGAAAATTCTAGTGAATATATGACATTGACAGGTGAAATGGCATTTTACTATGATCATATAAGAATGCTTGTATAATTAATTAAATCGATTAAGTACCTTGGACCCAAATATACGATCATGCGCGGATTCGTGATTTCTGAGTTTTGTTTTTTTTTAATATGAGTCAGATATCTGGTTTTACATGAAAATTTTAAAGGAAAGAAAAATTCAAACCCTAATGGATTAAGGTGACTATATACTCTCTCTCAAAATTTTATATATTCACATATTTCACATAGATTTAAGGTTAATTTCTTGGTAATAAAATAAATTTTGTTATTCTCGATTATAAACAACAGTTTTGGTAATTGTAGAAATTTTGAGTTTAACTTCGAAGTAGTGGAAGTAAATAAATAATTTTCAAGTCGTCTGAATTGTATACATATTGTATGTATGTAATATTAACCAAATCAACGAGGCGGCAAATTAAGATAAAACAACAACAAGTTTTTCATTTAATTTTTATTGAGTGCGTAAGCTCTTTATAATTTGTTGTTGTTTTGTCATTTAACATTTTTACAGCGAAAAAATAATTCTAATTTCCCTTTTTGTATTTGCTCTTATTTTGCTCATTTTTCTGTTTTTTTTAGGCGGATGTACAGTTAATTTATAAAAAAAATTTTAATCGCAATTGTTTATTACTCATTTCTTATTTTTTATTTTAATTATAAAAAAATGTTTTCTATAGTTAAGGAATGCCATTGTGTATGAAGCTACTAAATATTTTTTCTATTTACTTTAATTGCTATTGTTGCTGTTGTTGTTGTTATTTTTGTAAAAATGAGTATAATAAAGTTGTAATGTCCTTCAATAAAATGTTAATATTTTTAGTCAGAATTTCTATTCTAGTAGAATGATTTGGTATATATGAATGAATCATTTTAAATGCTTCTATAATTTCAAAGAATATTTTATTCAAGTTCTTCAATCCAAGGATATCTTCTCATTATAAAAACTTGTTAATTTCTACATTAATTTAAAGGATAGAGTATAATTTTATTGAGGGGTTTCTAAGAATTTCGCACTTTACAACACAATAATAATATTTCTGATAATAATTATGGAATTAAATTTACTATTCTTCTCAAAATAATTTCTTTCGGTTTAATCATTATTTTTTATACTTTATTACAATGATAAAGGCTAAAATAATGTTAAGTTCCTTGAAATTTAATAATTTATGAAAAATGAACATTTTAATGTAAAAAACAAATAAATCTCATGGAAGAATAAAAGAATTTCAAAATTTAATTTTCAAGACTAAAGAGAAATTATTTTGGATATTATACAGGGCTGGATCGGAATTGTTGTTAAAGCCCTCGAAGGATTATATCTTGAAGTTTGTTTTTGGAAAAATCTAACATTAGTTTTACCCGGCTAAAGAAAATCAGATCGAAAAAAATTCTTTCTGATAAATGTTCATAAAAACTCCGAAGACATTAATGATAGAGGCATGCGTTAGTCGAGATCTGTTTTCTCAGTTAATAGACCTACATAGACCTACAATGTTGATTATTGATAACAGAATTGAACTAGAAAACTGAAAACATTAATTAAATATAAGTGGCTTACTCTAGCTATTTTAAGTATAACAGCATTTTTAGATATGCGATGGAATGGTGGCTATTTTCTATATAGGATATTTAATAAGCACACAGCGAAATTTATAGCAAATTTAGTTCAGATACTAAAAATAATTAAAAATCGATTTTTGAAAATTATTTAATTTTTCTCTTTAAATAACCGGATTTATTTCGGAGATGTAATTTTGCAGCTATAAATGCAAACTCTGAATTTATTAAAAAAATAAATAGCATTCAATCTTAATTTAAAATGAAATTTGAAAAATTTTCCTAAAATCGCTACGTTTGCATTGTATAATTATTCGGAAAGTTTGTTGGAATTGCGCATTGCTAATTTTCTTTTCGATCTTATATAACATTCTTATGGAGTAACTTTTGTTTAAAATTATTTTTGGCATTAATGCAATTTTCAATTATTTTGTATTATTTTTGAAAGGTGATGGAAAAATCTTAGTTGAATAGATACATATATAAATTTGACCTGCAATTCAATTTCAATCACGTCTCCTTTTAGAGTAATTATTATAATTTTAATTACTCGTTAATTATAATTTTATTGATATTTAAAATCAATTATTTTCCATACAGGAAACTTTTCATTTCTTCAAAAATTCTTTAATATTGAAATTTAGTACAATTTAATTTATTTTAATCTCGCCATAAGCAATATCTGAATCTTTCCGTGTAGAATCATAAATGCTTCTATTTCGAATACATTTCAACTGCATAATATGAAAAAATTTAATGCAAGGTTTATTTGAATTTATGCAACAAAAATATTTATCAAAATTCATTTTAATGAAAAAAGTCACCTTTTCCTAAACGATTTCAAAAATCATTTAAAAAAAACCAGAAATAGATTCCTTGACGATACAAAAATATTATGAAAATAATGACAATTAAAATGTTATAAAACTAGTTTGAAAATTGTTTATTGTCGCTTTAAGGGCCTTCTGGTTTTCCGTTTCTATTCTTTGATCACATAATTCTGATCTAAATTAATGGCTCATAATAAAAATTAAAATTGTTATAAAATATTATTTTGCATAACGCTGCAGCATAGCCTTGAAAGAATGTTTATTATTAAAACAATTTTCTATAATTCTAGAAAATATTTTTTTTTAATTAAAAATTAAATGAAAGTAAAAATCTTTGTTAGACAATTTTTATTCATAAATAATTTTTTTATTTTATGCAAACTTTAACCTTTCAATCATTATCCTTTTTCAGAAAAAAAAAATTCAACTTAAATTTGAATTATAAAGTAGAGTGGACCATGTAACAATTCAAATTGGAAAAGAAATTGTTTGTGGTTATAAAATTGGAAAAAGGATTTTAAAGAAGAAAATTCATTAAATTTAATAAAAATTATGAATAATGTGAGATTAAAAATTTCAATTATTTTGCATTAAATTGAGATCGCTAAATCAAAAGGAAGGTATTTAAGGAAGGTATACAAGGTTGGTATTTAATCGCATATTAGAATATAAACATTTCTGTTATAAAAAACTTTTAAAAATTCAAATAATTTTATAAAATTATGAGATTTACTGTAAAAATTATTGAAATTATAATTTTGAAAGAAAATATCAAATAATTCAGTTGATTCACTTTAAATGCTTAGATTTGTTCTAATGAATATGGGTTTTACCGGATAGTATGATATAAAGAATATCATACTATCCGGTAAAACCCAAATAAAAGTCTGACGTTCTGAACTGCCCTCCATCAAAAGGTATAATTAACATTTTTCCTAGCATAGCTGGGGTATATTTAGAATTACATCTACGACGCATCAGACACATTGCATCATCATCTGAAATATAAACAAAAAAACTTGAGGATGTGTTATGTTCAGAATTTATTTCACATTGTGTCTGCGACGTCGTTAGCACTGAAATATTTGTTAAATTGTGTATCCAAAATTTTTTCGATGCATATGTTTTTTTATATACTCATATTTTTGGAATGGTAATTTTTTAATTAAAATAAAATGGAACAAAAAATTTTCTAAATTTAAAAATTTCTACTTACAACTTCTTTCATTTTCTGCATTCATGTCTCATTTTTTGCTGTCAATGTCAATATTTCAAATTTGAATGTTTTGTCACTAGGCTTGTTTGAAAATAATTGTCTATTATATTGTTCCAGAAAATTTGCTAAAAGTGCAAAAATTATTTCTAAAATATTGTTAATTCTTCTTCTTATAGAAGAATGCAGATTGTAACCTTAATTCTGCACCTAAACTAGGATATTTCGCCTTGTTCCGCAGTAAATATGCTCTATATTCTCTGAAATTTTTAAAAAGATAGTTCAAAAAATTTCACTATTGAGTTTGATGCTTGCTTCCCTACAAGCATTGAGTTATTACAACGTTAGAAATCCAAATCAAAAACCAAATCTAGTGCATGTACCTTTCTTGAGAAATTTTATTTTTAAATAGAAAAGAAAATTGATTTTTTTTTTTTAAATCAATTCATTTCTTTTTTTGTTTCTGAACTTTTTGAAAAAGAAAAATGTTTAATGTATTTTAAAGTTCCCATGACACTCATTATTCTTCTTTATCTCTTAATTCCGATTCAAATTTGTTAGCTACGCATACACATACACACATATAGCATGTATTTTAACCTTTTAAATTTGTTCTTAAATATTTGAAAAAAATTTATTCCAAAATCCATTCTAAAGTCATTCATTTAATTTAGAATTCATTTTATTCTTGTGCCACGTACATAATGCTACCCTCTACTATTTTCTATCCGAATATGTGTATGTATGTACTTAGATCCCTCTTTTGTTTTGAAATAAAGTAAATTGTTTTCCACGAAATTTATAATAAATTTTAAAGAATTTCACTTTTTCAAAACAAAAACAAATTTATTTAGCTTACATTCTTCTAGATTCTTAGTCTATAATGATAAATTGTTATGTTTTTCTCACAGCATGCTAAGATTTAAAAAGTTTTTATTAAGCTATAAAAGGGTTGAAATTTGTTTCAAAGGTTTCTAAAAGAAAAATAAATATTTTTTAACAATTTTAATTTATAAAATAATTTTGTATGAATACTTTGACTATTCAATGAAATTTCGGGTTTTTTTGTTGGGTTTTAAATTGTTGCACTTTAAGTGATTTAAATTAAAAAGATAATAGGTCTATAAATAGACCAAAAGGAAATACTTAATTGTTGGACGTGAGCTGACTATGATAACTTTTTTTTTATAAAAGTTTTCACAAAATTAATTTTGAATTAAAGAGAGAATATTCCTGTTAAATTTGGCAGTCAACATTTAGCCCTGTTATTTTCAAATATCGTAAAAGATTTAAATTTGTTTTACAGTTGAAATTACAAGAAAGCAACAGAATTTATTTGCATTTCTTGTAAATATCGTAAACAATTTCATGAGAAAGAAATTTAAAGTAATAATCTTGTATATTGTATTCCACTTTCAAATTATATTAAGTGCCCCCTATATGCATATTCTTTATAATAATAAAACAAAAGAATAAAAAATAAAATTACAAACAAAATGAAAAGGATCCGTACACTTCATTGCAAGGGTATACTTTTTAATATCCTTGAGAGGATATAGATAGCCAATTATAATGTTTTGAAAATGTTTGCACAAATAAAACAACAATAACAAAAAAAATTTAATAAGGGGGAAAAAGTATAAGGATTTTGTTCCCCAAAATCTGCAGATCCTTTTCTTTTATCTTTTTCTTTTGTTGTGTATTTTTGTTTTTTTGGTGCATTATTTAGCTTTTCAAATATTAAAGATTATAAATTTGTGCTTCCCCCTTTTTGTTCATCTATATTTTAAAAGTAGAATACATGTAGGTACATAATTACATCATTGGAGCACGAACCTTTTTTACCCATATAATTTTATACGATGTAGATTAAATTTGTTTTTTCATTTATAATGTAAAAATTATAATTTAGATTACACAGTTATGTATATAAAAATTTGCTTATGATGGACTCTTAACTCATCAATATGAGAAATGACTTACAATAAAGTTGGGTCAAACTGGTGGTTTGTAATGTAGCACTTTCTCTTTCAACTGAAAATACTGCTTTTAAAAACAATCTCAACATTATCAAAATGACTTTCATTTATATACGAACGTATTTTGAAAACTTCATACCTTTAAGATGAGCAATGAACTTAGTCTTTCAAATAAACCAAAAAAAAATTGAAAGAGACGTTAACATAATGCCCGAATTCAAGAGTTAATTACGTGAGTTATGAAAAATATTTATATTTCCAATTGCATGGCATTTACTTCTATTAGGCGAACTTTCTGTATTTGTAAAAATTTGTAAAAGCTTACAGTTTCGGAAATATTAGATCAAAAATTCAAATTTTTTAAGTTTCAAGAGGCGATAACTTAAGACGAGGTGGAGGTGGATATATATTTTTTTCTAACGAAATGAATTATTTATTAGCGCCCAAAAGATGTTAAAAATTTAATAAAGTAATTTCAGATTTCTGAGAGTGTAGAAGTTTTTTAAACATGTCCGCAGACGGACGAATGAACAGGCAGAGTGAAACTAATAAACACTTTTTCCGAAAATTTTTTGGAAAAGTTCTAAAAAAAGGAAAATATATTAAAATATTCATATTGCTTACAGAGTGATAAGAATCATATTTTAGTTAAAGCAAAACTACATCAGTTTTTTTAGTCAAAATTAATGTCGAATGAAGACATACGTTTTGTCATTTTATTACCGAACTCCATTCAAAGAAAAATTAAATACTTAAATTTAAAAAAAAATTATTTAACAGCTACATGAATTAATAGGTTTAATTTCATTTACACATTAGTTGTAATGAGGACCGAAAACTTTTTAAAATTCATAGAAACAAGATGCCTAAAAGTATGCAATGTTTCTTTAATTTTCATAATATTTCAATTGTTTAATTTGTTCTATAAATTGCAGTAAATTAAATAATAAGTAGTATACAAACCTCAATATAGGGCAGACTAACTATAATTTTTTTCATTTTTCATTAATTTTTTTTTCATAATAATAATGAATCAGTATAACCTTATACCCTTTTTAAAAGACATAACTTCAATAACGATAATATAAAAATAAGTAGAATGATTAAAGGAATAAAAAGAGAATTAGAAAAAGAAATAGAAATACGAGTATCAGAGAATAGAGAATGAAAAAGAAAGAAATATAGTTTGTGCCTTGAATACTAATCGGCACTTAAAAGAAGGCAAAAAAAAGCAAAAATATGAAAAGGGAAGAAAAAAAATGAAAAGTCTTCATAAATTTACCTAAGCTTTGCTTTTCTTTTTTTTGTTTTTCTTTAGTGTACAGACAGTGCTGCCAAATAGATTTTCCGAATATATTCATTTTTTTTCAAATAAATTTTTCATTTTGAAGATTCGATAAAAAAAATCTTCTCGAGCTCTCCTAAATCTTCAGTTGAAATTCAAAATATCACAGTTTCAATTCAAACCAAATCAGACACCAAAAGGAAAAACTAATGAAGTACACAATGGCATATGATGTAATAAGCTGTATTCGCATTTAGTTAATCTGCTAAGTCAATTATGGAAGAATTGCCTACTTCGGCAAAAAATACAAAAATTTTCTGTCTTGGAAGTCGGTAGCGTTAGTATGCGAAATTGACTTCTTGATCAAAAGGTCTTTTTGTGAACTTTGCCAATTTATGGAAAAATGTGTAAAAAATTCCAATTTTGAAAAATTTCACTAGCATTAAAAAATCTTCATTTTGAAGATATTTTTGTAGTTTAAGTTTAAAATTTTAAAAATGATCAAAAAATCTTCATTTTGAAAATAAATTTTTACTTTTGGTAGCGCTGTGGGTAAAGGCAAAATTTTACGTGAGTAAATATTCAATTTAATCATAATATACCGAAAAATATGAATGTATGTATGTATACTTGTATATAAAGAGAAATTATTTGTAATAAAATTACGTTAAAAAGATTTCGGATTGACAGCATTTATTATAATAAGTACGGTGGTTGTAATGGCAGGCAGATAGGTATACAATAAAAATTGTATACTAAAATTTAAAATGTCTAAAGGTATATAAGTATAAAATATACGGTTAATTTTATGTTTCAAGTAAAACAGCAGGTCTGGTTTATTTTACGTTTTCTTTTTTTTCTTCTTGTTTTTTTTTTCTCCTTGTGTTTATTTGGTAGGGTTTTTATTTTGATCAAGCACTTTCTAAATATTTTCTTTTTGCTGAACTTTAATATTTTACCAAAGACGAACATTTTTTTTTACTCTTTAATGGAAAAAAATATTAAAATGTGAAAATTACAAATCAAATAAATGTTATACATTACGTATACAGACGTAAACATATTAAATTCTAAACATATACCTGTACATACACATGTAAAGCAGGAATTCAAATACAATAATACAAACATGGTAAAGAAGTGAAAATCAGAAAAAAATTTTTTTTTTTTTGAATTACATTTTTTAATTAGAAAAATGGTTTTTTCAAATGAAACGGAAGGAAACATAACTGTTCAAAAATACTTCCTCGCAAAACAAAGGGAAGGCAAAACAAAGACCAAAGAAAATCGGAAAAAAATAAAGCAAATTTCTTTTTTTTTTTCTTTTATTTAGAGAAAATTTCTCTCTAAAGGATATTTAAAGGTTATTTTTATTGGTTGAATTCATTAATTATAATTTCTTGGTGCAAAAAAACAAGAAAAACAAAAATGACATTAACAAAATCACGTATTTAAATGAATTAGAGAGAGGAAAGTGTGAGAGAAATTAAAAATGATTACTACTTACTATTATTATTATTATTGTTATTATTATTAAGGATTATAAGGATACAATGTGATAAATATGCGATATTTTTATGGTAATTTACATTGAATACCCAATAGTTTATGGTATAGTTGGTCTTTTTGTTTTAATTTCTGTTGTTCTTTTTATTTTGTTTTTTTAATTTGGTTTCTATACAAATATTAATTTTAACACTTCATTGTTTTCAATAACAATATCTAGAACAGAATTATAATTAATTAATTTTTTGGAATGAGTTTCAAATTTCTCATTTTATTTTAAGGATAATTTTTGGTATTAAGATTTTCTTTAGTATGAATAAAATCCTTTGTTTAAATTTATTGATTTTTTGAAATTTGTAAAAAAATGTTTTGCTTTTTACGTTCTTTTGTTATTTTTGGTATGCTTATCTTATAAGAATTTTAATAATTAAAATTTTTTTGAATATTTTAAATGAAATTTTAATTTGTTTTGTTAAAGTAAACAACAAAAATTGTTATGAAAAATGGGACGTAATAAAATGAAGCAAGTCAAGGCAGATTTGGAAAAAAAACAAAATTTTGTTCATAAATTGAAGTCGAATCAGTAGCCTACCATTCCTACTGAACTACAAAAAAAATTTTGAACCACAATTGAATTGAAATCAGTTGTCCATCGTTCTTTAAATAAGCGCTTTTGCTACTGTACTACATATAAGAAGAAGCTATTAACGATTTGTTCTCTACTTCGCATTCTACACTTAATTTAACATGAAAGCATTTTGGAATAGTTCATGAAGGGTTTTCGAAATTGAAGCATAAGTTAAATGTTATGTGGGCATTACGAAATTGAGATGTAAATGTTTTTTATTAATTAAAATTTAAATTTCAGAATCGATTATTAATTTTTTTTTTAGTCGCACACCTATACTATGGATAATTCATGCAACATTAATTAGAGCGTACTCAAAATTATTTAAATTGATCCTTTTGGTTTTTAAATTTTTTTCACTTTGAATTATTTCATTTTAATTAAAAATGAAAGCTAATAAAAAACATAATAAAAAATGTATGGAGAAAATGATTTTATATGAGTTTTTTTTTTTTTTGTGTGAAAGATACCCAAAATTCATAATGTAAATTAATAATGAAGGATGATACAACCACGACTATAAAAATGAATTAGTTTAAAGGACAACAATGTATTTTAGAGAAGCACATTTTTCATAAGGGACAATTGATATTACAATTAAATTTTTCGGTGGTTCTGCATCAGACATTCAAAATTATAGACGATTGCAGGAGGTACTGTAGTGAAAAATGACTGACTTACTCAGATTCCAGTTCGTATTTTTAAAGCTGTCTGCACATATTTTAGTTTAAGATGAGAAGTTTAATAGTTTTTCCTTGATTTTTATTTAAAAAAATTGTTTAAATTGTGGGAATCATTTGAGGCTACTTTTCAGTTTAACTCCCAAGAGTAAACTAATACACACACATCATTTTTTTTCATAAATAAAATTTTTTTTTTATAATTTTTCATCATTTTTTTTTGTAAATTTATTATGTGAGTGACATTCATAAAATGTACTGTATATGCATGACAAGGCTTTCTTGTATGACTTAGCAGGATATTTTGTAACTTTATTATGCTAATAAACTAAAAAAAAAATCTAAGACAATTTTATTTTGTGTTTTTGGTTTTTTTTTTGTTTTACTTTTTCTTATGAATATCTTAATAATACGTGTACATTACATACATACATAATCATTAAGGTTGAATAATAATTTTTGCTTTTATTCTGTCGTTAGATATTTTAACAAATTAATTAAACACAAAATTACAAAGAAATGATGAAGCAAAGTTGCTATGACAATATAGAAAAAAAACGAAAAGAAAAATTAGGACATAAAAAAAATAAACAGTAACATTTATAAAGTAGCAAATCCTTACAAAAAAAAAAATAAATAGAAGTTAATACAGGGTGCTTATCATAACTCAACACATTTGATTTTTAAAATATTTTCATGTTCGAGAGCTTTTCTCTGTTATTTATAATTATTACATAATTTGCAATACATTATTCGATATTATTGTGCTTTCGATCGGTTTATAAGATTAGCGAGTAATAAATGAGATCAGACTCTTTCGAAATTAATTTCAAATTTTCCAGTTACCTGAAATGTGAAATTGTTGGTTGTTTGGTAGACGTGGCAGATGCAGCAGGTTCACCGCACCCTAATTAGCACAAATGTACTGTTTTGTTGCCACTATCACATGATCACCAGATTATCATTGAACGTACGATTACATGGCCTATCTAAGTCAGGTGGCTCTCTTGAGCATCCTATCTAAATTCCCAATGCCAATTTTCGATATCTCATGTTACGTTGTAAAAATTATATTTTTAATTTTTAAAAATTCCCGATTTACGTCAAATGATCATTAGGGGTCATGAATTTTGAAAGCCGAAATATTTTGTTACATTTCACAGAATTTGTGTGTCAATTTCAGAAATAACAGCAGAAATAACAAATATATACTAATTTAGTGTTAAATTTTTTTAAAGAGTGATGAAAATTCAAGTGGTGGAAATCACTACAGTTAAACACTCTGTGCATGTTGAATATAATTTATGTATATAATGCACATATAATTATTAAGCAAAAGAAAAACTTTATTTTTCATTATTACCATGTCTGTTTTGTTTTTTTTTTCTCTCTGTTATTAATATCCTTTCATATTTTTAAATAATATCAAGTTTTATATAAACAATGTTCAAGGCATATTCCAGTTACTGTACTTTATGTATACATACATATAAAAATTTGTACGTACAACCTATGGATTCCAATTTGAACAGCCGGAGGGATAACAGAATTTTATATCCTGTCATACTTTTCCTTTAATATTTTTTTTTATTGTTATTATTTTACATTTTATTTTTCTTTTTTTTTTGTTTGTACTCGTATTCGTCTCAGAGTCATTGTTAAATAAAATAAGTGAACATCAAAAATATTAATAGAAAAGTGTTCAGAATTTTGTTGCTTTATTTTTGCTCTCTTTTTATTTTCATTTTCTTTTCTTCTCTTTTCTTTTACATTATTAACAATAATATAAAATGTTTATAGTTGTATTTTTATACTTGTATATAGTGGGTGTAATGTGCAAGAAAAATAAGTTGATGTAGGAAGCGTTCAAAAATTTGTTAATAAGAATTGAAGTCATGGTTTTCTTTATAGTTTTCTGTTTTTCTTTTATTTAAAATGCTTTAAATAATAAAAATAATCTACAGGGTGGTAAAATAATATAATAAAAGTTTAATACTTTGGGGAAGAATAATAGTGAAAGAAAACTCTATTATATATTAAGAATAAAATAAATGGAAGAAACTATTGTACTTACTACTAGTAAACGAGTATGTTTTAATGCTTTTGAGAAATATGGTTATAAATTTTTATGCTTTGTAAAATATAAATTAACAATAATATGAAAAAATATAATGTAATTATAAATATAACCATAATATTGTGTTGGGTAATTAAATTTACAGAAATGGGAGTTATTAATTTTGAATGAACATTACCATGACAATTGTTGATTTGACTTATAACGTTTGATTATTCAAGTTTTTTTTTTATTTTGTTGTATTCGATACATGTTGTATTTATTATATAATATAACAATAATTTTTATAGATAAGAAAAGGAATAATTCTATAAAATGATAAAATATTCAATCACATTTAAATTAATTCATAAATGAATATTAATTCTGTTGAATAATATTTATCTTAAAGTTTGCCTTGATTGTGATCAATTTTCTAATTTAGTTTAACGCATTCACTGGCAGCTATGAGATATCTCATAGTTAAAACCAGGAATGTTACTTCTACTTAAAATCAATATGGCACAGCTAAATTAATTTATTTTTGTACTTTGGCACAGGAATAAGTTCATTTTACTTGAAAGAAAATTTTTTTAGTTCGGGCATAAAGGGAAAGTCCCGAAAATTTATTTTGTTCTGGAATGAAATTTTATGCAATTTTGGAATGGTATTTTATAAATATTAGTAGTGCTCAGTTTTTCGACATTAAAGGTTGTTTGAGGCTCGAATTTCTATTTTTGATTATTTTTAAGGAATTTTCTGTAAATTTTGTATACACTGAGGTATTATTCAAGCAAATTAAATTTATTCCTGTTCACTTAATGGAGTTTTTGATAAAAAAAATGGGTAACCATCAAGATACAGAAGAAAAATATTTATAAGATTTTTTTGATACTGTTAACTCATCAAGTGACAACGATTTTTCAGATGATGATGATGATTACATTCTAGAATAAGTTCTACATGTCCTTTGTAGTTTTTTTTAGAATTTTACTTCATAATTTATAATACAAGATAAAAGTTAAGAAATGGCACCTGTGGACAAAATTAAAAAAAACCCTCGGCAGCGAATGCGTTCATTTAATATTGACGTAGATTATTACACTTTAATAATATTAAGCTCGGATCAGATCAATGGTTTGTAGGTTAGCACGTTTTCCTTAACAATTTGATCTATTTGTATTTTATGTACATATGACAAATTTTGCCATATTTCCGTTCATCTGCATAATTTTAAAAATGTTTGCTATTTCGACATAAAAAACTTTAAGTTTTAAAATGGAGGGAAGTTAAGTGAAAGTTTTCTATTAAGAGATTTCAAAATTTTCAATTTCAAACATTATTATAGCAAAATTATTGATTTTAAATTTACATTAAACTATACCATTTACAAAAGATCAAGCCGATCAATCACAGTTAATAAAGAATAAAACAAATTTATAATTAACTGTCATACAAATTTTTTAAATATCATTATTATTTTTCAGTACAAAATGGCAATTTGTCCTCCTTAAAAAACAAATGTTTTCAATGCATACATCAAACTACTTGAACACCTTTTTCAACTTGTATTACATAATAATATTGTTAAAATATAAAAATAACTTAAGTTATACACGTGTACTGCACAAAACAGTTAATTGGTTAAAATTTATTCCCTATTTAACAAAAAACCAGCAACTTTCTACACACATACATATGTACATATACATGTATATATTGGAAAAATGTCAACCTGTACAAATCTATGTAAAATTGCCAATAAATTTTTTTCCCATAATACAATTTTTATTTTAAATAAAAAACAAAATAAAAACGAACCTGAGACACAAAAAAAATTGTTGTAGCTCCTTCGTGCTCTTTATTTTCTCTTAATGGTTTGTTATTAAAAATCAAGAGAAAAACAAGAAGCAAAACGAAGAGAAAAAATTTTTAAAATACAATATTGTACAATAATAACTGTAGTATCATCGTAGAATAATAATAATAATAATAATGGTAACGGTAAAGTCTGAATAATTTTTTTCTTTCTTTCTTTCTTTATTTTCTGTAATTTCGTATAGTATTTTTTTTATTGCATTTTTCTTATATTTAATTTATTTTTGTTCTTTGCTTATTTTTATTTTATTTTCAAAAGATGACTGAACAGCATAAAATGAAGGGGGAGCGAGAAGGAGAGTAGAAATGAAGGTAAAATTTTCAAGTATAAATTGCTATCGCATGTCAAATACTTTTTACTGTTATTTTTTTTCTGATCCTTGTATATTTATAACAGAAAATACACTACTTTTTTTATCATCGGTTACAACTAAAATTGAAAACGACATTTTGTTTTACTCCATTTTTTTTTTTGGCTTTTTTTTTGTATAAATACATCCTTTTTATTTTCTTTTCATCCTTGTTCCTTAAAGTATATATTTTCCTTTTTTTTCTTCTTTATTCTGTTTTAGCCTTAAGCAATATTCTCTCTCTTGTGTGTGACGGATAAATGGTATGATAGTAAAAAATAAAAATGGTTAAAATAACCAAAAACAAAAACTAACAAAAAAAAAAATAAAATAAAAGTAAATAAATGAAAAAAAACTAACGGTAAAAAATATAACGAAAGGAAGCAAATATTAGTACATGAGTATATACAAGCATACATACATTTATATATAAAAACTACATACTTAATATTATAAGTCTAAATGCATACAGGAATCCTCCGAGTAGTACGATATATAAGTTAAACAATTAGGACGCGTTCTGTAGAATTGAGCCACTTATACAGAATTGCGAAAGGAATTTATAGAGAGGAAGTTGTCCGAGTTCTGGGGCAATAGTGAAAATGGTGTAGAAGCCAGATGAAAATTCGCTGTCGCTCCATTATCCAATTTGTTTAGAAGAAAATTGCATAGTTTCTGGAAAATTGCATAGTGGGGAACGAAATCTGAGTACATTTTCTGGAATCATCAATCCACAAAAAAAAAAAAGAAATGAAATTACATACTACCAGCAATGGAGTTACTCGTTCATCCAATTTTCATTTATTAGGGGAAAAGTTTCTTTATTAGGGGAATTGACCTCGAGCAAGTGCTATGATTTCTAAGGGAACACTTTGCACTTACAAGAGGAGTGTAATAGATCCTTCAGATACAGTCTACAATCTAACAATCAATCAATTCAAATAGAAAATAGAAGCTAGAGTAAATTATAAAATTTATTTTTTGAAAATATTCGAGAACAGCTGTATTAGTAAACTTTCTTTGAAATTTTTTCCATTATGCCTTGTTTTCTGTATTTAGTCACCCCATACAACAGTTCTATAGTCTGAAATAATTTTTAATGGGAAATTAAAATAGTATTTTAAAACCAGATCGCTTTATTTGAGGAAAGCCTGTATACTACAAAATATAGTTTCATGTAACAACAATAATAGTTAATTTATTATATAGCATAAATACAAGGTAAACCAATAAATAGAAACCCGACTATATATAGAACGATATAATAAGGTTGTTCTTTTATTATTAACTATTTTAGCGTATGTTTATTATTCATTTTGTTAATGGTATATCATTGTCAAGTTCAAGAATCGAAATTAAGAGGATAAAAAAAAATAAAACAATAGCAATTTAATTAAAATGTTTCTTGTTTTCCCTAACAATATTGGAAAAATTATCTCCGATTTTTTCATGTTTTTCGTTTTGTTCTTATTTTTGTTTTGTAAAGAATTGTATGAGACAATAATGATTTTTCATAGATTTAGAATATATTTTTACTGCATACGACAAAACTAAAATATTTTACATGAGATTCTCACGCTTGACTACTACACTTTTAATATAGGATTTCAAATAGTTTTGAATGTTAACTTAAAATGTTGAACAAGAAATTGTAGCTGCAGCAATCTGCTATAGTAATTAATGTATTTCCTCGAGTTTTAACACTTGGAACTAAAATTTGGAGAAATTTCAAATAAAAACAAGTTGAGTTTACAAGACCCAATTAAAATTTTATATATTCGGCTTTTTAGTGTAACGTAACATGAGTTTCTGGACAAAAATAAAAAAATTTTATACGTGAAAGTTTATAAGAAATTTTATGGTTTTCAATTAAAAAATTTTTCAAATGAAATGTTCAAAATTTATAGCTCGTGCTTGCTTCTATATTTCAAGTTCTAAATATTATTTTGTCATATTTGAAAAGACATTAAAAAATTATTATTGTTGAATTGAAAATGTTATAAATTTGTAATAGAAAAAATTTATTGTTCTTACATTTTGCGCATATGTGTAGGAAAACTTGTATGAATTTTTATTGTAGATGCTATAAATTTTAATAAAATCATAAAAATTTTGTGAAATAGTTTTAAATTTATAGTATTTTATTTTATTGCTTTACATGGCAGATAATTTATTATTAACTAAAAAGGAGTGATAAAAGAGGAGACCGGAAGTTAAAGGACAGATTAAAACTTTGTCATACTCTAATTAAGAGAGAATTCATAAAGCTGAGTCAAACCGATGTTCTGTAATGTAGCACTTTTCCCTTCAACAAGTGAAAATACTGATTTTTAAAACCAATCCATTTACATACCTTATTTAAACTACTTTCATTCACATACAGTGCTCATCCTAAATGTATGCAATCTTTGAAATGAAACAAAAAAAATTTAAATTATATTTTTTAATGGCATGACATTTACAGTTAGTTTCCCGCATTTATAGAAGTTTGGAAAAGCTTGGAGTTTCGGAAATATACGGTTCCAAACATTCAAATTTTATAAATTTTGGGAGGCGATAACTTGAGAAGGGGATGGAGTTGGAAAAAGAGGTGGAAATGCTGCTAATATATTAGACTCCTTCAACTTGCGGTCTAGAAGGAAAACTATACCAAAAATTTGGAAACAACAGATTTTAGATAACGGTAAATTTTAACGGACATTTTTTTTTTGTACAGTTCAAGTATGCCACGGTAGAAAAAGCTTACTGTTACTTTTCTGCGTTTGCCGAATTTAAAAAATGTTTATGGTTTTGATACAATATATAGTCAAAAAATGATATTTTCAGGAATTTGAAAGCTATAACTTTTAGACAGAATGAAACTAATTAGCACTCTTTTTCAAAATTTCATTTGAAAAATTGCTAAAAATTCTATTACAAATAAAATTTATCATAAATTTTAAAATTGTTTAGATGCATTTCAATTGTTTTTCTCAAAACTAAGCATTTTAAGAACTAAAATTATCAAAGTCAAAGCACTCTAAAACTTTGACTTATATAGAGCAAATATTAAGGATTCGAACACAAATTAAAAATTGAATTGAAATCAAAATTTTGTTCCAATTCTCAATAAATTAAAATTAAATAAGGACTTTTATTGATTAATCCCGAGTTTAAGTCTTTATTGATTAAAGGTCCCGAATAAATTTTATCTCTGGAGACAAAAAACTGTATAAATTTTTTAATATGTCAAAAATATTATTAGACATTTTCCTTGCACGAATATAACAAAAAATATAATTGTATTGTTGGCCTTCATCAAAAAAGTTTGACGTTTTACTGTTCCTATAAATAATAAGCATAATTGTGTGAATCGACGTAAAACGCCATTCCATCTATTTTATAATTTATTTTCAAATTCAAATTGGACATATTATAGAATTATTATTTACGCCCTAATCGCTAGGTAATACTTGCACCTTTAAGGAATTTTTTCATTAAAATTTAATAATAATTTTCTTCTTTTTTTTTTATTTACATACATACATGAAACACAAATATTTTTTTGTTGAATGTATTAACATTAAAACTTTTACGAATAATATACGTAAAACGAAAAAAAAATGAGAAAAATAAATAAAATATAAAATATCTGGTAATAATAAAATAAAAGAATAAATAAAAATGGTGAAATAAATATAAAATAAATAAAATAAAAAGTAATAACGCGCGGTGCGGTATCCAAACGAAATTTAGAAATGAAATATTTTTTTATATTTTTTTACTGTCGGTAAATATGACTGGAATATTAAATTTCCAGTGTCATAGTGCGTATATTGTAAAGCTTGCCTTGTGGGTGTAATTTTTTGTTCTCCTTTTCGGGATTATTTTACAATATATAGGAAAAAAATTCGACCAACGAACAGCAAAGCATTTTTAATATTACTTTTCTCTTTACATATATTGATGTTAAATACCTTAAAGTGTATGTAGATATATATATGTTGTTATTTACATATATGAATAATAAAATAGAATAAAATTTGAAAATAAGTGTAACTTTTATTTAAAATAAAATATACGATTTATTTATTGGTAAAAACAAAACCAAAAACACAAAAAGGAAGCAAAGCAAACAAGTTTTTCGATAATTCGAGTGAATAATTTTTGTGAAAAATATGAAAATTTGGCTAATGTTCATGCAATATAAATAACACATGTATATGGTGATCCGGAATTTATTAAAGTATTAAAGTTTTCGGGTGGTGATTCCTTGGACTTTTTTAGGAAGAAATTGTTTGTGATGGGATTATACTATTTCTTTTACTGGTAATTTTCAGGAAATTAAAGAAAATCTGATTGAAAAAGTTCTGTCTGACTTCGAAGCTGTATGACAAACATAAGCTCCGAAGCTATTAGACTTCGGTTATTAGACCTACATAACGGTTATGTAAGTGATTGAGGCGAAACTTAAACATGAAGTTTTGAATTAGAGAACTGAAATTTTTCAAAAAACATTAATTGTATCAAAAAACTTAGCTATTTTTTTTCGATTGGTTACATCATTTTCTAAAACTTGGTCATAAATAATTTTCATATCACGCATGTCGTTTTTATGGTAATACTCAATTTTATGCCATACCCTATGCATATGTAGTATGCATATGTATGCATATGTACTATGTATATGTAGTTATACATATATATGTATGATAAATTGAAAATTACCTATATACGACATCATACGATATAATGATTATTAGTAATTAATTAATATAATTATTATTATTTTGTGGTCTCTGCGGAAGCATTTAAAATTTTCATTAAATAATTAGCTGTAATCAATTTATATATATATATATATAGAAAATTTATGTATACCATTTGTGTATATATATATACATAAATAAACATTCGTAAGTGATTTACATACATACATAAATAATATTGTTTATTATTATGAATTAAATATAATGTTAATTATGTGGAGAAAATCACTATTTTTTCTTGTGATTATTAATTTTTTATTTGGCATATTTCCAGTGAAAAATAATTTTAGTTTGAATATGATTTTTTTAATAGAAGATGAAATTAATAGTTCATCAAATTGAACTATTAAGTTTTAATTTGCAATTTTTATCTGAATTGATTTAGCATTGAATTTTTTTTTTTTAGTATATTTTTATTTTTGAAATTAATCAAAAATATATATTAATCAATAATAAAATAAATTTAGTATATAATAAATTAAATCAAACCACATACAGTCGAATCATCATAAAACGAATGACCATTTTAGTTCGTGTTCGGGAAAACGGATTAAAACGAATAACAAAATTAGTTCGTGTTCGGGAGAATTCACGATAAGGGGTTTGAGAAATTCTATACGAATTTGTTATTATTAAAATTTGTTTGGTTTTAAGAAAATTCCGAAATTTCCGTTGTAGAGACAATATCTTGAAAATTATTATGAATTTCTGAAATGACACAAAACGGTCTGTGTTAGGTAGAATTTTGTCTTACGAGAATTTGTTTTACGGGGGCTTGGCTGTATTGTGTCCCCCCTCCCTCATTTCCGGTATATATATATGTTATACCTATATTGCCCAAAAGCAGTCATTTTGACTGCTAGTGAAATTTAAAAATAATTAAATGATTTATTTATGAACTGAGTAAATTTCCTGTATAACCATTTCGGCTCTGTATTGAAATAACATTCATTTCGATGACTGTTACATAATGGCATGCAAGTATATGATAAATTGTCGATTTGAAAGTGCTCTAACTAGACAAGTTGCAGTGGCTCAATAATTGTTTTTCGTATCTTTATGCAGTGATACTTGTCCTAACAAGTTGTTTATTTTATATCATTTGCTCTCTAAAAATTTACTAAGAAATTGTTATTTAACTGTAAATAATATGAAAAATATTAAAAATGAGTTTTGAACAAATTTTTTTATAAATTAGTTATTCTTACACAATGTCGTCATTTTGACTGCTTTTGGGCAACATAAGTATATATACAAAATTTCAGTCTTTCTAGTGTTAAAATTGATTTTGTATTGTTTAAGACTTTATTACATAATGTTACTGTTACAGCAAATCGAAATATTCAGCGGTTATAAATGTAATACCAGTCAGATAATGATTCCAACATTAGTTTAATTCGTCAGTAAATAGCACATTTTTCTGTATGTCAATGCAATTTCGAATAATTAATATTTGTTTTAATAAGCTCATAGCTCTATATTTACGCGAGTTCTTTACATGTGAGCTCGGCTGTATAACTTGAAATAATCAAAAGGAGGTGAAGGAGGTGTTGATTTTTACTTATACTTAGTGAATGTTAAATTATTCAACTTAAAAAAACTTTAGAAACAAAATTAACGCTTTAATTATCGTGAAATATTTTTAGAAAAAAAAAAATAAATTTCACACTTGCAAGCACCGAATAATTTTTTTGAAAAACTTTTATCATTTCATATACGTTTGAATAAATGTATGTAAATAACAATTTAAAAGTTTTATTGTGAAACTTTTCAAAACTTTTATACATATAAGAAATTTTTTTTTAATTATAATAAAATGACAAAAATCTTTTATTAATTAAAAACTTCACGTTTATTATTAATTAAGAAAAACACTGAAAGATAATTTTTTTTTTTTAAATACGAAAACCAAAAAGTAATTTGGAGGAAAAATAAAAGTTTGTAAAATGGCGAATTGTTACCGGAATATTAAAAATAAAAACAAAAAAAGTTTTATAATTATAAAAAACAAAAAATCATTTGAGCTATGGAAACACTTTGACATTGTACAGGAAAAAAAAAGCAGAGAGCAAAAATATTTTCAAATATAAGAGAACTTTGACATTTTATAGCCCATATATTCTGTTATATACCTGATAAGTAGCTTCGATGTCAAATAAACATACGGGCGCATAAGCAACTCACATACACTTACACATGTACGTATTATTCTTGAGAGTATTTTTTTTTAAAGAGTCAAAACTTGAAAAAATTTATTTTGTTTTCATACTCCAGCACATTTAAGCCTTCAATCTTCTTCAGTTGTTTCCCTTTAATTTTCTTATATAATAAAACTTTTTTTTTTTTTATTAAATCTACATATTCTTATATGGAGGTATTACAGACTTTTTACAGTATTTTTGCTTCCCCGAAAATGTGTTATTTTCAATCTTTAAATCAGTTAATTTTTGAGTGAAGGTGAAGGAAAGGTAAAGGTACGTTTTCGTTTATTTTGACATTGTTTTTTGTTTTTAATTTTAATTTTTGTTTTTTTTTTTTTTTTTTCTGAAAACCCAATTTTTTTTTCTTATAAAATTTTGGTGTATAACAGAGATGAAATATTTGACAGAAATATTGCTTCATTTAAGTCACTTTTATTAGAAGAAGAGACACAAAAAAATTTTCAGAAATTTTTCAATTTTTTTTTTAATTAAATTTTAAGATTTCCGCTTCAATGATATTTTTACATTTTCTACTTGAATTAAATTACATTTCTTTTCACTTTGCATACGGTAATTTCATTATGATTTCGAAACTATTTGAGAATACTAGTTAATTAAATTGAATGTCTTAAATTTTGTGATTTTGATAAGCTTATGGGAAATGTTAAAATTGAAAAATTTTGCATTGATTTTGTGATTGTTTAGTAATTGTGATGCATTTCCTGTACTTTAAACCATAAAGTTGCTTTAAAATTATTTTGAAACTGAACATATGACCAAAGGTTTGTGAATAGAACATTTTTTCAATTCAACATTCGCACAATTCAAATGTTAACTTATCGATTAATGTTCAATAAACATAAATTTTCAGGTTTAATCAGTGAGAGCGTCACTGATTTGTCACCATATGACAGAATTTAATATTTTTGCTTGTGCACCATTGTATTGATATTTCGATAAATATGAGTAGATATCTAGTTATATGTTGATGTGTGTTTGTGTATATTAATTTTAATACACAAGTGGAAAATTAGGTGAAAAATATTTACCTTTTCTTTTTTGTTGTTTTGTAACGCACGGATAAGGATTACATTCTTTGTGAATTTTATAAATAAAAACAAAAGAAGGCAACGATAAGGTTTTTTTTTCATTTTTAAGTGGAAAAAAAATTCATATGTTCTATACGTGTGTATAACAGTTTTATATTAAAGTTGTTATCTACAAATGCGTACATATGTGTAAAAGGTTGGATGTGTTTAGAAATATAGAGATTATGATTTTTGGCATACGCACAAATTTACATTTAAAGGTTATCTTAATATTTTTTTTATGTACATAATGTACATGCAATATATTTACTTTTTTTTTTCTTGTTTAGAATCTTGAGCTTCATATTCGAGCAGAAGATTTCGAAATATACTCACATGTTATATTTATGTGGATATACTTATTGTTTTATAGAGATATGGAATTTTAATAAAGGAAATATCAAGGGAATGTTTATTTGAATTAAATATTGTGTATATTGATATACATATACGTATGTATGTATGTAATGCACATAAAGTTATGTAATATATATAAATTTTTTTCTTGATACATTCAACATTGTAATTTAATAAAATGTATTATGCATATAACAAAAAATATTTCATTAAAAATCCTTCAATAAATATTTGAAAATAATTTTATATTAGCATTACATGAGTGTATAATTTCTATCTGTAGGCATATTTACATACAACCATCCATATATGAAGTACAGAGTATTTTGGCACGAAATTAATATTGAAGTCAAATTGTTTATTATTATTATTTTCATTTTGTGCAAATATGAGCACTTATCATAGAGGGTAGAGGGTAATTATTCTTTCCTCATTTGGTATTCTGTTTCTTTGTTTTTGACATAATGTACTTCACTTGTGATTTGTTACAAGAATATTATAAACGAATAATTTACTAAAATTTAAAAATTATGTAACTTTATTTAAAATATACTCCGCCGAAGCTAATATAGTTTTTCACTCCATTTGGTTCAATGAGCGATCAAAGTACACAGCTGATAAAACTATTAACCAATAATTGCAGAATACCTTCGATAAGCAAATATTTTCATCCTCTTTAACATTTTAAACCTCTTGATTGACGTAGAGGTAACGGATTTTGTTACCTTCAAGACAGAAGGTGTTTAAAAGACAGTATTCTACTCATAATTTATAATATTTTAGCCGAAATATACAAAAAGTTTACCAATAGAAATGAAAATAAATTTTATAAATGCCCGTATAAATGTTTGGTAACATTAACAAATAACCGAATAATGTTGTTGAACACAATCAACTTATCAGATATTTGATTTGAAACTATAATCAATTATATTAAGTATTAAAATTTACCTTGAAGCCTTTATACCATTCTTTTATTGTAGCTTCATCATATCTTGTGTGTGACTTTAAGAATTCCATGTCTTCTTTAGTAAGACGATCCTTACTCCCTAAACAACCCATTTTCTGAAATTAAAACAAAAACGAAAGCATAAATATTATGTTTTAATTAATCATTAGATTATTATGCATGTATAGTTTATTTAAAAAATAGAACAAAATACAAGTCTTTTAAAATGGATTTTAATTATTTTTCAAATTGAAGAGTATTTATTAGATATAAGGAATGTATTTTATTCGTTTATTTAATATAATACAATTTATATTAAAGATCAATAATTACAGTCTTTAATGTATCATCAATAATCCCAATTTCTACAGCTTATTTAGTATATTGTATATCTGACATACCATCAATTATTATTACAATATTTGTATATTCTATAGATTATTGTTCAATTATTATAAAAATAATTTTTCTATTACATTATAATTTATAAAATCTCTAAATAATTTCATCCGTTATTTTCATACCCTTGGCTATTATATTTCATAAAACATTTAACAAAGGAAATTTATTACTTATCTCGTTTTTCATTATAAATGAAATCGTAAAATTATGTAATCTATTTAGAAAATCGAAAACTATCAATCAGTTTTATAGCATAATATAATTATGGGATTTGAATAGATTATGCTATCTGTGTAATGTTGATATGAACAACATTGTTCATATCGTTAATTACAAGATAGGAAATTATAGGTTGCTGGGGTAAATGTGACAGTTATCGGAAATATTAATTTGTGTAAAGTTGTTTTAATATTTAGGAACACTGCCATGTAACGTTACAAAGCCAGAATTTATACAGCAAAATTAAGCATTTTAGTATGTAATTTCTGCAAAATATTTAAAACGTTCCGTGGGTACTCTAATCGGATATTAAAACATACGTGGGTACTTGAATTTATAAATACCTAAATATAAATTACCCAATTAAAAATGCATATCTCGTATTTTTGTAATAAAAGTCGAATTTGAAAGAAAATATCAAAAATTTTCATGTAAATTTGAAATCTAACCTTAGATTTTAAAAACTGTTATATAAAAAATTTTAAGCAAATAACAAAATTTCAAAAATGTTTATTAAAAATAGTTGAGATTTTTGTAAAATTTCATCTGTCAATTGAAAAGTATCTCTCAAAAACTTAAGGACATAGGTGATGCAAAAGTCGCAATAAACGAACGTGGCGTTAGTGTTACATGGATTTGAAACCACATTCCAAATTAAAATTGAATACGAAAATATTGTTCTCAGTTAACTATCTGTTGTATATATATCTTATACATATTGTTTATGAGAGCAGGAGGCCATGAAATATAAATTAGATTTTTATAGAAAATCATAATTACTTTGATTGACTTAATTCTAATTAATGAAAATAAATTGATGAGAAAAAAAGAAAAAAAATAAATTGATGAGATTTGAATTTGATATTGTTATTGTGCAGAAATAAAATGATCGCAATCGCATAATAATTAAATTGAATAAATTTTATAAACGTATAACAGAAAAACAAACATAAAATTTATGTGCAATTGAAGGATAAAAGAAGAAAGAAAAGGAACAAATTCTAGATGATTTATATGAGGCTAATAAAAAAATGGAAGGATTTTAAAAATACATAAACAGTTTTTTTTGTATTCTTGGACAGAATATTTTTGGAAAAAAACATAATTTATGGCTTCATTCTATTTGATTTTAAACCATTTTACAGATGTGTAACATGAAGTGGAATAGTAAAAATTTAATAAAAGAGAATTTCAAAATTTTAAATCTAAATATTTCATTGAAAATTTAACAATATAGAAGAAAATATTGCGTTTGTGCTTTAAAACTGATAGCAAAAAAGGGGGTTTCCGTTTATTCAGTTCTAGAATAGTTCTAGTTTGTAGCACGTTCGAAAATTACTCGCTGCAATAAAGTGCGTTCGAAAATTCAATCTGTAATAAAGAAATGTAGCGCAGACTTCTAGTTTAAATTTTGTCGCTGCCTCCTGAAACTTTCTTTTTCAAATTTAAAAATTTTAAATTTCAAAATTGCAGATTCAGATATTGAAGGATTATTAAAGTAAGTTTTCTTTAAGTCTTCAAATCTTATTAAAATTTCCATATTTTGCAGTGAATTGAAGGGCAAAAAGTATTGCGAAACTAATTCATAAACAATGTCATTTCTGTTATTTTCGAACGGACTGATTATTTAAAAGTTTCAGAATTTGTAGACTGCGTAAACTAAAAAAACTTAGCTGAAGTTTTCGCATACTGCGTAACGCTGCGGCTTAGAAATTTTAGTTCTAATATAGAACTTTCAGTGCAGCGTACATAAATGAAAACCCCCAAACTTTAATAATGTCTTTAAAATTTATTACAAAATATGCAGTCAGTTTTATATTTAAGCAATAAAGAATTCCCATTACAGAACATTCGAAATCTGGTGCAATGAATTGAGAATGTTAAGAAATATATCGAAATTTTAATTTAATGTGGGTATTTGCACAACAGTACTCTTATGCAATATTGCCAGTCATTCACATTGACACCCACGTTGATATTAGAATTGATTTGTTGATTAAACTATTCCGATTTTTTCATTTAGTAAAATTTATTATAGGAAATTCTATAAATATTTTATAAAGTACAAAATTTTCGGATAAAATTCGACAACTTTTTCAAATTATTTCATTCTATATAAAATTTTAATCATTTATTTTACTATATACGATCTTTCTGCCTTAAATAAAAGTATAATTTAAATATTTATTTACATACAATATGTTTATAATATGGTAAACCTACATACATGTACACATATTTATGTACAATATTATTGTTCATAAATTTATCAAATATTAAAATTTATTTAATCACAAAATTTCAACAATTCATAACAATAAAATTTCATAAATATATAATATTTATTTGAAATATAAGAAATTAACATATATTGTACATATGTACATATGTATATGTGACTTTACATAAGCTAGTCATTATGCATAATTTAAATTTTTCTCTAAGGCACTTTCATATTTTCTATAATATACATAAATAATTTATTCATATAAAAACTATATGTATACATTATGCATACGGTATACCATATGCTTTTTTATATATATGAAGTAAACTTACAGGAAACAAAATTGTGAGCATTGGAATTTTTTTATGATCCTTTTTAATACTGTACATGTAATAATAAAATACAAACACACAACGTATGTTTGCTTTATGACTAGTATAAGGGAAATATAAGCTAATTTGAATATCATTTATCAAATTGGCACCAAATATATTTCCCAGATATCTTTTTTCTGTAGCTCTATTTACAATAAGTTAGTAAGTGTTATATTGTACTTAAAATATGTGTAATACATGTATGCTTTTAAAAGTTGAATGTTATATAATAAATCAATACAATATTAAGTATGTATGTGGGAAAAATGAAAAAATATAATAAAAATGAATAAATAAAATATGGAATTTTATATGAAATTTATTTATGAGAGCTTCAGGAAGACTAGCTTTGTTTTTATGAATAATTTGAAAACAATATGAGGTTTTTCCGATTTCGATCAAGTTTGCAGAAATCATTATGTTAAAAATAGATGTTATTTTTTTTTTTTAAAGATTTTTTAAAGATTTTAAAGATTTTAAAAATAATAAGGAGCTTACATCCCAACTATAATGAAATTTTTTTCTAATAATTAAAATTTTATAACACATCCGAAAAAATTATTGTTTGTTTAAATTATTAAATTTCAATTTGAATTGAAATTGAAAATTCATGGAAATAAGTGTGTTTGAAAAATTTTGTAAATTAGTATTTGTAGAATGGATTAGTAGGTAGATACGATAACGTTTAGTTTAGGAACGGTATATGTATGACATAGCACTGAGTTATATAATTAAATTTGTGAACAATCGCGTGACCGATCGGATGGTTCTTTTGTATTCTTCCAAGTTCATCTTCCAAGTACATTAAAGTTCTTCCATTTTCATTCTTCGTGTTAGCAGTTGGCTATTTCATGTTTCCAGAGAGTCTATGGCTTCATATACATATTACAGAATACATAATTTAAAATAAATTCTTCTTTATACACCTCTTATCCTTCTAAGTGAGAGTAGGGATTTGTCAGTAGTACATTGATATATTTTAATCAAGGTGTATATAAGATAATTGGTATTTTTTACAATTTTATAGTATTTTACTTTAATTGTTTCGCATTCATTGTTTTTTTAGTTCAGGAGAGTTTGTAATTCCGGAATAGGGCAATTAGCATGAACACTGTTAATATCAAGATACCACATATTTTCCAAAAATTACCGAAAAATTTACTTAACAATTATTCAAAAATTATCACATAATTTTTGAACTACGTACGAGTATATATTAAATTTTGATGTGCTAAAATGCGATTTAAAACTCATAAAAATTTTAAAATGTCATCGGAAAAAATTGAAAATGTCATCAAAAACGTCGTCATTACTCGTCTTATAAATTAATTTTTAAGAATTACTCGAAAAATATAATATGAAAATTTCATTTATCTTTATCCCTGATTCATATATTTGTGTGTAGAAAGTAAGTACATATACATACACGTAAATATAAGACGGATCAATGTATATATATATAGTTTATTATTATATTTTTATGCAACTCAGATAATAAATCTTTTTCAATCTACCCATCATAAAAATAATGCTATAGTAAATATGTTTGTATCTATAATGAGAACATGTTTGTATTTATTTAATTTTGGAGGACTATCAGATGTTGTAGATAATATATAAAGGGAAAATATAATAGACAATAATGTCTACGATATATAAGGATAAAAATGATAATATGTACGTTATTGTTATTCACAGAAAATAATGCGTTATCTTACACATATAGGTTGTATGTATGTATATATGTTCATGTATTAAATGTCAGAAATGTTAAAGGATATTTGAAAGTGTCATATTGTATGAGTAACATTTTCATATTATATAAGAAACTTAAGCGTTATTATCATATATAATCCATTGAATAGGTTGAATAAAAGAGATAAGAAAAAAATAAAAAATCAAGAATAAATTTATTTAGTTGTGAAAATACATACACATATACTCATATTTCTATATATACAATATATATAATTAATATATAATATACATACATATTAATATTTATATTATGAACTTTAGTTTATCTCATCTTTATTACATAGAAAAGTAAAGAAAGAAGAGTAAGCTAAGGAAAGCATAAGTGAAAGCCTTTGTGACGTATACTTTTTCTCTTTTATTGCATATCCATAATAGACTCCTGCCAAATGTTAGACATTTCAAATAATAATCATGTCATTCATAAACGTTTTCCTTTTCTTCTCTATTTTTTTATAGACCACAGTGTGCATATAATATGAAAGGTGTTGTGATAGTTTCCAAATTTATATGTTGTGCTTTCAAATGAAAAGTAATTACTCTATGGTAAAAAGTTCTTAACTGATTTTTCCTTTCGTCTACATGTTATATTCGCATTTGTAAGGAAATATGCAGTTCAAAACTATAAAGTTGGCAATATTTCTTCTCTACCGACAATTTTTAAAATTGATATGCCATATATAATACATATTTGTTTCGATTCACGAGTTTGTTTTTAAAAAGTACGAATTCGTGTTTATGGACTTACGACAAAATTATATCACCTTACGACAAAGTATTAATTGCCATTGTTAAATCTGCGATAAATTTTCAATTAACTAATAAGGTTAGTTACTCCATAATAATAAAACTGGATAAAATCTAGAGCAATTGTGTCTCGTTAATTGACATACGACAATCACTAACAAACAAACATAAGCGCAATCTTCAATTGATATACGAATACGACAAAATATTGATTTAATTGAAAAAATTTAAATAAACTATGTCTACGTGTCTAGCCGCTTCTTAAAGACAGTTTAAATTTACTTGAAGTTACGTAGATCAGTTTTGTTTAGGGAGAGCACAAAAAAACACCGAACTAGATCATATTTTTTATGGACCTTTTAGGGAGCACGTATGAAGGTAAATTGTTGCAATTTTATAGTTATATGGAGTGTTACCCTCAAAATATTATTCAAAATACAATTTGGAAAAAGTATAATTCAGTCGGTTATGTACTGTTTAAGGAATATTCTGGTTTGTTATTCTGAATTTTTTGATTGATTTTGGATCCTGTTCTTCATTTAATTTTCTCATTTTTTTCAATACTCGATCACAACAACAAGTTTACATGGTTTTCGTGTTCAAAAAGCAAAATAAATAATGTATACAATGTGAATTTTGCTATTTTAATCCTTTCTTTCTTATAGATTTCAATCAGCATATGCCTATCGCAAATATTTATAAGATTTCAATGGTTATTATTATTTAACTGTTTGACTGACACATGTGCTATTTTTTTTTTGTTTCCTTTTAAGTGAGGACGTGTTAATAATCACTTTTTTTTTTGTTACTTTTGTTATTTGTAGTGCTCATGAAATAATTAAGATATTATGTTGAAAAAAAATTGTAGATCCAGATTAAAAGAATATTCACAGATAAGAGTGTATAGTGTGTGTTTTTTATTACACAAAACATTAAAATGTTATTTGAAAAATATCTGAAGGTTGTAGATTAATAATAGTATATTTGAAGGTCGTTAAGGCGGTTATATTTTTTTGATTTTTGCTTTTGATAAGATGAAAATTATGGGAATTTGTTTATTTTTCATGTAATTATATTTTCAAATAAAAGAAAGCATGTTGATAATAATTGAATTTATTGAAACGGATCTTGATTGAGGTTAAAGGAATGGATTTCCCTTTACAATTTAAGTTGCTACAATTTTTGAATTTATTTGAATTTTTCTCTTATTGCATAAAATTAAGAGGAACAAGACATTCAATAAGAAAATACAAGCAGGAGATGGAACCGAATTCAAAAGAAGCTAAGAACATTTGTTCTAGAGGGTAACTCCAAACTCCGTAACAAATGTAATAGAAAAAATTTGCTGAATAACACCATTTAAAATTAAACAAAATTTTTATTTTTCCTACCAAACAATAAAATTAAAATCAAAATTCTAATGGTATCACACTTTATTATCAGAATTTTTACTTAATTATATTAATTGTGTTTCTGTAAATAATATTCTACTAATCTTTTTCCTTCACGTAAACCACTTTTTGCAGCACCTTCTAATGTACCAAAACCATTTAAAACAGTTGCATCACCAGCAAACATTAATACCGGTATTATTTCATTATCTGGCATTCTCCAATAAATTGGTGAAGCTAAAGCATTAACATAACGTTTACTATTAGCATCCATTAAATATGGTATACCACCAAGAAATTTTGGATCAGTTGACCAATCAGATTTTAAAATTTCAATTAAATTTAATTGTAATGATTTTCTAGTGAAACATTTTAAAAATTTATCAAGATTATGTAATATGATTTCTTCATTCCGATGAAATTCATTGTCTTTACAATGTATTTGTAAAATATTTCGACTTTCTGGCAAACGATATATTGCTGTAATATTCTTATAAATATCATTAGAATATAAATTTTCATTTGAATTCCAAACTGGATAAATAATATGTTTATCTGGTAATAAATCATCTAAATTTCCATTATATTTAATGAAAACATTTTCAGGTGTACCAATACCCAATTTATTAATTGATTTCAATTTCATATCTGATAATTCTGGTTCAAATAGAAATGATTGATAGGCTTTCAAGTGTCCCAATGGTATTGTTGAAATAATATGATCGGCAATATATTTTGTACCATCAATACAATTTATTTCACCCGTATATGAATTAATTTTCACCACTGGTTTATTATAATGAATAATATCCTGAAGGTCTTTAATTAATGGTTGTAAAGTAGCTATCATTTCGTGACCTAATAAACTTGAATTTGTATATATGTTCAATAAATTTCTTAAATTTTCAATATGAACATAAGACATATCACATCCATAGAACGATTGTAAATCACTCATTAAAGCCTGATAAACTAAACTTGCAATTTGACTGTCATTGCCATAGAGAATTTTTGATTTTTCTTTAATTTTATTTTCTAAATATTGTTTTCCATTTTTAATTTTTTTACTATTTACTGAATTGAATTTCTCTTCAATTTCATTAAGAATGTAATTGAAGGTTTTGATCACATTTTGTTTCAAATCAAATGGAATAAATTCTCCATCACTTTTAATGAATATTGGTTCAATATCTAGTCTTTTAAGTGAATCAATATTTAAAATTTCGTCTAAGAACGAAAGTGTTTCACGGGTTATTGAAATTCTATTATTACCCAATTCAACTGATATTTCACCAAATTTTGTAGTTCTTATACGTCCACCATAACGATTAGATGCTTCTAAAATTCTTATATTTTTAAAATTATTCTTTCTTAAATATTTGGCTGCAGTTAAACCAGCTAAACCGGCTCCAATTATGAAAATATTTGCTTCATTGGAATTCGATCCCGGCAGTGATGTTCGATATGCTTTTGCTGTCCAATATGTAACTCTTAGGTTTGATGAGCTACACATAATCAAAAATTATATTTAAAATTACGTAATTACGAATTTTGTGAAAATTTCTTACCGTAAGTGCTTCATCAGGTGTGGAAAGTTGTAAAACATTTTTTGTTTTTTTCTTGTTATTTTTTATTTTTTACAAAAACATATTAAAAATTTTGAAAAATTAATGTAAATAATTTTGAAATATTTTTTAGAAATTTTTTGAATTTAAATAAACAATTAAAAGTATTTTAAATGAATAATTTCAATAATTTTGACAAATTTGCTGTCTCTGATAAAAAATCTAAAAATACAATGATCAAAAACGTGTGTCTGAATTTTTGAACAAAGAAAATTATTGGCAAATGTTCATTAAATGAACGAAACACTTTTCATGTTTTAGTTTAGTTATTTTTAGTTGTGATTTTTCATGAAGAAAGAATAAAACTATTTTGCATATATACATACATGTGCACATATGTATGATATGCAATGTTCTTTTGAACATGTGCACAAATTAATATTGAATAAGTTTGTAATTTTAACTGAAATATAAATTCGAATGAATAATTTCGAAAAAATCCTTTGCATAGACAATGTAATATTTAAGTGCCTATCTCTCGTTCATTCCCGTAGTGCTTCCTGTGTTTTGTAAGGCTGGCATTTATCGTTTACTTTTTAATTTTAGAAATTTAGCGAAGCTTGCAGTTTCGGCAATATAATGCACTGAAAATTCAAATATTACGAGTTTTGAAAGACGTTTATTTGGAAGCTGAAAGAAGTGAGGAAAAGAAGAAATAGGTAAGACTTTTCTTTAACATAAATCAATTTTAGTAAAAATCTATTTATTCGGTTTTCCATCTGAAAGGGTGTAATATTGATGAATGTAATGAAGCTATCGACCGACAATTTAATTTTTCACGTTAATCATTTATGAAACTTCTATCAAAAATCGTGTTTAATCATTGGTCAGGTATATATATATATAATTGTACCCGCAATCGTTAAAATAATTCCATTATTTTTTCTTGTTTTATTGAATAAAAGATAATTTAATAATAATTAAAGCGAAAACTCAATTAAAAATTTTTCACTTTTATAAATAAAATGCAAACTCAAAAGAGTATATATCAGTAAATATGAACTTTGTGTATATATATGTAAGAATATAATGCCATAACCGGATATCTATCGTTCTTTAGGAAGTTAAGTTCAATCAGGCATACTTAAGAATTAAACAATCTGATTTATTTTTGTTTTAAATTGCAAATACATTTAGTTTTCACTAATATGAACACAATTAGTTTTAAACTATTCATAATTAATTAGTTTTTAAAAATTTTGGTATTTTAGAATTAAATGTTATATTTTCTATACATGTCATAATACAAAAGAGAAATTCTACAGTATTTTAATTTATTGGCAATATTAAAGCTTGGCAACAAAAATCTACATTGAATGGTGGTGAATTTTTACTTCACTTCAGTTATTAAATAGCGAGACAATCTAAATTTTTTTTCATGACAATATTGAGTCTTCATTTTACTGAGCTTCTATGGTCTATCTCTGGAATTCAATGAGAAAAGTATTATCAAGATTTGCATGGCAAAATGGTTCGTTTTTCTCCTTAAATTATAAAATGAACAATTTTCAAGCAATTAACAATTAATTTTGTTAAAACCCCGACATGGAATTTTATAAAAATTTGTTTTACAAATTCCATAAAAATATTGTAATTTTAATTAACATACACAGGTGATAATTTGTAACTATAAGTACAAATTTTATTTATTTCCCAGAATAATGGTTTATAAAAACGTCAGCTGTTTTTCAGAGTGACTACTGTTATCAAAAATTACTAATAGTTGATTATTACAGCACTTAAAATCAATAAAAATAAAAAATAGCGAGCATTTTTTGAATTTTTACTTTATTTTTTATTAGGGTCCATAAAATCTTGACATAGAAATGGTTTTTATGCTACATCTCCTGGGCCGAAATTCTGTAACAAAAAATTTAAAGTTTCTGAAACTTTCATACAAAATTGTGGGGATGAAAAAAATGGAAAAAAATTGGTGTTTTTCCAAAGTTCAAATGCTTGGTATTCCGAAAGTATGTAAAATAAAAAATATGCTTTTTTCAAGCCCTTTAGTTGGTCTTTCAGAAACTGTTAACTTGAGGCTTCTTCCTCTTTCAGAAGGGAAATTATAAGCAAAAAAGCTTGGGCAAATAAAAATTTCGTGAAAATTTGTTAAAATCCCTGTATCTCGGAAACCGTTGATGTTTGACGACTAGTTCCACTTTTACCCATTTTTGATGCACTAAACAATTGTACATAATATTGTACTCTTTACTGAATCACCCTTTATATATATCAATGTCACATAAGTATCATTAAAATAGTGTCTGAATAAATTTCATAAAATTTTTAATCATATTAAATTTTATATTTTATTATTTTGAAGAAATTACAATTTTAATTTCCTGGAATTAATAAAATTAATTAAATCACATATACATAAGAACATTTACGTACATTACATATACATATGTATGTATGAAACAATATAATTAGTGTAAAAAGTATGAACAATTAAAATTTTATTTAATAAATTTTGGAATTTATCAGAAATGATTGAAGAGATTATTGTAATTAATATGCAATTATAAATATTTATGAAATCTACAAGTGTTTGTTGTTTTATTTTGTGTTATTACGCGCCTGATTGATTATTGCATTTGCCATCAACTTCAAATTGATTTCATTTCATTTGTCCGAGAAATTGTGGTGAAAATGACAAGTGACGAACAACTTTTTAAGAATTTTTATTATTTAAAAATTATTAATTAAGAACGTATGCAGGAATGAATTTCATATATTGGACCATGGAATAATCCGTCGAGATTTTGCCATTTTAAACTTTCAGATTACTTGCTTTTTGTTCTTTTATAAAATTTCTCGTTTATTATCTATTATCTAGATGGCAGTTTTGAAAAAAAGAAAATGGTAAACGTGTAGTAGCAACATATGATAATGCAATCGATGGGCTGTCTAAAACTTTATCGTAGTTAATAATTATAAACCTGTAATATATATTTAAAAAGTAAAATGGTAGAGCGATTGATTTATCGATCCAATTTACAATTAAATTTCTTATTTTTCCACCGGCTTTTCTTTCGATTTTATAAAACAAACATTTTTGAAACCTATTCTACTATAAATGTAATTACGTTTGTTGGAAGATAATTTGGAGGAATATCGATACTACACAAAATTAACGAAATATTTTTGGTTATGCTGATTAAATATACACACACCACACATAAATTGTATTTATGGAGAATCAAATTAATATAGAAACATTTTTATGGATAAAACTAAAATTTGCGTTTCCGTTTCTTTTGTTTTTCCAAATGATTTTATTAATATTATTTCTATAAATAAAATTTTCAACTAAATTTTATTTTAAGATTTTTTAATTATCTTAAATGTAATAAAAAAATTGATTAGTAAAAGTTTACTGTGTGTAAATTTTAGCACGAAAATTCGAAAATAATAAAAATTTTTTGAAAATTTATTAATTTCTTTCACTCCAAATTAACATATATATATATTTTTTTTGTATCATTTTTAATAGCTAATAAAATATTAAATAATTACTCTAAAAAAAAATATAAATTTCTTAAACAAATAAATATGAAAAAATTTCAAGTTTTAAGGGTAAATAAAGAATTTATTTCCAAATTTTGTAAAAATTTCATTTATGATTAATGAAAATGTAGTTAAAAGCTAGTGTATACTAAAATAGTTATAAAGATATTAGTCTCATAACACAGACCACTCGTAAATTTAACGATCAAAAAACTCAATGTGTTTAACTCAATTCATTCATAAAACCAAAAAATATCGTTGGGTAATATTTTAAAAATAGAACAAATCAAACATAAATTTTTCTTTTATTTTTACATTTAATATTTAGACATATTGTGTATAGTCATCACGGATAATGTCAATAAAAGAATAAAATCTTTTAATAGCACAACTTTTATTAAAAATTTACGTTTTGGAGGAAAAACACACAGTAATTTATTTATTTGTTTTACGGATGAGCTTCATGCCCCGATGAATTCTTATTTATACTTAAGAATATAACAATAGAAAAATAGTTAAAAAGACTTGAGCTAAAAATAGCCAGTTTAATGAAATTCTTATTCTTGTTCATGTCCTTTGAAAATTTTTTGAAATTATTCGAATATTTTCGAACTTAAGTACAACTGCCTCAATATGATTACATTTTTCATCATAACCCAAATTTTATTTCAATTAAAATGAAAATTTTTTAAATTTGGTTGACTTTTGATATCAAGCCTATAGCTTTATTTTTAATTCATCCCTATAAGTATGCAAAATTTGTGTGATATGTGGAAGACTCTTTAAATATTATGAAAATTAATTAATAAATTAATTACAACAATTTCTTTAAAATTTAATAATTTAATAATAAAAAATAAAACATTTCTAAAATTAATTTTCATTTTTTCCCTGCTTTGCTTATTATTTTTACATTGTATATAAGGTAAATCTACATAATGTAATAAAAATACCAAAACAAAGAAAACAAAAACATAAAAAGGAAATTAATTAATTTTGCTACATATACCAAAAGAATTGCGGGATTTCACTGTCATCATATTATGTCATAATTTCAATTCTCATTTTTAACAGTTCTGTCATTTGAACCCTCACTCACAACTTTGTATACATGTATTTATGTATATGAATTTATAGAAATGAAAATGTATGTAAACAAAAATGTCGAAGTTAAATAACTTTTTAATTAAAAATAAAGAAAAAAAACGAAACTTTTTAATGAATATTAAAATATTTAAAAAAAAATTTTCAAATATGCAGAAGAGAAATTGTGAATAAAAATTAAGTGTTTTTATTTCAGCCATTTTAAAAATTAATTTTATTCTTTAATTCTTTAAAAAAAATATTAAATATTTTGTGCAATTGAATTTGTCATTCAATTTTAATCAGAGTAAAAAAAAAATCATAATTAATTTTTTAATTCAATTTTTGAATTTTTATTTGACATTTTCAGTTTTTATTCGTTTTTGATTGAAATAAGATGAAAATTTGGTATGTAGGTATGTGCTAAACCGTATATTTTGACTGATGCTAGAAAATATCATAATTTTGCTTGATGCGTAGTTTGCTTAAATTTGCGCATTAAATACAGCAAAATTATGAATTAAAATATTATTAAATTTTAAACTGATACGACGCCCACATCACAGCGTTTTTGAATTTTCCTAATATATAGATAAAACTCAATAAAACGTAAATATGTTAAAATTTTTGAGGACTCAAACTGTTCTGCAATATTTAGGAAAATATATCAGTTTTTCTAGCAAATATTAATTTCTTTTATATTTGCCATCCCTTGAATAGTTCAAGGTGATTTGCATCTCATTATTCTATCTCAATTTATATTGTTCTCATATATAAATTGAGTTGTTCCAGTTTCTGTACTATTACGAAATTAAAATTACTCTTAACTCTTAATAATAATCAGTATAATAATAATAATAATAATAATAATAATAATAATAATAATAATGTTGATAACAGTAATAGATTTGTGATTTTAACTTGTTTTGTGTTCTTATTTTTTAATATTAAATATTCATAAATGAAAATGGAGAATTAAAATTTTATTTAAATGAAGGAAACATAATTAAATTAAAATTTATATTTTGAAAAGTGTTAAATGACGCGTGTCTGATTAAATGAAAAACACTAATAATTTATGTATGCGTATGTATTAGTTTTCTATATGAATATATGTATTAGGTATATATTATGTATGTACTTTCTCCAATATATTTTCAATTATATTTTAAATTTTTTTCACAATTCTTGCATAATACATTTTGTATAAGAATTGTGAAGAGCAGTGCAAAAATTGCGTGTACAGTGCAAGTTGCGTGTACAATTATATTATTTATATTTTTATTTTAAGTACATAGCAACTGAAAATTTTTAATCTGAACTTTAATTGCATAATTTAAAAAATTCAATATGTTCCGATTTTTTACATAATAACATAATCTTAGGATGATAATCAGTTAAACGTTCCAATCATTGTGTACAAAATGACGACGAACTTGTAAAACTGTTAACGTTTTTCAAAGTCATTTAATTTTTCCTTAACATTAAATTAAATTTTATAACAGTATAAACTGTATGCTATACAAATATAAGAAAAAAATGTATAACAGTAGGTATGTAAAACCTTTTCTTCAAGAAAAACAATTTAAACCATATTTTTTTTTCTTTTTAATTTTTATAAAAAGAAATTATGAATTTCATCATGCATACTAAAAAAAAACAAATTTTTAATATAAATATATGTATATATATATACAAAGAAAATCAAAAAATAATAAAGATTTCTAAAAACTAATCAACGCCTAATATTCTTACAACTCCTTTTTAAATAGCAGCTTGACAATTCAATTAACATCTCATTTAATATCCTTATACATTACTTTTGGTATTTTATACAAACCCCATTAAAATTGAGTATAAAAGAAAGCAAAAAGTATACTTTTTTATGTTAAATGGCCCATATCAGTTTTTTTTTTTGTTTTTCTTTTTTTTTGTGATTCTTTTATATTGATCGAGAAAATTATTCATATTGTATACAAATAGAAAGAAAAGAGACAAAAAGAATCACGAACATTCCTTAATGTTTCTATTTTTTATTTTATGGTATGTTTGTTGTTTTTTATGATTTTATTATTTTGTTATACCGCAAAAACATTACTTAATTGACATAAAACCAAAAAAAAACATGAGAAGCAAAATAAGAAAGGAATAAACAAGTAAATCAATTTTCTTCATTCTGTTTGGCCAGAGGGAGCCACGGGTAAAAGAACTTTATATTAAAGACTTAAAAAAAAATACGGTTTAACCTTCAACTTTTTTCAGAATGCCAATATGTAATTAGAATAAATGAGAAATAAAGTTATCTAAAACTGTTGTCGTTCCCTTAGTTAAAAATGAATGCTCTCATCATTTTTTGTACATTTTGTTTCTCAGTTTATAATGACAAAAATAGAGAATACAATCTTAATACATATTAAAGAAAGAGAGAGAGAGCGTTTACATGCGATTATGTTCAGAAAATCAATATGAGAAAGAACAACATTGAGCAGCTTGTGCACAAATAATTTCACATGAAACAAATTGAAATCAATAAAGTGTATAAGAGATGTAAGTGTCATGTGTTTTCTCTTCGTACTCTCTTTTCACATTATGATGGTAAATAATTAAAAATAAAAATTTTATCAATTTCTTTTCCACCATCTTGACCAAAGTTGCTGGTATTCCATATTTCTTTTTTATCAGACAATCGGCAATAATTCTTAATTTATTTTCCGAAGACCTAAAATTTTGCATTAAATTTTCTACTAGTATACAATGTAACATAAATCTCCAGACTACAATTTTGTTGTCCACTGTAATATTGTTGTTGAAAGTGTTAATCCAAATTTCTTATTATTAGACTTTTAACTATATAAATGGATAAATCCGAAATAAAGGTAACCCATAAAAAAAAATCAAAAAAGAAAATTCAAAACACAAAATAAAACAAAAAAAAAATTCCTCAAATTTTCTTGATTTTTTTTTTAATTTTTTAACATTTCCTATTCCCACTTTATTAGGGTTGTTAAATCTCTTTTTTTTTTTAACTTACTTGTCATTTAAATTATCCTTAAAAGCAATCAACTTACAGCCCATTAGGCATCCGAAATAAATTAAAATATAAAAGAAAATTAAAGAAAAAAACCAATAATAATACTGTAGGTAGAACATAAAATCAACTCTACAATAGCATAACAACAAAGACAAAAACAACTACAACAATGCTCTTTCGATTTTTCTTTCAAAAGCTTGTACAACAATCAAATACAATTGAATCAAAAGACAAAAGAACGAACGAGCTGTACAAAACAAAAAACGCATTTTTTTAAAACCTTAGCAAAAAAGGACAAAATTTACTTTTTTTTTTTCAACGAAAACAAAAATGATCAAATCACAATTACGGAAATGAGGAAAACAAAATGACAAAAAGAAAAAGTTCACAGCCGAAAAAAAAAACAAAAAGAGAAACCTGAATGAAACACCCAAACGGTAATTATTTAAAAAAAAGAAATGGCAGTTCATTTAATTATTCTCTTGTTTCGCCTTCAATCTTATTCCACCAGATCAATCCCTTTTTTTCTACTATTTTACTTCTTATTTAATTCCTATTTTAATTTTAGAAGTCAAATTTTGATCAGTATTCAATGGCTGCGTTCCTTTTAAAAACGTTCAATTTTCCAATAAAATCCAGTAATTTGTTTGAAAATTCTTTTATAAAAGAGTAAAAATTAACTTAAAAATTTAATTATTAAATTATAATTTTTAACATTTATTTATGTTAAGCCATCTATCGGAATAAATATGTGTAACTACTTCTTTCAGTTATTTTCTTATAGAGGTTGGTGTAGTTTGGGCGTGTTATACTCTAGGTTCTTATGCATTATGAGTAGTTTTATTATGGTATATATTATGTAAATCTTACATACTTCGTCTTAAAAACATGGAATCTAATAAAATGTTTATCTCTTGGTCATGCAATCACAGGATGCATGAAATGACGGAGAAAGAAATAGTAAATTGAGAAAATTACTAAAATTTTCAATAAAATCAAACTAAAACTATTCGTGCAAGTGTGTGTTATTTATATTCCAAAAATCCGAACCAACTTTCATGCAAAAATGGGAAGCTGCCATATAAATTTTAATTTAAATAAATTTTTAGAAGTTTATTGGAAATAAATTGTTTTTTAATAAAAAATTTCAATTTAAAATTAATTTTAAAATTAAACAAATTTAGTCAAATAAATATTTTTCAAGAAAATTAAATAAGTATAGGTACTACGCCGCCACCTATCATAAAATAAACAAATTAAATCATAAAATTATACAGGATTCGTGTCCTGATTCGTGTCCTGATTGCTTTTAAATAAAATGGACTCGTTAAAAAAAATTTAAAAAATATTTTTAGTTGAAAATTTATTTATGATTTCCGTTTAAAAATTTCGAATTCTTACAGAGAAAAGGACTTTTTTTTTAGTTACATAAGTTGCTGTTCAAACAAACCAAAATAAAATTTTTCAACATTGTACTCGTATATGTATAATTATTATATATATGTATATATATTTTTAATTTTATTATAAATGTCTCTGCATGACGTTCATGATATTAGAATAACCACCCCTTATGACCATAATCCAATATCCTAACAATGTTAATTAATTATTGCTTGCTAACGCCTTCCACAACAACAACAAAAACAAAAGAGGAGAATAAAAAAGTACCTGCAAAAAACAGAAAGGAAGAAAAGAACAAAACAAAAAACACGAACACAAAATAGCTATGGTTTTGTTTTTTTAACATTTTGAATTTATCGTGCTGTTTATTTGTTGTTTACTTGTTTGTGTTTATACTGAGTTAGGAGTACAACTTTCAAATGTGTATTGTACACAATCGCCTGGTGTTATCGACCCATTTCAATGATTTTAATTTTTATTTTTTCATTATTTTTTATTTCATTTTTTTGTTTGTTTTAATTTTCAGGGCCAATGATGGTGAGTAATATACAAAATCACAATGCCTTTTCTATTATTTTATAGCGCGTTCTTATTATTCTACAATGTCGTATTCAAAAGGTATATGGTATATAAAATACATTAGTAAGGTTTATTTGGTAAATTAAGTATCATGTTAAAAATTTTTGGGTTAATTTTAATTTTACAGTAGGTGGGTTTTGTTTTGTGATGTCACAAGTTCCAATATAAAAAGGAGTTCCCATTAGAGAGCAAGAAAAAGGAATGAGGGTTAATACAAAAAAATTTACGGATGACGGTAGAGAAAATAGAAAAAGTAAAATGAATGTCACTTTATTATTAACATTTTACAAAAACCCCATTTTATTTTAGTTTTCCTTCTGTTAATTTTCTTTAATGTATTTTGTTCCATTTTGTCAGTAAATGCACAAAATGAAATTTAAGCTAGTCTGGAATTTATAATACTTTATAAATTATAAGAATTTTATTTCTAATATTAATAAGGATTACAATTTTAAGTACTTTTCTATTTTGGTGTATAAATAATTTAAATTTTAATTTTTTGATCACCCCCCTTTTACTTTTGTTAACAGCAAATTTTCTTACAGGAAAAATGGATCGCTTTCAATTTCTTTCAACGTTTCGGTTAATAATAGCTCTTGGAAACATGGTCTAATGGTGTGCTATAGTATGTTTTAATTACGGTAACTTGCTATTGGCAAACAACTCAAATTTGTGACCCGTACAGATGAATTCGAATGGTATTATAATATATTTTGCTAACCATTTGTAACATTAAAAAGAAGTGCTCTGAGATATAGCCGTACATGTACATTTTTGATTGGCATTGAAGTCTGAATCGATTTAACCATGTCTGTCGTCCCAACGATCAAAAACTAATTGAACTCACTTAATTTTCACAAATGATTTATACTAATTAAAGCCGAAATCTTATTTAAATTAAATACGATCGCGGTAATGGTTCAGATAGATGCTACACAACTTTAAAAGTTAATTGGCTATATCTCAAAAATTATTGCAGCTTTAATACCGAAACTTCGCACAAGCAAATATATTTTTAGGACTGACATAAGATATAAAAATCGTTGAAATTTCTTGACTCCTTATTGTAGCTGCCATATAATTTCAATAGTTATTTGGTCATGTCTTAGAAACTACTTAAGATACAATACTGAAATTTTGTATAACCATATATGTATACAGGCGCGGTTCTGATGTATTCGTCGCCCTAAGCGGTTCCTAAAAAGTGCGCCCCCCCCCCCTTCAACCTTTTCACCTATTTTATTACTGTGAACAAAATTTAATAGGCATTGCACATTGTGCATCATAAAGCAGTTTCTTGTAACCTTATTGTGCTGAATTATAGAATTAAAGTCTGGAACTAAACTTTCAATTTTTTGTTTTATAAATTCAAAAACAAGGTAATTTATTTAACTGTACGTTTTTTTATGAAGTTATGATCAGATTTATATCAATCACTTAAACTTGATTTTTTGATTTTAACAACCAAAAAATTTACTTTTTGACGTAAGTGAAACTTATTGTAAAAGGTTCTATGAAAATTATATCAAATGAACTTTTTCACAGCTTATTTGAATATGAAAAAAAGTAAAAAATTATTTTTATTTTTATTCGTAATTTTATTTTTATTTTTATAATTATTTTTATTTTTATTCGTAAAATTTGGCTTTTTATTTCACAAATCGCCTGAGAAATGAAGCAGCGTATAAAAAAAGTTTCGACTTGCATTCAAAAATTTAAGGAAAATCAAAGTTTCGTTCTAAAATTTGTGACTTAAAAACTAAGCTTTTCATGTACATAGCTATAAGCTTTTATACTGTTCATTATATTTTTTAGATTTTATTAAAATAAATGCATTTACTGGTATTTATAGGCTCGTGGTTTTGAAATTTCAGAATGTCGTTTTGCTTAACTGTTTTAATTTTGGAGATAAATGTGTGAAGCAAATTATGCGCCATTTCATTTTACTCTTATTTTTTGGATGACTTACACTACATCAATTCAGCATAAAAATTTTAACATTCACTTGATTATTAAACAACATTTTTTCAATTCAATATAAGTAGTAGATTTTATCAAATAAAATTTAATTCTGTGATTGATAACAGTTTTTTCAAAAACGAAAGCAGAACATATTAGTAGAAATTCATAACGATCATGTAATTTTAAAATTCATTCAAAATTTTTTGTTGTTAAACAAAAACAAAATATTGGTATACACAATCTCAATATCAAGCTATGCTTTCCATCATTTAAGAATATTGCTCTCATTCTCTTTTTCTAATTTCTTTCTATTCTCATTCTTAATTTGTGTTTTTTTTGTTTTGTTCTTGTTGTTTACTAGTGCAATAGTATACAGAAAAGTAATACATTATAATAATGTGTTTGTTTGTTTGGTGAGTGGGCGCCAACTAAGCAAAAATAAAATTTTGCATGTATGAAACAATTTAAATATAATGTGTACGAACGAGTGTAGCCACTAAGCATAATAAAAACATAGCTTTGTGATATAATTATATGTGTACGAGCGAGTGTTGATAGGGAGCAATCTCAGCAAAATAAAAATTTTGCTTTATGAGATAATTATATGTGTACGCATGAGGGTTGATCTTATTCATATTAGACAATATAAATTATGTGTACATGTGTATTTTTGAATATTTTTATTTGTTGCGTACATTGCTTCTATATATGTATGTATATTATATGAGACGATTTCACTTATATATATGAACAATTGAATGTATACAGCTGTGTGAAATAATATTCTGTGTTTATAGGCATATACAGTACATAAAAAATAAGAATGAAAGAGTAGTGTAGAGTAAAGAAATGTATGAGTAATTTTAATTCTATGAACATTTTTTGTTATATGGTGCAAATAGAAAATATGTGTAGGAACAAAATATTATGTTTGCATGTAGGTAGATTTTATTAAGTTAATTTCGCTATAAATTGATGTATAAAAAAAAACTTGGAATCCTTTTTTTTGGGTGAAAATTTTTTTTTTTTAAATTTAGGGGTTTTTTAAGTTTTCAATGGCGCCCCTATTTTTTATCGCCCATTGCAAATGCATACTTTGCATGTATGATAAATCCGGGGCTGTATGTATAGTAATATTGCCACTATTTTCGATAAAAGCTGCTGAAATATCAAGGGCACTTAAGATGACTGTTATACAACTTCAAAAATTATTTAACATTATCACAGAAAATATTGGAGCTAGAATATATATTATTAGGGCTCTTCACTGTTTCTTCATTCGCACGGCTATCATAGAGTTGACAGAGTCAACTCTATACTTATTTTCTCGTTCTTAATTAAATTATAAAACGTATTTCTTTCAAATTTAAAAATGTTGCAATGAATTTTTGTTCAAGCTAACAAAATCTACAACACATTCTTATATGCACACTTTAGATGAATTACACGAATTCTAATTATGTAATAAACTTTATGTGTAAGCATGTGCACAAATATTATTTATTTACGAATTTTTTAAATCTATATTGAGCAACCCTTAGTAGATTAGGATTAAGTATTCGAATTAATTAATACATACATACACATCAACATACATACACATTATTCCGAAATATCTTTATTATTTTTTAATTATATATTTGTTTTTATTTTAAACAACAAAATAAAGAAACAAAATTTTGAAGAGAAGAATAAGTGAGAGTAAAAGAGAAAATTTTTCTGCTTTCATCTTAATGACTTTTTGTTTATTTATTTTCTTTTTATATGTTTTTCCCGTTATCTCCTTAATCATATCAAAGTGAAAAATTACTTGGAATGCTTCTACTTTGTTATATGTTTACTTAAAAGCATAACTAATTAGTTTAAGGTATACCTTCTAACACAAGTATGTGCCGAGTTCGTTATATGTACATATCGTTCGTTTATTACAACCCTGATATAACTCAAAATTTGCACATTTGTGGAAATTTAATTTTAAAACTTTTGTGTTAATATGTTCTTCTAGTTCTAGCACTATTTTAGAGAGCTGATGTTTCTGCGCAAAGAAAAATTTTTTTAAGTACTTATTTCTGTATAAAATGCTAAATTTTTACAGTAATGTTTGAAATCATGTTATCTTACTCTCGTTTTATACCCGACAAATTATTTTCTAACATTACAAAGGCTTAATTAAATTAGCGGAAAAAAAAGTACAATAAAAAGAAACAAATACAAAATAAAATTAAATTAAAAAATAAAATAATATAAAAAAAAAACCGGCAACACTATATTATTATAACAAGTGTTTGTGCAAATGATTTATCAACTTTATTTTATACTTATATAATTTACTTACTTCTCAAAAATGTATGTTCAATTAGATTAGAGAGAGTGAAAGTTCGAAAAATATAAAAACAACGGAAGAGAAAATACATAAGTACCATTTTAATTTTATATCCTCTCAGCTTTTCACAAAAGAGATTTAATTAAGCAACACAAAATATTCTCGTAATTTATATGTAGTTGCTGGTTGTAGCTATTTAATTGTGTTCGTACTTTTGTAGCTACTTTCCGCATAATTCAATTTTTTAAAAATAACTTAAGAATTCACGAATTAGAATGCAAATTTTTAATATTTAAATTTAATAATTGCAGAAAAATTTTCAAAATAGCAAAAATTTTTACTATTTTTAATATAATAAAATAAAATTAAAGGAGTGGAAATTCATTTTCTTGTGTATAAAGAACTTGCTTTGCTGCTGAAAAGTTACCATTCTAATTGTATTTTATTTCTAGATTTACTTGAAATATAAAAATTTCAAAAACACAATGGAGGTATTCCCAAGAATTTATTGTAAGTGGATTAAATACTGAGACTCACCTGCTCAATAATAATATAAAAAGTGCAAAATTTTTAAAATTCTCAAATGAGTACTTTTAAATGTCCAACCACTAGCAAATAAGAAACTCTGTTGTAGTCAATAAATTATCATCATGCTGCCTAAATGACAATAAAAGCAAAAAAATTTTCCTATTAAATTTTTTTTGAAAATAATAAAACGGGACTAATAAACCATTAATTGATTGATGACCACAAAAATGTCCTTAATATTGTATAAATCTAGGTGTAGCAAATCAGTAAATTTTATTATAAAATAAACACATACATATATATACCCTAATAAATAACAGGCTAGATGTTTGCATAGCATAAAATGATTTGTGATTATGGCTTTTTTTTCCAATTTTTTACGTAATGTAAATAATAGGCAATGACCATGTAATTAACGCAAAAAATTGAATAATATGATTTTGCCACACAAATTACTTTGAGGAATAGATTAAGCAATGGAAAAAAAAGGCATGAATCATGAACCCAAGTAAAAAAAAAAAAATACAAAGAAAAGAAAAAATGAAGGTAAATATAAATAAATAAAAAAAAAAATAAAAGAAAATTGGATGATGATTTCAGTTCCTTTTCAGTTTATTGCATACAGAAAAGTTGTTAAAAAAAAAATTCGTTACACTTCATTTGAAATTAATTAAGTAGAAATTTTTCTTATCTATCTTAATTTTTTTGTTTGATAGTTATGTTTTGGTTCTCTTATATAATGTAAGCATTTAAATATTGATTATAGCTAAATTAATAGCACTTTATGAAATAATTGCCTTGCATCTTGCTTATAATATAATTAGAGCTAACCTATGCTAGCAAAAACATTTCCGAAAACTAAGAGGTGTACTTCTTGAACAACAAATTATTTTTCAAATTTTCTTATTACTTAGAGTATAGAGGTAAAATTTTCCTTAAAATATTCTTACTCGTAACATACATTATGCAATATATTTGGTCAAGAACAATTTTTCGCACAAACAAAGAATAAGTCAAAATACTATTTCCCACGGGCATTATAAAAATTTCAATAAAATCTCAATATAATGCAAAATGAAGTTTTCCATCTTTAACCTTTAAGAATTTGTTAAATTCTTTGTTACGCATAATTTTCCACGCTATTTTCATTATTTATTAAACATTTATTTTTCCTTTACATAATCCAGATGAATTTCTAATTTTCCTTTGATATTTTGTTTAACATTAATCTTTCATCTTATCAAATTTCTTGCATCTCATAACACAGAAAAAAAATTTGTGAAAATTTGTAAAAATTTGTTTCATATCAGCCAGAAAATATGCAATGAAATTAGCAAATAACGAAAGAAGCACTAATTTTATTCAACTGATTAGAAAAAAAGAATTGCTTTAAATACCAATATTTAAGACCACCCGAGTAAAAATTTAAAATTACCAAAGCCATTTAGTGAATATTTAAATTTATTAATTGCTTTTCCAATTAGAGTTGTAATTTACGTCCAAAAAGATCCTTAAGCTATAATTTTTTTTTATAATTACATAAAAACAATGTAATCGTTTATTCTATTTTTAGATCCTGTAATCTTGGAATAATCTCAGCATGTAAATTTTCTTAATGATTTAAATTCTTAATAAAAACTATGTGTACTTGGTTTGAAATACAAGAAGAAAATCAAAAAGAACTAAAATCAAAAATCAAAATATTTTCAATAGAGGAGCTACTATTTTGAACGCTGCATGTTGCTTTCTAACATGGTTCTTTTCAATGTTAAAGATTAAAATTTCATATATTGCAGTTAATATTTAAAACCACCACTGAGTATTTCTACAATATTATACTTTAAAAGTTTAATTTGTAACGTTGCCCTTTATATACTTTTAAATGGCATAGAGTGACATTGAATGATTGAAGTAAAAGTTGAAAATAAATTATAGCAATGTCATTTTATTTCCGGGTGAATATAAAAAAAAATTCTACTTCATTTATTACATGCTAGAAATAGTTCAATAATTTTATTGTATGAAAAATTTTAATAACACAAAATTATTTGTTCAATTTGAGAAATTGACAACATTTGTAACAGTTGTACAAGATTTGTTGGAAGTGTAAGTTTGGCGCTTCAACTTCAATAAGGTATGACAAATACAATCTAATTAAATAATTGAGAAATTGTATCTTGTCATTAAAGTAAGGGAAAAATTCAAATTTTACTAAAATATTTGAAAATATGTACAACTTTTTTTTGAGTTCAAACGATTTTATTAAATTACACGTATTCCTGTCGATTCAACGCAAGGAGTCTTAAAAAAAATTTCAGTTTTCCACGCGTTATCAATTGGTCACAACTATTGGTTCGATTGTTACATCTACTACGATTTTTTAGGGTTGTGTTCCGTTGTTTAACAATCCACCTGTATATTTTTTCAAATAAAAATGAAACAAGCCCATAAAATACAATATTAAGGTAAATGTTAAATAAAATTCAAATGGCATGGTCAACATTGTGTACATATACACAAATCATTGTAATTCAAATTTCCAACATACACTCATCTTTATTTAACAGAACTACAAATAAAAAGAAAAATCAGAAAATTAAAAAATAAAAAAAACCAAATTATTTTGGTTTCCGTTCGTATATTGTATAGGTTTTGGTCTATATTATTTCAGAGGTCATTTCAAACTGACAGAACATGGTGTGACGTTGATATATTGCTGCTATAAAGATATAAAAATTGAAAAATAAAAACAAAAATAATAAAAATAAATAAATGCTTCTCGTTTTTTTTTTGTTCTTGACTCATTCTTTTCATGGATTATAAATGACTACAGTAGATAAAGTCGGATCTTGTTGGAATATACAACACATGTTATATTAAATATATAATGAAAGGCCAAAACCAAAATAATGGAACTATATAGTAAATGAAGAAAAGAAAAGAAAAAAACCCCAAATAATGGCACCCTAAGACTTTTAAATGTGAAGAGCAGAAAGAAAACAAAAAAAAAATGTCTTAAGTAATTTTAAGACTTTTATCGAAGGCTTTCATAATATTACTTGAATTTTTTTCTTACATTCTTTGTTCCTCTCCTCTATATATGTTTTTCTATATTATAGATTATGAACATTCCCTGAATAGTCCTTGATATTGTTAAGTGATGGCTTTATTATATTTTTTTAAGCATGTATGAATTATAATAATTTCATTCGTAAAGAGCTACACAAAAAAAAAAATAAGAATGAATAAAGATTATTATTTTAGTTAAGATTTTCATTCTATGTAAAGATACACACACAAATATTTTCAAGGATATTTTTATCCTTAAAAAAAATTTCTGCTTTATTATTTTTTTTTTTTTTTCTTTATAATAAAATATAGGACTAAATCTTTATATTTAAATATTAAAAAAAAATTGCAGTAGATAAAGGCTGTTTTATAATAATTTTTAAGAGATTTTTTTATCATCTCGTATTTAAGAAGAAAGGAAAATTTGAATATTGTTTTTTTGAGCCTAAAGAAATTTTAAGACGTACTTGCATAGTTTGATAAGAAACAATTGGAATTTATCTTTAGTTGATTAAATTTCTTTTATATTTTCTACATTTTCATGAAGTTTCATTGCGAAAGATTCGTGAACTAACTAGGTAAGGTTTGTCACAATTTTTTTCTAGATAACACGAATTGCACAATTGGGTTAAAATTGCTATGAAATAAATTTTAGAAACTGCCATGAGACTTTACTGAATAATTCAACTAAATTTTTTTCAAATATAACCTTTGATTAGAGACCGTTTAGTTGAATTTGGCATTTTTTATCGAATCTTTTAGTTAAGCTTAGTATTCTTTTGCGAATTTTTATCGAAACTTCTTGAGTACATTAGTATTTTTCAATAATTTTTTTACCGAAACTTTTAACAGAGCAAATTTTATCGAAATTTTTAATTAATTTTAGAATATTTCATCGAATTTTTACCAAAATTTTAAGTTAATTTCAATATTTTTTTAACGAATTTTCATCGAATTTTTTTAAAAAATTTTAAATTGTGTTTGTAAAGAAAAAGTCACTGTGCAAAACAATAATTTGCATATTACGAAAATATGGCTACAAAAATGAAATACAATGAAGCAATGCGAATTTCGTTAAAATTTATTTTATTGCAGACGTAATACATTGCGGGTATGTATAAATTTTGAAATGTATTTTTTTCCGGTATTCTAATATTCTGTTCACATTACAACGAATAACATGTTTCTCGAATATGCATAGTGTTGTACTACCAATTTTATATGGAAAAAATCTGTCAAAATAAAACATGATTTCTAGAATTGCACATTACTCAAAACATGTTCATATTGTGAATGGATTTTTGGGATTTTTTTTCTCAAATCAAAGGAAATTTTTAATGAAAATTTAATTTTTCCTAATAATTTTTAGTAATTAAATTGAAATCCATTGTTAAAATGGATAAAACAAAAATATTTTTTCAAAATTATTAAATAAACAAAATGTCAACCAAAACAAGTAGACTGTCAACACTTATGTGTTGACTTAACTTATTTATTAACAACAAAACAGCTTATGTAGTGTGAATCCAATTTTCTATAACATTTTAATCGAAGAGTAAAAAATGTTATTTTCCTTTAATCTGAATAGGGTATAAGAAATTTAAATTAATAGTAATCGTGTTCACACAATAACAAGAACAAGATGTTGTTAAAATTAAACTGCTAAACCGATGGTTACTTAATATTTCCTAAAGAAATGGAGTTCATAAATTTAATAGAGACACTTTGAATATTAAAAACTCAAATTATCATTAAAAAAACATTACAGATAAAGAGTAATGCATATGGCAACTATTGACCTGTAAATTTTTAAATTTCTTTGAATAGATAAGAAACTTGAGTTCTCAATGTTTCTTTTTTTTGTTATTTCAAAAAGTTTCCGAGTTGTATTTTCATATTTATTTTTTTTTTGTGTTTTATTTTTATAAATAATTGAAGAATCTACTTCTTTAGAGTCTACAAAAGTCAAGAACAACAAATTAACAAAAAATAGTTTTTTCTCATCCTAAAAAGGCATTGAGAATATTTTTATATAGACTTATCTTAAGTAGACGTCATTAGAGTTTCTTATTCCTATGAGAATTACATCCTTATATTAAAAATCCTTTGTAAAAGCAAAAAAAAAGTCAAGTATTTTCCAACTATTTTTAGTTTCTTAATTTTATATTTTGGAGTTAAGCCAAGAAAATAAGTTCATAGTGAGATATGGGATATTTCTGTTGTAAGACAATATATATGTATAGATATATATATACACATATGTACACTGGTATATCGCACAGTTGGTATGTATGAATCAATAATTAATTTTTTGAACATTAAAAATCGTTTATCTACTCTGAAATTTCTTTTTTTCCATTTGACTTTGTAATTATTTTACAAATACCAAAAATTAAAAGAAATTTTTTTTTTGGCAAAAAAAACAAATTCAATGCAAAAACATTAAAAAAAAATTTCAGCCAACATTGGAATCCATTTAAAATTGCAAGTCCTTGAACAAAACCTTAAAAATACTTTTTAGAACCAATATAAGAACCTTGTATACCGACCAAAAGTTAACAAAAGGGTAAAATAGACGAAAATAAAAAAAATAAATAAATAAAATGTCCTTATCTGTTCAATTTTATATTTAAAAAAAAAAAAAATTTCGTTTAACACAGAAAGGACAAACCAAATTTTCCTCCCGGAACTTAAATGGAAAAAAAATTTTTTTTTTTATTGTATGATTACAACATTCTCTCAGTTGGGATTACACTCTTTACGCCATACATAACATGTGAATACTTTTCTCTCTTTATATACCACTGTTATACTTAATGGAAATGGCAGACACTTAGACTCGTGCCATTGAGACTTTAGATTATATGACCATAAATTTAATAATAAAAGCCAAAAAAGAAAAAAAAAATTTTTTCTTTTTAAAGGTTTTTAAAGTTTTATGGTTTAGCAATTAAAATGTTTGGTTTAAAATGGTTTTATTTATTTTATACTGTTATACTGTAAAAGTACTGGAGAGAGATTTGTTTGGACAATTATGTAAAATAGTGCACATTCAAGCATATTAAGAAGAAATTAATATTTCTAGATAATTGACCTTAACCACTTCATCCTTTTAATTTAGATAAAGTATGGTAGGTAGCTGAGCAGTTTTAATAATCATGTACTCATAACTTTTTCAAAAGAAATATTGTATGTTTCGTTTTCAAGTAGTTTTTAGAGTTTTAAATAATTAAATTTTGAATACAATGAAAAAAAAGAGTTCAGAAATCCGGAAAAATTTTAGAAAATCTAAAATTATGTATTTAATGAACAGGTTAAGTTTAAATCTCTTGCAAAAAAGAAAAATAAGATGAAAAAATCAAATTGAAATGCTTATTTGGTAAGCTGTTTTTAGTGCATATTAAAATTTGCTATATTAAAATTGAACAAAATTTGATTATAGTTATCTTAATTCTTTTTTTGTATTTTGCCCCTAAATATATGCAAATAAATGCATTTTATTAAATTAAAAGATAACTAGATAGTGCGTATTTTTTTTTCTCATGAAAACTTATTTTAGATTTTAGAAATGAAATGTGCTAATTTACAAAGCATTGGTTTAATCCGAATTGATTTTTTGAAACATTTTTCGATTATATAAAAATAAAAACAGTTTTTTTAAAATATTGCATATTTCTAGGGGAAATTCCTTTAAAAATAACTTCAATGGACTAAAAAATGCAATATTTTCACTTATTGCAATCCCTTTATACACATTTGTATGGAAATTCCAAAGAAATAAGTGTTAATTTAGAAATTTTTAAATAATTTATTTTTAATTAGGTAAGAGTCTATTTTTAACTAGGTTTTATTTCGGTCTATGATCAGATGTAATTTAAAGGAATTGAATGATATATTTTGAAAATTGAAAAACCGAAAAATATTAAAAATATTTCAAATTTTCTAATGAAAATTAAAAAACTTTTGTTGAATAAATTCCATACAGAATATCAGAGAGTAACGTATTGGAAGGACGTCATATTATTTTCTACTAAAATTATTAGTCACTTGCAGGCAAGATATATACGGTTATAAAATATAAAATAGCGGTAAATGAAAGAAAAAAATATAATTTTGATTTTTTAACGAAACGATATCCTTTATTTTCAAATTGAAAATTATCAACTCACAAACAATTCAGGTCACATCCGTTTTAAAATGAATTCGAAGAGAAACGATTCTACATGCGTATATTTGTATATTGAAGTATCATTATTATTAAAAATTACATCTGGTATGGAAAATGTTATAAAAAATTTTCTTCTTATTCCCTCCACTTTTAATTTTTTCTTAAAATAGAACTGTCGTTGTTTTTTCTAAATCGCATTTCCATTACAAAATCCTTAATATATGCTTTAATGTTATTATATTATGTCATGTCTTGTAAATACATACATTTATATATACATTTATTTTTAACATGATACATAAAATTGTCCCATCTTTAGGAAAATTATTTTTTTTTTATTGAAAACAGTAAAATAAAATATAAAAGTATTTAAAAATGGCTTTCCTTGTTATAAACTTTATTAAATAAAAACTACTGCTTTTTTCCATTAGTTAAAAAATTAAATGAAAAAAGAAAAATAAATAAAAATATTCCATTTATAATGCCGGATCAAAATCTAATAAATGTTGTGCGTTATAAGGAAAATTTACTGAAATCGATTATATTCCGCGCAAACAGCAAGAATACCTAAGCCATGTGGTGAGATTCAGCATTTCTTTTTTGTTCTTAATACGGTGGCGTCCTTTAAACTTGCATTGCATCAGAAATAAAATATTATGAATTTGAATAACAAGAATGGTGACAACGAACAGATGAGTCGGTGGAATGTGTTACAATTTCTATTGGTGAATAAAACATAAGGCATTCGCGGTCACTCATATTTTTCGATCAATTTACGGCCACGTTAAGCAAGGAACGAAATCATTTACAATTTTTATAAGTTGCGAATATTTGAGAATAAATTTTTTTAATCATTATACCTGTATAAGATGAAAATAAAATGAGGTTTAATAATTAATTCTCATAAATATTCAATTTTTTCACAAAATCTGAGATAAACAAATTTTTATGAAATTTCATTTTTTACAATACCTTACAATGAGTCGGATAAATTTGTTATTCGAAACTTTCATTTTAATATGTTTATCCCCGTGTATTATTCCTTTTGTTCCAAAACAAAAAGGAAAAAAAAGAAAATTTAATTTTCCGGTGACTGGTGATTTCAATGTATGCATAAGACATTTATAGCTCTAAGGTATTTATTAAATTTCAATTTAAAGTGGAGCTAAAAATAAAATTGAATATGTAATTGAAGTCAAAAATGTAAACTTGGGTCAAGTCAATTGTGTGTACAGTTGGGAATATCTCCTAAATAATTTAATTTCTTCAAAAATAGTTTTTAATTGAAATTATTCGTGTATTGCATATCTCTAGGGGACGAACAAGTATTACTAACGTAGTGCTTGAATTAAACGTTTAGATGATTTGCAAGCATATAAGTTTTTATTTTAAAGAGCACAGAAAATTTATGACGGTTGTGCTGACAAACAAAAAGAATTTTTTTTCGAAATTTTGCTAAAAACTTGCTAAAAACAACAAAAATAAGTTATTTTCGTTCAAAATATTCAAATTATGTAGTTAGAAAATATTAAAAATTTAAAAAAAGTTTATTGTAAAAATAAAAAAAAAAATCATAAATATTTTTCCAAAAAGAAGTGTAACAAATCGAGAATAACATGTTTACATCTTGAACTCAAGAAATTGTGTTTTAGGACAAATATGAAAATAATAAAAAAATAATTTCAAGGATATTAAAAAAACAAAAAAAAAAAGAGGGAAAACTTAATCAAAGTTTTTAATCAAAATCAGAAAATCTAAGAGAAAAACAAACTGAAAGATCAGTTGAAAAAAATTCAGAAAAAAATTTTTTAATTCTCAAAGGTATTCAAAATTGGAAATTATGCAAAATTTTTACAATTTATGCGCAAGTTTTTATACAAATAAATTTTTATTGAATTTTATTGAAGGGGTCAAACTAGATTATAAAGCAATGAATAATTTTTATTATATTTAATGGAAACACGTTATTCGTTCACTATGATTTGTTATGTTTTTTTTTGAATTGGTAAATTTTTAGCTTAAAATTATTTTAATATAGCAACTACTAATTTTCGTAAAATAAGCATTAATAAATCGGTACAAAAGAGGATATTTTGGAAAATATTATTAATTGGTACAACAAAAAGTCTAATATTCTGAAAATCTTAATATTCTATCAAATTATTGTCTATACAAAACAGGAATATACTGATTATTTTGATAAGCTATGCGGCATTTTCAGAAAAATTAAGGTTTATAATATTTTTTTAAACAGAATCAAGCCCGTCTCAACAATTTTTGGAGAAATCAACTAAAATGTAAAATTAATTAAGGTTCTATATTAAATAAGCTTATGATTTAATTCTTTTCCTCTATAAACGAGCAATATGCTCCCATTTACTGTAACTCCAGATACCTTTACTTTTTTTGTACAAGATTTCGAAAAATTTTTTAATTTGATTGAAGATTTAATAGATCTAGATAAAAAAGCAACTCTTATACTTTGTTGCAGGATGACAATTTTAATTTTAATTCACAATATTATTTTCCTTATTTTATGAGTTGCTTTGATTTGTTCTCTCATTACCAAATATTGAAAATACATAAATTTCAAAATGAAAATTTAATAAAAATTTTCATTTCTTTTTCGAAAATCTTTTATAATTTTTTCTCTCTTTACATTTTTAAAGCATATACTTATGTATAAATATTAAAAAATATTAAATTTTTATTTGAAAATTTTAATTAATGAAAAAATATTCAGGAAATTTTTACTTGGTAACAGGATAAAATTGAATTAATTAAGCATAAATCTCAGATAATTTATTTAAAAATAAAAAAGAAAACAAAATGAAATCTCATTTACATTTTTGTATTTTTCCCTGTATTGTCGGCATCACTCGGTTTTTAGCACTTTTCCAAAAAAATTTTGAAAAAAAGTGCTTATTAGTTTCACTCTGTCCGTCCGTCCGTCCGTCCGTCCGACCGACCGTCCGTCCGTCCGTCCGTCCGTCCGTCCGTCCGTCCGTCCGTCCGTCCGTCCGTCCGTCCGTCCGTCCGTCTGTCCGTGTGTCTGTTTACAAAACTTCTACATTCTTAAAGATAGAAAGCTGAAATTTAATACGTACATAGATCTTTACTAGAAACTTATTTTTGTTTAACAAAATTTTTACCTATCTCCCCCCCTCTGGAAGTTATACCCCCCCAAAGCACTAAAAATGGCCTATTTTAACTATTTGTTGCAATGAAACCATAAGCATTTTTGAAATTTTTCAAACGCAGAAAGGCAGTGGCTTGCTTCCCCTACCGCGGTATACTATAGTTAAATTTTAGAAAAACAAAATGGCCGTTCAAATTTACCGTTATCTAAAGTCCTTTTTTTCCAAATTTTTGATGTCGCTTTTTTTCTAGACCCCAGTCTGTAGAAGCTTGAAATTTTAGGGGCTTTTAGACATTAACAAGTAGTTCATTTCGTTAGAATAAAATTTTTTTTCCATCTCCACCCCCTCTCAAGTTATGGCCTCCTGAAATTTGTAAAATTTGAGTTTTTGACACCTTATATTTCCGAAACCGCAAGCATTTTCAAATTTCTATAAACACAAGAAGCTAAAGGTAAATTCCATGACATTAAAAAATATAATTATTTTTCTTAACTCACACAATTAACCCTTAAAATCGAGCATTATGTTAACCCCACTTTATATTAATTTTTGCTTTATTTCAAAGACTGCATGTATGCATCATCCTAAATATATGCAATCCTAGAAATATTTTTGTATATGAATGAAAATAATTTTAATAGCGTGATAGGTATACATACTCGTAGACTGTTACAGAATTTTCACTTGTTGAAGGGAAAAGTGCTACAATACAAGCCATTGGTTTGACCCAACTTTATTTTTTTTTTGTTTGATCTATTAAATAAGAATAATGCAAATTTAAATGAAAGTGTTATTATAGGATTTCATCTGCAAGGATGCTTTTCTGTATATGTATGTGTATAATTCCTTCCTGAATAAACAATTATAATAAACTCAATATTTTTGTTCTATTCGGTATATTTACTGCTTTAATGTAATGCAGTTTTTCTCTATGTTTTTATTTGATTCTCTTGTTATATGAGTTCATTTCTTTTATCTATATATAATATTTTACATAATATTATATAAATAAACGTATAAATATAGATATATATAGAGTAACATAAAAATTAATTTTCCAAGCTGATGCATTTTCCTAATGGTTAAAAAAAAAGCAAAATAATAATAATAATGGTATAGAGAACGAATTATGGAAATTATGCAAGACAAACTAAAATAAAAAAAAAAAGTTCTCCTTTTGTTATTAGGTTATTACCTACTTTTTTTTTGTTCTTTCAGCTTAGCTTGTGTACTTGTATAATAGAAAGGACATCGTCAGGGTTATGTCAGTTTAAAAGTTCTAATATAAAAATTATTTCTTTAAAAATTGAACTAGGTTATAAAAATATACTGAAATGAATTTCAAAATTAAATCGCTTCCAATTAGGATTCTATTGACTAGAAACTTTCTACTATAAAGTAGAAAAAATTTTGAAAATTTTTTAATGTAAAAAACCACGTCTATGAGAAAGAATGAAATTATACACGTTATTCAAATTTTATGTTAAAAAACATTTCAATAATTCTCTATAATAATTAGATTAAAGTTGAATTAGAAACGTAACTATTTTAATTTTGAAACTTTTAAAATTAAAGCATCTCAAGATTATATAGGCTTTTAAATTTTAGATGCAATCTGGTATCTCTTTCCATATAATTTCTTCAACAGTTGGGAACACAATTAATTATTAAAAATATTTCCATATATAAGTTTTATACACCATACATAGTAACAAAATTCCCTATGTATAAATCGACCCGCTACTGATTCTCTTAAATCTATAATGGTTTTCTCTATAATATTAAATTAATTTCTGTAACGTATAATTTTATTCACGACATTGAAGTGAGATAGTAATCTATAATTGCATAATGTTATATATAAAAAAAAATGAAATTATATCATGATTTGTATACCCACTCATTGCACATCTGACAACACATTATATACACATTTATCTACTTATATGAAAGAGTTATAATTAAATTAGTACAAAATAAAAGCAATATGATGTACGAAAGGATATAACAGAATTTGTATTTCACATGGTATATAATAACAAATTATGAATTTATAAAATAATTACGAAAATATAAATACAATGACAACCCAGTTATTCTAATTTCATGTCCAAGAATACATTTTCAGTATGCCAATTATAAAAGGGATCTAAAATAATAATCTAAAAAAAAATATGAGCTTCTGGTTTTTCTTAATTATATTGCACACATTAAACACCTCGTAATTTATGAATAAAATGCAACAGAGGGACATTAACTTGTTGCATTAGCCACAATGAAACAAAATAAATTAAATATGCATAAAAGATATACAAAAAAAATTATTATTTTTTTTTAATAAAAATGTCACATTACAGGTATAACAAAGGTAAATTACTTATGACAGTTTTGAATAATTTTTATATTTTACAACAAAGGGAGAGTTTATCTGCCATTCTTGGAAAAGTGAAACAAAAATTTTTTTTATATAAAATATATCCACATGTTTTGCATAAAGTGGCAAATAATTTCAGGAATGCTTTTTAGATCAATTTGTAGCAAAAAATTGTATGGACGAGGTAAGGAGGAACTTGCCAATCTCTCATCACCTCAGTCAATCGATTGCTCTTTATTTTAGTTTTACAGTCAATGTCCTTTGAACCAATGTTTTGGAGATAAAGCTCGTCACAGTCAGAATTTGACCCTCACATAAAATTTTTTGCTGGAAATCGATCAATGAAGCATTCCTGAAATTATTTGCCATCCTATGCGAAACACCCTGTATACTTATGTTGTCGTACGTACCGGTATATATGCAACTCACATAACTAAACTCAACAGCCTTACTTTTTTGTTCGTCTTTTATATGCTTATATAGGCACATGATTGAACTCATTTAAAAACCGGGTACTAAATCTACGAAACGAAAATCGTACAACTTTGTAATATGCTTATATAAGCGAATTCGGTTGCATACATATACGTTTACAAAGTTTGCATGATTTGTTTTTTACATATAAGCTTCAGTTACGTTTATAACTTTCTATAAATACGTAGATAGGAACAAAATAAAAATAAGTAAAACCAATTTTAAATGACGTAGATAAGTTAAATGTCAACATTAAAATTTATTAATAATATAAACCTATTAAAACATGGATGGAGAAGATTTGAAAAAATCACAAATGGCTCATTTTAAACCATACACACAATTCACAAACTTTTAAGTACAATGCACGCAACAGTTTACTTGAGCTGTACATGTTTAGATGTAATTGACCCACAACTTATTCTCAAACATATATTTACAGTTGTCGTACTTATTATGTAAATAATGTAAAAAAATATTACATATAACTAGTTTTAATTGCAAATATACATGCACGACTGAATGAAACTCTTAAATTAATGGGTTTAATAATTTCATAAACCCCAAAATATTTAAGTAGAAGCACTTAATATTTGATTATTTTAAATCGTTTTTTACTTTTGTGTACAAAAAGAGAATAATGTTAAGTAATATTAAAAGAACTTAAGAGCCTCACTACTTTAAAACGAAACTGCTGTAGTTATTTTAAAAAATCACGAAAATTTTTAGTCTGGAAAGCGAAAGATAGAGGACCCGCTCAAAATAGTTCAGATTGTCCCGATATGTTCCATAATTTTAATTCGCATTTTTTAATACGAATAGTTGAGGTCAAACTTCAAAAGGGAACTATGGAAACAATCTAATCACGATAATGATTATGATAAAAAGAAGTGCTGGAAAAATTTTAAAAAACTATGTATAAAAATCTTACTCAGTTTATACTGAGACGACAGTAGTTTTTCGATAAAAAACGATTCATATAGCTCATTTTCCAGTATGTCAAATGTGTGCAACTGATATTAGGCAAGAAATCCAACGCGACGTGAAGTCAGCATCATAAATTTCAATATACGTTGCCAACCCAACAGACTATTATTTAAGTTATTTTTTGTAATTCTTCAAAGGCTCATGGATAAATGACTTTAATATTAAAATATTTGTTACAGAATATAAGAAAATTTAATTTTAATTTTGACATTTTAAATTTTCCGATCCTTTAAAAAAAATTTTTAAAATGTCGATTGCAAAAAATTACTGATAATTATGTTATTTGCAAAATCAAGCGATTGACCTAATTAACATTATCGTCAAAAAATTGACACACTAGCCAATATTTCAGCTTCTTGTATTTAATAATTCAATAGATTATTCCAAGATTTTATTGCAATAATCCAGAAAAAGCTTTTATCATTGGTTTTGTAGATATGCATTTATAGACTTCTGGTAACACTATTTTCAGACTCAACGTATAAAATACTTTTAAATTATTAAAAAAACATACATATGTCAATTACCCTACAGTGTGCCAACACTAAATCTAAATGGTTAATATTACACTTATTTTAATTTTGTTTTCATTTTACTGGTTATACAATCAAACTAATAAAGTATTAAATAACTTGTTTAAATATTGTAAACTTGAAAACTAAAAATAAATAATTTTTTCTCTTCTAGGTTATTTTTCATATTCACCTTAACTCTTTTTGTTTTTGTGTTAATTAAACGTATATAACATAACAATAACTATATGAGAAAAAAATATTGTAACCCAAGCAGCAAAGCATACATTTTTAATTATTGGTGGTCAATAACATTTTCAATAAAATTTTAATATATGGTTGTCTCATTTAAATGTACACTGTTTAATAGCTAGATGTATATCTAGATAAATGATTATACTGATTGAATTCAATAAATGTGGTTGATTTCTGTGTCATATAAATTTTACAATACAATATTACACATTTTGGTGTGTATATACAGGGTGATTCAGAAAGTTATATAACAACAAATTTTATTGGTTAGAAGTTCAAAAATGGGTAAAACTTTTGCTCCGGACTGGATGCCAAATCTCAAGGGTTTCCGATTTTCAGGGATTTTAACGAAACTTTCACGAAATTTTTACTTATTCAAGGGTTTTCGATTATAACTTCCATTCTGAAAAAGATAGGAACTTCAAACAAACAGTTTTTGAAAGGCCTAGTAAAGGGCTTAAAATAGACATGCTGCTGGATTCTGTATTTTATGTAGCTTCGGAATACTAAGCATTTGAACTTTAGGGAAAATCAAATTTTTCTCTTGTTTTATTTTTTCAGTTTTTTCTAAATAGATAATTTCGTAAGAAATTTTTTAAAACCCTGCAATTTTTTTTATAGAATTTTTCCCAGCTGTTTAAACATTAATTTAAGTCCTCCAACATTAAAAAAATTTTTATGTTACAGAAGATATAGTATAAAACCACAAAAATTGTGAGCCATAAATTCAGTTAAAATCAAACCTGATATTGATAAAACTAAAATTAAATTCAATTTATTTACAAGGAATATCCTTTATCAAAAAATTTAAAAAAATACGAATTCCTTATCCAAAAATTTTACCAATTTCTCAAAACGATACCAAATTTTCCTATGAAATTCTCTTAGTTCAGCAAAAAATTATGTTTTTCGTCTTTCAAATCTATTTCTATTCAACCGCATATTTTAAATTAATTGCTTTACTGGAACACGTCTTTAGTTGCATCAACCGTATGCCAATTTAGTTTTTTGTAGAAATGTGTTTTAAATTAATAAATTTCAAAATCCCATTGAATTTACAAACTCCATTTTGTTCAAAAAAATTAAATTTTTCTATTAAAAAAAATTCTATTCAATTAAAATAAATGTCAAAATTTATATGGCATGTCTTTAAAAATTCGCTCCAGCTGGATAATTTTTATAACTTCAGATGCCAAATGGTGTCCAGATTTCGAAAATACTTTTTTCAAATTTTTAAATTGCATCCAACCTGAGAAAAATGCATTTAAAAATTCCAAACCATATAGGTACCATTTCTTATAAAAATTGGCAAAAATTAAAAACCTATCAATTTTCTTTACCAAGAAAAGTTTCGAAAAAAAATTTTTGATTACTAGATTTTTTTTTTGTTTTTCGTAACACAAAATTCTAGTTTTTCTTTTCAAAAATTTCAAATTTTTTAAATTCAATTTTTGTTTTTCAAATTAAAAAGTTTGTATAAAATTTCGATTCAATTTTGTTATTGTTTCTTACACTTCAATAAAAACATAAAATTCAGATTTTTTATTAAAATAACGGCTCTTTAAAATATCAACTGTGTTTTCGAGTGACTGTTACTACCAAAAATTAATGATAGTTGACAATTACAACGCTTAAAATTCCTGCCTTGACTTTCGAGGATCGTTAAAATCATGACATAGAAATGGTTTTTGTGCTACAGCTTCTGTACCATTAAATTTTTTTTAATGTTTGAGGACTTAAATTAAAGCTTAAACAGCTGGGAAAAATTCTATAAAAAAATTTTTAAAAGGTTTTAAAAAATTTCTTACGAAATTATCTAGCTAAAAAAAATCAAAAAAAAATCAAGGTAAAAATTTTATTTACTTGAAAATTCGAATGCTAGGTACTCCGAAGGTACATAAAATACAGAATCAAGCAGAATTTCTATTATAAGTCCTTTACTAAGTTTTTTTGAAAGCGTTTGTTTGATGTTTTTATCTTTTTCAGCACCAAAGTTATAATCAAAAAAACCTGGATAAGTGAAAATTCGTTAAAAGCCCTGGAACTCGGAAACCCTCGAGATCTAGCACCCAGTCCAGAACAAAAGTTTTATCCATTTTCGATGTTCTAATCAGTGGTATATGTTGTTGTATAACTTTCAGAATCACCCTGTTACCATTGGTGCAATATTATATAATTTAGTAAGTGCGGTTTTATATTTAAACATAATAAAATAATAAATATATTAGAATTATAAACAAAAGTTTAATTATAATTACAGTTTTAAATTATTTTTGACTCGACGGAATCAAAGTCCCACAGTTTTTCGCGAATGAGGCCAGAGAATGAAAAACAAAATTAATGAACCACTAATGGTCTCCATTCTTTAGCTATAAACGCGTGCCACATAACGCGACATGATCATAAATTAGTTTTAGAAACTTTTCCACAACGCTGAAGGGCTGACGGGCTCCGTTAGCATCTTGCACACAAAATAAAACGTTTCAGTTCCAATCAAAATGTTCAAAAAAGTATCTCAACACGTCAATTCGATCAATCAAAACGTAGTCACGGCTAACAATTTCATATAAAGTTTGTAGCTTATGAATTAAATGGTATAATAATTATCAATTCAAATAATAATTTCAAAGTTTTCTATAATTTTCAGTTGCACTCATCTTTGGTAGCTAAGAATTTCGAAAACTAATCAAATAATTTATTTGTTAATATGTAAAGATTTTAAGCTGCTAGTAGAATACAAAAACTTGCTGACATTTTTATATTCACCTACCAGGTAATTACATATGTGCAATAAAATACGAAATGTTTGGTATTAGCTGTCTTTAATAAAAATGAATTAGCTGAGGAAAAACACCTTATTTTTTCAATATTAAATCTAAATAATGCAATTTATATTAATTTTTATTTTGATTAACTAATTCAGTACTTCGTATACTAAATATTTTATTTTAATAAATTCTGTATAAGAACTTAATTCAATTCGAATTACATGTACCTGTACATTATGAGTTTGTTCATAGATACATAAATATTATGCTAGTAAGTGTATCAAGTGTACGCAAGTTAATTTTTATGGTTTCGAACATTGAAAGCCTTGAAATTTCATTAATATAAAATTATTTATGTTGGTTTTTCTTTCATTACAAAATTCTTTATCTTAATTAAGAGCAATCTATATTAGTTTGTATTTATTTTGGAAACAGTGTTAAATAGGCATGTGAAATTTTCATCTTCTCTAAATGAGATGAACTAGTATATTTGATGCAAATTATTGAATTTTAAAGTGCAAAATCATTAAAGTTTGTTTACAATTTTCATTGTGAACCAATGTTGAGAACACAATGTGTGAATATTAATGCTTAAGCATGTCAAAATTCAAATTAAACAATTGGTTTGAATTGTTTTGAATTTGTTTATAAGATTTCATAATATTTCAGAAGTTTATATGGTGAATACTAAATCTTCGGAAAATTTCTAAAACATATGATTTAAATTACAATTAGATTTGATATTCATTTGCGATAAAGACAAGTTTTTTACTCCGATTTCTAACCTTAAATTTTAATGTAGTCGGACCAAAATTAGCCAGTGCACCTAATAAGTCGGAAAATGCATAAGTTTTTTAAAACAGAAAAAATTTTTTTGGGTCCGGGAAAATTTCATTGGCTCAGAATCGTATCAAAATTACCCAAGTTATGCGTTAATGAAAATTTATAATTTTTATTTAGAATTTATACGAGTACATTTCTTTCATTAATTTTGAAAACTCGAGATTTTTTGCAAACTAACTTTATGATTGCCCGCTTTTCTAACAAATTTTTTTGTTATGTTTTAACGCTTCGCAGTGATTTATAATAATTAAGAAAATTTATTTTCCAAGGTAAAACCATTTTGTTTTTTTTTTTTTTTTGTTATTTCTATAAATAAATAATTAAGTAAATAAAATTAAAAATATAAGATTAAAATAATTAGCAAGAATGAAATATTTTGGCAAAAAATGTTTGCATACGCAGTTGACAAATTAATTTAGAACTGAGGGTTCAAGAAACGTGTTTCATGTACGAGGGGTTAAAAATATTTTTAAGCGTTTTAATACAGTATTGATATAATTAATAAAAATTTGATTATTTGTTAAAATAAATTTATTTTGTTTAGACTGTAAGACTGGAAACCACAAGAATTTCATGGCTTATTTTTTCACAATATAAACTGCTTACATACGTTAATTTCTCTATGAATGTTTCGTGCATAATTTCAGCATTACTTTGTTCTTTATGTGCTCGTATTAAGTATGTAATAACAAATATTAAAATGAATATATGTATTTCACTAGGTTAGAGTATTAAAATTTTAAGCAAAACCATGAATGTATTTAAAATGCTACCAAGTTGGTATTAAAAAATTTCCAGCTCGAAATTCTACAGAATTTGAATTAAGAAAAATTCTCATTTTAATTAATTTATTATTTGAATATTTAAATCTACGTGAATATTACATATATATATATAAATGAGTGTAATTTATTTTGTTGAAATTTCTCATACACCACCTACATGTATTTAAGCGTTTAATCGAATTTTTAATTATTTTTTAAATTAATTTTTCTTTTTGTGAAAATGATATTAAAATATAAATTTTTTTTGGCTTTATTCTCTTTAAAAACTATTTATAAATTATTTATTTTAAAAAGAAATTTAAGTAGCATAAGCGTAGATTAAATTCTTTAAAGTTTTAATACCAGTTCCCTCCCATGAAATTGAAATACTTCAGAAATTTCAAATGTTATAACATTCCGCAAAAAAAAACAAAAAACAAATTTTATTTTAACAAACTTTTTCTTACAAAATGTAAAGCATTAGGTAAAACTAGTAAACTATGAGTTAGATATAAACAAGGATTTTGTAATGAGCACATTTCATTGAAAATTTTTCTAATTTGTTGCAAAAATTAAATTGAAATCCTGTAAAACTTGATGGAAAATGTAAATTCTTTTTAGTCTTTTGAAAGTTTCCGAATTATTTCAATAATATTCTAAATTAACTCAAATTTTTTGTTATAAATATTTTAAAAATTAACCTCAGTTTTGATTTAGTCCCCAACGAATTGGCGTCAAGTTATTTATTTAAATTTTGAAAATGACTTATGGACAGACGTCCGTTCAAAAACAAGACAGAATTAAAAAGACCATTATTTATTGGAAATGCACTTTAAAGAAATATTTTAAAAAATCCAAGAAGCAAATAATAATATGAAATTGAATTAAAATTTTATTAAATGAGAATGAAAATCCTTTTCCAACATTATGTATTATAAAAATAATAAGGATTTATACACAAGTTTAAGGGTTTTAAAAAAATATGAAACATTGAAAAAACAAAAGAAAAACTTATTATATAGCTGAAATTAAACCGAAATGAAATACTTAAGTTTTAAACTTATTTTTTGATAGTTATTAAATCCCTTTCATCTATATTAGTTATTCCATCTCTTTCTTTTCTCGAGAAAAAAAGAAAAACACCGAATTTCAACAATGTGAAAATTATTATTTTTTTTTTTCGTTTTTTCCGAAGATTAGTTAAACTTGATATTCATTTCTTCTTGTGTTCAAACTTTATTTTCATTTTCTATTACTCTTATCGTTGCTTCCCTCTATGATGCACCAGTCATATAAAAAGTGAAACAGAAACTCGAAACAATGTGTTAAAATAATATTTATTTAACAAGCAGTGCTTCTCTATATTTTAAGCATTTACACATGTTATATATAAATGAATATTTATTTTATACATATATACTCGTACATATATACATAGATGTAGATTGTAGTATAGCTACACCACAATTTACTTAAGTTATAGCAGTCAAATGTTGTGAATATGTTGATAACTTTTTCCAGCAAGTATAAAAATTGCATTTGAAAACAAAAAAAGAAACAAAAAATAAAAATTAAATATCAGAAATGAAAACCAAATTGAAAAAGTTAACAAATTCAAGAAAAACCCATTATAACAAAGAAAATTCAATTTTCATATTCAATTCTCTTTTCGTCCTTTTTAACACGCAGCACTATAAGAAAAAAACTAAAACAAAATAACCAAAACTCTCCAACCAGAAATATTTCAAAAAAAAATAAAGGTGAAAATGAGAAAATAATATAAAAATTTCATTTTAAGAATGCGATAATCCGGGTTGACAGGAAATGAGAAAACCAAAAAAAAAAGAAAAAGGAAAACTAAAAATGAAAAGCAAAAGAGCATAAGAAATAAATAGTAATTTTAACAGTTTGAAAATTGAATTGTCCATGAAAATGGTTGTTAAATTTTTAACATTACAATAACAGCATTAACATTAAAAAGTGAAAACTTTCTGTAACAAGTTTTAATGAAAATTTTTTTGTTAATGCGAAAAAAAGAACAAGAAAATTCATTGTAAATTTAAATTATTTTTTTAAATATTAAGAGCATATTTTGACACACAAAAGAGATTTTGCTTGTGTCATTTTTGTCACTTACTATAAGTGAGCAATTCTTTTTTATAACAAAAATTTCGCTTTTATGTTTTAAATTGATTGAAATCTAAAAAGAACCATTATCTATTCTAAAAGTGATTACAATAGCTGTCATTTCACATGAAGAAAATTCAAAATTGTCTGATGTGAATAAAATAGAAGAGTCACAAAAATTACAAGAAACTGACAAATAAAATAAAGTTGAGTCAAACCCAAAGTTTGTAAAGTAGCACTTTTCCCTTTAACAAGAGAAAATTCTTATTGCTCTAAGAGCAACCTGTACGTCATTTGTTAAATTAATTTTAGTGATATGCCAAATTACATTTAAAAAAATATTGCATACATTTAGGATAAGACAAAAATAAATTGGTGGAATTGAATGGTTTAAGAAATGTAATTATATTTTTTGATGACATGCCATTTACCGTTAGCTTTCGTCATTTATAGAAATTTTGAAAAGTTTGCATTTTCGGAAAGGTAAAGTGCCGAAAATTACAACTTTACGAATTCTTTTAGCAAAATGTTTATTAGTATATAAAAGCTGTTAAAATTTCAAAGTGCTGCAGCTTATCATCTAGTAGAAACACGGTATTAAAATTTAAAAAAAAGATTTTATATAACAACTCAAAGCTTTTTTAAAGCTCAGCTCAGCTGTGCCGTGATAGAAGAAATTTTACCACTACTTTTTTGCATTTGCTTATCTTGAAAGATGTTTATGGTGTCGGTGCAATAAATACTTAAAAATTTTATTTTTAGGGTTTTGGGGGGCTATAACTTTCAAAATAAAACTAGTTTTGTTGCCTTTTTCAATTTTTGCCACAAAAAAATTATTTTGTTTTAGTTTAAAAATAAACTTTCAATTAGGAACTCTTACGGGAGTTCTCAACTCTTACAGGAAAATGTGAGTTTTATATTTGCGTTTATTTGTTATTTTTTAAAAATTTTAATTAGCGTCAGTTTACAGAAGAGCATCATGATGTTTTTTGATTCAATTATTAGTACATTGTTTCTAAAGTGTAAATATTCACAACAACACTCATTTTACAACTTCATCACATCCTTACTATTCATTCTTTTACTTTAAATTTTTTATTTTCTAATTCAATTAAAAAAATCAAGAAAATACAAATAAAAAAAATTTAACCCAAAACTTTTCTTTAGTAATTTTCTACCTTTACTTTATATATTTAATTTTTTTTTCTAAACATTTTTTAATCATGTTATGGCGTAAATAAATAAGAACAAGTAACCTTTCACGATTTTAATCTTAATATTAAAATAACATCATGGTCCGTGATCTTTATATTTTTATAAACGGAAAAAACAAAAAAACACAATTAATGAATAAAAAGAAAAAAAATGGAAAATCTTTCATACGATATTTATCTACTTTATATTATATATAGAAGTGTATGTATGTATGTTGACATACACATATACATATATTAACAATAATAATAAGGTCGTTAAAAAAATTACTTTTTTATAGCATTATTTCAGTTTCTTTTATAGAGGAAAAAAGTAATAAAAAAATAAGGAAATATAAAGTTAATTTAGACAACCTTGGGATATCTTATATATATATATACATAATATTGTGCCGTTATAAAATAAAAATTGCCAAATGTCCTCTTCTTGAAGAGTAGTATGAGAAGTACGGTAAAGAACAATATTAGTGGAGAATAAAATTAATTGCGTTTGATTTAAGAGTGCTATGAAGAACTACTTGCATATGACGCCGGAATCATATAACAATCTCAGCTACACCAGTCTTCATAAACGAATAATTCACAGGAGTAATTAGGTCTATTCATTCCAATAAATGACTTAAGATGATAAATGACGAATCAATGACTAAGAAATTCTATATTTCTTAGTCATTGATTTTTATTTATATTTTTTTCGAACAAAACAAAAATTTCTCAACACTCCTTCCGTTATGTACTGATTACCTAAACAAATTTTTATAAATTCAATTGAGAAAATTTCTTATTAAACTTTATTTCGAAATTTCATTACCAAATTTATTTCTTGTTCAAAAATTGTAAATGTAAAAAAATATTTCTAATAACATTTAAAAATCATTTTCATCACAGATAACAAAATACAAGAGAATTTATGTTTGTGCCTCTATATATGCTAGAACTAGATCTTAACAGAAAGTTTTTTTTTTAGAAAATCCTTACTTACACCTGTCACATTAACACAAAGGATAAATCTACAAGAATAATTTCTCTTTTCCTTTTTTTTTCTTTTAATATAAAAATGCCATTTTAAAGGTTAAAATAGAAAAAAAAGTTGAGATTGTTAGACAAAAAAAAATTTATGCTTTTATCTAGCTAAAAAATAAAAGATTTTTGTTTTTTCTCTCAACAAAAAAAAGTTTATTTTCAAATTATTTGAATTAGCCCTGCCATCAAATAAAAATATTTTTCTTTCTTTTAATAAGAAATGTCGCAATAAAAGCAATGAAATCTTACATTTTTTATAAATTTTTTGTTTCTTACACACGTACAGAAAAATATCAATATATGTATATGTAAATAGTAAAGACCTACAGTGTGAAAAATTCTTGTTCATGTAGTAAGTCGCAGAATGCTTGAAGAAAAAATTAACAAGAAATTGAAAATTTGTAAAAAAAAATATTTTTCAAATTTTTTTTTTAAAATTTAGGGTCTGATCGTCTATCCCGTTCTTTTACTCAGCAAGTGAGAAGAAAGTTAGTGACTATCATATATATTGTAAAATTTAATACTTGAGTGAGAAGAATTACTCCGTTTTGCGTCTATCGTTTTTTTCTAAAATGCATACAAAATTTATTGAATTTGCTTTTGAAAGTGAAACGTTCAATCGAAAATTTAAGAAAAAATGCAAATATTCAATTGAAAAAATGAGTAATATTATTGGAAAAATAAAATACCCATTAGAAAAACGGAAAATTCTGATTCAAAAGTGAGTTAAATGTGAGTCAAAAAGTGAGATACACAATTAGGCTATTAATATCCCTTTTGCTAGGAATTTGACAACAAAATTTAAATTATTGATACTTCAATGCGCAAAATTTTAAATGTTTCAAATTCTGATTTCAAACGTTATCGCCACGTTGGGTTATATTTGACATTGTTGGGAGTATTTAAATTTTGACATTGGGTATTTTTGAGAAGAACTGCAAAGGTTAAAAAGCTTTATGTACAAATTAAATATAGAATATTTAAAATTTTGGCCATAAGAACTTGATTTTTAGAAATACTCGTTTTTAAACTCAATCAAAGGGTTTAATAAATAAATACTGATTATTCTGCAAAAAATGTGAAAAGTAGACTAATACCTCATGTACTTACACACACATGTACATACATACATTTATACATAACATATAATAAATAATTATAATTTAAACATTTCTCAAAAGAGCACAAACTCACAATATTTTTCTTCATTTCAGTTTTCGTTTTAAAAATTTCAACTTTATCTGAATAAATTAAATAAGTAAAATTACATTCGACGCTAAGCCTATCTTAATACGAGCTCAATTTGAGAAAAAGAATTTAAAAATTATTTTGACGTATGCGGCGTAAATTTAAATCGAATTGTTTTCCGATTTTGCATTTCTGTTTGGTTAATGAATGTTCTATAGACATTTTAAATTTAACATTTCAAATAATTATTTTTCTTTAAACTAAATACCACAATTGGAAATTTAAGAAATTGCATACTAGACAATGGTATACAAGTACACGAATGAATAAATTTGTTCAAATATAATTTTTAATTCTCCTGTTAAAAAATTTGTTTCATTTAATATCATCCATTTAGCATTCTGTATCAAGTCTTTTAATGTAAATATCGAAAGGTATAAAAGCACCAAAAAAAGAGAAGAAACCTAAGACGAAGGACGTTGAAAACACAATTGAATTTTTCCAACTTAACAATCAGTCGACACTTCTACAGAATAATGTGAAAAATATTTTTCTATATAAAACGTGATGCACTAAAATAAAATATCGTAACATAAATTATTTAGAAATCAAAGTGGGTACAAACCCATGCACAAACACACGCCAATATACATTTATATACAAATTAGATAGAATAATAAAATATGGTCGTATTGAAAATTCTTTAAATGAAAACATCTAGAAAAATATTTTAAATTCTATTGAAGCATTATCGATCTGGATGGTGTCTTAAAATCATTGATTTTATATTCGTTAACTATATAATCTTATTACAAGTGTTTGTACTTTTTCAAATTTTATAAATCAAATACAGACGTGTACGTTTTTCATTTGTACTTCAAATTTTAAGAATCTCAACATGAAATTGAGTTGATTTTGTTAAGCATATCGTTTGAAATTTCGATTATTCGATTTATTTGCTTATATGATTATGAGAAATATCAATGATTTAACATGAAAAATAAAATATTTCCTCTTTAAAATTCTAGCATTAATTTTGATCTGAATTTGGTTTGTATAAAATGATTATTTGATATTGCATCATTTATATAAAAATATTTGTAGAGAATCTATATAAAAATACAGGGTGTGTTGTAGAGCTATTGTAGATTATTTTAATTGAATAAGAATTCTTAGTAAAAATAGTTCGTAAGATACATTGGGAATTGAAAATGTTAAAATATATCTTAAGTCGGTTCGAGTTAAACTAAAGGTACTAATAAGCAATCACATACATAATAATGGAATTTATTTTAGTCAGTTACGAAAAATGCATGCGAATTCGTTACCACGAGCTGTACACAAACCTTATGCATGAATTTGCGCATTCATGAAGTGTCTTTTCATACGGTCGAATTTCTCTGTGTATTCATGTACATTTGGCCATTTCGAAACGATTGTTTTGGTTTTAAATTAAAAATTAATTCGAATTCAAACAAACTTGTGTTAATATTCAATAGACCAACAAACCAAATTAGTTTTTGCTTAAAAATTATTTAATTTCAATGTTAATTATTTAAATACAAGTACTATAGTTTACAATTTATTTTTATATACTTATTTTTATACAACAAATAATATGCGTTTGTATGTAATCTATTAATAATTTTCATTATTTTTGAGTAAATCAAACGAAAAATATTTAGTTTTTGAAGAATCTCAATTCACCAATGCAAAAGCAATTAAAATTATTGTATATATACACAAATCCATAAAAATATTGTATATATGTATGTATGTACGTAATTATTCCTCAAATTGTCTAAAATAACTTTTCACAACGTGTTCTTGATAATTTCAAATCAAAAATCAAAATATTGTATTTAGTGTAATTTAAGTCGAAAATTTTTGAATGAGCAAAAAAGAAAATCCATCCCGAGGCAATTGAAATAATTTCGTTGAATTCGTAAAATATTTTCATTTATTATTTGAAATCAAAACAAAATAATAAAAGAGTTTGCAATTTCTGTAATGAACAATTTTAATACTCTATTAGACGTACAGTACAAATTAAGTTCTTAATTACCTTCATTAAAAAACATAAAAATGTTTTTGTGTAAATTTTTCAACTTTTATTTCCCATTTAAGAACTTAATCAATAAAAAGTCTATTACATAGTATATATATATATTTACATAAAAAATTATAATCAGTTCGAAGATATCAGATTATATGTATGTAAGTATGTACATGGTATAATGACTAATATGCTTAATTCAAAAAAAAATCCAGACAGCTTCGTTATTACCAGACATTTTCGTTTTGTTCGTAATTATTTATCGATCCCTTAGAAATTTTGAAGTGATTAAGTAATAAAATTATCGTAAATACAATAAAAATCTAAATTATTTTAGATATTCTCGAAGGATTTTAGATATCAAGTATTATGGCTTCAATTTCTAATAACGTTCTATACATGAAATTAATATTCTTTTTCTATTTTGTTCGTGATTCTATTTTAATATAATAAATATTTATTTTGAATAAATTTTAATGCTTTAAAATTATTTATTTAATCAAAAATATGGTAAATACACTACAACACATCTCCACACGAACATCTTATATATAAAAATTTAATATTATTTTAATATTTTAATAAAATCCAAAATATGTTCGTACAATAAATGCCAATAATATGAAAAGGTTGTTTGAGTATAAATCAATATGTTCCCGCTTTATAAATATGTATGTATAAGTGTGTTTGTGTTCATACAAAATTTATTAAATTTAAAATACCTGTAAAGAATGGAATTTTATTGCATGCTAGATCTGACTGATTGAAAAAACAACGTAAGATAAATAAACCTTTCAAATATAAATTTACATATTTTTCGAAACTTGTAGGTATGCACATATTATTAAAAAAAAAAAAATTAAAATTTTGGGTGTATGTTTTTTTTATACCGCCTTTCTTTATTATTAATCATGCAATACTTTCATTTTATATTGTCAGTCTAATACAAAATATTTTAAAATTTAACTGGGATTTACATAATAAAACATGTTCGTGAAATTTGTTTGATTTGATTGTAATTCGATAGAATTTTGATATTGTATAAACGTGCGTGGATTTTGTTTAAAAGAAAAATAGAATGCTATTCAATTTTCATAAAAAAAATTGTTTACAATGTTTGATACCTAAATCAGACATCCAAAATAAGTGTATGTGGAAAATAATTAAAACGTTGGTTCAAAAATCAGACAATCAAACAATATTTCGAAAAGAATGAATGGTATGCTACAAATTTATTACGTTAACTTTAATATCAAATTGTGGATGTTAGAGTATTTTTGGAAGCAGTCATTTCTCAATGAAATGGCAGTACTGTTCGAAATATGTTTCGGGTAACATAGCACAATGTATTGGGCACAATAGATTTATATTTTCTGGTTGCAATGCACTGTTATTCCTTCTTTGAAATTTACAATTTATACAACTGATAAATTCAAAGAACTGCAGAAATTCGCAAGCTATAAAACGACTTTTGGGATCCTATCTGAAAAGAAGGACTTAGTGATTCCTTTTAGTACGTGCAATCTGTTATTACAAAACGCGGTAATGGAATAAATCAATGAAACGATATGTTATGCCTGTCCCTCGTAGAGATAGGGGTTATAAACGGTCACTGCATGATTGACGTCAACTTAACCTGATCTAAATTAAATATTAAGTTATCAGTTTACTTAATATTTGAGTAAATTTAAGGTTAATGATATGCCATATATCAATTGATATCAATCGTTCATTTAAACAAAACGGGCTCGTTCTAACCTATACAGGTTTTAAAGGATTATGCTAAAACAAATAACATTTTAATAATATATTTGTTTGATTTTATGTCGGGTTTTGTAGATTTAAATTGGAATAAACCAAAAATAATGGAAATTGATGAGCGCATTAACCTAAAAAAAACCTAAGTTCAATGTTTGGTGAATATTTTATTTTATTCTTATTGTTATTTTGCTTTAATATTTGATTAACTTAATTTTCAAATTTTGAATAGAAGCCAGAATACACAAAAAAAAGGATACAGAAACGGATATACAATTACAATTGAATATTTTATTTGATTATTATATTAAAAACGTAGAAAAAAAAAACAACATGAAACATAGAGAAAAAAAAATTTGTATTGGTAACGTCATTCTTTTTTTGTTTCTTGTTTTTATTTTAATATTCAATGTGCGGTCTAATGATTATTGGGTTTGATTACACTTTACATACTTTGAATTACAAACTAATAACAGTTACAGATTATTTTTTCGTATATATGAAAATATTTTTTTTTTATCATTTTATATACGAGAACTCAATTGTAAAGCTATTAAATTTTATGAATTCCATCAACGAAAATATTTTAAATAACATGTTCTATACGTAGCCTAGCTATAGACAATTTTCACTAATGATGCATAAATTTTTAGAATATGCTTGAATACAACTTTTATAGGAAAAGATAAAATTTCTACAAAACGCTTTATAGAACAATAATTTTCTATTCAAAGGCCCATTATGTTCATATCATTAGTTTAAGATTATCGTTTCATGCTATACAGTAGTACGTTTTTTTTATAAGTTGAATTCCATTATTATAAAGAAATTGAAGTTTCTTCCGACAAGATTTTGGCTGAGAAAAAAAGTGGTATAATGTTCTTAAATATTTTGAATAGAAATTCAGAGAATTTAAATATTACTCAAATTTATTATTTTCTATACCCAGTTAAACAATATAGGAGTGAATAAATTAGATTGATTTTAAATTGAAATTTATTATTAGTTCAGTTCTTGCTGTTTTCCATAAAAAATTTCTTGAAAGTATTGGTAATAACAATGGTAATAAGTTCATACATACTTATACTGTTGTGTTGTAATATGATTTTACCTAACTAAAATTTTTCATGTATGTGGAAACATATATGTATACATACGTTACATACATGGAATAATATCGCGGTATTTTAAAATCAGTAGACCGTATTAAGAGTATTTCCATTACTTTAGTGTTGTAAATTCTTTCATTTAACGGAAGCATAGAAAAGTGGTAATTTAAAATTCTACTGCAGATAATGTCGCTATATAGTTTACTATTGAAAATCCATTGCCATTATAATGATTTTGTAGCGATACGAAAGAAAAAATAGACATAAATAGCACCTTATGAATTGTAAAATTGGTGTTTTCGTATATAGATAAATTAAATTCAAAATCCGGAAATTCTATGATACATGCATATATGTAAAAATATATTGCTTTGGGAACTGTATAAGAATTCTAGTACAGAGCTTAAAACAATTACGAGAATTGGAATTGAAGAGTTTCTGTAATCTTCTTCAAATAACACAATTTTATTAACGCATGCAAATTTGGTGTGAATTGTGGTTTACGCCATGAATCATGATATTGCCATATAATAGGTTAGGTTCTATATATTTTGATTGCAGCTAGCTTAAGTAGCTAATTGATAGTTGTAAAATTTTACAAATTTAAAATTTTAATTATAATTCACTATTTCCTCTTTTAATTAAATCTTTAAAACCAAATTACAGTAGGTGTATAGGAGCCGAAAATAATTGTAATTTAAGTTTATATCAACTAAATGTTCAATTGATTAATGTATACTGATGAGTCCGACCGCTCGTTAAGGCAAATTTGGATTTAAATAAAAAATTTAAATAAATGTGGGATAGACGTTTATTTAAATGCTAACGCTTGTTTCGAATAAATACTCCAAACTCCATAAATATATAAAAACAAAATGAAATTAACTTAAAAATCAAGAGTCCTTAATTATCAGATTTATTTTCTATAACATATAATGCTTCGTTTTCTTCCATCTTGAATATTTGAAGTACACCACTTTCTAATATTTTAATTTTCCAATTTATTTTCCTAGAATATAAAATTTTTTTTTTCTTTATTGTTATACTTTACTTTTCTGAAAGAGGAGGCTTTGATTTAATTTTAGAGCCTATCATTTACGTCACATTTACATGAAATATTCACGCATTCATTTTTATTTTATTGCATGATAACATAAGTACAAAATACATATACATACATATGTATTATGAATTGATATAATAATATAATTCTGTATAAGTATATATGCATATATGTGTATGTTCATTTAAATGTACATTTTCTACTTATAATGTGAACATTTACCTAAGATTTTATAAAAAATTTTATTGAAGAATTTTCCTTCATTTTCTAACATATTACATATTAATATCGTAAACATATATATTATACAAATACGTACATATGTACATACAAATGTATATATATATTTGAATATAATAAAGAATATATTAATTTTAAGTAGCATTATTTTGGTATTAAATTTAAATTCATTGAAAATATGTTCTTGAATTTAAAAATGAGAAAAAATTTTCATTTCTATGTGTGCTTTTTGGTTTGGCTTGCTACCATGACTTACTTAAATTACCTGTATGTATATACTTATATATAAAACCAAAACAAATGTAACTTTTAAGAAAAAGCAGCACAAAACCGATAAAAAAAACAAAAGCTTCTTCATAAGACTTTTTTGCCTCTTTTTTGTTATTTTGTACATGCTGGTAAAACGTTACCACATTTTCTCTTAACTAATTTTATTACCTGTAAGAGTAACAAATGAACAACTAAAAGAATTTATGAACAACTAAGAAAAAGTAAAAAAAAAGTAACAAAAAAATCCTTATACGTCGTATCCTTATTCAATTGAATTTAATGAAGAAGCATAATAGCGTTTTCAATGTGAAAATATCAAAAAAAAATTTTTTTATGATTCCGGATTTACTCGTACATATGTGAGTATGAGCATTTTTGTGCCTAACAAAAAACGAAACGAATTGATCCTACAACGTATATTCAGATCTATAAATAAAGGATAGTTGTATGTGCACATCTAACAGTTGTATATAGTTCATTATTGTATTCGTAATCGTAGAAAGGAAGGCACACTCTACTTTTATAACCTTCGAAAAAGTTAAGTTTTTACTTGAAAAATAAAAATGAAATCTCATTCTACATTCCTCCATTTTTAAATAAATTATAACTGCGAATAATTATAACTTTATATAGAATCAAAAATTTAACAAAATAAACTAGCGTATATAATGGTCGTTCTATAACTAGGTATGCCTATCATTATTAGCTGTTAAACTCAATATAAAAATATAATATGCCTCTTGCCTCCCTATAAACGTACGTGTTCACTATGCTTGTATATACAAAAATTTCTATTTATGTATAAAAAGCATAAAATTTCGTATTTATTTTCGTATTAATTTTATTGTGACTGAAGAAGGAAAAAACAATTATTGTAATCGAAATTGCTGGTAATATGATTTTGTTCAAAAATTGAAAATTTTCAATAAAACAAATTATTTGGAGTCATAAAAAATTTTAGTCTTACATATCAAATTTTTAACATACGATACAAGGACACACAATATTTCCAGGTAAAATCGCGGTTCTTTTACTTTTGCGATCCTTATTCAAACCAATTCGAATTTTTTTAAAACTATTGTTTAGATCGTTTGCATTCAAGTTCAAGCCTCACAATCATAGTAGAGAAAATAAATTACTATCTCCTTCCCCCCCCCCCCCCCTTTCGTCTTTAAAATTAGACGGAGATCATTTGTGGAGCATTCCGTCATCCTAATAATTTCGTAGCATAGACAATTTTTAATAAAAAGACGCTATTACCAATATCTTTCCATTGAAGAAAAACAAATCTTTTTGTTACCAACACAGATGGCAGTCCAACTTAACGACATGATCAAAATCTAATAATTACAGATGCAATCCTTAAATTTTATTTTACTAATAAATCCTTGCCATTTTGTACTTCACACCTGACAACTGGACCAATATTTTACAATCATATAATACAAAAAATTTATTTAAAAAATTAAATAAATTTCTTCCATTAAGAAAATCAAAAAACAAAATTAATTCAGAACGCAAAACAAAAAAAAAAACCAAAATTTCTCTTGACATCCTCTAAATAAAAGAAATGAGTAATGAGAGGAACTTAAGCCTGATAAAAGAAAAGTACTTTTTACCTTTAAAAAAATAAACAAAATAAAAAAGAAGGAAAAACAAGAGTTGAAACTTAAGTTAATGGAAAGAAGTTATAATAAATCCTTACAAAAACCCTCAGAAACAAAAACCATACAAAAAATAATTTGAAAAGTTTCGTTTTTTTTGTTGTTGTTTTGCTTCTTTTTTCTTGCTTTATTTTTATTTTCCATTCTTAAAATATTTCCCTGTTCGCTTCTTACTTATCATCGTCCTTTTGTTTTGTTCTGTAGGCTTTTCTCTTTTGTCAGTTGCTTTCAATTTTTTCTGATAAATAAATATTAGCATGAAATGTAGGTAATCATGATTAATTTATTATTACTTTTCAAATTAGAATTTATCAACAATAACTACGTGTACACAAATAACAAAATAAAAATTCTGTACAATAAAATTTTGTACAACATGTAAAAATTGGCTGCATTGCTAAAACATTATTATTATGTTATACTTGGTAATTATGGAAATGTAAGCAGTCGGTTTATGAATTTACCAAAAACTCATTTTGTACTATAACCAAATCTGTTTTCAAAAGCATACTATTGCGTATGACCTCTCCATACCGCAATATTCTCAACGATTGTCCCATTTTGTTACTACTACTTTTAAAAACATACTAAAAACAAGAATACTACCTTTATGTGTACAACGTCTGATGACGCAAATAATCCTCGTACACAAAAAATTAAACCGTCATTAAAGCCAATTGTTTACAAAGTAGCACATTTTGTGTTAGCAACTGCGTTTATCGTTACGCAGTATCGTACGCCTTTTTGGAGCGTAAAAAAGATAGAAAGAAATTTTGTTTTTTATTGAAATTTTATTTAATATAAAACATTTTGTTTTGCATGTTTATCCGAGTGGCAATTAACGGGTTTTAATCAGCTGAAAATTCGAAAAGCTACATCATTGTTAAACGTACAACGCAAGTTATAATAAATTGTTTGAAATTCTTATTTTTAGGACTTTAGAAGACTATACACATACTGAATTGAAAATTTTTGAAGAACACTATTAAAACACTTTTCCTATCCAAATCTATTTCGTTGCCCTCAAGTCCAAAAAAATTTCAATTTTATATCGAACAAGCAAATAATAAATCAAGTATGGCAAGCAAATAATGGTAAGGCAAAAAAAAAGCACATAGACGGACATCTTTGTAAAAATTTTCTTAAGAAGGTAATGGTAAAAAGGAAAATAATATTAAAGGAACAACTATGGAACACACGAAATACCTTCTTCTTCTGTGTGTTTGTGTTTGTGCACGTACATATAAAAACATACACATTAATTATTTTTGTTTTATAGTTAAGTTTTTATTTTTTTTTGTAAAAGAAAACCAAAAACCAATAAAACAAAAATAGACAAAGTTTAGAACTTCAAATTCTATGCCAAATTAAAATGAAACAAATAAATAAATTAACTACATATAAAGGAAGAAGAAAAAAATTGAAAATTTTATTTTCGACTATTTGTCAATTTGGGTTTGTTTTAGAATTTTAATTGTTTTTGTATTTATAGAAATAGAAAACAGAAAACAAATCGGTTGAATTCATTGTAATTCACTTAATAATAATTTGGTATTGTCTTTCTTTTTATGAGTGTAGTAAACTTACTATATTTCCGTACATAGAACATGTGCTACACAAATTATAATAAGTTCATACTTGAAATAAGCTACAGGTGGCAAGTAATTTAGTTTAAAAAATTAAAATTACCCCTAGTTTATCCAATCTTATTGGTAATTTTGAAGAAATTTATAATCTGTGCTAAAAACTCTGATTTAAAAGAAAATTATGATTTTTTACACTTTTTGTCACCAGAGTCAAAATACTTCATTTCAATATATGTTCAAGTAATCTTGTATTTATGACAATTAAAGTTTGTCAAAAAAATTTAAAATTTTTTACATTTACATGTGTCAAAATTCTATTTGAAACTTGAATTTTTTTTTGAATTATTTTGCTACTATTTTTGCTGAAATTCTCTCACTTGGCAACACTAATATTTATTATAAATCGAAAAATGGAAATAACAAATTAATGGCAGCAGGTATTATTTATATAAGCAGGTAATGCTAGTTTACCTTGAATTTTTTTTAATGATAATTTTTCATTTTCCTTTTTTTGGTTTTCACATTTCGAGAGTTTTGTTTTTCTTGAAGATTTGTTTTCTTTAATTACTTCATTGTAAATTATTTATTTTATTTAAATCTTTTGCTAAGTTTTATTGTGGGAAATTAAAAATAATAAATGTTTTTTTGAATTAGATTTTCAGGAATCCATTATAGGAATGTGGAGGTTTAAGGACAAATATAGATGACAGGTATGGTACTTAACTATTATTAATGCAAAAATTTTTATTGTTTTTTTTTGTATTTTTGTATGGTTATGTTTTTTTTATTGTAATTTTGTAGTAATTTAAAAATTTTAACCATCTGAAAATAATATAAAACGTTTGTTATGTGTTGTAAGAAGAAGTTTCACCCTAGATAGATCTGGAATTAAGACCCTAGACTGATGCTGTTCAACATAATAAATATTGGTGCAAATTAACTGCTTTCATGAACCGCTTTCATAAAGCACTTTACACAACATCACAGAAAGTCTTAGAACAAAAAGAGATTGTTCCCAAATCGATCTAGAAAGAAATTGGCCTTTTTATTGCCAGGTACTCCTACGTAATTCAATTGAAATCTGTGATTGGAAGACTTTATTTTTCCTACTATACTTACCTAACATTACTTTGCACAATCATCTCCAAACTATTTTAATTAATTTGACAAGAAACAAATACTCTAATTTTCGCTCGGTTATCTAAATATAAAAGAAATTTTTTTATTCTTTAACGTTATTTCAAAGACTACTCAAATAACACCATTTACAGTTTTCAATTTTGATTCATTAGTACACCACTCCATATTATCATCCTTCGTACTTTTTTATGTACATTAAATGTCATCGGGATGGTTATTGTAGTCTCCCCTTTATGTCATTGAGAAGAGTAAATGACCATATTATGTAAAAAATTAGGTTAATTGTTATTAAATTGAGAATAAATTTCGTTTAATCAACAATTTTTGAAATTTCAGAAAAAAAAATTTTGTTAATAACCTATCCTAACAGAACAACTGATTTTCTCATATTCATTCCCTTTTATTCGGCCGTGTGTTCATACATTTAGCTATTGCTTTTATAAAAATTTATTTTTAAGTGAAAATATAAAATGCGATCTATATTTAAGTGAAGCTAAATTACAATTTGTATATAGAAAGATATGAAAATGTAGATACATACATGATATATTTATATATATTTATATACGTGTATATATTATTATGAAAATTTTAAATAAATTTCAAAAAAAATTCAAGAAAAAAAAGTTTTCATTATTTAAACTTGATTTTTTTTTAAACTTCGAAAAATTTAATAAATAATTTTTACACGTACGAACGTATGTTCGAAGGGTATTATCAGTTTGCCTTACCATTTGTAACACTAAGAAATAATGGTCTGAGATATAGATTCAAGTGTATGTTTTTGATCACAGATTTAACCATCTCTCCCAAGGATAACTAAAAACTAATTGAGATAAGCTCACCAAATTTTCGGTAATGATTTATACTAGTCAATCCCGGAACCCTATTTAAAATTGATTTGAATTCTAGTGAAATTGGATTGAAGCAGTTCATTACATGGCTATATCTTACAAGTTATTGAAGCTTTAATATCGAAACACCACATAAGCAAATATACCACAGTTATGGAAACAATGGTCTTACATTATGGAAACTATTGAAATTACGGTTCTGCATAAACGAATAAAAATCCAAGAGTACGTGTGGAACATTGTGGGAATTAACATATAGCACTTAAAATCATTCATTCGTACGGGTATGACGGAGTTGACACGGTCAACTCAACCTTTTATCGTTTTTTATTGAATACAATTCGTTGCAACCATTTGCCAAACGGTTTTTGTTGCTATTATTTTTAGCACTGCTGATAATTTGAAATGTTCAAATAAATGTTTTTCAATTCAATAATAAAATGTTTTTATTACGTCATTGAACACAAAAAAGAATAACAAACATAAATATTTTTTTTTTAATAAAAAAAATGCAGGCATAAAATTTATAACGAAATAGAAAAAAAATATAAACTTGCACATACACACATAATCGTACCGTAGAGTGCAAAATATGAATGACTGTATGGTTATGTGTGCAATAAAAATAAACATTTATTGGCAAAATGACAAGTTGATTTAAAAAAAGAATGCAACAAAAAGTCAAATTTTTTCCTTTGTAGCAATTTGATAAATTTTTTTTGATTTTATTTTTATTTAGGCTTTTAAAATTGATTTTGCATTCAAATTAAATACGATGACTTCAAAATGGTAATATCTCCGTTAAAATCAATTTTTCGGGAAAGGCAAATTTTTTTTTGCATATTTCAAAACAAAAATCAATAAATTAGAAGGAGGAAAATTCGGCATTATTTTTTTTTACTTGCAGAAGAATAACAAGAAAAAAAAATTATATGGAAAATACAGGGTTGAACACAGCTTGTCAAAAATACAGGCAGCATTTATAGCAAATTAATCTAATTTATGCGATTTTTGTTCAAGAATGCCATACTTTAAATATTTTTACAAATTAATAGGGCAAAATCTGCAAAATTGCTATTTCTTATGTCAGGTGTTATCATGATGATTGACAATAACACAAAAGCAATTTGCGTTTCAAATAACCGTTTGGAAGAAGTCAAATTTCGCTGCAAAAGTATTTCACACTTTTATTGCTATGGTGAAAATATATTTTTCTTTGCATGTTATCAATTTTGAATACTAGCAAATTTACGAAAATTCGTGTTATACGTGTTATTAGTTACGAAAATAGTGAGGTTTTCAATTATTTTAATAGAAAGAAACTAAATTTTTAATTAAAAACACACTTATATTCACAGGTTCTTGAATTATTTCTATATGTACTGTATAAGTAAAATATTATTTATACTTGGATTTTTGAAAAATTTGCTACAAAGTTCATTTAAAAATACTTTTACTTTTATCCCTATATCTTTCCTCATACGATGAAAGCTGGCATTGAAATGATTACTTCGTATGAATATTTTTAAGATTTGTTATTTTCAATTTAATTACAATTAATTTTCGAGTACACAAGCCGATATACATATATTTATGAACGCATAATTTGTACAAGTTTATAAGAAAATTATTACGATAATTTGCAATTTAAAACAATTAATTAAATTGAAATCTCATATTTCTTTGAACTATTTTTAAATAGTAATAGTAAATTCACCGAAATTATTAGCAATTCCCAAACAAGTTTCCGATTATTCACTTTTAGATTATTCTAATGTACTTTCAAATTGTTAAGCCTTATATAATATTTATTAAATTTATTGCAATTTAAGTCAAATATATTTTACTTTCATATTTTTCTAAATTATTAAATTATCATTGAAAAATTTTGAATATTCCATTTATTCAACCACTACAACGCACAAAAAATTACAAAACCCCATTATAAAATTCAAATACTTTTTTAAAATTCATAAATTTTATTTTGATGAAAAATGGAAACAAAACTATTTTTGGATATTTGAAAAATTTAAATTAAAAAAATACTTTAACAATGAGTTTTTAATTACTCATTTCACATTTAATTGACTTTAAATGCAATCAAAATTTAATGTTAACAATAATTTCAATGTTTTATTATTTTTGACTATAATGGTACTTAAAATTATGAAATTTTAAAAATTTCTAGCAATGAATTTTAAATTTCTTCATTTTGTAAAAAATTTTTATACGAGTATGTACTTGATTTTAATTATTATTCAATTGTTATTTTATAATTGTGTACATTTTTCATGCTTATACATATATATATATATATACAAAGTATATACAAAGTGATTCGAGTTCAATAGAATTGTTAAATAAAACAAAAGTAATCGAATTAAAAATTCAATTGGAAAACCAATAACATAAAGTTAAATGAGACGTGCTTAATTTCAAACGCATATTTCGTTTTATGTTTATTTCGACAATAAAAAAAATATTTTTTTTTTAATAATTTTATTTGAATATATAAAAATGATCCTTGTGAATGAATCAGTAATTTAATCATATGGAAATATTTCTAATTTGAAAAATAAATTTAGTACAATTAATGTAAACGAAGAAAATATTTAATTAAGTTCTACTACAGTCGTATAAAAATGAGAATTTTTTAATTTTCAATTTATTGTTATATGGATTTTGTTATAAAATAATAAAGTAATAAAAATATGATCTGAAAATTGGAATGAACTTTCGTTTACATTAAAAGCACAATAAATTATAATCAAAAAATTATTCAGAAACGAAATTTATTAATGAAATTTCTAATTAACAGAGGTGATCTTATCAGTCACATACTTACATATTTTATAGCCTCAATAAACTACACAAGCTTTATATAGTTAAACATAATAAGATCTAAATCAATCGATTTTCGTATGTAAAATCTCAAACATATTGAAATATGTAAAGCTTTCTGACTCTGTTGGAAAAAAAAAAATTTGACTCACTGGTATAAAGGAAGGAAAAGTGATTTTAAATGTATTACAAATTACATGAAAAGAAGGTAGAAATATAATTGGAAATTTTATTGGATATAATCAGAAAATTTATTAATTCCTGCGACTGCTTGAGTAACAAACAAAAAATTGAATAGTGTCAGAAGTTTGATAATTTTTTAAATACATTGCAAGGTTTGTTTTAACAATTAAATTTTACGTCGTTGAAATTTTAAAGAAAAATGTCAATTTTGCAAAAATATAGCCTGGAACTCTTTGGCTAAGAGTATGCGATTAGTTCTCATTTATTGCCACTCATAGATTGTACAATATGCCATTTCGAGATCCAGCTGCAAGTGAAAGAATTTTTTCTAAAATTTGGAGCAAAATTTTAATTTGGGGAAAATATTGAAAAGAATTTGAAATATTTTTGATATTAAATTACTGAAATCATTTTAAATAAATACCACAAATTTGCCTATATAATTATAAATTATTATTTCCTCTTGCATTTAACAAACTCCATTGGGCCACAAAGCTTTAAACAATATGAGAAAAACTGAATTTGAAGCTACCTATACGATTGATAAATTATTCGAATTTATGCATTATTTTGAAATTAATCTTAATTTAAAATTATTTTTCAATAAAATTTTCAAAAATTTTTTGTTAAAACCCAATTTTCATTTGATTTTACAAAATTTCCATAAAAATCGTAGTTTACCAAACTTTTAAGAAAAAGGAGCAAATATTATACAATTCCTAATTATTTTGCTTTCTACCGAAATTTTTAGAAACTTTTTATGCATAATTATAATTTAAATTTTAGAATAATTGAAATTCATAAATATTTGAACAAAATTACAATATTCTTACCGAACCCCTTCTCGATTTTTCTTTGGTATTACAACTAAATTCAATGGCTTACCTGTAAAAAAAAAGAAAAGAAATAAAATATTAAAATGAAATTTTACTTAAATAAATTACGATGATATTTTTTAATGGTTTAATTAAATTTTAAAAATTCATAAATTTTCATATCAACTCAGAATATTGTGGGTATAAGAAGTTATAAATGTATACGAGTATATACGTATACCGGTATACGTATAACATTATTATAAAATAATTTCAACAATAATTAATTATTCCTAAAATATAATGCGTATACATACAAATATACCATCTATAATCTTTAAAATTATAAGTTTGATTTGTAAAATTTTCTTTAAATTTTATAAAAATTTAAAATCTCATAAATTCTGACGACGTTATCTTATAAGAATATCTTCATATTTTCAAAAGTTGTGAAGAAAATATTTAATGTTATCATTGTATCCTTAATGTTCCATAATGTTCGTGTTATTTTGCTCTTCTTAAAGTTCTTAAAGGATGACGAGAATGTTATACATAAAAAGGTACTCTTGTACGAAAAAAAAAAGGAAGTCTTCAAAAAACTTAACTGAAAAAGTTACGAATGTTAAGTGTTTGTGCCATTTGTTTTTCTTACTTTAGGAGAAAAGCAGCAGTTCTTTTCCAAATGTATAGAGATAGAGAAAGAAAATGAGGTCTTACATAGCCCCCTCTTCCCCTTTCTTTTAATTTTATTTTATACATTCTTTCTCTACCTCTTGCTTAATTTTTATAATTCTCAAACCTCTAGTATCTCATTAAAAAGTTTTTATAAAAAAAAGAAGGAAAAAAAAGGAATTACCAAAATAGAAAGACAAACGAAAAGGTTTTTCAAAAGAAAAATGAAAACTTTTTTATTAAAAGAAAAACAAAAGCAACAACGAAGACATTTTCCTTTTTTCATTTTTTTTTTGTTGGAAAAGAAAATTTATAGCCTTTAGCAATAAAGTTTCAAAACTATCAAAAATTAGAGAAAAAGTGAGGACAAAGAAAGAGAAAAAACAATCGAATCGAAATGAAATTGGGATGCAAAAGTTGTTCTCTCATTTTCTTTAAAATTGTGACAATACTTTTGTTCTCACAATAATTTTCTCAATTTCTTACATTAATAGCAATCAATTAGGTACAAAATGTTTTCTGCCTATGTGTCTTGTTTGTAAGGTGTGTACAACTGTGTGTGAATTTCAAAAAAAAAAATCGAACAAAGCAATCGACACGACACGCTTCGTTAAGAAAAAATATGTTTTTCAGTTTTTCTCAAAATCCTCAATTTATTTTACGTACAATGACCATCCGTATTAAACTTTACAATACAGGGCTTTATTTTCATATTTGTGTTCTCAAAATTTTTTTTCTTGGAGAATTTCTCTAAGCTTAAGGTGGAATTTTAGCTAAAAATAAAGACAATGTCTTTCAAATTTTAATGTACAGCACATCAACACATCGCAAAATTACCGACCAAATGACAGCAGGTTTAGAGTTTATCAAAAATGTAGGAATGTTTTTACATTGACAAAAATATTTGTGAATTTTTTGATTTCAAATTTAATATGTTTTTGAGTTTGAAATCCAAGCCTTTATACTTCTTTCGCACATGCCCTGCTTTCTCTTAGGAGAAGTTTTATTTAAAAAATTATAATAAAAGTATAGGAAAGTTTATTCCAAAATTGTCCCATATTTGGCTCAACGAATTATATGCATGGTAACTACATCAAAACTGCCATTCAGACAATTTTTAAACCATTGCGACAGAAAACGCAACCCAAATAGGTGTATTAATAAATGATAATGCGTAACTGTAAAATTACCTGTACCTGTTAAGTATTTTTAAATAATTGAACATACTTACTTAAAAATAGCAGTATCTACTACAAAGACAAAAGTATGTGAAGTGTGATACAAAAACTTGCTTCAAAGTAAACAAAACTAAGACCCTCGGGGGACAAAACCAAATCGGAAAACCACATTTCTGAGCAATACGACAAATTGACACAAAATAACTGCATTTTGGAAATATTTTGCTACATTTCTAAAAAGGATAAGTACAAATTCCGTCAATTTACTCACTTCGTTTGAAATCTCATACACATCGATAAAAATCGTTTGATTCTCGTACAATCAGTGAGAATCGGATTTGTTGCTATAAAACCGATCTTTGCTTAAAATTGTCACTTTTGATAATTTTATAAAAATGTTCTGCTCATTTCAGCAATAGTGTTCATTTCATTGTGTTTGAATGCAAACAAATCTGATATCTTTACAAGTTAATGTAAAATGCTTATCAAAAATCGAAGTTTGAGATTTGAAAAAACCTTACGAAGTTGTATAAAATGTTCTTTGTCATACTTTTAAATTTTAAAACAAAATTTGAACTAGTTATCCAGACACAATTCTTCCGTTGCTTTTATGAAATTTAATAAAATTATCTTTTAGAGGTTATTTGTTTCAAGTTCTCAAATTGAATTTATAATTTTCATTCATAACACATAAGGTTTAACATAGACATTGTTCAAGTTATTCAAGTTTAAAATGTCATACATTTTTTTATTCAACATAAAATTCAAAACGAAAGTTAAGTCTTAAATAATTTTGTTTTTTTTTTTTCATAAAATTATAAAAATAATTATTTAAAAATTCAGTTCACGTATACACTCCTTATATAAGATAACCTTACAAAAAAATTAAGTGTTATTTAAATCAAATCATCCATTATTATAAGAAATTCTACCATTGAGGGTAGCCGGGATTATTAAAACCAGTCACATACAATTACAATATAAAATTACTTTTATTTTTAAATTTTTTTTTAAATACATAATTGCAACCATAGAAAAAACAAAATAGAGTGTGACGCATCTCAAAAATACGTGAATGATTTTCTTAAATTAAAATATGTTGTGTGTATGTTTGTACATTATATATGCATATATACGTAAAGTAATGACCTATAAAAGTTAAAAATTTTGCATATAAATTTTAAGTATTTTATTTAAATAAATAAAATTTGTTAAATACAGATTAAGATCATCATTTGCATTCTTAATACGTGTAGTATTCTATCAGTGTTGAAAGTAATTAAAACACTCAAATTTTTAGTGTCACAATCAAAAAATCAAGGTTCTTTCAATAAATAAATGTGTTGACATTGTTTTGAGAAAAAATTTCAGCTCTGTCATCTATTGGGGATATTTAAAAATTTTTCTTACTGGGTGTTTATTTCCACTTTAGCAATTTTTGAATTATTTTTTTAATAATTAATATTTCAAGCTGGAATCGAGCATCGCCTTTGTTTAAAAATCAAACTATAAAAGTATTGCTTCAGCGGGGTCAGTTTTTTCAAAATTAAAAAATATTAAGAACTCTTCAGGTAATTGAATTGGTCAACACCGCTTAACTCATATTTCATGGAAGCATATTGCAATACTTTCATTTGATTTGAGACAGAAGCTGGACAACAAGAAAATACAGATGTTTATTAACTACTGTCGTAATATAAGTTAGAGCAGGAAAGATCTTAATACACAGAATTTAAGGATTTTATTTCCCTTTACATATTTTGCTTTTTTTGCATTAACTGACTAAAAAAACAAGTTTATCAAAGTGGAGCCGGGCTGTAGAAACACGAATTAAGGAGCTCCGTCAGTAAACATGCAATACATATAATATTTACATTTAAAATGTTAACAAACTCAATGTATGCGCCTATATAAAAAACTAATATTATACAACACAAATTCCATAATATTTTTTTTCTGAAAGACTTTCTAAAATCCTTATAATAAACAAGTAATTTACTCATGTTACATATATATACATATGCAAGTCTATTGTTTTAAAACTAACCAATATTAATTTTCCTCTTATTTATGAATCCTTAAATAATATAGTAGCTCTTTAACCACAATTATGTAAAAGTTTAAAATTCCTTTCAGTCCTATTCAAAAATGTTTAATTTACATGCATACGAAGTTTATACAATCATGACACTATGTAAATGAAATTCTTTTTTATATATGCAAACATAACATGTTAAGTAAGTCCTTCACATACATACTAACAAAAGATTTAATTTTGGGAAAAAATTCTTCTCTCTTGTCTTCACCCCATTTGACCTTCACCCCATCATACCATTTCCATTTTTCATTATAAATTTTGTGTCCTACTCTCTTCAACATTCTTTGTGTGAATTAAAATTTTTGTTTCATTTTCTTTCTTCAGTTTTTCTTTTTTATTCTGTTAATAGGGAATACAAAATAAATTATAAAGTCCTATTAAAAGAATGTCCTGATGACACAATAATTTTTAACCTGATAGACTCATAGAGAAAAAATATTTCTCTCTTCAGAATAGTTTTTTATTGAGTCCTTTATAACGGCTTCAGTTTTTTTTTTTTTTTTTGAATTTCGTGATTGCATGTAAAAGACACACAGATACATAAAAGTTTTTTTTGAATTAAAATGAAAACAAAAACGAAAATAAAATTGCATTCAAAGGAAAGAATGAAAATTTTTTTAATTGAAATTTCTTTTTGTTTTTCTCATTTTTTTTTCATAATACAATGACACAAATTGAAAGAAGAACACAATGACTTTGTATGCTGAAAAAAAAGGAGAGAAATTTCAATAGAAAAGAATATTTTTGTTGAAGAAAAGAAAAACAAAAAATGCAATACTCAGATGAACAATGCAAGGATTTCATTTTAGTTCTTGTTTTTGCACTTTTATTTCATAGGTTTAGATGAATGTGAAAAATGAATGAAAAAGTTTAACGTTGAATGAATTGACTTTAATGTACTCTCTTAGGACTAACAGAAACCAAAAAATGTGAACAAAAAAATTAGTAACAGTTTGCCGAATGTTAATTATTTAACAGAAATGAATTTTAATAGAAATTGAACTAAAACTAACAAAAATTTGTTTATGGAGTGAGTCCAGAATTATAAATTCATTTCAGTTCTCCATACTTGTATACAGATTCAGATTAAATGATACTAGAGCTCTTGCGCTAACAATTTGCAAAATTTATACGAATTTCTAATGAAATTGACAAATCAATAGGCAAAATTTATGGTTCATTTCAAGTGAAACTTAAAATTATTTCAGTTTTCAATTTTTCAAAAATAAAAACAGCGTGTACCCGATTTTGTAGAAGAAGTCTGAAAATAACATGTCTTGGGAAGATTGAGCATTGTAATCTTAATTAGTTTTCGTGTATGAAAAAATTATTTTTAAATTTGTATGGAAGCTATTTTATAACTACCTTATCCACTAAAACCAAATTTTATGGATAATTTAATAACTGTATAATTCTGTGGAAATTTACAAATATCCTAAAGAGTCAAACTCTGTTTTACTATGCACTCCATGTTTTACTGTAACCACATAATCCTAACTAATCAATTTTACGAATTTGCAGATTCCGATATTTACCTTATCGGGATTTACAAATTTTCTAATATCGGGTTTTGCTTAATTTCCACAGAACTTACAGCTTCAAAAGCATGGGTTATTTTTGAAGTGAATTGGCAACTACTCGAAACACTCCTTAGATCTAATACGTACTCATTAGGTCAATACGCTTTTAGCCTTCGATAATAAAGAGAGACGAATAAATATAGCAAAACCACGATATAGCAAAATCAACTTAACATTCGACGCTAATCAAAAACAAATATAATATATGGACGTCTACATCTTGGATTAGCAGACAAGCCACATTTATAATACCCTTCGAATATTCGTTCGTACATGCATACATGATGATTTGGAAAGGTATGCAACAACATATACCGTTGGAGAAAGGGTCAAAAATGGGAAAAACTTTTGTTCTGGACTAAGAGCTAAACCTCAAGTGTTTACAAGTTACAGGGATTTTAACAAATTTTCACGAAATTTCTGCTTTTTCGAGTTTTTTTTTTGCTGAATAATTCAAGTTACATAACCAGTTTTGAGTATTAAAGTGCTACAAATAAATCCCTTTTATTAACAATAATTACATACTTATCAACATACTTAATAAATACATAACAAGTTGGAAAACCAAAACTATCTCTCACCTTAATTGTTGTTAAATAATTTTAACTGCACCTACATACATATCTTCCCATGTCTATATCTACTTATGCAAATCCAACAAAAAGTCAAGTCATTAACATACACGTAAACTTTTATTTTAAAAAAGGTGTTAAGTAAAAAAAGAAAATAAATCTGTTTTTTTTTTTTTTAACTTTTTTAAAATATTTTAATTTTTACTAAACGTCATCATAATTTCATCCAGATGTCGTCAACTTTCTTTTTAATCTTATTTTGTATTTTGTGACTAAATTATTTTGCCCTTATATATTTTTAAACTCATTTGCATAAAGTACCCTATACGGTACTTAACACAATTTAAAAATAAAAAAAAAAAAAAATTTATTCTCCACTTTTAAAGCTCTTAACACTTTACTCTCAGTGAAAATATTGAAGCTTAACTAAAATTAAATTCTCATACAGGAACAATTTATGATTTCATATACGTCATCACAGAGCTAGAACGGTGTAGAATAAAGAGGAAACAAAAAATTAAAGCGATTTTAATTTTTATCCTAAATATTTTTTTATAAAATAAATTCAAAAGGACATGGTAAAAAAGATTTTCACTTAATTTTTAGAAATTACACAACAAGTATCCACAAGATATGTGAAAGTTATGAGCCGAATTCGAGAATTTACGAACATATAATTATAATTTTAAGTCTTTCGCATTTGATTCAAATTATCTTCATATTTTTCTCCATTTTGGGTTTTAAAAGCACCATTTTCTTCTTCAATTTAAATCTTATAAAAATAAATATTAAATTTTTTTTTTTGTCTTTACTACGTTGTACTTAAGTATTAAAATAACTTGGGTGTTTGTAAGTGGAAAATGGTACTTTTGGAGAAAAAAACATTAAAACTTTTAAAAAAAGTAAAAGGATATTACTTTCGAGTATATTATATGTAAAAAAATTTGCATATTTAAAATTTTAGTATTATCTCTGAAAAAGGATTAATTTGCAAAAAAAAAATATCAAAAAGATGAGCAAAGCAAAAAATGAACTTTACCATAAAAAATCCGTCTTTATTGCTTTTGTTTTTTATTTAAAAATCTGAATTAGCAAAACATACAAGTACACACAGCCCCGGATTTATCATACATGCAAAGTATGCATTTGCAATGGGCGATAAAAAATAGGGGCGCCATTGAAAACTTAAAAAACCCCTAAATTTAAAAAAAAAAAATTTTCACCCAAAAAAAAGGATTCCAAGTTTTTTTTTATACATCAATTTATAGCGAAATTAACTTAATAAAATCTACCTACATGCAAACATAATATTTTGTTCCTACACATATTTTCTATTTGCACCATATAACAAAAAATGTTCATAGAATTAAAATTACTCATACATTTCTTTACTCTACACTACTCATTCATTCTTATTTTTTATGTACTGTATATGCCTATAAACACAGAATATTATTTCACACAGCTGTACACATTCAAACGTTCATATATATAAGTGAAATCGTCTCATATAATATACATACATATATAGAAGCAATGTACGCAACAAATAAAAATATTCAAAAATACACATGTACACATAATTTATATTGTCTAATATGAATAAGATCAACACTCATGCGTACACATATAATTATCTCATAAAGCAAAATTTTTATTTTGCTGAGATTGCTCCCTATCAACACTCGCTCGTACACATATAATTATATCACAAAGCAATGTTTTTATTATGCTTAGTGGCTACACTCGTTCGTACACATTATATTTAAATTGTTTCATACATGCAAAATTTTATTTTTGCTTAGTTGGCGCTCACTCACCAAACAAACAAACACATTATTATAATGTATTACTTTTCTGTATACTATTGCATTAGTAAACAACAAGAACAAAACAAAAAAAACACAAATTAAGAATGAGAATAGAAAGAAATTAGAAAAAGAGAATGAGAGCAATATTCCTAAATGATGGAAAGCATAGCTTGATATTGAGATTGTGTATACCAATATTTTGTTTTTGTTTAACAACAAAAAATTTTGAATGAATTTTAAAATTACATGATCGTTATGAATTTCTACTACTATGTTCTGCTTTCGTTTTTGAAAAAACTGTTATCAATCACAGAATTAAATTTTAATTGATAAAATCTACTACTTATATTGAATTGAAAAAATGTTGTTTAATAATCAAGTGAATGTTAAGAATTTTTATGCTGAATTGATGTAGTGTAAGTCATCCAAAAAATAAGAGTAAAATGAAATGGCGCATAATTTGCTTCACACATTTATCTCCATAATTAAAACAGTTAAGCAAAACGACATTCTGAAATTTCAAAACCACGAGCCTATAAATACCAGTAAATGCATTTATTTTAATAAAATCTAAAAAATATAATGAACAGTATAAAAGCTTATAGCTATGTACATGAAAAGCTTAGTTTTTAAGTCACAAATTTTAGAACGAAACTTTGATTTTCCTTAAATTTTTGAATGCAAGTCGAAACTTTTTTTATACGCTGCTTCATTTCTCTGGCGATTTGTGAAATAAAAAGCCAAATTTTACGAATAAAAATAAAAATAAAATTACGAATAAAAATAAAAATAATTTTTTACTTTTTTTCATATTCAAATAAGCTTTGAAAAAGTTCATTTGATATAATTTTCATAGAACCTTTTACAATAAGTTTCACTTACGTCAAAAAGTAAATTTTTTGGTTGTTAAAATCAAAAAATCAAGTTTAATTGATTGATATAAATCTGATCATAACTTCATAAAAAAACATACTGTTAAATAAATTACCTTGTCTTTGAGTTTATAAAACAAAAAATTGAAAGTTTAGTTCCAGACTTTAATTCTATAATTCAGCACAATAAGGTTACAAGAAACTGCTTTATGATGCACAATGTGCAATGCCTATTAAATTTTGTTCACAGTAATAAAATAGGTGAAAAGGTTGAAGGGGGGGGGGGGGGCGCACTTTTTAGGAACCGCTTAGGGCGACGAATACATCAGAACCGCGCCTGAGTACACATATACATATACGTATATAAATTCCTAATAAAGTTCAATTTATATATAAAATTTGAGCTCTCTATCTTAAAGAGTTTAGAAGTTTTGTAATCAGATACACAGAATGAAAGACGAACGGGCGGCCAGAATGCAACTAATAAGCATTTTTTTCAACAAAATTTTTGGGAATGTGCTAAAGTGGTTTGCAGTTGATTAATAAAATTCTTTCATAATTCAAGTTTTCTTGTAGGTTGTATTGAAATATAGAAACCATTTAATATTAATAAAACTTTTACTAGTTAATAGAGTAATATAAAGTAGACGAAGAGCGTAAAGACTAGCGATATGAATTGGTTTTTGTTTGAGAATGTGCTTAATATAGATCCATAATTGTAACAAGATTGAAAAGCAAAATTTAAAATTAAAAATTACTGGAGTTTTTATAAAATATAAAGAAGTTAAGATTTATATGAGCAGTTGTTTATGGTAGTATCCATAATTTTACATAGAATGTGAAATTATTACTATATTTCCATTTTTAAATTTTCAAAACATTTTCAACTTTTCTCACATCACTTTCATATTGCAATTTTGAATACATATCATATTTAATATATATACGATTAAATACGGTAATATTAACAACCGTTTCACCGAATAATTCTATATTGTTATATTAAGAAAAACAGAAGAAACACAAAACTTTTTAAGGAATAAAATTTGAAAAAAAAAAAAATAAATAAACTTTCCACCTTTATTATACCATTTTGTGATAAACGACCTTGTACGTACATCGTGTTACAATTAAATTTCCCATAAATTTTCATTTTTCAATCTAACCAGACTATTTAATATAAAAACAAGAAGGAAAACACAAAATTTTTACCCTTAAATTCCATTGCGGTGTACTAGAAATATTAAAACAATTTTTAGAATTTCATTTATAACAATAATGCATAGCGTTTCGTTTAGAAGCATTGACAAATGTCCCAGTTTCTTTTTTTCAAGAAAAAAAACTTGCAGAATTCTAATTTGTCACCCTAGAGTTATGCAATGATGTATTATGGTTGTTGTCTTATGTAAAAGTGAGCGAAAGTGACACCCTAAATATTGCATACTTCATTTTAATCCCTATATTCTAATTACTCTGATTTTATAGTAAAATATAGTTAAATGGAGAATGATATACCGCAATTTGTGAGAAATCACTCTATTATTATAAATGTCAATAAAAATATTTTAATCTGAGAGTAATTAAACAATTAAATTTGTCATTTTAAATGTTACAAAATTCATAATTTTCATAAAAAAAAAAATAATTAATTGTTGTAATAAAAGAAAATTTCAAAGCAAAAATAAGTAGAGCACGATTTTCATACATAAATTAAGAGAATAACGAAAATAAAATTGAAAAAAATTAAAGGGAGAGAAGAATTTACATGTAAAAGACGTCAAATTAAACTTAATTTAATTTAGGTATTATTCGTATTTCTTTTCTTTTCGTTTTTCGTTTTTGAAGAAATCATAACTGAGTCGTTCAAAAGCAACTAAAAATTTAAGTCAATTTTTTTTTTCGAGATACGTTTCTATGTAAATTTATACGCATAAAAATAAAGCTTAGTTGAAACCGAATTTAGCATGCACATATCCGTGCCCCATTTTATGTACACTTATAAAATGAACATCTGAAAACCTTAATTTATAGCTCAATTTAGAAAATAGGTTAACATAAAAATATTATTTTCTTTTTGAATTATCCTTATTACACATTTTTTTCTTAGCTCTTCAGTAAACCTTCTGTTACCCACCACCATATTCACCTAAACATACCTAAACTTTTTAAATTTAAAATGACATTTAATTACTCACTCAAAATGGCGACAGTAAAAAATGAAAACAAAAGAGAATGCAAAGGTATTTTATTTTTGTATGTGTTTAGACAGCAATAATATTGTGTATGAGAAAAACCATCTGCTGGTCTTGTAGTTATTGTTGTGCTACACAAAATGAACTGGTTTTCACATAACACACATACATACATATATGCAATAAAATCTAAGAAAGTACAGAAAAAAAATTATGATTTTTGCACAAAATGAATGGAAAGAAAATAAAACAAAAGTAAAATAGAAACTTTGAAGTATAAAAATCTTATATTCTATGTCATAATTTTTTTTTATTACTTCGTTGAATATTTTTGTGCTCTTGTATGTAATAAATATAAATTTTTATATGTAAATACGTGCAAGGATATTTTCTCTTCTTAATAACAGGCAATCATCGTATATTTTTTTTTCAGTTTTGTGTTAAAGAAAATTAACATGAACTCATTTTATTACTAATGTTTTATGACGTTATGTTTTAATAACCTCTAGAAATTTATTTGGAATTTATTATGAAGCTTAAAAATATATAGAATGCGAGTATAGCAAGTACGTAGTATACAAGCATATATATATACCGTTTAAATATAAATAGGGAAATTATTCAAGTGCACATGATGATACAAGACGACTTGTATAAATAACTTGAATGGTATAGTCAGATGATGGTATAGTCTTAGGATGTAAATTAAAAATTGATCCCCGATGAATTGCTAATCAGTAAGACATAATCAATAATACATAAAATTTCAGTAAAAAATCCGGTGTTTATGTGAGTGTATAGCAATTAATTAATACCATTTTAGGACAATTTCCGAATAATGCTCTAAAATCAGTGGCATTAACTTGATTGATAAACAATATTTTTTCCTGACTTTCCTAAGCATGAATTTTTATTTGAGTAATATACAGAAAATATTTAGAAAAATTACAATATTTTTAGAACATCGTCAGTTCAAAGTAGTTTGGTGAGAAAACTAATTAGAGTGTATAATCTCATTTTTGGCTCTAGCCACACCTAAGTGAAACTTCTAATTACTTGAGTGAAATAGACACTATTGGCTTATAATTTGTACAAATTCCAGAAGTTTCATGCTATTTTAACATTCAATAAGGAATTAATGCAATTCGCATCTCAAATATTAATATGTAACAATTTAATGATCTGACTATAAAAAATTTATTAAGGCGCGTGTAAAAGAAAAACACCCACAACAATATTACCCAGATACTTTTTAATATTTTATAGCGTTCCTATTTACAATTTATAATTAATTATCGACTTAAAAATTAAGTACCATTATAAAATAATAAAAAAGTTATTCAATTTATTTTATTTTTGCAATTAAAAAATTTAAAAATAATGCACACCCAACTGAAATCCGACTTATATATTTTGTCTAGTATAGAATTTCACAAAACTTACATACCAAGATTCTTTCAGGAATATGAGATTTAAGAATGTCCAAAAAAAATTCAATAAACGTTGGCATTTCCATACAACAAAAAAGGACCAACTGTACAAAACAATCTGAATTTAAAGTTACCATTTTTAAGTTATTTTCTAAGAAAATAATCACATAACAACAGAAAGTATAAAATATGAAGAGAACTTTATCTTAATAGTTTTGTAAAGACACTCGTGCCATCCATTTTGGCAATGCAAAACACAAAAACTAAAAAAAAGAAAAAGAACTAGAAAAATATCAAATTATTAATGACGTCAAGAATAGTTAAATGTTCACCATTGCATAAAACATTCACTCAAACTTAAATATATGGTTTTATTTTTATAAACTCTTAAATTACCTTGATACAAGCACATAAATTTTGTTTTCTTCTCTTATATATTATTATATAATAATTCCACAAAATTGCTGGTTTCTAAGATAAAGAAGAAAAAAAGGGTAGAATAAAAATTATGGTGCAATCAGAATAACAACATTCACTATCTATATACTAACTATAACTCATACATATAACAAATTTTAAGGATCTAAAGTAAGAATTATGCATTTATACATTTATACATTTACATATATTTTATAAATGTATATATGTGTATATGTATTTAATACCATGAATATTCATATTTATGTAGCTTTACCTTGATAATTTCAAATCAACTTACTATATTACATATTCAACTCTTGTATCTATATATAAGTACATATACTATATTCATTTATAGGTAAAAGGTGAGAAACCCCTTAATGACAATTACAGAAAAAAAACCAGGTATAACGTAGCAAAATGAGAACAAAATACAAAATAATAAAGATAAGAACAAAATCAAAGCAAAACAAAAAAACCTTCGAGAAAATTATAATGAGAAAAAAATGAAAGGATTCTAGAGAATACCTAAAGGAGAAGGAGATTGAAAACAAAAAATAAAATAAAAATGAGAAAGTAAGTTAAAAAATTTTCTGCTTCTAATTACCAAAATGGCTGAAGAAGGAATTTTTTGGTATTTAGTACACAGTTAAGCTTATTTTCTTGTTTTTGGGGAAAAAAAAAAGTATGACGAGAAAAAGAGTTACAAGAAAATTACCATGAGAATTAAAACTTTTTATAGTGAAGAAACATGAACCGAAAACGAAAAATTTTTATTACATACATAGCTACATACAAACGTATATTACTGTGAAATAATTGTATGTAATTAATTTTAGAACAAAGTGTAAAAAATATCGCCAAAAGGGTGTGGTATTGAAAAATGAAATTTTCATCATTGTACCGTTATTATCAAATTATAAGTGACAAAAACGTGATTTGCTTTCAAGTTTAAAAACAAACCGGTACTAGACCATGAATTTTAGTTTAACTAGGAAAACCATGAAATACTTATTAGTTTAAAGAAAGTAAGGCCAACGAGTCAAATACGATAGGCTGCACACAAGATATTGGAAACAGAGAACTGTAAACTTTCATACAATTGGTTTTTATAAGAAATTTCAAAAAATCGATTCTTCATATTAAATCTTCATAGGAATTTAGCAAGATCATATCGGACGAAAGCATATACATATATGTAACTCTATTTCCTACAATACCCATATAAGTTGTCACTTGTGTGTCATTTTGCATTAGTTTCTTATTTGTATACATATTACATAATTAAAATGAAATTAAAAAATCGCTTAATGCCCTATATCGTTTCAGCAGTTGTAGAGACAAACAGATTATTGCATGGGCAAGTGGAGACACATAATTCACAAATGAATTTAAAAACGCACGTGCAAATTGTTGAAGAAACATTTAGATAACCAAAGTACCTATGAAGTACAGTAAACGCACCGATGAACGGACAAATTAGGCAAAATCCAAATGGAGTTCCATACTAAGCATATATACATACAATCAGGTATATCTTAGTCTTATAGTTCATTATTTCTCACAGATACAAACGGGATATTATAACAGGAACAGTCCTAATATTATATTACATATATATTTTAAATATAACCAGGTTGTAACTTTCTTTAAATAAAATTTATTGTTTTAAACTATAGTATACTTATAATTAGAAAAAGAAAATGAGGTGAACTTTTAATGTTGTGGCGATTTATCAAACTATATATAGAATTAAATATTTTAAATTAAAATTGTTAAATTGTTTTCCACTTGGGAGTTTTATTTTTCCTTATAGAAATTTAATTCCCAAAAATTCATTAAAAAAAAAAAAATTCAAAATTAACTAAGGTTTGCAATTCAATATGACATTTTTATACATAATTATATACAATTACTACATATACCTACACAAACATACAAAATTTATAAGAAATGGAAAAGAATCAACTTAATTTCCCAAGTGGATTAAAGGATGAGGGTAAAATCAGGAAAAAAAGAAAAAGTAAAATAAAATATAAAAGAGTTAACAATTTTCAAACATTAAAAACATACCATACACTTTTGTACGCCTTTTTGTATGTCACTTTAAAAAAGTTTACGTAAAGAACAGGAAAATTTTTTTTTTTGTTTTGAAATTAAGATCAAATAAATTCAAATTAAATTTGTATTTATTAAAATTTGCCATGTTTTCCATGCAAAAATTTATTCCTATAATTGTGAATTAATTTGAAAATTTTATATGAAAATTACGATATTAAAAGGTTCATATTTTTTAAAATGCTGTTAGATGTTGTAAGAATAAAGAAGCTTTATTAATTTTGGTGCTACAACGTCTTATATTACAAATATTTTCCCATAAGGAAAACAATATACGCTTCCTAAAATTATATTCTAATTTATTAGTACCACTGTTATTGGAAATCATTTTTAAGATACAAGTAAATTTATTTCTTATATGGCAACAATATTATGGAAAACTTAATAGTAATAATCAAGCAGAATTAAGGCGGTTAAAAAATATAGCTTTCATTTCTTACATACATGATATTTAACTTCTTATTTACTTATATATGAAGATTCTAATTCTACCTTAAAAATGTGTAAGTAATAAATTGAAAAATAAATAGAATTACAAAAGTAATTTGAATAAGAAAAATTTTCCATATTTATTTCAGTTTTCTCCAGGATATTCAAAAAAACTTATACATAAATTGTAAATATAAGCATTTTCACTCCCAATAAGTTGAACACTGTGAAAAAAATATGGGTACATGTGTACTTAAATTTACTATTTTAAGTATAATTAATCAACATTATATAGTGACATATTTACCGGGATAACATTAATCTATATTATTCATAACAATTCAACTGGAATGATTTTCATAAATTTCTCTTGTAATCTGTATAAATGTAAAAATATTTACACAGATATATTCATAGTAGAACGTGAACTGAAATAAATCATAATATGAAAAATTGCATACATTCAGGAAATTATGTATAATGTATGATATTCATAATACATTTGAGTGCATTACTTATGCACTATACGTACAGAGATGCATATGTGTGTTTATTTGACGTTCAAGTTGAAATATTCATTTTCTTGTTTTCATATTGGTACACAATCAACTAAGTATTTATTGTTGATGCGGTATTTTTGCACTAAATCACATATGGAATCCTTTTTAAATATTAAATTATGCATTAAGTGTGCACATACATATTTAATTTATACAATACTCCGTCTCTACCCTTTATCTCTTTATTTGTTTTCTTCGAATTAAAGTAGGTATATACACAAATACTTAAATTTTATGCGGTACACTCGATTTTATTTCTTCAATTTTTATTGATCTATAATGCAGAAATTGATAAATAAATATGATGATTGAAAAAAAATGCTAACAGCATTTATAGGAACAAGAAACGAAACGAAAATTTTAATGTGAACAGCGTTATATTAATGTCGATTTCTATAGTAAATATTAAGAAATTCCAATTAATTTATTCTTATTTAAAAAATACATCCTAATAAAAATACCTTCAAAAATTAAAATTTTGTTTTAAGCAAAGATTAACTTTCTGAAGCTCAATCTTTTTGCAAAATTGGCTCACATTAAATAATGTCGCTAACAAAACCAGAATACAACACGTTAAATTCTTAAATATCTTGTATTCCTAAATATAATAGAAAATTTCTAAATTTAAGGGAAAATGTAAAATTAGATTTCGAGCCGTGTTATTTCCGAAAAGTTAATTAGTTCATAGTTTCAAAAATCCGTGTAAAATCATAAAATTCAAAGAAAATTTCGTTTCTTATTCCTACGTATATCGAAAAAAAAAACAAGTTTAACTCGTACTGACAGTCTAGTTGCAGGCATTTGAAGTCTTTCAAAAAACTTGCTGGCTCTTTACCTTAACAGGCTAAGCTTGCTTACATTTAAGAAGTCGAAAAATTCATTGAGTCGAAGAATTCATTGTTTTAATAACTTAGCGAAACACATGCCCCAAAGTAAACTCAGATACAAATTTCCATTAAAATCGTTTCAGCAGAAATCGAAACAAAAGAATGCTTAAACGCACGGACCTTTAACTGTTTCTAAAAATAGTTCTTTTGCGTTTCCTTGTGAGGATATGCATTTCTGTATAAAACTCGACATGCAAAATTTTGGTGCCCTCACATAACCTTCCTTAAATTGTACGCAAGGCGGTCGGTAGAAAACGCAAAACAAAAACTAAAATTTTTTCTGTTCAAGTAACATTTTTCCTTTTATGTCTTACAGTATTACATTTATATTACTACATATAAATTTATAAATATTTTTTAAAAAACTTTAAAGAAAAAAAATATTGGATTCCATTCAAGTAAACTTAAAAGAGTAGCAAAAAAAAAACACACAGTTTCTGTTCAGAATAAAATAAACCACTTATAAGCTGTAAACATAAAAAGAAAAAAAGAGGACTACAACCTTTCTTATATTAGAAAGTGGAATATAAGCTCGTATATAAATTGAGTCCTTGTTAGTTTCATCTACAAAATTTTAAAATCCTTTTCTTAACATTTTGTATGTAATTTTAAAATTTCTCTTGTTTTATGAACACTTTGTACTTATATATGGAATAATACGAAAAAACTATTTTGAGAGTAAGGAATACATTTCTAAATATACATATATACATACAAACACGTAACTCAACCTAAAAACACAAATCTCATTACATAGATGATTTATTTGCTAAACTACACTGCGCAAATAATACACACAAATTTAATGTAGCCACGTACATTATATAAGAAAATAACCAATTTCACATTGTTGGCGTAAAACGAAATGAAAACAAAAAAAGAAAATTAGAACTTCATAACAATTACAATGTATTTTAAAAATATTAAAATATATATGTACATATACATACATACACTAGCAAATATAATATACTAGTAGCATAGGGAAGATAAATATAACAAAGAAATTTTTTAAATGAATTGCTATGAGAATTACGAACTAAAATAATCATCTAGCATTATTAAATCCTTTCAATTATGGTGCAGCAAAATTTTTAAAAGCAAGGATAATTTTTGAAAAAAAAATGTAATGGAATAGGATTTCATTAATTTAATAATTTAAGTAAGGGGGAAAGAGGAGATTTACAAATTAGAGATAAAAAAATTCGCTAATGAAAATCTTGTGATGAAAGATTTAGAATTTTAAAATTAATAATTGAAATTTTAGCAATTTTCGGATATTTTTCTGTAAAATTTTGAAAATCTTGCATTTAATGTTTATTCTTGTCTTTTCACCATATTAAAATATTTAAATTATGAGAGTTTTTTGATTAATAATTTCGGCACTTGATTTAATATTCATTATTTTATATAAGAATTTTGCTTAAAACGAAATTAGGTAGAGTTGACCGTGTTAACTCTATTAATTGTACCCGTCTATTAATAACTACTCTGTTATATTTATATTTCCCGTTTTCTATTTATTTTGCATAAATTTCAGTGATGTAGTTTCAATAGTTTCCATTATATACGATCAAATTCGAAGTTGTATGGCAAAAATGTTTTCATATTTTGATTTTTCCTTGTCTTCGTTTTGAATCCATGAAATAAATGTTATGTACTTTAATGCAATTTATTTATTCAATATTAAAAACGTTTTAATGCCATTTTGTTTGTGAAAAGCAACTCACAGAAACATCTTTGCCAAATACTGGATTTTCAAAATGAAATACTATTATATGGTCAGCTTTTTTCTTTTCCTTTATGGTTTTTACAATATTTGAACAGATTTTTATTCAAAACTAAATAAATGAAAAAAACATTTAAGAGATTTTCAAGAAGAAATTCATAGCGAAGATTAACTGTTGGTTAAAAAAGTTAGGCATTATTGCCAGCTAATGTCTAAATTGGGTGGCAATCAAAAAAAAATTTGAAGATCATTAAAAATATCTAAGTTCGTTTTTGCTCATAATTATTAAGCGTTTATCCAAAAAATTTCACAAAATAATCATTAGAAGTCAAAAATCAAAGAAGTTAAGTTGTACAAGTTAAGCTGAATTTTTCACAGCAAAGATAATAGAAAAGTCATTTGACTTTTAATTGATTAATGAAATATTTGTTGTAATTGTTATTGTATATAAGTGCAAAAGAAATAATTTGAAAAATTGCGATTAAATCAGTGGAACTCCTTAGGTTCCACTCATTTAATATTCTTTATTTCTTTTTAATGCTTCAAACAAACCAATATCTAGCTCATAACACTTTCAAATAAGAAGTAAATGGCAAATAATATGCCAAACATCAGTCAATAAAATTTGCAGTCTTAAATTTAACATTAAATACAAATCACTTTATACATAAAGTTACAGTCAGTTACAAAAAATCTAATTCCAGGTATGTGTTTTCTTGGAAAACCTTGCTGGTTTTTCAGATTTTTTTACAAGAACACGTCGATATTTTCAAGAAATTCTATTGAATCAATTGAATGTATAAGAAGCATTGAATTATAAAAAATGTTTTGCGGAAACGCTGAAGTTATGTCTTCAAATTATAGTCGAACACGTTTAATAGCGCATAGAAAAAATGTTCAAGAATTTTTGATGGTAAGAGAGTTTTATATTAAAAGAGTTTGAGTATTTGTAAAAGTATTTGAAGATTTTATTTTTTCAAAAATTTTGTGTATTTCAACAGAGTTGTTAATTAAGCGAGTTAATATTAAGCGTGTTTAACTGTAAATATATTCTATTATTGCATATTTTTAGGATTCCAATTCATTTTAATCAAAAACCGCATTGTTTTTTTTTTCAAACTTTCATTGCAAATATTATTGAAAATATTATTGAAAATGTTATAAAATAAAGCAGAATAAAAATTAAAATATATTCTTTTTTTTCATTACATACTCCTTCATAAAGATTTACCTTATATATGGAAACTTAATATAGATTGAGAAAAATTGGCTTGGTTCATATTTTTTCTTTTTTCCTTTTTCCATATTGCAAAGATTTTATTCGTAAACCAAAGAATACATATTTAAAGCTCTAAGGGATATTGCACTTAACCCCATGTAATAAATTATGTTTTGATATAGAATGAAAAAATTAAATTTGACTGATACAAATTGTTTTGGGACCATCATTGTTACCATTACTACCACAAATAATATTAGTGAGAAAAATAAACTGCACACACTACTACTTAATATAAAAAAGAATTCTCAAAATACTCACTAAAATAAATAAAATAAATTATTTTAAAAATATATGTTAGCACTTGAAATTTATATTAAAAAAAAAAGTGTATAACAGAAAAAGAAATCATAATAACAATAAGCTTAGTATAAAAGAAATAAAAGGAACATTGTTGTATAGAAATATTTTTTTTTTTTTGTTTTTCACTTCTTTTGTCCATGAGAAAGAAAAAAAAACTTGACTCTTGCAATAACACTTTTAATAAAAAGGATACAATATAAGGATAACAAATCACGAAACAATTTTAACAATAGATTTTTATTTTTTCTTTTTTCTTATTCTTTTTCTTTTCATTCAGCCACCACCAGCTTTGATTTTCTTTTCTTAAGTTTATTATAGAAGTCAGAACTCATTCTTCTGAGTGTTGATTTATTCTTCAATATTTATCCGCAATTTTTCAAAAGTTTTCTTTGTATTATTTTTTTTTTTTTTCATAATATTTTTCTATTTAACTGGTTGTGCCACCATTCATTGACTTTCTGTTTATATTCGATTTTTATTGTATATGCATGTGAATTTTTCGTTTCTATTTTTCTTTTGGCAATAAAAATAAACTAAAAAATATTTTATTTCTCAATTGCATGTGCAGGGTGATTTTTCTTTTTCTTTTCGTTTATTAAAAATTAAATGATAAAATAAAAGTATAAAAATTTTCATGAAAGTCATGCTTAAACAATGTTTCGCTAAATATTTTAAGTTTATGAAATGAAAACAGTATGGAAATAAAAATTTCCACTAAAAATTTTAAAAGTATTTGGTAATTGAATTAAGGTTGTTAAAGTAAAATACATAATTTTTAAAATGAAAAGAAACCATAGTTATTTTAGAACAATAATTCCAAATTTTAAGGATTTTCATGTTTCTAAAAGTATAATTGTATGAAATTTTGTTACGTGAGATACGGTTTTTGACATTTTGATATTATCCGATAAGACATAAATACAACATCAGATATTTGTATCGGTTTGTAAAAAAGTGGTAGAAAATTTCTGGTAAGCAATGCATTTAATTAGATTCTTAAATGAAAAAATTCCAGAAGGCAGTAGATTTTAAGGATTGTATAATATTGTAATCGACACATTTGAAAGATTTGAGGCTAATTTGTTGAATGATAGCCGTTAGTTGCAAAAGTATATTAAATTAACATAAGCTTTAATGTCAATGAATTTTGTTTTATGGAGTGGCATAGTCAAAAAATTTTTAGAAAACCAACTATTCTGCAATTAAAATTTTACGATAGAATTATAATAACGGAAAATCTCACTATACGCATTGCAGCTTGCTACAAGAATTTTTAAAGAAAATTAATGACGAACGAAAATTGCATAAATTTTAGAAAACTATTTAGATCAACAAGAAAGGGGAAAACATACTCAAAAAGAAAAATTTAAATGCAAATATGATAAAAACGACTATTTAAAGTAAAATATTAAAATTAACCAATTTAAAATTAACAATTCAACGAGATTTTCAAATCAAACTTGAATATGAACAAATTGCATATTTTTAGGAAAATTTTGTAATTAATTCAATTCACCCTGTACAGTTTGATAATAAAGCTAGCAAATTTTTTTTTTTTTTTGTTTTTTGAAAAATAATCAAAATATCTTTTTTTTTTATTTCTTAACCAGTTTACCTTTACTTTGGAATATGACAAAAGAGCGGCTCATCGCATAAAATATTAAAAATATAATTTTTCACAAACACACACCCCCACATGACAAAAGAAAAATGTTTTTTTTTTCTTTTTCATAAAATTTTAAACTAAATTCGGCAGAAATTTACTGACAGCTATTTTCTCTTTCTTTTTCTACAATACAAACAAAATATAGACAAAAGACAAATATATTGCATATAAGTAGTCATACGTACAAGAAAATATTCAATAACAAAGAGACTAAAACAAGAACAAAAAAAATAAAGCGAAAAACGAGAGAAATACTCGTAACAAATTTCTCAGCAGTTCAGTAGAGAGGAAAATAACACGTTATAATTTAATAATTTTTTTTTTTTATTATTTTATTTTTTTTATTTTCCTAACATAACGATAACTAAGAACAACATATAAATTCAATAATGGAAGATCCCCGATTACGAAAAAAGCAAAATAAAAAAAATTTATAAGGAAAGAAAAAATGGAGTATGCTATAGTGAAAATGAAAATCTTGAATATAAAAAGAAAATTATTGTTCAGGACATTTATTATTTAAAAAGAGTGCCTCATTTCATTTTATCCTTTCAATTTTATTTTATGTTTTAAAAATCCTCTATTATATGCAATAGTGCCTACATGTTTATGTATTTAAAAGCATATATGGTAACAATACACCTATAATTGTATACACTGATACACATACACATGAACATGCACACATGTCGGAATTCTGAAGTTATAGGTAATATTTTTATATGATGCCCGTTTTAACTGCAAAAAAAATTGTATATAAGGATAATTTTATATAATAAAAAATTTAAAATACGTGTATAAAATGAATTTTCTTATCATCCGGGTTCTTGAGTTTTACTACTTTTTTTTTGTCCTTATTTTTATTAAATTGAAATTTTATTATACAAAATAATATTATTAAAAGAATTTAAGAAATATAACAACAATAAAAAAGAGAGCAACTGAAATGAAAATAGTATTATAACGGTAACGAATATAAGGAACAAGAAAATATAAGAATACAAGAAAAATATCCTGGGAATTTTAAATTAAGGAATTAATTTTTTAAATTGATTTAATATATTTTTTTTTTACTTTTGATATTCTTGTCCTGTTTTTTCTTTTTTTTTTCATTATGCTTTTATTATCCTTGAAGAAGAGAAACTTAAACTGAAATGTATACGTCTTAATATATATATATGGAAAAATTGTGTATATAGATATATATATATAAAGTTTTAGTATAATAAAATTAAAAATTTAATAAGGATGAAGATTAATAATTATTAAATAAGTGTTCAATAAGCGTATAGCTGGCTGAAACAAAAAAAAAGAACATAAAAAAAAACCAGTAAGAAAAAGTGGAAAATATAATCGTCGATACCGCAAAATATGTGGTGGCATGGTAACCTTCCACAATTACAAATGTGGTAAGTCAACAATAAAAGAAAAAATTATAAAATGAATTTAGAAAATCCAACTGATATTTTTTAATTTGTATTTGATTTTCAACCCCCTATTTTAAATTAAGTAGGATTATATTTTTTCTAATAAGTTGGATTTGATATTCTTATAAAAGTGTTCAATGTTGGAAAATTTTCATATTTTAAAGTAATTTAAGACCATTAAAATCACAAATTTGTTAAAATTAATTTAAATTAATTAAATTAATTTTGAAAGACGAGTTTAATTAATTTTAGACACAACATGCAGCAGCTTTTTTAATTTTATTTCTAGTCTCTAGCAGACGCCAGCGAATTGACAAATTTGTATAGAGTTTCAGGTTCTTAGTACAGAAATTGCATAAATTACGCAAAAAAAAGTGATGAGGAACTATTGGAATTAGCGTATGTTTAAGAAAAAGCAATAGGAAAAGTCATTACTTATTTCAACAAATCTTAACAGAATCTAGGCATTTACAAAGCCATCAGAAAAAATAATTTTTCATATAACTACACATTTATATAATTCTCTTCTCTTTCCTACGATAAATTTGCCTACTTCGTATTTCTTATTTATTCCATAGAAGTATTCAATATTCCCAATAGAAATTATAAAATAGGAAAGAATTAAGGCTACAATTTTCGCATGTTCTATAAAATTAAAACGAAAAACAAATCAAGAAAATAAAAAATAATAACAAAAAAGACTTATTCAAAAGCTAGAATCCTGCTATAGATGAAAAGTTTAATTAAAAGTGTATAGATGGCAGAAATGCTTATTAAGTAACAAAAAAAAAAATTCCACATTCTTTACTTTTCTACACACAATATTCACCGCTTCTATAAGCGCAGCTCTTCATCATACATAAAATAAATTTATGGAGAAAAGGGAGGAGAAATTCAAGAATTAAAAAATTGTATAACATGTTAAACATCTAAGAATATTTCAACACGTTTCGCAACTACAAATACACTTGAACTATGAGTTTATTTAAATAATTTGTATATGAGACGCACATTACTTATTCTATAAAAGATCAAACATGTGAAACAGGGAAAAAAGTAAATAAAATTCTTGAATGAAACTTTGAAAAAAAAAACGAAAAGATAAAAATGTAGAAAAACTTTTTCTATCTTAGTTATTCTGGCCACTTCTATGCTATTCTAAGAAAGTTGAATATATATTAAGTCTTGAAATTGAACGATTTTTTTCCAACCGCATTGCCTACAGTAAGGGAGGTTAGGCGATGATATTAAATTTCGCATGTGCAGTTTTCGACGAAGAAAACTTAATTATATTTATTTTAAGCAGTGTATTTTAAAATTTTTGGTATAGTCTGTCTATCTATGTCTCTGCCTTTGTATTTCGAGTTCTGCTCAATCAATATGCTAACGAAAATTTATATACATATATGTGAGTTTATGTTGGGAAGAGGCGATTTGATCAGTTTTTGGGATATGCTATGTCCGTTGGTTTTAGATTTTTTTCAGAATAACAGAGTTCGAAGATAGAACTTTCACCAGAGATTTTGCTGATTTTATATGTTTTATGTCATATCTAAGGAGGTAATTGACGAAACTTCCTGAAATTCAATATTTCAATTCTGGTTGCCTAAAAAATTTACAAAGGAAACGGTCAACAAAATCCGAACACATAAAATGAATCTCAACTAAAAATCAATCTTATATTTTTCTAGGTACGTTTAATAAAGGCAACATACCGTGTTTCATAGAATTTCAAATAAATGTTTAAAGGACATTATCATAATCTTTAGATCAGAACTTCAGCAATGCGTTCGATTACGTGCGGTCCACATTAAATTTTTCTTTCTATAAGATTTACTTTCAAAAGAATAAAAAAATGTGTTTGCAGAAGGATTGGTTTGAGTATAAAAGAAAATTTAAGGACATTTTCAATAGGAAAAATTTCATATTGCTATTATGAGGAAAGAAAATTAAAATTAGAGAAATGGAGTTTTATTTTTTTGTTGTTTTTTTTTGTCTTTACCATTCTATTCATTTACTTTTTTGCTTCTTTTGTGATATACGTACGTAATATGTGTATGTAATGATAAAAGTAACTATGAAACGATCAAATTCTATTAGTGTTCATAATGTGAAAAACGTGAATAAAATATAGAAATTAATAAGAGTATAACAAAAAATAGCAAAAAGAATAATAATAAAAATAATAATGGAAAAATAAATATAGAATATGAGAAAATCATGAAAATATTTTAATGAAAAGTTTTTCTTTCATATTATAGATTTCAGAATTTCTATAGAATTTTCATATTCTTCGATCTCCTCTTCATCTTCCTCTTATTATACTTATAGTTGCCACAGTAACTAATTTGTTATTAGATTGCTATATTTTTCATAAGAATATTATTTAATTTATAACTTATAAATTTAGTTTAATTGCTTTAATTCATAACTTTTGTTCTTTGAATAATATTATTTTATGATTTCGTATATAATATATAAGATAAATAAATTGGCTATTTAAAGTGCAAAATATTAATTATATAAAATAAGTGATTTGTGCTTCACATATTTTTAATATTAATTAGGATTATTAATAACTTTAACCAATACAAAAAGTAGTAGTATTTTTGTGATGCTTGAATTTCTTCACAATTTAATTAATAATTTTTTTATACCAAATATTATATAGAAAATTTTTAAAATAAAGTTTAGAGAAAATAGCCTTTACAAAATTAAAAATTTTCATATTGCGAATATTAAGCTTAATTAAATTTCAATTAAAATTCAAAGATCTTCAAGCTATTGTGAATAAAAATTAATATTGCAATAATAAAATTCTTCTTATATGTCATTACCATAATTCAAAATAATTAATGATTTGTTTTTCCATATTAATAAGGAAGTTGAGAAACAGAACGAGAAATGTTTTAATTTACTAACTCAAAAAATGTTGCATATTAATATTGGACGACTAACTTTGAATTTCCAGTGCCCTGATTTCCTGATGAAATTAAAGTAATAATAAATTTGAACACAATGCAGCTTATACTCTAATGAGATTTCGACTCTCCTTTGGTTTTCATTTCTCTATCAATGACTGCTTTGTTATTTATTAAACAATTTTTATGATTAAAAATAACAATTTTATTCAATCTTATTATTGGAGAAATAAAGGACGTATTTTATGTGTTTATATTTCAGCGATTTAATAACATAATTGAAAAGTTTCCATATTTTCTTTCCCACATTATTTCAGCAATTTCATATTTCTTTTAGATTTTTTTTACAGAAAAAAAAATTTTCTATAATATTTTTTTTTTTTACAAATTCTCAAATAATTCTTTTTTCGAATTATAAGCTTTTTAAGACAAATATTTGCCATGAAAAAAAAATCTAAAAAATCTGATAAGATTCTATTTTTCTTTCCCGTTTTAAAAGCATTAAAAGCAAACAAACTTCAGAAGATTAAAAAAAAAAACAAGAAGAAAAAAAAATTACAAGAATTTCTTAAGGAAGAACAATGCAAGTAGGAAAACTAATAAGTTTTTCTGCCTTTTTTCCTTAATTTCTTTATGCCTTCTTTCAAAATTATATAAAAAGTAACAAAGTCTTTTATTTCCTGTATTGGCATTCTTTAAAAGAAGTTGAACAGAAAATAAATTAAGTTTTGCATTCAGAAATTTCATACAAGTCTAAAAATCTTTAAAAATATTTTAATATTTTTATTAAATTAAGGAATATGAGAGGGAGTGCAGTTATTCTCAGACAAAAATAAAATATGGTTTAAGAAAAAATTTTGGATTTGCGTTGAAAAAAATTTTGCATTATCGTAAACAGTAAAATTGGGCGAGAACGCAAAAAATGTTTTGTGTTCAAACGCTTTTGGAACAATGAAGTATTGGAGTTGACGACACTTTAGAGCTAATAACACTTTTTCATTTCAACATGTCTATATTCAAATTTTCGAAGTCCAGGTGGTCACAAATTAAGCAGCCGGCAATTTTTGCAATACAAATGCACTTTTAAGATTACGAAGTTAAGGTTTTAGTTGAAGGTGTTTAAGAGTTTGTTTAAGAGTTCTTAAAATTTAAAGTTTTTAAATTTCATAAATGAATGCATATGTTATTGCCATCATCATGCAGAATATTTACTATTTGAGCTTGACAATTTGTTTTTTTATGATTTTTTCATCTCATATCGTGTTATACGCTTCGATCTCTTCTATGCTTTTATTTCTATAAAAAATTATGTTTATTGTTCTCATATTTCCATTCCACTCGACAAATTGCTTTATTAAGTGATCCAGAGGAAATTTACAATGGTTGCTTTGCAAAAAAATTCATATTCACTGAATTTTTTTGTTTCTTCCACCAAAAAAGCTTATATTTTATGTACATGTGTGTATACAAAAACCATTTACATGTATGTGTTGTATATTTGTACGTATGCAAATTTACATAACATGTTGAAGAAAAAAATTTTATATGTGCTAAGGATAATTTTTGACTTTTAAATAGAATATGACATAAATATAAATTTCACATCATATAATTCTTTCTCTTTCTCCTTCTCTTTGTCTTTTCTCGCGCCATTTTAATTTTAATTCAAATATTTGATGATAACGATGATGTTAGAAGTATAAAGTGTTGTACAGAATGACAACTTTTAATGATGTAATTAAAAATTGTTACAATTCAAGATAAATTGATATTTTTCTATCATACTTTTGATAAATAAAAGTGAAGGAACGAAATTACTTGTTTTCTTTTGTCTTTTTTATTGATTTTCCCGTAAAATTTCAATTTTTCAATAATGTAATTTTCATTGTTGTATTATGCTTTAAGCATAATGCTTATAGTGTTCAACAAACGTGCCATTATAGAGGAGCACAAATTTTTAATAAAAACGCATAAATTTTGTATATTTTTATAGTTTCTTTTGTTCTAATAAATTTTATTGCTAACAAAATTTGTAAATTTAAAAAATCTATTGTTACAAGCCATAACTGCTTTGAATTAAAATTTTCAAGTCCTATTTTTTTTTGCAAAGTTTTAATTCTCCCAAAAGTTTATTCGATTTTTACACCATCCTTTGGAAATTTAAGGCATTCTTGAGTCCGACATTAACTTCAGAAAAACTTCAATTTCTAATTCTGGTGAAAATTAAATCTTTAATCTTTAATCTTCATACTTTTTTTATACTTATTTTACTTGAACTATGATTTTTTGGAATTAGCAAGTCTTCTTCTAAATACCATTTTCGGTTTCATCAATTTAGTTTCATTTATCTAGTCGCAATCATTTCGATTAGTCACAATGTTTTCTTCTGGATTAAAGACTAGAGCTACAATTCAATTTATTTACAGTTCAAAAATCTCTTTGACTATGAAATTGAAATTTAAGTAAAATTCAAATAATTTTTAAAATGCACATTTCATCTTTCACAATTTCTTGCACTATGTACTTTACGAAATTGGTTAAATACCAGTATGACCAGTTTCAAAAAGAAATTTGAAGAACTTTAAAAACAAAATTTCTATTTTTATTCTTCGTAATTTTTTAAAATCTACAATCAAATTCTTTCAATAAAATTAAAAAAGTTCCTAGGATTAAATTTACTTTTTATAAAATTTCTCATGAATGAAATCTATAGAAAAATAACCATTAATAAAAAAAAATGATTCTAAAAGTTGAGAGTATCAACAAAAAAAAAAATTCTTTAAGAAATTTAAGAAAAATTGAAGAAATTTTGTAAGTCATTTTGTACAATTTGCTTTCGTCCTTTTAGATTTAGGATAACATATTTTCGTTCTGCGGAACGAAAGACGTGAAATTTTTTATTTCTTTGCTGTTTTTTTTTATTTTGTCTTCATTTTACATAAATTTATTTCATTTTTTAGATATTGCAAAAAAAAATTAAATAAAGAAAAAAGTAACTTTTCCCCTTTGGAAATCTTAATAAACTTTAAGAAGAAGATTAAGTTTCGTTTTTTTTTTTCCTGATAAAATCGGTTCAAAAATAATAATTGTACTTAAAATTTAAGGAAAAACTTTTAAAAGACTCCTTAAATATCCTTTGCCTTATTACTCTTAATTCAAAAAAATTGGAAAAAAAAATAATAATTTTCTTTTGAGAAAAACATTTTATACTTTATTAAATAAAAATTCTTTATTATAAAAAATTTTAAATTGTAATTTTCGTTGATAAAGATGACCGGAAAACTTTAACAAGATGAAAATTTTTAAATTTTAATGAATCTAAAAATAAAATTATTGAAGTGCAATCGAAATTCCAGTACGTTTAATCCCGTTTGTTAAAAAAGTGATTTTTTCAGTTTTCAAAGATTCTATGAAATCCGAAGAAGATGTTGCAATTGGAACTTCATAATATTGAAAATATTGACAAAAATGTTGACTAAATTTTTATAACCTGGAAGTTTGTGCAAAAACGACGCTGAAAAATTATTTAAAACAGCAATTTAATTGGATGTCTTAATTTGAATTTGAATATTGTAAGAAGAAGACTGAAATTATGCAAGAAAACTCAAATACACAATATTATATAAATGAATCTTGTGGGCTATACAGTGCATTTTGAAAATGTAATATATTTCAATATTAGCGATTAATTGCGACAGTTAAACTGCAAATCTTAGAAATCGTAAATCAATGAGAATTTGAAGCAGTTAATAAAAATTTTTCTACAAATAAAATTTAAAAGACGAAAGCTAACACTAAAGTTAATAAAACACGAGAGTAGATATTGTTGATCCTGTCAACTCTATCCCGCACGAATAAATGATTTTAAATGTTGGAGATAATTGACATATCATATAACTTCTTGCTTTTTATGTCTAGTGCTATTTTATTTGGCAGTTACCATACAAACACACACAAAAAAATGTTTTAATAAAAATGATGACAACATCACCAATCATAAATCAATTGTGACAGTTAATTTTTGAGTTATCGCTGCGACGGACGGTTCAGCGAGGAATTATTCAACGATGATCAAAAACATATACTTGTGACCCAGATCACGATTTAATTTATAAGGGTGTAATAAATTCGAACATACGTTCGTACGGATATAAACAGAGAGAATCCTCCCATGCTCAAAAAATTTTTTTTAGAAATTTTAAGAATCTGTTCTAATGTTACAACGATGAGGATAAGAAACTAAAACAAATGCTTATACCCGTACGAACGTATGTTCGAAGGGTATACTAAATTTGCCTTACCGTTTGTAACGCTAAGAAATAACGGTGTTAGATATAGACTCAAGTGTATGTTTTTGATCAGCGTCGAATTCTGAGTTGATTTAGCTTTGTCGGTTCGTCCGTCCGTTGATAACTCAAAAACTAATTGCGCTAAGTTCACCAAATTTTTACAAATGATTTATTGTAGTTAGTGCCTGAACCCTATTTAAATTAGACATGATCGGGATGTTGGTTCGGGTAGCTGCCATTAAACTTCCAAATTTATTTGACTATATCTTAGAAAATATAAAAGTTGTGATATTAAAATTTCACACAAGCAAATATATTAGTAGGGTGAATGTGTTTGACTAAAGTCGTTGAAATTGCTTGGTTCCTTCTGGTAGGTACCATACAATTTCAATAGTAGTTTGGTCATATCATAGAAAATATTTTAATTTTGCATAAATCAATAATGGTAATACGGTAACTTAAAGTCATAGTTTGTCCCATAGTCAGCTATGGCATATTTATTCGCACATAGGATAACAAATTCGTACGGGTATCACAGAGTTGACAAGGTCAACTCTATTTTTTCTTGTTTTTTTTAACACGTCACTTGAATTTACATTAAGTTTTTTCTATTGTATAATAAAATAATTTATTTGTGTTGAATTTAAACATTTATTAAATAATATTATTTAGAATAGTTGCTTAAATCTTATATTTTGTAATATTTACCCTACTAATTCACATTTGAATTTTACTAAGAATTGGTTTAATTAATTTAGACTTAAATTACGCACATATTGTGCTAAATAATTCCCATATTATACAAGCAAAAAAAAAATAAATGATCCTTTTCTAAAAGCTTTTTCCTTATTCTTTACTTAAGCATATTTACTTATAATTTCTTTATTTTTATTGTTTTTATTGTTAGTATTACACACTTACATATATTTTCATTGATTATAGATTCTTTCTTATTTTATAATCATTATTATTCAAACATTATTGAAAAAAGAGCATCACATTATTGTTGTAGAAAACTTTTACTATTTTACTGAGGATATTCAATTTTCCATTAATAAAATAAGATGCATAGTACATTAAACATGCATTAAATAAGCAAGTCATGTTGTACTATAATAAGTATTGCGAAAGTTAATGTTAACTAACTTACTCACATTGACTTCGGTTTATATCAAAAATAAATTATGTGAATATACACGTATGCTTAAACCATACAAAACCAGAGGGAGAGGAAGAAAAAGGGAGGAAAAGAGAGAGAAAACATATTAGAAAAAATCCTTATAAATCCTTTAATTTATACATTGTACCAATATTGTTGTACCAATTCTCGTCCCTTTTTTTGCTTTTTTTGTCTATTTGAAATTCTACATTCGCAGTTGAATTTTGCGTATAACAAATTTTTCTATCAATAAACAAATTTCTTTATAACTTTTCGTTTTTATCCTTGAACCATGTTTCTACGATAAAATTTATTTCTTGATTCATTATTATCCCAAATTACCCAAAAAAAAAGAGAAGAAAAAAAGCGGCAGCTCAATTTTTTTAACATTCTTGGAATATTTTTTTTTATTTCTTTTATGTTTAGGTACTAAAATTTTTGATATTCAAAATATTTATTCTTTTCACTCTCTTACACATATTATTATTGTCATTTTTCTTTCATTCTAACTTTAATTCTGATATACGCTTAGCATATAGGTAGAAAATTTGAACAACTTAATAGAAAACGATTTTTATTTTTATTACTATTCTATAAAATTTCATTTCGCATATGTTTATATTCAAATGAAAACCTTAATTTACACCATTTCAATTCTATATAATGATTTTTGGTCTTTTCAACCCTGAAAATTTTTGGTTTAAGCATTAAAGAAGGCGAATATTTCTTTTATTAGTTTTTACTTAAAATTTTCCATTACACACATACACATTCACATTTGCGATTATTGAACAATGAAAATTTTTGTTGCAAAAGATATTCCTTGCAATTTTCAAGGCAAGTGAAAAAGTTAATTATGGAAAATCTAATTCCAGCCTATTATTAATAATTTTAATCTTAACTCAAAACTTTAAAACTTTTACACTCGACGCACTTATTAAAATATTACAAAAAGAATACTCGGAATCTGAAATGTGAGAAATATTAAAATTTTGTTTTTTAGAACTTTCTCAGGATCTGTGACCTTGGAGGACCAATGTTCTAATAAGTTGTCGGTCAAAACTAGTAGAAAACTAGGAGACTTTTCAACAATATGACCATATTTCGTGCATATATTTTTAAAGCCCCTACTAAAACGTTATACGCACGGCAGGAACGAATTCCAAAAAATTAATCTTGTTCACTTTCAATACTTATGATCTACGTGCAGTTAAAATGTGCATTTGTTTCAAATTTCAAGTCTCTAATTCTTTACATTCGCTTTACATGAGCATTACAACAACAGATGAACGGGAACTTATACCTTATGGGATCGCAACAGTTTCGTACTTGGAGCTACACATGTAGTGTAAAAAATTGTATATATATCATATATATATATATATAATAATATAGGCGGCTTATTATGTGATTGATTCAGGATTTTAATTTCACTTTCTTCATTTGAGAACTCTTCAAATTTAAATTTAATAAAAACTCTCATAAACTTAAAAACCTCTCTCATATTACTATAAAATTTTATTTTTTTTTTCAAAATATTCTTCCTGAAATCATGCAAATTAAAACACAAAAAATATATACCGTACTCTAATAGCTGAAAATTATATTTTAATTTAAAACTTCGTCGTTACTAACATTTCTCAGAATTTACTAACATTTATTACAAAATCTGAACTTGGCAAAAAATTATGCATTTCGTAAATTTCTACATACAATATTATTTATTTGCAGATATTTTTACGTGTTGCATAACTTTAGGAGATAAGTTGAGATAAATAGAAATGCTTTTGTAATGAATTCTTTTCACAATCAATCTTACTTAATATGGTCATGATTTAATTTATCTTTTCCACTTGACTTTTGAAAACCAAAACCCACATAAATAATCTACAACAAAATTCAGCTTAAATTATGATTATTGCATGACAGCATTAAATAAATTGTTTTTTGAACGAATTCATTTATAATTCGGCATTATATAACAACCTTGTGCAATCGATCATAATAATATTTTTCAAGATTTTGTACATTTTCATGAAATTATAAAAGTTTCATTGTGCATTAAAAAAACAAAATCTTTTACAAAATTTCTTCTCATTCATCCAATTTTTTCATCGAATTTATTGATATAAAATTTTTATTTTGACATGACAATTTAATGCTCTTGTATATTATACTAACAGTTAACACATTCACATAAACTTATTGATTTATATAATTTTGAATTTAAGTCGAAAAAGAAAAAAAAAATTAATTTGTGAATTGAAATCAGTCCGAATTAATGCAGACGATAATTTAGATTCAAATACATTTAATATACAAAATTGGGTACAAAATTTTGGAATACATAAAAAAAACAAAAAATAAACGAAAATAAAAATGAGTGAAAAATTTTTTATGTATTTGTATGTATGTATGTGTGTATGCTAGGATCAACAATATATAAGAAAATAAATGATATAGAAAGGGTATATTAATGTGGTAACAAGAAGAAAGAAGGAATGAAAGGATATGGCAACAATAATAAGAATAAGAAAAAGGGTTTAGAATTTTGGAATCATTATTGAGGTTTTAAAAAAAGATAAAAACTAAAATCGATTAATGCCATTTTTCTTTATTTATTTTTTTTCTATACCAAAATAGTAGGTAACGAAAACAATGATGAACACAATGTCATATAATCTTACAAACTAAAGCTCATAATAAATTTTTAAGGATGAAAAATTTGAAAAAAAAATTTTATGAACATTTTTAGTTTATTTTTCAATGTTTTTTTTCCATTGTGTCCTTTTTATTGCTTTTATTGTTTTTTTTTTTTTGGTGAACAAAGAAATTTCCAAAAATATTTTATCATTATTTTTTCATCTTTATTTTTTTTATTTGTTGTCCTTCCGTCCGTTATAACAGATAACATGTAGTGTGTGTTTGTAAAAATTTTTTTTTGAATGGAACAAGTGAAAAATCAAACACAATATTTTCGACGTGCTAGAATAATAAATGACAGATCAGAAACACGAATAAAAAGATTAAAAAATCTTTGTTTCTTATAAAATCAAAATAATCAACTTAAACTTGTTGAAAATGTTTATGGCAGGACCTGTCAGACATCATTGAAAGAAAGATTAAATTTTGAAGTTTTGTGCATTTTAATTGATAAGATTAAAAACTTACTGAAAAACCATTAGAAACGCTTTATTATTTCTCGAAATGAAAGAGATGACCGAAATTTGGGATTTTCATTTTCTTCAAAAATAATGGTTATTTTCTTAAAATTCTGTATAACAATTATATGAATCCTGATAAATTTATGCTCAACTTATATGCGGAAATAGACAAGTGCAAAAACAATTACGAAGTCTTCAAAGACTCCAAAAATTTCGTTTTAAGCAGCAAATATTTCTGCTCCAAACTTGTTGAATACTAGACGAATGTTGAATACTAAACTAATCGTAAATATTCGCACATATCTGTAATACCTTTGGTAATTATTTTATCGTCCTGTAGGAGGACGAATTAGAATACCTTTTTTCCGAATTTTGTTGTTGTAAATCTGTGGTACTTACGGTACTGCTAATTTATTTTATATTGTAATTGAAATTTATTTTAAAACTTTCACCGGATTCCAAGTTTTCTGTTGTATTGATTAAGTCTAAGCCACATTTAAAATACACATTCATACATAAGAATAACAAAATTTTAACAAACAAATTTTAACCAACAAGAATGCCAGAAAACTATTGCTTCTCGTAATTTTTTTTTTTGTGAAATCGACAATATTGTATATGCAATCAATTTTTTTACTTCTTTGCATTTCTTCCTATTTAATATTCCATATATGAATTTAAAAATAAAAATACCAAAATCGTCAAAATGTGATCCTTTTTCTTTTTATTATTATTCTTTATTTTTATACATTTATAAGAAATTACCATACATATAGACATCTGTTGAATAAACGCATGAAATTATAGAAAGATATAGAAAATTTAACAATTTTAACCATTTTGTACTCAAGTCATGTGAAACAAATATAAATTACATAAAATAATGACGTATACATACATGTGTGTGTGTGCATATAGATACGAGTATCTAAAATAAATATCACATTCTTGTACATAAGGAATACATTTATTTAATTATGTATTTAGTATACATACATATATTGTTATACTAATATTATTTGAGTAAGAATTCCTTAAGATAATAAAAATGGCAACCAAAAAAATAAAGCAACAAACTTTCAAGATTTTTTTTTTTTTCTCGACTAAAATAAATATTTTGCTTTCTATTTTATACGAAAAAACAAGAAATTCCGAATAACATTTTCTTTTTTATTATAAACGATTAAAGTTTCCCAAAGTTATCCTTTTCTTTTAAAAATTCTTTCTTAATATTGTGGTTTTCTGTTTTTATTCGTTCGATATTCTACTTGCTTTTCATCACAAAAATTTTCCTTACTTTTCTTCTTATTTTTACTAATATTTTTGTTGTTATTTTATCGCACTATATTCTAAAATCCAGATGTTTAAATTTTTCGATTTAATATCTTGGAAAATATTTAATATGAAAATTATACAAATCAGAAATTAGTTGAATTAAAACAAAAATTCAGAGAAAAAAGGAGTTCTGAAAAGAGGAACGTTTGTGTTAAAATTCTTAAAAAAATTGGCTAAAATTAAATTTAATGTTAAAACATTAATTTTAACAAAATTAATTTACATTTTATGATCTTAAGATTTTTAAGTGGTAGATAATTTAATTTTCATAGGAAAATATTCAATTAAAATATGTGTTTATATTATGTGTGCGCATTATGTACCCCACAAAAAATGAAACGATATTCTAGTTTAATATTTTGGGGTTTCTTTTTCATTAAAATATTTTTTTGTGTTTTTAATAACAGAATGAGAGTATAGTTATTTGGAGAAATTTTTTTGTTTAAGGATTAGACAAAATATGATTTTAGTCTTATAAGGATTAGGAAATTGAATATTTTGAGTTTTGTAAATAAAGTTTTGAAATTTTCATGTAGAAGCTTTTATGCATATCGATTTAAATTTCAGGTTATATACACTAACAGAATATGATTCACTCGTACGACTCGTTTTTATGTGATAATCAAAAATTATGTATATATTTTTCATATATAGTCGAACACGTTGAATATCACACAGAAAAATGTCCAAGATATTGTAATTTTAAGCCAGTTATAATATAAAACAGGGTTGCTATTAAGCGTTGATGACTGTAACATTCATTACAACAGTAATAGAAGTAAAACCATTACATTTTTGTATCAAAAAAAATTGCATATTCTTTATGAATAAAGAAATATAATTTCGTCATACAACTAGAGACCTAGACTAGAGAATAAGCAGTTTAATTGGTAGAACTAGTCTAAAGCCAGAAAAATTAAAAAAAGAAGTCCCTTTTTGAACATATCGACTAAATTTTTATTAACTACGCAACAGTTTTTTTAGAAAAACGTCGGCCGCAAGTCAAGAAAAGTTGAAGATCATAGCATGGGTTGTAGGGCGAACATTTTCTAAATCTAATTATGAACATGGGAATAGAAAATATTTACGGGCGGTTAAGATCCTGTTTTTTAAAAGGAGTGTTTGCTGTAAAAAATTATTTTAAATGAAAACTTTTACACTGCTAATTCATTAAGAATTTAAATAATTTGTTCTAAATTATTTGAATGCTTAATGATCGCGAGATTTGAGTTTATTCTTTAGATTTTCAATACTGGAAAGGCTTACGGACTTTCATGTAGATTAACTTTTGCAACTAAAACCTTTAAACAGCCAGCCAGTTTTTCAGAATATTTTCTTTAAATTATCTAAAAGTACAATTAGAAAAATTAAATCGGTAACACAGTCTGAAGCGTGTTTGATTTTTTTTACCATTACTTTTCCAAAAATATACCCGTAGTAGGTTGGACATTTTCTTTTTCCATATTTCAAGAGGAGACAACAATTTACTATCAAGAAGACAAACTAAATGAGAAAAATTACTCTTAAATGTTATTGAAAAAGATTTTTTCTTTGTTAATAAATGTATAAGTGCTGACAATGATTTTGAAATCTTATGAAATGATAGACATTGTCCTAGATAGTGTCCTATATTCATTTTTAATTATAAAATTTTAACAATTTAAGTCACGTTTTGTCCTAAAACAAAAAAAAAATTAAATTCGATTCGATTTTATTTCTTATCCTTGAAGAATTCACTTTAACAGAAATATATGTATGTGAAATTTCACAAAATTTTTATGTCCTTTTTTTCAAACATTGAAAACAAGAAAGTTGACATTTTCAACAGCTCAACATGATTTTATTGCAAAATGATTTGTTTTTATTTTTTAAAACTGTCCCTGAACTATGGTACGTTCTTTCATACAATTTCAATTTCTCAAAAATATTTTTATTCATATATGTACAAATGTATATATAAAAGGTTTTCTAATACTTAATATTTGAATACTTTATAAATGCATTAGCATAGTGTTTTTTCAAAAACTTTAAATATTAAGCAACCTTACTAGTATTTTAGCAAAATTCGTAATGTAACGAATCATCTATACATCGAATAAAGTACAATCCACACCGCAAAAATTTCTCGTGAAAAGCACGAAAATGAATGGAGAATTTCTAATGCGTTCATTAACATTAGAGTATTAAGGTTTTTGATAGTACCGCAGGAAAATTTTTAAAATTTGTGCTTGACAGTGAAAATTACTCTAAAAAATATGGAACTATTGAATAAGTTTAATAATTTTACTTTAGATTAACGAATGTTATGATCCATTATGCACGCACATAAATGTTTTTCCAGTGAGCAGCACAACTAACTTGAGCCTTTTCATTTCCCAAAATTACCAACAATTTCTCATTTCTTACAATTCCAAAATTTACTTTGCTTAAGCACATTATTGTATTTATTGAATATATGCAACGTATGAACGGCGTTTACACCTTTATAAGAAATAAATATTCAAAATGTCAAATTTAAATTCAATTATCAATTAATTAATAATAATTTGTTGTAAAGTTAATGTTCCAAATTTCTCTTGAAAAACCTTGTACATAAAATATTCATTCGAATTTTTATTTGTCGGGCATGTTTTTGCCAAAATATTTTCCTCAAAATCTTTTGATTCCAAGTATCGTAATCTTTTAACATTTAATTATGGTTTCATCGAAAATCTATATGTTAAACATGTAAAAGATCCGAAACGTATTAGAAGGATTTCATTGGAAATATTGAAAAGATTGTAGTAAAATAATTTACATTTGATTTTGTGGAAATGTGTTTGTTCGACACAAAAAATAAATACATATAATATGTATACATATATAGTACTACCAACATTTATACATATAGATAAGTTAAGAAAACTTCCCAAATATTCTTTCAAATAATTAATTATTGACAAATTAATTATCATCAAAATATAAGTGATATTTTATTATTCAATATAATTAATAGTGCTGGCGTTCTCCTATTAGTTTGGTCAAGCTAATTTATTTCAGAATTTTAAAATAATCGTCAAAGTCACACGCAATGCTCATAATTTATTTACAATTCAGAAATATACGATTTGATTAAATCTAGAATAATTTATGAGTTTCTTCTTAGTTTCTTTAAACCGTACAAATCACATATTTTCAATATTATAACACAGATCATAGAGTGACAAGTCACTTAGACAAGTATTCAGTCAGTTTTTTGAAATGTTATGAAAATATTTTAATTTTGGAGTGTAAATATGATATTCCGATAAACCAAAAAAGTTATTCAATCAATGTTAGGAAAATATTACCACATTTTAATTATAAAAATTTAGAAAGAGAATCAATGTCATTAAATTCTTTTTGATATCAACCCAAGCACGTTCTAACCCACATATAACACACATAAATTTTGTTTACTAATGTCATATCAACTTACGTATATTACGCACATATATCATTTTCAAAAAGTGGAAAATAAATATTTCAATTTTTAATTTTTCCTCTTTAAAACCGATATAACCTTGATATATTTCCACTTATCGAGAAAAAAAAAGTATAAAAAATACTTGATATAGAAATGTTTACAAAATTATTATCAGACGATATGAATATAAGGATGAATTCACTTTGTTTTTAGCACTTTTCCAAAAAATTTTTGAAAAAAAGTGCTTATTAGTTTCACTCTGTCCGTCCGTCCGTCCGTCCGTCCGTCCGTGTGTCTGTTTACAAAACTTCTACACCCTTGAAGATAGATACACCCTGAAATTTTGCATGTACATAGATCTTTACTAGAAATTTATTTCCGTAGAACAAAATTTTTACCTATCTCCCCCCCCTCTAGAAGTTATACCCCCCAAAAACCTTAAAATGGCCTTTTTTAACTATTTTTTGCAATGAAACCATAAGCATTTTTGAAATTTTACAAACGCATAAAGGCAGCACCTTGCTTCCCCTAGCGCGATATACTATAGTTAAACTTTAGAAAAACAAAATGGCCGTTCAAATTTACCGTTATCTAAAGTCTTTTTTTTCCAAATTTTTGATTTCGTTTTTCTTCTAGACCCCAGTCTATAGAAGCTTGAAATTTTAGGGGCTCATAGACATTAACAAATAGTTCATTTTGTTAGAAGAAAATTTTTTCCCATCTCCACCCCCTCTCAAGTTATTGCCTCTTGAAATTTGTAAAATTTGAATTTTTGGCGCCTTATATTTTCAAAACAGCAAACGTTTTCAAATTTCTATAAACATAAAAAGCTAGCGGTAAATTCAGTGACATTAAAAAATATAATTGTTTTTCTTAACGCACACAATTAACCCTTAAAATCGAGTATTATATTAACCCCTCTTTATATTAATTTTTGCTTTATTACAAAGACTGCATGAATGCATCATCCTAAATATATGCAATCCTAGAAATAGTTAATAGTGTGATAGGTATGCATAGACTGTATTTAAAAGCAGAATTTTCACTTGTTGAAAGGAAAAGTGCTACAATACAAACCATTGGTTTGACCCAACTTTATTTCTTATATTTCCTTAAATTGAAAATTTTTATTTCATTTATTCATACGAGTATACATGCCTGCCAACCATATCTAAAATTAACATTAAATGGAATTACGGAGAAAGAAAGCAAATTCGTTGAAAGGCTGTTACAGTCGCGAATTAAATAAAGACGTAAAATAAGTGTATATGTGGTGATCATACATGCGCACGATATGCGGTAGCAGAATTGACAGATGGCGAATTTTACCGTGTGGCATTATTGTTGCTTGTTTGTATTAAACATCAAAAATAATGAAAATAATGTTTTCGAAAATCCGTGACATTGTCATGCAGCAATTTCGATAGGGCACATTTTTATACATGGATAGCAATTTTTTTTTGACAACTGCATTTTGCACACAGCATCCGTTTAGGTTAACCATTAAAATTGCGAATTTTCAAATTCAAGACGTCAAATTTTCATTTTTAATAATTTGTAATAGCATTTGTGATTTTTTGAGCAAAAGATGCTTCAAGGAAATCGATTTGGAACAGATACCAATATTTCGCCAATTCGACTCCGACCTCAATTTTAATTTGTTCTTTTTAATTTTAAATGCATCTTTCTTTTTTAAGAAAGACTTAAATGTGTTTGAGTTACGTAGTTAATGGTTTTAAGGAATGGTATGTTCCTGACGCGTATATGCTGCATTTTCAGCAAGTTCTCAATATATAGGATATAGAATTCTGTTAGTTGCTTTTCTCTTTTTCGACATAAATTTATTTTGCACCACAGATTTAAAAACAAAAGTTGTGAAAATATTCAATTGAATTTTTAAGATTAAGATTGTGTACTTTTCATATGAATTTCGTATCCATTTATGCAAAAAAATTTAATTTAAAAAGTTTTGAAACAAAATTTCGCTTTAAAAAAAAAAAGATTTTTCTTTTCGGTTTTCTCTTGTAAAGATATCGAATATCGAAGCAAGATCTTGAAATCAATTTTAAATATTCCATCAATTTCAATAAAAGACAAATAGGATATTTTGATTTATTACCTCTGTTAGCGCACAAATTACATTTTCAGCACATTAAAGGAAGTATAATGGCATATACTAGCTTTATACCGTAGTTGTGCTTGTTGTATTTATGTGTGTGCCTTGTAAATTATGTAAATTTGCAATATACTTATAATTAATAATTTTGTAATTTTAGCACTTTTCTTTCTTACAACTAAGATTAATCAAATCCCTTTACTAAATTTGAACAATTCTGTACATTGTTTCTATAATGTCATGGCTCATACGATCACAAAAGTAGCTACATATATTCTTATTATTTCAATGCAATTCATTTGGACTGATTAAAATGTTGAGATGTGCCCCAACAGAGGCGTTTTCAATCATTTGTACATACGTGGTTTGATTTCCGACTAAAAACGGTGTAACCTTGAAATATTTTATACGTGATTATTTCATTGTTGTCGGAGAGAGATAAGTGTTAAAATCTTGGTATATACATTCTTTGTCGGCGCCTTTTATAACAACTTGTTTTTTTTTTTTCATCCTTCTGCAATCAAAATGCTAAAAGCAAAATATAAAATCGTGGAACACCACTTCCTTTTTCACTTTTCACTTTAATAATCGCAAAATATTTTTTAGTTGTTTTATTTTTTTTTTCCTTTGTGTTTGCACAGTTTTTTCTTATTATTTTAATGCTTTTTATGTTTTTTAATTTTTACTCTTTTGACATATTTTAAGGTTTCATTCGAATCTGTCATTCATTCGATTTTAAGAAAAGAACAAAAAATAAAAGCAAGAAAACAAAGGATTTTTTTTAAATATTTTTCCTTAAATTGTGTTAAACATTAACATTTTGTTTTAAAAACAAAAAGTAACTTAAAGAAAAAAATAAAATGGCGATTTTTTTTTATTGATTTTTTCTGTTTTGCATTTTTATACACAATGATAAAACAAGCAGAAAATAAAAAGAAAATATTTATTAATGTAAAACAGAAAAATTAAAATTTTAATAAAAAGGATAACAAAAACAAACGTAAAAAAGTATTCAACCACAAGAGAAAGCGAAAGAGAGGGAGAGGGAGAGAAAGAAAACCAAACCAATAAATTGAGGGAGAGAATAGAGAGAAGTCAAGTTTTTTCGTTGCTTTTCTTAAAGATTTATTGGTGATGTTGAGGGAAAGACGAAATGTGGTTGGTTGGTAGCTGAGAATTTATTTGTGTATTCGCTGTCAATTATGTTATTTTTTAATTAATTTTTTTTCTGCTCAATATTAAGTAGCTCTATAAAGAAAAATTTATTATATGAATTTATAGCAACAAATTTTATTAAAAACGGTAAATATTTCATGAAAAGTTAATTTAAGTTTTTATTTAAATTAAACTTTTTTTTTTGGCTTTTTGTGTTCATTCTTTTGTTTAAAAATATTGTATACCGAAAAGATAATGGTGAATTATATTTAGCATATATATATCTAGATATTAATGGCAAAAGTTATATAAAATATGCGTAAAATTAATCTGCAACATTTTCTCTTTTAAACCTTCTAAATTTTGTAAGGAAAATTGCGTTATAAATTGTTCGAGATGGCATTAAAACTTAATTAATTCGTTGATCAATATAAATTTTTTCAATAGAAAATAAATTTTTCTTAGAACTGTATATGCAACAATTGTTAATAGATCATTAAATTCTGAAAATTCTTAAACGTTCTTAAAAATTCCAAAATATTATGAGTAATTCTGAGTTTTCTACACAACAGCCGCCATAAAACTGAATCTTTTTTTTTGTAAATTAATTGTAAAATAAATAATTTTTTTTATATAAACTTAGACTACCATTATAAACCTGTATATCAGTTGCTTAAGTTGTTGGAATAACGTAATGGATTAAGGAACAAAATAAAAATTTATAACCTATTTGAAATTGTACAATGCGCCAACCTATAATTCATATTATAAATTTATTTGAATTTATTTAAAAATAAAAGTATACCGGTTCAAGAAAATGTTCTAACTTTCAGCGAAATTAGCTATAAATTTGCAAGACTGTCATATTTTGTTGAATTTTGTTTAAATTACCTGAAAAGAAACAAATAAAATTTAAATTAGAAAAATATGATATAATTTAAAAATTACAAAATATTTTTATATACTTTGACTTAATAAAAATAAATGGAATATAATATATAGGAAAATGATGTTCAAAACCCGTATGATGTAATAATAATAATATCAAACTAATTAATTCTCTCCAAAGATCAAAATATCATCCCCTATAATCATTGAACACCAATAATCAGAGAAAAACTTCTTTTCAGAATTTTTTGTATTAAATGAAATGATTGAAACTGCTTAAATAATTTATTGGGGGTATATCCCTTCAAGGTTTTTCAACATGCAATATTGAAATATTGTAAATTGTACGCTTGCTTAATTTCAAATTTCGAGTTGAACTTCTAAACCATTAGAACATATACTAAAAGATGGTAAAGAAAAAAATTTTTTTATTTTCAAAGGAATTTTCAATGTTTTAATTAATTATTAAATAAAAACAACTAGACGTTGTACTAGTAATTCAGTAATGTTATTAGTGTAATAAGCACAATACCTATTTAGGCTCTTGCTATTGTGCGTCTCAAATAGGAGATTGCATGCAACATCTCAATGTAAACAATAATTGGCAATCATGTGGATAACAATATAAAGCAATGTGGAGAATAATTTGAAGGCAATTTCTTCATATCTCTGTTGCTCAGTTGGTAAAGCGTCCGCCTAGAAAGCGGTAGGTCACTGGTTCGTGTCCAGTTTGAGGAGAAAAATTTTTTTTTTTATTTTTCTGCCTTTAACTCGTTCCTTTGATTACGTTATCCATCTGTTCTGTAGTGTAAATATAAAAAAAAAAACTCTGAAAAAAATTATTTTAGAAATCAAAAACAAAAAATTTTTCATAATGCATTTCTCTTTTACAGAAATATTTCCCTAGAAGTATGCAATTTTTTGTTATTTCAATAAAACATTTCAAAACCTGAAATGTCACTGACTCAAAAAACTATTTAAAATTTTTGAACAAAAGAAATGAAAATTTTCTAAAAAAAAATTTTTTACTTTGTCATATAAAAATTTTACTTCATTTTTATAAAAAAAAATTTTAGTCTTTCAAAGCATTTTTTCATTTGTACATAAATATATTATAAGCATTGTACAAGTAAAAAAATTTTTTTTAATTTTCAAAAAAAAACATTTATAAATATAGGATACGCTCTTGAAATTGCATTATCACTGTTCTATATATAAAAGGAAAACTATTTTGCTGTATTTATTAAAGGAAATTTAATTATAGAAGACATTACGTATCATTAACTCTTTTGTTTTCCTTCTATTTTTGAAAGCTCATGAAAATCATAATTAAGTGCATTCGCGAATAACTATTTTAAGTTCATGTACACGGATACCTGCGATGAGTACAACATGTGGAAAGATTTTTATGTGATTTTAAATTTTTCTATTTCCATAGGTACATAATATTCTATATTTATATATATTCATACAGAATACATCTACTCTTGTTCCGATGTCATAACATGTACATTTATTCGCATACATCAACGTGAAATATGTTTAACAATATATTTAAATATTCCAAACTTAATAAACATACTTTAACTCCAAAGGTAACGTGAATATCTAGTTCATATAGGAGTCATTAGTTTGATGAACTTCAAAGTAGAAAAGGAGATATTTGGTATTAGATTTCTTTTATTAATCCTTTAAACACTCTGCTATTAAAAGCGATTAATAGAAATGTATTCCCTTTAATTCCAGTTGCTATAACTTCAAATGTAAGTTTTTGCAATGGTAGAAAATGCAATCTTTTACTACCATTTTGTTTTTGGTACCGTATACAATTTTCTGGAAAAGTAAAAGCTAGAGGGTTCTCTTTTTTTAAATATCATTTCAAATTTCTAGTTCTCTTTTTCAAAAAGAACGTACATTCCTCCTTCTCGTTTTGTTTTTTCAATTACGTAAATAGAATTTGAAGCTAAAAGTATGTTTCTAAAAAAAATTTTTCTTTTTCATTTTGCTGCATTTTTTCGTATTTTTTCTCTTTTTCATTTCCTGTGTAATTTATCTTTTGATTTCAAAACGAAGATAACATTACATGCTGTTAAAAGGAAATTTCTGACTAAAAGAGAGAAGTAGGTATATATATGTAATAATATAAAAATACATCTTAAATTAATTTAATTTGACGTTTATATGCAAGGATATTTAAAGGATATTATATATGTATGTAATAATATGTTCTAACATTTCCTTTTACATAATTATACATGTCGTTTAAATTTATTTAAGTTGATATTTAATTTAAGTTCGATTATATTATTTATTTCTGAAGAGAAGCTGAAATATTTAAAATTCAACTTGAATCATTTTGGTTTGGTACTTCAACGCAATAAAATTCTTTTAGGAGAATATAGAGAAACTACTAGGTTTAAAAATATAAAGTGTTTAAAAGACGAAAACAAATTATTTTGCCGTCGCAGTAAAGAGATTCGAAATGACTATACACAAAGAAAAACTTACAAAACCACCAGAAATATGCATATGAGATGGGTAAGAACGAAAAAATATTCCCTAATTAACAAACCAATTTAATACCATTTGTATTTTCAGAAGCAAATTTAATCAACACAGTATAGACAGATTTACTCCATTGACTAAAAGAACACCCGACAATATAATAAAAGAATTAATTATATGTATACGAAGTGTTTCATAAAGTATTCTTGTTTTCTCAAGACAAAGAACAAATAAATAGACAATAAAATTCTAAGATCAGAAACTACAAAATGGTCAATACAAGTGGAAATTAAAAGTGCGAAACGAAAAAATTCTACATAACACAAGTGGAATCAATTAGAATTTTTATCATAGAACGATAACGAAGCCCACCGATTTAAAATGAAAATCCGTAATTTAACAGAATTATTGTAAGTAAATTACATTAATTTTAAGTGATGCTCATCTCAAAATATTATAATTTAATTCTTAATTTAAATATGTTTTCGTATTAAATATAGCTACAAATAATTTGAATATACTTAAATAATCCTACCAGAAATTATATCTGAAATGATTTGAGTAAAAGATCGCAACACGTAATAATTTTCTAATTTAGCAAATTTTTTAATTACATTTTAACTTGTTGGTTTTAATTTAATTCCAAAACAAAATTATTGTAATGCTGAGCAAAAAGAAAATTATTGAAAATCAATATACTATTTTTAGTCCGAAATTAACTCTCTAGGGGGAGCATCTTTATTTTTCTTGATTTTCTTCTTTTCTATTTAGAATTTTAGAGAAGTATCTGTTTCACCTCAATTTTTTTTAGGATATCCTATTTTTAATTATATTAAAAAATTATCAAACTATTTTCTCTAAAAACATTTTTTTTACATTAGATTCGCATATTTCAAAATTTTCTTGTTTCTTTCTTTCCTATATTATTCATCCATTCAAACACATACACACATACATATTATGAATGTTTACAAATTACAAAAACATTTTAATAAACATTTCATACTCAATTGAAATTTTATTGAAAAAAAATTTAAATTTTTTTACTTTTGAACTTTAAAAAAAAAAAATTAATTAACAAAATTTTCAGCTTTTTGTTTTTTAATATTTTTCACGTAATTTTCTTATTTTCAATAAAAATTTCCGTAAATTGTTTATTTTCTTTATTTGTTTAAATTTAAAGAAAAAAAAACATATAACCTTTAAATGATCTAAAATTTAAGAAACGCTGGTTAATATGAGATTTAAATTTCTTAATTTTTAAGTTCTATATAATTTTTAAGCGAGAATAGGTAGAGTTAAACGTACCAACTCTGTAATGCGAATACAAATGAATTTGCTTCGAATTATATGATACTTGATAACCCACTAAGACAATCTTTTGTTTTTTTTGTATGATGACTCCGTTATTCGTGTATTTTATAGTCAACTTTAGTCTATAGCCTATAGAAAATTTTAAAATGAAATGACAGGAAGTTATATCGCAATTGCCATCAAAAGGACTCAATGACTTTTATCGAAAAAAATGGCCGCATTACCGCGTTCGATTCCGCGAAATTCGGATGCTACAGCTTCAACAATTTCTGAGATATGACCAAATAATTTTAGGAGTAGTTGTACTGCAATTACCGCATGGAAAAGCATACCATATCAATGATGTTTCTAAAAAGCAATGCTCATATTACCAAATTTATTTATACAAAATCTAAAGTCTATAATAAATACTATGGATTATATTTATATAAATAAATTTTTAAGCTATGGCTGCTCCCCAAATCACTACTTCGGTAATTTAAATAGAATTCTGACATTATAAACCATTTGTGAAAATTTGATAAACTTAGCTGGATTACATTTTCAATTATTGCTAACAGGAACGGGCGGATGGACGCAATAATTACAACAGAAACATTTTAAAAATTTCTTTATTAACTCAAACGATATATTCGAGGAATTTCAGCGATTTAATATTCTTTTAAAAAATCCGTTATTAGATTTTATTCCGTTATTCCAAATAAAATCAAATTTTTTAATAATATTAAATTTTCGCGTAATTTACGGGTTACTGGTTTATAAAATTTTGAATTAAATTAATAATTTTAATTTAAATAATTTTAGAAATCGTAATACTTGCTAACACCTTACTTCTCTTCTGGATCGCAACGACAATAAATAATTTTATCGCCCAAAAATATTGTTCATACGTAGAAAGAAAAATATAAACAAAAATTTTTATTTATTTCAATCGGAAATTATTTATTATACACCTTTTGTGTAAATTATTCTTTAATTAAAATAAAAAAGTAAAAATGTAAAATTAATTGCAGTAAATTGAAAAGTTTACATTAAAAAACTAAAATAAATGAAAATTCTCGCATAAATTCAACGTTAATAAACAATATATAGGAATTGATTAATACCAACACTAATTTAATAATAGAATAAAAAAATTTTTTCTTTTTGAAAAATCATGCGGATTAGAGAATAATTAACTTATTTTCGGCATCCGGATTTTATTTTAGAAAATTATTATTGAAAACGTAAAAATAAAATTTGAAATAATTTCAATTTTAGTTTATTTTTAATATTTTATTTACTTGTTTATAATTGCACGACTTCTAAATAAAAATAACGATTAATTGTTTGAGTCGCTTACAATGCGGTAGAATGACCTATTCGTTCTATTATAAACGAAACTATATGATAGGAGTAGACATAAAAATCGTGATCTCTTGGAAGACTGCAATATTTTTTTGTGTTTTGAATATTTTGGCTAAATTGCCAACTTAATCGAATATTTTCATTTCATTCATAAAATGTCTATATATTAATTGAAAGAGTTATGAGTGATTATACCTATTGATATAAAGGAGTCGTGCATCATAAATTAAAATGTATTCGGCAAAAATTACCTGCAATTTCATTCTTCTTATTTGTTGTTCCGAATAAAAAATTGTTATTTCAAATTTGAACTTTTTGTACTTGATTCTATATTTTGTAAAAATTTGATGCTCAGAACTAGTTTACTCAAAACACGATTTTCAGGAATTCTTGTCTTTAATCCACAGATATAAAAATTCTTATACATATATTTAATAATTATTGTTAGAGATATGCAGCTTCTAATTGTTGTTGTAACAAAATGTCACAAATATGTTGTATAGATAAGAAAAAATCGTTAAAATCGGACAAGTACTTCGAATTAGAATACCTTCAATGGAATAAGACTAAAAAATACAAAGTATTCTTTAATCTTTTCGCGTTCAATAAACTTTTTTTCTATTTAAAAAGATTTTATTCGAAAATAATATTTAATTACTTATTTTAATTACTAAAAACAGCACATGTTACAAGTTTTTTTTTATTTATTTACAATAATTTTTAGTTTAAATTTGAATTTAATCAAAATTTGAATTTAAAGTAAAAATTACGATACAAAAGAAACGATACGGCACACGAGTGTTAATTAACCATACGATAGATTGCAAGTTTTAAAATAACTCTAACGTGTGAGCCAAAATAATAAATTCAGCTTTTCATAGCTCTGTAACATAAGGAAAAAATGGAAATCTCATATAATTAAGACATAACCTAAAGCATTGTTTCTTTTTTCGGATTATATCTACAAATTCCATTAAATCTATTCTCAGTCTTAGTGGTTTAACATAATCGACCGTGCAAGAATATTGAAATATCTTTTATGCAACTTATTTTAAGTAAATCCAAAATGCAAATTAGCCTTTCATTATCCCTTCTTTTTTTAGAAGCATCCTTTAGCTTTGTTAACAAAGAAAACTAATCTATTTTATGTGAAAATGAAACCAAAATTTTGTGTGACGGCAACTTAGTATTGAACAGTCAATTCGATTACAATGAAACTTTAGGAAATAACTCGTTTAATCACAGTTGAAATGCAAGAGTGCAAACATACAGACTTCTTATTAAAAGTAGTTTATTTTCGCACTGATCCAAAATGCAAATACTTCTCCTTTTTATATCCAACGGTGTCAATGTAAAGAGGTTTAAAATATTTTGATGTATTTAAAGTTTGTACACTCTCAAATATTTAAAATCCACCCATAAGCTCGTTTACTATACACATAAAACAATTATTACTTTTATGATTTAAAAATTAAGTTATTATAGAAAAAAATCACGTTTTACACTAGGTTCTTACAAAAACACTGGATGTTAAGATAAACGTATATTATCATAATATTACTGCATATATAATTAACTACAATTTTCCTATAGCTATTAATAAACCTAGTATTATTAATTGTTCGGTTTCAGAAATTATAATAATTCGTTATTGTTATGGAATTTATGATTTAAAAATTACATAAAATATTACAATAATGATAAAATGTATTGATTAACGGATGATTATTTTTATGCAACTTATTCACAGGTATAATATTATGCATATATGTACATAACTGTACATCATTCACACTGATATCTTCAAGCTAAAAATTAATAAGCTAAAGCTATAATATTTAATTATATTTGAAATATAATTAAATATTATAAGAAATGAATTGGTAGTTGCGCTAATCAATGTTAGCTGCTGAACTGTTCAATAATTTCCTTATAAATTATCATTTCTAGCTAAATAGTTTATTCTTAATGAATTTTTTTTAATATTTAAAGTGCTAAAACCAGTAGCATTTCTCCGGCCAATATTCTTACTGAATTTTGTGAAAAATAATAATCTAATGAATTCGTGAACTTTGTTAATGAAGAATTATTAAAAAATGTTTGGTTATACTTTTAGGGGTGCGAAATATAAACAGTTTAACATTTTATTTATAGTATTTTTAGCTGCTAGAAGCTTTCATTAAAATTCAAATTTAAATTTTATTAAAGTTGTCATAGAAAAGAGAAGTTATTACGAGTAATAGAGTTAATTAAATGTATTTAAAGAATAAAATTTATTGCCTTTACTAAGCAAGAACACTCACATATATGTATGTGCAAAATTTTCGTTTAAGAGTATGATATTATGTAATATGCATTTTTCCTAAAAAATTTTGCTTCGAGTCGAGTTTAGTCTTTGAATTAGGAATACTGCGCGTAATTCTCTTTGAAAACTATACTTGTTCTTGTATTTAGGTCTTGTAATTGATAGCACGGTTCTTGATCTCGTATATGATTGTATTAAAGGGTTAGCACACTATAATGATAATTTGATATACGCAAACACTTGAGTATTACTGTTGTCTTTTACAATAGTGCTAAATCCACTGCCTTTTTTTTCTTCTAAAAGGAAGATTTTGATAGTCACTTTAAATTTTTTATTCCTGACATCGAATTTTAAGAACGTTTATCCAAAAGTCAAAAGTTATTTTAATTCACGTAACCAACCCTTAATTTTCATTTTATTATGCTTGAGAATCCTTTTTCATATGCATCGTTTTTCCGAGAGAAATTTTCAGTTTCACATTTTTTCTTATTTCAAAATCTTTTCTTTCCGATAAGAAATGCTGTTTAATTAAGAGAAAAATAATTATTATTAAAACTCTTAAACACTTTACGTTTACTTGTACTTGAATTCTAGATATTTTTTTTCAATTTACAAATTTTTCCTTATTTATTTCTTATTTTTCATTTAAGATCCTTTCTCCTTCTTTTTTATTATAATAATTACTTTAGAGTTTCTTTTTTTTCTGTGTATTTTCCTTGATTGGATTGCCTTTTTTTTATTTTAATTTTTTTTGTTTCAGTTTTTAATTGTTGTATTTGGTTTGCTCCTTTCTCACATAACTATCGGAAAATAAAAATATTTTCTATCACATTGCATTCCATTGTTATTTTTAAGGAGATTTTCTTTGAGAATAAAATAAAATTTTTTTATTTTTTTTTTAATTGTTTCTTTTTACTGGAATAATAACTTTTAATTACGATTACTCACAGCTATTTTCACAATTATTTTTCAAGTTTCCCTGTTTTATGTCCCCTATATGGAATGCTTTAATTATGAATTTCTTGACATATTATGCAGTTTATGCCAAGCATATTGTATGTTCCTTAATAGCATCTTGTAATATAAAAATTGTGAAATTCACTTTTGATTATAAGTTGAAGGATATTTTTTTGTCACGATGAACAGAAAAAAATGTTGTTAATTGAAAAATAATGTGCTGTTTCTTATGAAAGCACGTATACAAAAAAAAAGGACAAAAAAAAAAGGAAATTGAAAAACGGAAAATGGATATTCTCCTTTTCCAGATGTTTGATACGAGTATAAGATGGGAAAATTGACATTTAATTTTTTTTTTTGCATTTTCTGAATTATTGTTATTAATAATATCAAATTATGTTTAATAATCAACACGAAAAAATTATTTTTAATGTGTAGGAATCAAAGAATTACACGTTGAGATCAAGATTGGATAGATTATAGGGTAATCGAAATTTTGATAATTGCGAGGTGGTTGACTTGGTTGTGTCACTGTGTCTTTCCAAACTGGGCAAAGACGGGTACAGGCACTAAAAAGCTTTCAAATTTTTACCTGACAGAACAAATCAAACCTATTTATATGTTGATACGGTTCGAGGAAAGATAACGAAAAAATGAGAAATAGCGCGAATAGAACACTTTTAACTATCGAAGGGAAGAACACTTTTGAGAGACTAAGCAAAAAAGCGCTTTAACTACATATAATAAGAATGGACAAAAACTAGAAACGAATTCTCTAGAAGAAAAGGGCAGTTGAAAATTTTGTGAAGCGCTCAGAACAGAACCTATGCGGAACATTGACATTAAGGAAAACCCTTAACCATGATAATGAATCAAAAACGCTCCTTGCATCAATAAGTGTCGAATTGCATCATTACAAGCTAATGTCTCGTGAAATAGAAATTTTTACAAAAAATGATTGTGAGAGCACAGTGTTTTGATTTAGTGTTTGAATTTTTATTAAAAAAGGGTATACTTATTATATTATGCTATTAAATTTTACCTAGACTACAACTTGAAATAACAAAGGCTATAGCTCAGCAAATTTAAGATTCGGAAGAATCATGAATGTTAAAACTAGTTCTATTTTTGTTATCCCAATTATTTTCAAGTGAAAATTAATATTATTTAAAGCAATTTTATACGGTTTTAATTCGTGATTCAATCCTTATGAGAATGATTCAATAAAACAATTGACACGCAAAATTTTCCAAGTTTCGTAAACCTAACCAAGTTTAAATTCTGACAAGGCTATTATTAAATAGAAAATATTCTCTATAAACATTTTAAATTCATAAATAAATTTTTTAGACATTTAATTGGCATGTAATTATAGCAAAACCTAAAATATAAGTAAATATTAATAAATCAGTTTACATATACATACAAACATTCATAAATCATGTTAAAATCTACCCAAAACCAAAACAAAAAATTAAAACCCAAAGCTCTTTTTAATTAATCCCTTGCAAAAAAAAAAAAATTTAGCATAAAAGGAACAAAAAAGCAATGCCTTCCTGTGGTTGCTTCCTTATTCAAATAATTACATCTAATTAAAATAGTTTTCGTGTTTATAAGTTATCATTTCATATTATCCTTTTTAAGCATATTATGATGAAAACTGAATTTTAATAAGTACATATATGTAAAAATTACCATGCTATACTAGACATTAAAATATATGGGTTACTGTCTAAAATTCTACATGTACAAATGGATAACATTTAATATTACAACAAAAGAGAAGCAAGTAAAAACAATATTATAACAGATTTTTCTTGTTTCCTTGTACAAACTATCTTTTCATGTTATTGCACAATTGATTGAAATTTGAATAAAATATACATAAACATATAAGAGGATCTATTAGGGAATATTTAAAGTAAAGTTAAGTTGCGTGCCATATAAGAATTTTTAATAAAAACAGAAGGGATTAAGGTTTTTTATAATTTCATACATAATCAAATTGAGGGAATATTAAAAATTTTCTAAATAGAGTTTTTCTTATGTAATAAAAATTTAGCAAACAAAGAAAACATTGCTGTAATAATTACTTTAAAAGTAACACTTAAGTGAGTTCATATACAAAATATTTGGAATTCAGTAAAATTTTAATAAATTTAAACTCACTTAAAAAATTTAAAAAAGTTCACAATCTCACACACATAAAACAAAATATAAAATTCTGCTTTCCAGCAATTTTCTACAAAATAAATTTGAGAGTGTTGCTCTATAAATAAAGAATTTTATTTTTATTATTCATAATTCAGAGTTCATTAACAATTTCATCATTAACAAATTATTACAAAAATTACTGCCTATAAATAAAGAAACAAAAATTAAAGTCTATAATTTCAATCTTAAACTCCTTTTCAAACTTAACAAAATTCTCATCACTTTGATTGCAATTAATTAAACGTAATTTCTTTTGTACATCTCATTGACTATGATTGTAAGTGAATTCTCTCATATGTTGCTTGTCACAGCTGTCACATGTATTATTGTCAAAAATTTATCGTAAATTTGAACTATTAGTTACTCACTTGCTACTCAGTTACTACGCAGTTTTCTACATTTAGTTAAAATATCTCAGATAATTCGAATATTAGGGAATAAAAATGTGAAAAATTTCAACTTTACCAAAAATTAAATCGTAATCAAGAAAATTTCATGATTAAGCTTTTTTTTCAAATTCTGATTAAATTGTAGTTTTGCCTTCTCGAAACATGATCTTCGATTTTCCGATACTCGATCGTTATATTCCATCCAGTTTCACAATTCAACTATGTATGCGGTCATTTTCGAAATAGTAATTCAATTGGAATGCTAAAAAATTCGACTTTACTTTTATTTATAAAAAAATTACTTACTGTGTAAATGCACTTCGCTATGATCTAGATTCTAGAGTGTATAATATTAACTGAAATTTTCATTTTAATGCAACTTCAATAAATTTTTAGGAATACGCGTCTTGAAAACTCAATTTAAATTTATATTTTCACCTCTTTCGTAAAAAAAATAATCCAAAATCGTTTCTTTACTTTTTATTAAATTTTCTATAAGAAAATGCATCTTATTCGTATTTTTTCACAATATAATAGAATGAGTGAACATATGCACAATTATAGCAATTTTATTTACAATTACCTTAATCTCAAATTACCTTTTATATTTGATTATGATTCCAAAATAATGGGGAATAGAACGTAGAAATCAGTCAGATTCAAATATCAAAATGTTACAAAGTATTACAAAATAAATTTATAACCGGCACAAAAATTGGAACATACGATTCCATGATTTCATTTCGAAATTATACAAAATACCATAAACCTATATCGTTATGTAACATTGTACCCTATAGTTAAACCCTTATATAAGAATCTGTATAGTATTGCAATTTAAAAAATAATCAATATCACCTAAGCCGAAAAATATATATATAATTTTCATTTCAAATATAAAATCCAAAAGGCTTATAACAAAATAACTACTTAGTCGTAAAAATAAAAATTTTAAAACTAAAATTACAAACTTTTGTCATTTTATTATTCCACCAATAAATTTATATTCTCTATATATAGCTCTAACATACGTACATATGTAAATATGTGCAATAACGTTTTCGAATATAGAATTAAAAAACTATTATCCTTGTTAAAAAAAAAAGAAACCAAAAATAAAAGAAAAAATTTATTTAACTTTTAGTTTTTCTTGATTTTTTTTTTTGCAGAAAATATTTTGCTAGTACGAGTAGTATGGTCCTTGTAATCTCTCCTACATCTCTACTATAAAAAAAAAGGAAGATAAAGTTTTTTTTCGACTCATTACAATATTTTCTAACTTTTCCAACATTTTATGTAATTTAACTTTATCTATGTACAAATATGTACTCACGTATCACATATATATCACATATACATATGTATGCAAAAATATGAAATGTTGCAGTTAAGTTTCCTATTATCCTTCTTTTTATTTCTGCCAACATCATCATTAAAAAATTTTTTACATTATAAAAAGAGAAAAAAAACAAAAAACTTACACCAAAAATTATTCCTAAAAATCTCTGCTGCTCTAAGCATCTCAAACTTAACAATATCTCCGTATATACATAAGTATGTACATCCACATATATGTATACATTGAGGGTTTCAGTAGAAAAGTAACAAATGCATAATTATTGTTATAGAAACAACAGAGAAACTATATACATATATATATGTAAAGAGTAAAAGTTTTGTCAGCTTATTTTATATGGCTTAAAAATCTCAAATGACTCAACTAAACAAACATTATATATGCAACATAATAATGCGGTACTATATACTATTATGTCTCCTTATATAATTATAAATTCGTTTATGCTGTTGTGTATTACATAATGCACACCCAAAAATTTCATACAGCACGTTTACGTTCAATACTCTTGCAATATGCACATAGTTACATATGTATGTATATGAAATTTGAATCATCAAAATTATTGTGCTGAGATAATCGTAAATGCGAATTATATTGCAAAACTTAATATACATACATGTTCCATATATACTTAAACTAAAAAGCAAAAAATTTATAATTTTCCTCTACGAGGATCTTTTTTTTTACAATATGTTATTAATTTTTTTTTTTATTTTATACATTCTTCAATATTTAATATTTATATATATATGAAAAAATATTCACAATATTACCACAACTTAAAACATATTATGAATTTTAATAATAACGATATAAAATGGATCAAGGTTGCCGAACTTTTTCAAAAAATACAAAATTATTGAATTTAATCATGTAACATTTTTATATTATTAAATTTAATTGAGCAATGCAATGAATTTTTGCTTTTTAATTTTAATTTTTTTTCTACATTTTTTCCCTACTTAATTATTATAAAACACGTACAAATTCCATTATAATTTTAAGAGCTTAATGTATTTATAATTCAAATTTCCAAAAAAATTTGGAGGACATTTTAATGTTATATGTTAAGCGTTAAGAAGATTAATGAAAATTTTCACTTAATTAAAAATTTTCATTAAAATAGTTTATTTTATTAATTCCAAGCAGGCTTAATCAAAATATTTGCATTCAATCAGAATGACACAGAAAATTTTGTTTTGAATTTGTTTAACTTTAAAAAAACTGTTTATTCTATTAAATTAAAGATCGAAAGTGTTCATTATTCAATATTTTTTAGGCTATAATAGTTTGTAATTCAAAATAGTGTCGTAAAATTCCATTATTATTTATCAAAATTTTGTTGCATCATTGTCCATTACAATGGAATCGGTTTTATGGTACAATAACATTTGTTTAATTTAAATTTGGCTGAGTACGCGCCAATGATGAATTGCTTGAATCCAGGAATATAAAATTAATATTCAAGTTGTTCGTGTGCAGACCGAACGTTAAACCTTTAATAATTAATAAAAACTATTAAAAAATTAGTCAAAGCATTTTAAACAATTAATTTATAATATGAGAGCATTAACAGCTTATGATGATGATGCTCATAAATTAATCATCATCATCACAAATTAAAGAAAGAAAATCTATAAGAGAAGATATGAAGAGTATTTTATGATTACATATTTTACTGCAACAAAAATTATATTATTTTCTTCTATATTATAAATGTAGAATTATAATAGGCAACATTTCCCTCTTATATAGAACATTTTTCATAACAATTTGAATTTAAGGAGAAATAATGGAAAAAAATTAAGGAAGGTATCAGGTCAGGGTTATTTTCATCTTAAAAATTTATATTATTATACAAAATATTTACACAGAAATAAATTCAAATTAATTTTTGTATTAGTGGGGACATGATTGAATTCATAAAATGAAATAAAAATTTCTTCAAAAATTAAACCGGAAAATTTAGTCTTTCAGTCGTCGAATAAAGCTATTTATATTGTATGTTAAGTATACGTATATTGAGATTTTATGGCCAATATTCTTTACTTTTCTACTTGAACATGCAAAATACGCTTACTGGTTACATGTAATTTCTATTAAGACAGTAAATAACAACTTCCTTTCTCAACAAAATTTTAAAATTTTTTTTTTGTGGTAACTCTATAATAATGTAGTATACACAAAATAAATAAATTTTCTAATTGCATAACCCTTATATATAAATAATAAATTTCATCAAATAAGTACATTTTAATTGGAAAAAATTTCAAAAAAAAAAGCAAATAATAAAATACTTACATAAAATAGTATGAGGCAAAAATTACATAAAAAAATTAAATATAAAATTTTCAGCTAATTATCATTCCCATGGGTTTAACCTAATAAAGAGCAAAAACAAAGAAAAAGGATAAAAATGAAACTCATTAGTGAAAAGGATTCAATTTTTCATTTAGCATTTAAAAGATATGAATATCCCTGTGTAATTCTTTTGCATATGTGATGTACATAATATAAATAAGGCTTCAAATTGCCTAGGGAAAAATGATTAACAAAAAGAGAAAAGTATTTTTTTTTATAATATAATATATTGTATGTGTACTTTGTACTTATAAAAAAATAATAAAAATAAAAAAAAAATAAAAAACAATTAGCCTCAGAAAATCGAGGTTCTTATTTTCTTTTACACTTTTGCTTTTATACAATTGTTTTGCAAGGGAGTACGCAGTAAGTAGGTTTTGTTTTAAAGTGAAAATATTAAATATAACAATTATTTATATGGTTGGGTTTTCATTTTTGTATTATTCTTGTTTTTATTCTGTTTGTTGTTGTTGTATTAAACATAATTACATAAAACATATTTTGAGGGTTTTGCCTCCATTTGTATGCTATGTATATATGTAAATATTACTGTACTCTATATATATACAAAAAAAATAAAAATTGGTGTTAAGAGATATTGCACTCTTATTTTTATTGTTCTTGTTATTATTGTTATTGTTATGATACTAGGTTATTTTAAATTTGACCCGAAAAATTTGATAGAGAGAAAAAATAATTTTTTGCTTTATGGTTGTTTTTTTGTATACCTAAATTTTTAGTTGAAAATTATTAAAAAGGATCACAAATTATTAATAATCTCAACCTCAATTCATTTATTCATACATAATTCGTTTGTTTTTTTGTTTTAATTTTTTACCCTCTCTTTTTTAATTAACATTTGGATTTTTATTTATTGATTTATAATGGTTAATTGTTGAATGATATTACTATTAGTTATTTTTTAAATTGGTTTTTTAAACTAAAGTAATATTAAAGAATTTTATGATTAAAAGGGAAAGAAATTTTTTAAATTGAATTTTAGAAAGTATTTGGAATATCAAAAATATTCTGAAACTGCAACTTTGTGGCATTTAAGCAAAAAAAAATTTCATTGATTTATCTAATTTTGAATGACAAATAATTGATTTAGTACAGTAATAATTGGCACAGTTTTCAAACTGTTATATAGAATAGCAAAAAAATCTAAATACACTTATAGATAGTCTCTAATTGAATAAATATGATTAACATAACATTTTTGTAACAACTTAGAGTAATATCATCATAATTTAGAATCTCAAATACAAAAATAACTTTAATAATAACATGTGCCGGTATACAAATTTAATATAATTGTATCATAATTGCACGCATTTAATTCGAAATATGTATAATGTCTAAATGAAATAATATTCCATGAAATTCATATTTACATTGTAACCTTGTCTTACAATATTCCTTAAACATATTGTAGTGCATTACATAAAAATAAACTGAATAAATAAAAGAGAATAAAAAAAGTACGGTAGAAAAAAAAACAATAATTTAATTACATTTAACTACATTTTAACTACCATTTTATATATGAGTCATTCAATCGAAATTTACTCTCATACAATATATAAGTTTACACATATAAAAAAGTATAATAAAGGCCATATGCCATTTAAAATTCCTTCAAGTAATTATTTATCAACATGGATTATGTATAATGAGAATATAAGGAATTTTAACTTTAAAAGGTTCCAATATTATGCATGTAAAGAAATTAAGCAGTAAATTATAAGAAAAACAATTGATTTCAATGAATAAGTATGTTGTACCTATTTTATCCTTGATGCATATAACAACCTGGAAATGACTTTTTTTTATATGAAAACACGAAAACTATTTTTAAAGGTCACCTTTTTAAAATATAAGCGGCTAAATTCTCTTGCACATATAACTATACTATTTGTTTTTTTTTCTCTTTCAATTCAACTGTAAGTCATTTTTAGTTCTTTATCATTTAATGTACTTTGCAGCTTTTTCAAATTCTTTTCTTTCATATGGTTAACAGTACTGTGCCATAATAAGTTTTGACTAACACATTTTTCCTACTGAAAATAATTTGTTAACAATGTCGTTGTGCAGGACATAAATATGTTATAAATATAAATGGAAACATATTATAAAGCCCAAAATAGTTCGAAAAGGAGAGCAAAAAGCAAGACTGTCGCCTATTATTTTTTTATTTGTTTATATGTTTGTTACCTTTCCTGTTTTACAATTCATTAGTATCGAATTCCAGATACCCAATATACGTATATATCTAAAAAACTACTACTACGGAAGCTGAGATAACACAATTCGTAATAAGAAAATTAACCTCCACATAGACAGTGTTTATAAAATTCCAATAGTTCTTACGAGAGAAAAACGGATTCTATCATATTATGTCTCAAAAATATGGTAATGCACTGTTCAAATATAACAAAAAATCAAGTAAAGTAAGAAAGTATTAAATTTGTCCGGAGTTTCTCGATTCTTCACATTTTATTTGTATTTTCGGTATTAAATTGTTTCAAAACGCAAATGTTCGTGACCAAATTTGATTTAAGAATTTATTTGAAGTCGTTTTAATGTGATTTTTCCTTTGATTATTTAAATAATAAAATTTGTAAAAAAAAAAATAAAAAGGTAATCCAAAAATACCAAAAAAATGGAATGAATTTAATTTTTCGTTTTTCTAACAATTTCGTCCTTTCTTTCCTGTTCTCTTATTGTGATTTTCATTTTTTTTTTTTCACTCCTATCAATTTTGATTTTTCACTTTAACATACACAAGAAAAAAAAGCGAGTTATGAGATTTCTTTTTCTTTTTTTTTTTGTTGTTATAAAATTACAAAAATATCTGAAAAATATTTCTGACTTATTTTTCTTATTGATTTTTTTTTCACTCAATTAAATAATTTAATATACATACATACATGTATAAAAAAAATTGTAAATCAAAAATGTTTGGGTTTCGTCCTTTTGTTTGTTAACGTCATTTCTAATGGCTTTTAAAATTTATTAGTTTGATTTCATATTGAAGTTAATGTAAGAGAAAAATTGGCATTGAAATGTACTGAATTTCTTCTCTCTAAATTTTTTACCAAAAATGTCAATAAAATTTCGGAAACAACTTGAAATCGATCAAGTGTCAAAAAACAATCCAAAAATATCCAAACCAAAGGAATTTTCTTTTAGAACAAATTATTATATTTATAGCTTAATCGCAGTGACAGCTCATTATGACGTCAAATGATCGTTTTTAACTGAACGTGTTATGAATAAGCCACTTACCGAAATTCCAGTTAATTTATATCTCAATTTTATAGGAAAATATTGGTTGGGTTTGTATTTTGAAATTATTTTTAAATTTTCTTTTAGAAATTTAAGTTAATATTTTCATTACTCTATACTATAGCACCTTTTTTATTGTATGGGGAAAGGAGGGGCATCTTTTCTATTGTATATAGTAATGGGAAATCTAATTAGGCACATTATGGGATTTTTTAAGTGATAAGAACATTTTTTAAAATAAATTGTGCATTACTATTTGCTTTTTCATAAATGTGAATGACGGGCAATTTATCGAATTTATTTTAAATTATTAAAAAATTTTTTATGCAATTACATATACAGGGTGTTCCACACAAGGTGGCAAACAATTTCATGAATTATTCTTTCGTAAGGGGGTGCATTTTTCACATTTTTTCTAAACTAATTGATTGTAAGACCGAAAAGTAAACAATTAAGTGTGAAGCAAAGCCCACAAGGTTGCTCAATGTCGCATGATTCCGAAGTGATACACCTTTAATTATATGCAGGAAAAATCTGGTACATTATTTTTCAGTAAGCTCGAAAACGTGAATTCTAATTCAATGTTTTTTCTCAATCGGCGAATTAAAAACTAAAATTCAATTTAATGAGGCTAAAATAAAAAAAAAAACTTGAAATATTTTTGTATTATTGCGCGTAGGCATACAAATAGGAGTACATACTAACAATAGATTGTAGAACATACTCACAATAGACTGTAGAAAGATTATATATAAAATCGAAATTTTTTAATAAAGTTGGGTCAAACCTATGGTTTGTATTGTAGCACTTTTCCCTTCAAAAAGTGGAAATTCTGCTTTTCACATTATTAAAATTATTTTCATTCATATACACAACTATTTCTTAGATTGCATATATTTAGGATTTAGGATTTATGCAGTCTTTGAACTAAAGCAAAAATTAATACAAAGTGGGGTTAACATAATGCTCGATTTTAAGGTTTGATTGTGTGAGTTAAGAAAAATAAATATATTTTTTAATGTCATGGAATTTACCGTTAGCTTTTTGTGTTTATAGAAATTTGAAAAAGCTTGCGGTTTCGGAAATATAAGTTGTCAAAAATTCAAATTTTACTAATTTCAAGAGGCGATAACTTGAGAGGGGGTAGAGATTTTCAAATCAAGCTACATTCAAATCAAGGTTCTACAAGCTGCGGTCTAGAAAAAAAAACGAAATAAAAAATTTGGAAAAAAAGGACTTTAGATAACGGTTAATTTGAACGGCCATTTTGTTTTTCTAAAGTTTAACTATAGTATACTACGCTAGGGGACTGCCTTTCTGCGTTTGCAAAATTTCAAAAATGCTTATGGTTTTATTGTAACAAACAGTTAAAAAAGGCAATTTTTAGGGTTTTTGGGGGGTAAAACTTCTAGAGGGGGGGAGATAGGTAAAAATTTTGTTCTACGGAAATAAGTTTCTAGCAAAGATCTATGTACGTATTAAATTTCAGCTTTCTATCCTTAAGGGTGTAGAAGTTTTGTAAACACAAAAAGACGGAGGGACGGACAGAGTGAAACTAGTAAGCACATTTTTTCAAACATTTTTTGGAAAAGTCCTAAAAACCAAAGAAAATACGATAAAAAAGACGAATTTGTAATTCAAAAATTTTGTATTCAAAAGGTTATACTTCGAGTTTTAATGGGTTAATCAAGATGTCTGCGACTTTTCATCTCACATAATAAACTGCGATAACATAATTCATAAGATATAATTTACAAAAACCTATTACGTATGTATACATACATATAAAATTTATAAAATATTTCGAATGTATAACAGAAGGAAGATTTTAAGTATAAATCCTTGCAAATCTTTCAAGGCACTTATAGTTAGAAACATATTTTATACAAACATATACAAATACAATGTTGAAAAAACTTTTGCTTTACAATGTGTTACAAAAAAATATATTTTTTGACTTTCCATTCCCTTTAAAAAAATTGTTAAAATCAAAAATATTGTTAAAAGAAAAAAGAAAAATTTTATCAGATATAAGAATCGGAGACGACATATGTACATATCTAAATAGTATACTTATTAATCGCACACACACATACGTCATAATAATATTATACGTAATGTCTACGTAATTTATATGTACATTTCCCTATACATACATACATATATATATACACTCTATATATTATATATGTATATAAATGAGTGTGTATGTAATATAAAAGTTATTAAAAATAATTTTAATCTGCAAAAATTTTAAGTATACATCTGATACCTTTAAAAGTAATCTACAAATAACAAGAAAAAAAATGAATCCTTTTAAGAATCCTTTTTTACTTTAACTTGCTTTATTTCATTTAATTTTTTACTTTTTTATATCTACTATAACTTTATGTGAAAATAATATGGTACTTGATTTATCGAAAGACCATTAATAGCCCTTTTTTTGTATTTTATTCTTGTTTCAGAACTCTTTTTATTTTTTCAATCCTCTCCCACCCCATAACATGTATTCGGATTAATAATCATTGTCATCATCATAAAAACCATCATCATCATCATCATTATTATATGTATCAAAAGTTATTGTATCTACATGTATACATTCAAATACACAAATATGTATATTAATAATACACGATTAACTGTACATATTTATAAAACAAATAAAAAAGGAAAGGAAAACATAAACAAAAAAAGAAAAAACAAGATAAAAAAAATATTTTCTTATAATACATGTACCTTAATCCTTTCAAAGGTAAAATAATATTTTCAGAATATACAAAATGTGTGGAGGCATCTATTAAGTGTAGGGAAAATAAAACCATATACATATATTTGTATATATGTATATAAAATAGCCCAAAGTTATTTTGCTTAGTAAAAACTAAAAATGGAGTTAAAAAAAAAACACTTTTAAATTATAGATGTACGAGTATAAGAAAAGGATAAAAAGAATAAGGTTAATAATAATTCTAGAGTTCTTGTGATTGCGGTAAATGTTTTAGAATCTGAAATGAAAGCATTGAAATTATGATTTAATGAATTTAAAAATCTTTTTTGTCACACAAAAATTCAAATTAAAATTTTGAATTTAAAAATGAATTTCATTCGACATAATTACTAACCGGTGGGTTTTATTTAACGAAGTAGGCAATTTAATGATTAAATTGTTAGCAAAATATTTTGCTTACAAACAAGGCATAAGATTTTAAGGGACAAATTGTTTAAATCAAACATTGCTCAATTCTTGTGTTGGGTAGCATTTCTAATAAATATTTTTGCTTTTGCAATATCCTTTAATTTTTTCCTATTCGAACTAAAATAACAGGAGTAAATTTAATTAACAAACATAGTTTGCTGTGGCTAAACCATAGAAACGTACATACATATGTTTAATTAACAAATTGCAAGGGTTTATGAAAAATCAAAATATGTATGTATGTATGTAATTACAGAATATCTAAATTTATTAAGCATAAATATTTTATTTTAATTTTACGATTTCTCAAAAATTAATTTTGAATTTCATATTTAGAAAATTTTTTGTCACACTAATATCAAAAAAATACTGCTATACTTCTCCTGCAATCAGAATATTATTTGAACTCATAAAATTCAAAACCAAATTAAAATAAAAAAAATAATCAAGGTTAAAGCATCTTTCAACTTTAAAATCCTTTACTCTTGTAATTTATTATTGTAGAAAATGTATAAAATATACCCTTTAGCAACAGACAGAAAGATTGAAAATCATAATTTAGAATATTGTTCGCAATTCTATAATTTTCAAAGAAATTAAGTTAAAAGTATCGATTGAAATTAAGATAAATGGAATAGAGATTAAAAAAAAATAAGAAGAAAGTAAAATGGCTGTTTTTTTGTTTATTTCCTTTTTTTTGGATAAATACGTAACATTTAATATAGATAAAAACCTCTGACCCTTTGTCAGACCAGGTTATCATTTAAATGATCTTGTGATATATGATTAAGGGTATTAAATATTTTTTTTTGTTTCTTCTTTTTTTTTGTTTCCTCTCTCTATTCTTGCATCCTTTTAGTTTTCTATGTCTATTTGAATTTTTTTTCTTGCAGATGTTATTTTCCACGTTTATTATTATATGTGTGTATGTAAAAGTTTATGTAGATTGAAAAGTTTTAAAATAATAAAAATGTTTTAATTTTTAAATTTATATTTTATGTATATATTTTGAGTGGCATAAATTTAGTTGAAAATCATCACTGAAGACAACCTTGTTACGGATTTTGACATGCTATTTTCTACAAAATTTGTTTGTATGTAGTTCATACAGTTTATTTGTTTTCTAATCTAACCGATCTTGTACACCTAAATTCAGCGTTAACTTTTGGAAATATCGTAAATTCAGAAATTTTTAAAATAGAGTGAGAAATTTTTTATATTAAACGACTGAGAGAACATTTTAATTATAAATTTGTTATACAGAATAATTATGATTGTCAAACCTTAAAACTACATACATATACATATATGAAATTATGAATGCATAAATTAACAAAAAAGAGCAAATAAAATCATAAAGGAACCTTTTTGTCTATAATATTTTTATTCAACTTGTAATTATTTCTTGATTTTATAAATTTTTTTTCTTGCAAAATAAATTAATTTTCAAAATTTAAAAATCCTTAAATTCACACTTTTATAAATTGTTCATGATTACCGCAAGTTTTTGATGTCTTTGTATATTCGTTTTTTTTTTTTTGTAAATTATTATACTTTAACATGCAAATGTAATAAATAAAAAAAAAATTTTATTATATGCAATAATATAAAATTTCAATGCATGCATATTTTTACATAAAAAAAATAAAGTGCAGCATTACATTAAAAAATCAATTGTATGAAAACCTCGCACTTTTGCAACATGTTATCCTTTTAAATTTTTAGTTCGCTACAAAATTTACTGTATTTAATATAGGTAAAAATTTATAACTGTATATGTAGTACATGTTTAACACATTTGACGATTGAAAATATTAATGTAAGTACATTATTCACAAAATTTGGGAATTTGTAAACTTTATGTTTTGCAAGAATTCCCAAAGAACGTTTACTCTCTTTTTTTTCAAAATTTTATTGTAAAAATCTCAAAGCTGTATTAAATTCGATTTTGCTTAAAATATTTTTAACAGAACTTTAAACCTCCGAATAATTAATTATTCCAGGCATCAATAAATTTTTATCAAAATGGAAAACAATCCATGAGAGTTCTAATGCAATGATAACATTATACTTGCATTTTTAGTTTATTTTATGCCCAACTTTTAAATACAAAACTAACATAATCAAAAATTAAATAAAATTTATAATTAAAAACTGAAAAAAAAGGAACTTTTTACAAAAATGATTCTCTTTCTCTTAAGTACTCCAGACAAGGACTTTGAATGTTAAAATTATGTACGTCTACATAAACACATGTAGGCGTGCCTCTATATAACCATTTTTAAAACAAAAATTCTCTATAAAAAAATAAATTAAATTCAAAAATAATACGGAATGGAAAAAATTTTCTATAAATGACATAAAGGAATTGAACAATTCAATTAACATTTTTTTTGTTGTTGATCAAATTTCAAAATTTTAAGTTTATTTAAAAGTACAAATAATTAAGGACAAAGAAATATAATACATATAGAAAATTATATATTTTTCCTTGTCCATTGCAAATAATCTATAAAATTTTCAAATAAACATCAAGTTCAATTATAATAGTAAAGGAAACAAAAGATAAGAAGAAATTTTGAAATTTCTAAAAATTTTTGAAAAACTTCATTCGAATTCATTTGCTTTTAACAAAAGAATTCCCTTTTAAATGTAAATGTACATAAAATTTAAACTAAAAATCAAAAGGAAAAAAAAACACAATTTTTTAACCCATTGCGTATACTACAGGCATTGTTTACGTCAAAAATAATTCGAAAAATTCTCGATAATGGTATGTAAAATATAAAAAATTGGTAATTTTATTGCTTTCAAAAACAATTGAATTTATTAATTTTAATTTAAAATTTATTTGCTATTAAAATTGAAGAATAAAATCATTCTGTATAACATTCTAGTGTTTGGTCATTCTGCATTGAATGAGTATAGTCTTACTTACTTAGTATTGAATGTACAGTGTCCTCGAATTTTCAAATTTTTGAGCTCTAATTATTTTTTTTAAATCTATTTCGTACTCAAATCATTTGGGAATCAATATTTGATTATTAATATACAACATTAAAATAATTTCATGTACATAAATATTATAAATTAATTTTAAAACATACACTTTTTTTTTCAATTTTTAATCAAATTCCAAGTGAAAATTATTATTAAAAAGCGTATATATGCACAAAAAAAACCACAATTTATTTTACGTGATTTTATTTCAAAATATTGTAAAACTATTATTGTGGTCAAATATCACCAACGTATACCATACGCCTATGTTAAATATTATACAATCACGAATGAAAATGAAATGACCAAAAACAGTACCACAACATATTAAATTTTCTCTTGAATTTTTAATAAATTAAATAGAAAACTCTAGTCTTAAATTGTTTTCATTATGCATTCTAAAATATTTTTTTTTCTCATTATTATTTCAATTATGAAAATAATAATGAGACCTCATAGATTACATAACAAAAATTATAAAAAAAAAAATGAAATGAAAAAAAGGACCTCTAAGTAAATTAAATTGCAGTATTCTTTTCATATAAATTTACCAAAATCCTTAGAAATTAAATTAACTTTTGTTTTCAATTTATTTTATTTTGTTATTTAAGAATAAAAAATGATGTGATCAACACATAATCTATCGCAGCCTACATTTTCCATTCTTGTTAGTCAAGCGAAAAATATTGATTAAAGATAGTAATATTCCTTAATCAATATTTAAAATAGATTTTAGATTTATTAGATTTTTGCACATGTCTTTTGGAAATTAACTAAATCTAAATAATAATTTTGAATTCTAAATTTTTCAACCTGATTTTTACGAATAAAACGAAACTAAAGTTTTATTCAAAAATTATTCTATTGGAATTCACAATTCCATAAAACCTTCTGATTTCTTCAAAAATCTTAAAAATCTCTTTTACTAAGAATTAATGCTGAATTTTGAGCGGAGCAAATGCGAATACAACTTCAATGCAAAGACGATACACTCCTTATCTTATTTAATACGGACAGTGATTATAATGTAAAGAGATTAAAACCAATTTGCTTTTCTAAAACATACTTAAAAAAAAGATTTTCTTTTTTTTACTATAACCATACGTACACGTTACTTAATATATACTTATAATGTTACTAAGCAGGTGCCTATCATATAAAATATCCTACATGGATGTATGTGAAAATTTTGCTCTACTTTTATAGTAAATTTAATTTTTCCTAAAGTAAAACCAAGAGATATTCCTGTCTTAATACACTTTACTCTTTGTTTTCCAAATAAAAAATTTTATTCTATTGTTAAATTGCATTTTCTATTTTACTTTTTTAAATAATTACTCACATGTACAATGCAGCTCTTATAGCTGTTATACATAAGTTACATACATTTAATGCAATGCGTTTGTGTGAAACAAAGGAAAACAAAAGATAAAAATTTCTCTTCACTTCAACACTTTCATGGTTCCAAAAAATTTTTGTATTTTGAAACCAAAGAATTTCAAAAGATTTTCAAACAACAAAATGAGAATTGTAAATTTTTCTTTACAATTTTAAAAAAACCAATTGAATTAGGTTCTTCTTCAGAATTTTTTAAAAAGATGTAATATATAATTGAGGAATGCTAAATACTGCAATGTTGTTCTCTTCCATTATGGTTTTAAGTTTCAAGAGGACTTACAAAATAATCATTTTATATAGATAATGAAATTTGAATAAATTTTAAATTTAAATTACTTTAAAATATTTGAGCATTTAAGCATTAATATGTTTTTCAATTAAAAGAAAATTGGAAATACATATAACATGTTACTTTTTAGCACTTTTCCAAAAAATTTTTGAAAAAAAGTGCTTATTAGTTTCGCTCTGTCCGTCCGTCCGTCCGTCCGTCCGTCCGTCTGTCCGCGTGTCTGTTTACAAAACTTCTACACCCTTGAAGATAGAAAGCTGAAATTTTGTATGTACATAGAACTTTACTAAAAATTTATTTTCGTAGAACAAAATTTTTACCTATCTCCCCCCCTCTAGAGGTTATACCCCCCCAAAACCCTAAAAATGGCCTTTTTTAACTATTTGTTGCAATGAAACCATAAGCATTTTTGAAATTTTGCAAACGCATAAAGACAGCGGCTTGTTTCCCCTAGCGCGTTATACTATAGTTAAAATTTATAAAAACAAAATGGCCGTTAAAATTTACCGTTATCTAAAGTCAGTTTTTTCTATATTTTTGATTTCGTTTTTCTTCTAGACCCCAGCATGTAGAAGCTTGAAATTTTAGGGGCTCTTAGACATTAACAAAAAGTTTATTTCGTTAAAAGAAAATTTTTTTCCATCTCCGCCCCTTCTTAAGTTATCGCCTCTTGAAATTTGTAAAATTTGAATTTTTGACACCTTATATTTCCGAAACCGCAAGCTTTTTCAAATTTCTATAAACAGAAAAAGCTAACGGTAAATTCAATGACATTAAAATATATAATTATTTTTCTTAACTCACACAATTAACCCTTAAAATCGAGCAATATGTTAACCCCTCTTTATAATAATTTTCGCTTTATTTAAAAGACTGCATAAATCGTTCATCCTAAATATATGCAACCCTAGAAATAGCTTTGAATATGAATGAAAATAATTTAAATAATGTGATAAGTATACATAGACTGTATTTAAAAGCTGAATTTTCACTTGTTGAAGGGAAAAGTGCTACAATACAAACCATTGGTTTGACCCAACTTTATTATTTACCTTTTTCAGCTCTTATTCTTCCCTAAAATTTTTAACCTTGCAGAATACCGTTGCAATTTTGAGGGAACATAGCAATGTGGCAAGTAAGAAACAAACGAAAACATCGATCATTTTAAGCAATAACAAAGAAATCGGCAAAAATTAGTTTTTGAGAACTCAAACATAATACATACACAGGTTAAGTTAAATATTCCTTGTAATTTTTCTGTTTCCTAAGCAAGCCAATGTTTATTTTATGAAATTTCGTCCTATTTCGACGTGGTTGTATCATAAAATTTGCATTAACAAAATTTTGGTTGGTTTTCTTTCTTAGAGTTTATCAAATACGTAGAACTTTTAAAAATCTGTTAAATTAGATCATTTTAGACTACTTTTTTTCTTGTTCTTGATTTACAGATATTCTTATGTGAATTTGATTTACAGAAATTAGACAGTTACTAAAATTAAAGGTAGCAAATTACTTCAAGAATCGAATTTTCCAACCCAATATAATTCCGTTTATTTTCGGAACAACTTTTCCACTCTTACTCGGCGTACTCATATTTTGTGAAATTAATGTTTGCCAGTCCTTTTAATAATAAAATAAATTCGGCACTTTTCGGTTATCAAAGATTTCAAAATATTGAAAGTAATCTACTTTAATTTAAAATTTTCATAAATATCTCAAATTTGTTTTGAATTGAAATAAATAAAATACATAAACTTATATGTGTATGTGTGTATAATGAGTAGAAAATCAATAAAAATAATTGAAAATTAAAAACTAAATTTTGATTTTAAAGGAATAAATCTGTGTATTTATTTTATTTTTAGGCAACTATACAAACATACATTTAAATAATACGTAATTATGTACACATATTTTATATTTGCAGGCACAATAAATTGATTTTGATTGATTATGTTTTATTTATTTAAGAAGAAAAAAAAACAAATAAATGAAAAATATTCGACAAAAACATGATTTTAGTAAAATAAATATAAATAAAATTATAATTTTTTTTGTGTATGTACAAACACAATACTCTACCACCACGACCACTAGCACCACCACCACTACCACCATTGCAATCATATTCACTTCATTTCCCTTCTTATCTTTTATTTTATTAATTATTTTCAATTTAATATTTAGAATTTTCATTTCAATTCTACAAGTATAATCCTCCGTACACAGAAATATAGAAATAAATTTTGTGAAATAAAAATCGATAAACGCATTTATTATTTACCTTTATCATAATAAAACTATAACATAATAGTTAAAATTTAAGGAATGAGTTGAAAAATAAATTAATAAAAAAATAACAAAAAAAAAAAAATTTATTTTACCTTTTTTTTAATGTTTTTCATTTAGACCATTTATTTTAACAGTTTTAGCCTTGATTTGTACATGTTTATATTGCAGTTGTGTTGTAGGTGTAAAATAAATGAACTGACATAAGTATATGAAATCAATAAATCAGCTACAATATACTATTATTATAGTTAAATTTACAATGGCATATTTATAGGACGACACAACGTATACCTTAATAATAAGGTGCACAATATAGTGTACACAATGTAATATAAATACTATATACATTGTATGTATACATAATATACATAATGTATATAAATAATGTTTTGTATTACTTCATATAAAATATTATATTATTTCATTTCATTGAATTCTATTCAGTACATGAAAACAAAAAATTAAAAATTCTATCCATAGGACATATAGAAATTCTATATAATGTACAGTGTACCCAAAAAAAAAAAGGACAATAGAAAGATCTTTTATTTCATTATTATTTTTATTTTCTTTGTTTTAGGAGTATTTCAATTTATTATTAAAAATTTTGCTTTGTTATTTTGATAGAAAAAGAAAATATACAATAGACTTCAGTTATTTATGAAGTTATTCTAGACTTACTTATATGTATATAAAAAGTCATACGCATATGTTTAATACACCTATGATACAGACATATTTTATATTAAATAAAGATAATTTCTACATACAATTCCAGAAAGATACATAGATGATGCAAACAACAAAATTAATCCCAAGACAGAAATATTCAAAAATTTTTTTTTGTAGACTGGAGCCACTACATTAAGTTACTCTATAGGTCTATATACTAAGCTTTGAATTCAAAATTTGTTTTAAAAATATTTATATCAGTTTTAAAATCGTTAACTAAATTTATTACAATGTTCTTGGGTATCTACTGCGTAAAAATATTGTTAATAAATTTTAATAAATGAACGCATGTTAACCTTTCCTAGGGCAATAAAAAAAATTTTATATTGGTGATCCTATAAAAACATTAATTCTAATATTGTGAACATGGAGCGATTTTTTTTGTTTTATTTTAGTTTTTGTTTTATTTTCGCTTTTGTTTATTTATTTTTTTTTAATAATGTAAAAAAAAAACAAGGAAAACAATATGAAAATGTTTTATAAAACTTTCATAATTGTTTTCAAAAATTTTCCATTTATTAAATTTTGTTTTTTTTTGTTTGTTATCAACTATCTTTAGTAGGGTATTGCGATGAGATGGGTGTGCATCATTTCGATTAAGCAATTTTTCACTTACGTAGCCTGAGGCTCCAAACCTGTCCTCGAATGAGGGCCAGTGATACGTCTATCAGAATTATGTTCCTTGAGGCTTTGAAACTTTTACCCTTAAATCACCATTTTCTCGAGAGGTTGCAAAAAGACGGAGGAAAATAAAATAAAGTTGGGTCAAAACAATGATGTATAAAGTAGCACTTTTCCCTTTATCAGGTGAAAATCCTACTTTAATTTACTTTCATTCGTATAGAAAAATATATCAATTTATTGCACACACTTGGTATAGGCAATAGACCCTCAAATGAGTAGACAAAACTTTTGTATGGGGACGATGTTTAGCAAGTTTAGAATTACAGGAGCTTAAAGTAAATCGCGACTGATTTTTTTATTTTTGAAATTTTAAGTACAACTTAGTGCCTGTGCAAGACGGGCACAATAATAAATATGATTGGCAATACCTCAGAATAAGGGCTTTCTCAAGAATATCTACACTTTTTATAATCTGTTCAAATTTCGGAATCACATGGCTTTAAAGTTCGCAAAATTTAAAATTTTAACTTTTCGTTTTTAAAAATTATTAATTTTCTAAATGACGTAACATTCGAGCTTTCTTCAATTTTAGCACATGTGGCAACTTTGTCAACTAAGGTTAAATTTGGTATATAAGTCCTCTAGGCATCTGATCTGGTTTAAGAGTTATTGAGAACGTTATTTGCAAATGTTATTTTGTATTAAATTTTTTCCTTTTATGATTTAGAAAAATGTTCAACAAGTGTTCGAACTCTCTTTTCTGTTAAACTTAACAACTGAGTTTCCCTTACATTTGCAAAAATTAATGACCCAGAGAATATCAGATGATGCCTTTCATTGACACAGCCATGTCAGTCAGATTTGATTTCAGCAATTTTTTGAATGGCAAGACGTTTACCGTTATCTTTCTGCTTTTATAGAAATTTGAAAAAGCTTGCAGTTTCGGAAATATAAGTTCCCAAAACCAAAACCAAAAACAAAAGAGGACCAAAATGAAAACTTAAATTTCTTTTTTATTGAAAACAGAAATTTTTCTCTTCTTCTCTTCCAACCTGCATTCAATATATTAAAATATAAAAATAGTATGAGAGTAAAATAGGAAAGGCAAATGCAAAACCATATTTTATAGGTTTGGTCCACATGAATAAATTTTGAATTTTTTTTTTCTTTGTTATGAATTCCTTTTTGTTTGACAATCAAACAATTTTCGATTGTTTTTTCAATAAAAACAGTGATAATCGATTACGTATATTTCAGATGCATTCGATTTCTTTTATGTGGTGTGGTCTACTGTGGTGTGAATGAGTATTGATAGAAATATTTATAAACTTGCAAGTATAAATATTTAGCAAACACCATAAAATAGGTAATCATATACAGATATGGACAATAATTTGTTAAATTACAATATGTAAAAGTAAATTTGAATTTGACAACATACAACTCATCAAATTTTAAAACAAATGTGATGAGTTGTATGTTTTAATAAATGGGATTTGAAAATAAAATAATTAAAAAAATTCTTTTAAGTTGAAATTTCTAGAGATGAAAAAATACTAAAGTCGAAATGCATAATTTTGAATTTCTTCGGTACATTTGGAAACTGATATATGAAAACATACACAGTATACATAATTAGGTACTTCAATTAATTCCCATGTCTAAATTTTTTACTAAAATAAATGCGAATACTCATATTTAAACACACAACTAAAATTGGTTTGCTTTTAATTATTAAACATTTGTGCGATTATTTTATTCCCCATTCATCTTATTCAAATAAACAAAACGATATCAAATGAATCTACTTTTAAATTACTTCTACATACTTTTATTTAATAAAAATGTTCATACTTATTTATATAAATTATTTTATTAATTTATAAAATAATTTCTTTGATTAAGATTTTAATTGATTAAGATATTTAAAAAAAAATTAAATTAATTGCAGTGCGTATATTATGAAAGATTAGTTTATTAACGTATCCAAATATCGTAAATAATGTCGCCTTGAAGTTTTTTAATTAAAATAGTTTTTTTTTTTGTATTTACGGATAAATTATAAAATAGTTTTTTTTACAGATAAATTATATGCAACTGATAATGCAACTGATCATAATTTATATCAACTCTGTGACAGCCGTACGAATTGGTTGTTTTATAAGCGAACAAATATATTGTCATAGCTGACTATGGGACGGACTATAATTTTAAGTTGCCGTATTACCATATAATTTTATGTAAAATTTCAACAGTGTTATCTCAATACTTCCTAAATTATGACCAAACAACTATTGAGGATGTATAGCAGTTACATTAAGGAGTAAAGAAATTTCATTATTTGAACAATGTACAACAATGCATTTGCTTGTGCAAAATTGCCGAACGGACGAACGGTCGAACACACGGCCGGACGGTCGAACGGACAGACGGACAAACATCGTTAAATCGATTCAGAATTCGGCGCCGATCAATAACATACACTTATGTCTTTATCCCAGACTATTATTTCTTGCGAACATACGTTCGTACGGGTATAAAAACTTTACATCATCTACTTGAAATAAACACTTAACAAAATGTTTTTTGTTAAATTTTAAAAATTTATTTTAAAAATACAACTAAAAGCTGAACCAAATTTATATAGAATTTTATAATATTGAAAAAGAAAAAAGTTTAGGAGATCAAACATTTTCAAATAAAGAAATATTTACTAACGTACATAACAATATTGTGATTCTAGGTTTGACAATCTTAATATTATCTTCAAGAAAAACTCAAAAGTTTATTATCACAAATCAAACTGAAAAAAAATAATCCAATTTCATTTATCGTTAATGTTTTTATTTTGAATTCCTTTCACTTTCTTCCACATCAAAAATAGATTTCTATTCAAGTTCAATTTTATTTGAAAACTTGTTCTAAGTTGAAATAGTAAAAACACTTCATAATTGATACAAATTCATAATAATATAATTATGTATAAGACGTATACGAGTACATCTATAGATGCTCATACATTTAATATTTAAGCATGCTCATGCTATGAAATAATTTATTACAAATTAAGCTTTATATTATACGGTTGCAAGTCCATATATGCATATATATAATATGTCCATACGTATATATACATATATATAGCTAATTTAAACAGTAATTCACAATAATGTATTTAAACTTAGAATATTTGTAAAGCTCTTAATAAAACACTTTAAATTAAAAAATAAAATATACGTAATAAAAAAAAATGTTTGTTATTGTACAAGATACTTTAAATTTATCAAATATTTTCTCATTCTAAGAGAGAGTGCTTCTAATTCAATAATCATATAATCAAGTATTATATGTGACATTAAGATTTGAAAAATATCAAAGAAAATCATTTTAGAAGTTATATCTATACACAGGCCCGGTTCTGCTTTGTTCGACGCCCTACGCTATTTTCAAAGTGTGCCACCTTCCTTTCAAAGCAAAGACAATATGCAACATTGCACAATGAATCACTTTCTTATAACTTTATTATGCTGAAAAGGACTATCGTTTGATTTTTTGGACGGGGAGCAAAAATATTCAAAAAAGGGAGCCATTTTCAAAAAAGTGGAGCCAATTCCTATATTTCATAAAAAACAATTTACACAACTTGGATACTAGCTTTAAGATCAGAATTTGAATCCTAGCTTTTCGCATGAATACTTTTAAATAATTCTTTTGAATTTAAAATGCAGCTTACCATTTTAACATAAAAGGAGTTTCTCAATTTAGTTTTAATCAAATTAACAGAAGAAAATATCTTTTCGGCTGTGGCACTAAGTGCGCTATCTGAGGGAGCTTTGAGTAAATTTTTCAAGTTTTCAACAATATACTCGATCGACTTTTTTTTAGAAAACACGTAATGGATAAAATTCGAAAAAAATTTTTATTTTTTCAAATTTAAGCTTCTTTGTTCAATATTCAATGGCGGCCCAGTTTTCCGACGCCCAGTGCAAATGCGTAGCTTGCATATATGGTAGAGCCGTCGCTGCTTATACACTACTTAGAGCTTATTGATTGTTTTTAAGTCATTAGATATTTGCATATGAATGCATGAATACGTGAATGTGAATTTTAAATTAAAATAAGAATTGCAAATTAAGTAATAATTAAGTACGATAATAACACTTAAATACGATAATAACACATTTACATATATTATATTTATATATATCACATATATTTTCGGTATCTTTCCGACTCAATCACAAATATAACTGTATTAAATTCTACAATAAGTGGTTATTGAGTTATTGAATGTACCATTCTCTAACCGGCCTTTTATTAGATGATTTTACAAAATTATTTCACAATAGTGGATCATAACACTTACAGAAACGCGTAATACTATACTTTAATTATTGAAATTCTGTAATATTGTATTTGCAACTTAATTATTTTGAAAAACAATCATAAAATATTTATTATCAAACAATATAATAAATATATTAAAAAACGATAATTAATCAAAAATCAACATAAGAATTACTTTTGAAGTAATGCTCTCTTTTTAAATTGAATAAAATTTTGTGAATTTTAATTAAATATAATTAATTACAAAATAAATAATAATACTGTTAAATCTACTCGAATAACAATTAATAATTTGTAAATTAAATTTGGGTTTTTATAACAAATTATTATCCAGAAATTATTACACAAATAATGTCAAATATAACACTTAAGTTAAATTAATTACTTTGTGTGTTTTCATGAAATAATTTTATTTTTTGATAACTAATTATCAAGATCATTAATTATAATATTTATTAAACGAATTTAATTATTGTAATTTTTGTTCATTTTTAGCAATTTTTCAAAAATATTTTGAAACAATGTGCTTATTTGTTCACTCTGCTCGTCCGTTCATCCGTTCGAGAACATTTTTTCAAAATTTCTACACCCTTAAAGATCAGTTGAAATTAGATACATATATACATATAGTTATTTACTATAGAAACTTAATCTGTACATGAAAGTTTTTACCTATTCCCCATACTCTAAATGTTATAGCCACCCAAAACCCTACAAATGTCATTTTTTATTTATTGTATCAAAACTTCAAACATTTTCCAAGTTCTACAAGTGTAGAACAGTAGTCGCTGCCTTCTTCTACCGCGACATACCATATTTGAAATTTGCCGTTAAAATTTACAGTTTTTTCAAATTAATCTTTTTCAAATTTTTGATAAGTGTGTCTTTTAGATCGTAAACTGTAGAAGTCTAAAAAGCAACTTTTAGAAACTAATTAATAATTTATTTTGTTTGAAGAATTTTTTTTTCCACCTTCAACACCTCTTAAGTCAACGCCTCTCGAAATTTGTAAAATTTGAATTTTTGGCACCTTCAATTTTAGAAAACTACAATCTTTTCCAAATCTCTATAAATACAGAAAGCTAACGGAAAATGCGACGCCAATTAAAAATATAATTATTTTTCTTAATTGGCGCAATTAACCCTTGAATTTGAACATTACGTTAAAGCTTCTATAAACTTTTTTTTTTTTTATTCATCCTAGATGTATGCAATTTTTTAAATATTTTGGTATATGAATGAATGTAGTTTATATAATGTAATTAATTGTTTTTAAAAGCTGTATTTTCACCTGTTGAAGGGAATAGTGCTACTTTACAAACCATTGGTTTGACCATGTGTTTTTGCAGTATTTTAGATTAAATCACAATAAAGAAACATTTTTAAATTTAAGTTTTCATAGGTTTGTATGCACTTATGTAATTAAATACAAATCGAAATGTTGTAAACACTATATGAAAAATTTAATAAATTATTAAATTTAATACATATGTAATTGCGTATCACATACGCATTATTATTAATAGGACAAAGCATAGTTGAAACTTAATATTTTATTGTTAATTTGAAGTTAATGAAAATATAATAATTTTATAAATAATATTTACAATTTGTATGTTTTGTTTATTTCTTATTTAAATTTAAAGTTTAATAATATTTCTTAATTATATTCAAAATAACTATTAATCACAAAAATTGTATTGTTAATTTAACTTATTTGCGTACATATGTATCCAATATCGAAACAGTCTTCTAAATATTTTCAAAAATTTTTCAATATTTTTTTGATGGCATATATCTCCCGATCGATAGTTTGTTTTATTAAAGTTTTTTGCAGTTTACTTTAAACTTTTGTTATTCCTAAATGAATATAAAAGTTTTAATATTGTGTACCATTTCGTGCATTGTATATTTATTTTAAATTAAAAAAATTTCAAATTTTAACGTGTTAAACAACACAAATGACCTTAATTATATTTAAATAATTTTGAGCAAGACCTGAAGAACAGGTTTTCTAAAATTTAAAAGTTTAAAATGAAATTGAATACACGCTCTTTAAATATACACGAAAACATAGAATTATAGCGCAATGTATATATATGAAATATATTGATGATCTATACATGGCATATACATAGCGTATGTATTTTTTTTTCACCACATGTTTTCATTTCATCGACCTTACGAAATGGGGGAAAAAATCTTCTGATGCGTAATGAATAATAATGTTCATTTCCATAATTGTAGGAGTATTTTTAGGTTTGCATAATTAAACATAATATACTATAAGTTAGTAATAATACAATCAAAGTTGACCATACCAATAAAATTGCGGTTCAAATTTAATTAACATTTTGATTTAAAATCTTTTATATACACATATAATAAGAATAATAAAGAGTTAATTTTAAATGAATTACTTAATTACTATATACCACGGTTTATTATTACAATTTACATTTTTATATAATTTTTTACGTATACAATATTTAACAATAATTACAATATTTAAGAAAACAAATTACCACAAATTATTTAAGTGCGTATTCATAATATATTTGCATATTTAAAAACAACTAAATTATAAATTACAATTCAAATATGAATGTATGTATTTTAAATTGTAATTTAAGTTGAAATGTAAATTTTTTATTTCTTTCATATACACATTTAATTGTATACGGGTAAAAAAACTAAATATACAACCATTTATTTATAGCACATAAATTTACAAATAGTACACTTCAAATATTTATAGACATTATTTATGGTTGAATAGGTTTGCGTATAAAAATTGTTGCATTTAGTTTGATAAACAACCAATGACATTACCCAGTCTGCTACTACGTTCCGAAAATTTTATTTATTTACTTATTTATTGCGAAAAAATTTCCCAAAATAAGCTGCTGCAGTTGCTATCTGACACAGAGTTTACATATTACAATTCATATTTTTTTTTGTTTGAAGTGGTTTTTTTGCAGGCAACATCACGCTTTTATAATTGCGAAATACAAGAGCTAGGTCTGGCCAATATATATTTTCAGCCAGTATATAAAACGAAGTTATAGAATACGTTGCGAGAGCAATTAGTACCAAACTTAGATTTTACATTTCTAGACTAAAAACGTCTATTATATGGAATTTAAAACCATATATTTATTATTTTACAAGGCTTAATTTAAAAATATTTATACATTCACATATATTATATCGCTAAATTACAACAAAAAAGACAACCCTTGATATATCATTAATCTATAATGTCTGGTTGACGTCATTTATTATTTTACTATTTAATCTAAAAATGAATTCAAAATTGTACTAAAAATATAAATTACTAACACAAAAATCAGATCAATAAACTTTGGTAATAATAATTTTATAAAAAGAAAATTTCCTAAACTACAAGTTTTACACAATCCCATATCTAATAATAAATTCTATAACACTTTAAATAACATTTTTTGATTGAAATCGTCTCATATTTAATATAATAATAAATATACAGCAATTTAAAAAATTGTATACACTTACGCACAAAATAACCTGTCTAATGATATATATACATATGAATACATACAAAAGTATATAAATATAACTAACACATATAATTTACGTGCATTAAGTAAATTTTAATTATGGTCATAAGTACAACGTTCCATACTGTGTCGCATGCAATTTTAGCTAATCTCGTATGTATTACGACTACTTTAAAATTACGTCATAAATAATTTAACAATTCAATTTTTCATGGCATATATTTTTTTCATTTATTATAATTCCAATTATAATAAATGGAAATTAAACAAATAACCTTAAAATATCTAAAAAGAAATTAACTTTTCAAAACAATTGAATGTTATATAAGAGTTATTAAGTATTTTTTGTATGTGACGAGACTGTACATTCAAGGTATGCACTGTAATATTCAAGGCACAATTCTAATGATTTAAATTACTCTAACTATACAGTTAATATAATCAAATGTAATCTAGTAAATTTTAATTAAATTCATAAAGAATCTTTACAATATTTTTGATACTCGTATTTTGTAATTGTGTATAAAGCGTTGCACGATTTTAGAATTAATATAAAATATAAATTAACGCACATGAAAAAATTGGTGAATGTTAAACAGATTATCCATACTAAAGTATGATTGTTTCAATCTTCAAAAAATTGAAAGTATTTGAATCGTCAATTGATAAAAATATTAAGTTTTTAATAGTTTTTAAGCAAAATGAAAGCTCGGACGTCTGGGGGTAGTTTCGAAAGATTAAAGAAAAATTAATTAAAAAAAATTCTGTCTTACAAACAGAAATAAAGCTAAAGTTAGAGCAATATGTTGGTCGCAAAATTTTATTTCTGTAATTCCTGCACATTATATGATTAATAACGAACTTATCATTTTCGAGTAATAGGTCTGATTAAACATGAAATTGTTAAGAAAAATAAAAACCAAAAATTTTACAAAAATCGTTGAATATCTTAAAAATGTTCGGTATTTTTTGTAATTTTTCGATAGTCTACATCATCCCTAATAACTTGGTCGTACACAATTTTTATGTAGCACGCACTGGTTTGTTTAGATAAAGTATTAATTTAGAAATCTCCATTTTATAAGCCACATTAAGATTTTCAGATAAACTCGAACATTCCCATGTTGTTTTTCAATTATTTTGAATTTGATATGCAGTTTTGGTGAATACAGACCAGTCTAACCAACCAGTTATCGACTAAAACCATGGTACAAAATCTATTCATATAACCACAGTTGACTAACAGTATACAAAACCTATTTATCAAAAGATGAAGTTTATTTTCCCGAAATTTAATGTGCGGTTCTGTATTTTAAGCACTTCTCTTAAGAAAATTTCAGTATAAATTAACACATTACATATGAAATAAAAGTAATAAAATTTTAACACAAGAAAAATTGTTTATTTTTTTTTCTTTAACAAAATGAACTTTAAACTTTTTAAGCAATAAAATAAAATTCAATTGAAGAAGAAAAAATAATGTAGGTGTTTTTATACTTTTACTCATTGTAATTTGTTATTTTTCGTATAGTTTACAAAATTACAACATTTTATACAATATTTACAATATATTTTATTTGCAAAAATCATTTTACTGAATAACAAAATATACAAATATAATATTTTGAACATTTTTATTGCATTTTGAACATTTTAAAGTGAAAATTAAAAATCATTCAGAAAATACAACCATATGTTAAGAAAAACAAATATTTTTTGTATTTATATTTTGTTTCTCCTTGATTTTTATTTTTTTTTTTTATTTTTCCATATAAGAATTTGTTTATTTTAATGTTTTCCATCTCATTCAACCGAAATTAAAACGGGGAAAAAAACAGCCAAAATCAATCAATAATAAATTAATCGCCTTCGGAAATAAAAATTCAATCATATGTGAGTAAATTATGCACATATAAGTATGTAAATACATATTCAATAATTAAGTATATAATGTATACAAAATGTACGCAATTATATACATTTGAGTACATAAATAATTTGTAAATACACAAGTATGAATGTGCGTTTTTTAAATAAACAAAAAAATTAAAATCATTAAAACAATTTTTCGCGTACTGACTAAGAAATCAAATTGAATACACTAACGCCTACATTTTATATTATAGTCTTTAATAACTGAAGGGATTGCGTAATATTTAATAAAAGAAATTGTATAAAAAATTGTATATTTTTCAATTTCAAGAAAATATATTAAAACTTTAAAGTTGGAATGAATGGGAGAAATACTAATGTCCATGAATTCATGAAGTCACAAATTTATATAAAAATATAGCTAAGTAACCAAGCAATGATTTTCACTCAATTTTAAAAAATCTTATATACTCGTAATTAAAATGTAAACTCAATTAAATAAAATCTCAATAATTATACAAAAAAATCTGATGTGATCAGCGTATAACCGACCGCAGTGTATATTATCTAGTTTGTAATTTTTTTAATCTTTTACACATCTTTTCAATTTTAAGGATACATTAACATTCGCTTTGTAACATTCGAACTCTATGAAAAGTTAGTTTCGATAACAACCAGAACTCAATTATAAAATTTCAAGAAATTTCATTAATTATAAATCCGCCCAAAGTTCAGTTTTCGAGCCCTAATCTTTCAAAAAAAGTTTATTGTTTTCACACCCCAAATTTAAATAATAAATTCGAAGGAAACTGGGTGATTATTTCCTTTTATATACGCAAAGTATGCAAAATCGAACCACAAAAAGTCCAGTTCATGAGGCGTGACATATTCCTAAAGTTAATCAATCCGTGACATAGCTGAAATAAATTCACATATAACATTTCGTTAAAATTGGTTCCACCGAAAACTCGACATCCGAAATTTGGTGACATCACATCACCTCCCTTATTGTATGCAATGCGTTCAATAATAAGACAGTCTGTATTGACTATTGAGTGTATAATTAGTAAATAATTAAAAACACATCGCAATTATATACTTTTGCGCGTACGTGAAGTTCAACTTGTTAATCAAACATTAAATTTACATTATAAAATAATGTTATGGAAATCTGCAATGCATTTCACTGTAAATTTTCAACTCATGTATATAATTTTGGAGTTATTTAAAAATGCTAATTGTGATTTTATGCATATGTAATTAAGTAAGAATATTACTTAAGCTCATAGATTAAGCAAACATAGGAGGATTATGAATGAAATTTTCGGGGAACACTTTATGCAAAAAATCATTAGCAACAGCAATTAATTTTTATTTTATGAAAATTTTTCTTTAACATACGAAACTTGTAGTTCCTTTATTGTTCTTTATGTTTTTCTACTTTAATAATTTTTGAACACCTTTCTATCATTAATTTTATGGGCACATACTTAAACTAATAATTAATGATAAAATGTTGAAGTTTCTTTTTTATAAAAACAGATAAATTATTTACTGATATTATCATGTTTGGTGTAATGTACAATTATTAGTGATTTGATTTTCTGATATAAATGGAAAATAAAGCATATTTCGCCATATTTTGACATTTATTAATGTTCTAATAACATTAACTTTTAAATCATAAATTTTTTGATTTATTTCCTATAATTTTTTCTGACAGTTTTTCCAAATAATGAATATAAAAATTGTATAAAAAATAAACATATTTATATATGTATACCGTTCATACATATTGTTATACAGTTTAATGTTAAGGAGCTCGAAATGGAATGCCTTTAAATTAAAATATTTTTATTCGGTAATAGAAGTATTGATACAGGTAACCCTCCTATAACGTTCCACTTTATTACTTTTTTTAATTGAACAAGTTCATAAAATTACTGTTCTAAAGAAAGGAATACTGTGCTAAGAAAGGAATTTAATCATATTACTTCAGCGACACATCACAAAACGTTACAATTATAATGTTTGGAATTGTGTCATGGAATATAAAAATATTCACGAAAGAAATAAAACATTTCTACAAAGATCTATAGAGAATTGTTTTTATCCAAATGTACGAATGTATCGACAGAGATTACGTTATATGCATAATAAATACAACACATTAATGGACACTCATGCAATTTTTTGCCACTATTCTAATCACTTTTGCTTTGCGTAATAAAATACCTTATTTACATTATAAAATGCTACTTCTTTTATATAATTTTAGGGTTTTTTAGTGTTTTGTTTAGTTTTTGGTTTAAGGACATGAAAGTTAAAGATTTTAGGACATGAAACCGCTTTTAACGTAATTTTATTTAACGTAGAAAGTTTTCGGTCCGAAAGTATACGTTATAGGAAGGATTACTATATTTTGGAAACAGGCATAAAGCAGAATATTTTGATATACAAAAGGAAACTTTCAATCGATGCAAAACTTTATTTCTTCAATTTTAAAATTTTACACATGTATTTTAATAATACTATAAATTAAAATCAAGTAATTTAATAAGTTACCAAGTTTAAAGAAAAAATTTACGACATTTAAGCGGGTAAAAGAATGGCTAGCAAATAAATAATTATATGAACATAATAAAATTATGATGATTAAAGCAAACATTTTATTTTCCAAAATCAATAAATCTATAACGTTTATCAATTAATTTCTATTAAAATTCGGATGAAATTATTCTTATCGTCGAATATTCTTGAAAATATTATATTAAGTAGGTACTTTAACACCCTCAAAAAAAAAAATTAACTATCATGATTTTAATTTATTTTATAAGTAGTATATTTATTATGATAAATTGAAAATATTCATTCCATTTTGCAAATTTATGATAAAAACCCAAATTTTAGAGTTTATTGTGTTATCTTCGAAAATAAATAGGTTATTTATAGGTATGTATATGTATAAAACATTAAGTATTTTAAATATTTTAACATATTGTTAAATGTTAGCATGTTTCCAATAATATTGAAGATAAATATGGTTATTTTTTAAACATGGTTACTCAGTATCTTATCAAAAACTCCACATCTTTAAAAAAAGAAATCTGAAATTTTAATATAATGGTATACGGCAACTCATTTTTTTCGAACTGCATATAATATGCGTAATAATCTTTGTAATACATAATAATACTTTTGTATAATCTTTTCCAAATTTCTATAAAAGCAAATAAGCAAACAGTAATTGTCTCGCTATGAGAAGCTAAAATATAATAAGTTATTTCAAATTAAATAAAAGTCGCAAAATTACGTCAATTCGCAACAGTTTCTTGTAGCTTTGTTCTCATCCCGAAGATATGCAATAATAGTAATATATTAAAATGACATTAAGAGAAGATACCGTAAATAATCAAAACATCGTGTTTTAACAAAAAATTGTTTTTTTTTTACTTGGAAATGTTCTATTTGATTGGCTTGATCTGATGTTATTTAATAGAGTGTTAGGCGATGTTTGAAATTACAACAAAATATACGATTTAATCTACATGTAATTTGTCAATAACGAGTTTTGAATTGCAATTGATCTTAGTTATTAAGACATAAGCGTAATATATTTCAATTATCAGATATTTATCCTGTTTATATTGGAAAAGTTATATTCTAAATATTTTATAGTATCCAAAAAAGATGTATACGCTTTTATATTAAATATTATTAAAACTATAAAAGAGCAACAGTTAAACGCGCATGTGTTATTTATTGGTGTTAATAACTTATTTAAATATTTCATATTTCGAAGTTTATACTGTTTTTTGTGTTTTGGTTCTTCAAAGAGTTGACACATATAGAATAAGATTTAATATAATATTAAAAATTTATAAATTATTTACAATTATTACAAGAAAATATTAAGTGTTATAAATTAATTTTTTGTATACAAATAGTTAAATTCCCTCATGAACATATTTATTCTTTTCAATAAAGTTAGGTGACTAAAGGTATTAGTTATCTAACTAATATCATTAGATATTTAATGACCTATTAATTTTAGGATTTGTTAACTCAAAACATTTTCGGTAAATTTGATTTTACAACTATTAAAATTTTTAGAAAACGATTAAAAATTCTTAAAATTTTTCAAATGTTTCTAATTTTCTATTTATTATTCTATTAAATTTGCTTAAAATAATTATTCAATTCACCAATATAGTTTAAATAAATAAATTTATTTCAAATAAAAAAAAATATTAAATGTACTCTACCTTGATTTATTTGTTTTAATACAACTCCTTTAAAATCCAAAATTTAATAATGTGGACAAATTCTTAGTTCAATAATTTGACACTGAAACAATGATATAAGTGAAAATCCCCAAATTTTTCCAAAATTTTCATAAAATTTTAAAAGTATTGTTGAAAATAAATTTATTAACAATATTATTTTTTTAGTTATTTTATAAATTTTTATCTTAAAATATTGACTTATATATATTGTAGTGATAAATAGAAATTCTATTATACGATCGTAAAACAATTAATTTTGATATTTTGTTATTATTTTTCTTTTTCAAATTTAATTAAATTCAAAAAATAAATCGCAGATCAAATGCAATTAATACAATTATTTAATGATTTTTTTAATTTTACACTAAACAAATCTTATATTTTATACCATATTCATTTTTTGTTTAATTTTTAAATTATTTATATGTGTACATTAGCATTACTACACTTGTTTTTAAAAATTTTTTTTTTCAAATTTCTATTTTTTTTTATCTTCCAAAATAACTTTTTCACACAAATATAAATTTGAAACGTATTCTATTTAATTCACTTTTTTTTAATATTTTTATTTCTGTATTTTTATGTTTTATTTAAATTGTAATATACTCATGTATACGTACATATGTGTGTACCTAATATAATGTAGCAGAAAAAAAATTATTTCTAAATATTTTTCAATTATTTATTTTATATTTCATATGTATATTATCTATGTATTTATTTATATATGTACATAAAATATAATATATGCATATAAATTCAATTGTATCCTAGCAACTTTGATTATTTCCCCGCTTCTATAATTTATACACATACATACGAATATGAAAATATAATTCAATATTTTTTTTTTCGCTATCACTTTTTCTCGGCTGCTTAAACATTATAAAATATTAAGTAATAACGAAATTTGAATGAAAACAAAAAAAAAAAAATTATTTTTTACCTAATATTTTTTTTCAGTGTAAACATTAGAGTATACACATTTATAATATTTATATAGCAGATTTTACTCATACATTTACAATAAAATACAGAAAACAAGCTGTAAATATTATATTTGTGTATACCTTCATGTAGATGTACTTTATAATAATATAATAATTAAAATAATATGAAAATATAATTGTAATTTAAAAATATTTAATTATTTTGTAAGTAAAACAAAAAAAAAAGAACGCCTTTCTGTAATTAACGCATATACGAAAACTCTAATAAATTGTTATTTTATTCTTATTGTTAATTTATTCTTAAACAAAAAAAAAACAGATGCAGCCCCAAAAATTATTTATTATTTTTCCAAATTAAATTTTTTTTCTTTAATTTACTTTATTTTTAGTAAATTAGTAGTGTTCCGTTAATGATGTTGTTACGATTTTGTTATCCTTGTTTTTTTTTTTGTTTGTTTTTTTTTTGTATTCTTGTTGGAAAAATGAATTTTTAATTCTCTTCTTGGCTATAAATTTTTACGAAGGAAATTATAAAGCAGGTATCCTTATTTGATTTCTTAATAATTTATCGTCTTATTCCTTGACGACGACAACAACGACAAGAACGACGAAAACGACGAATCTCACTCTCTCTCTCTCTCTTTCTCTCTTTCTCTCTTATGTTTGAATGTATAAATATAATTTTCGAATGTCAATGTATATAATTATTTTTGTATTTAAGTATTTATATATTATTAATTTCGAATATACATTTGTGCACATTAAAATATTGTACGGTACCTAGATATAAAAAAAAAATTTATTACTTATTTTTTGTTTCTTTTTTTCTCTGTTAGTTTTTCATAATGTGTACAATTTCGCTTTGTGATAAAAATAAACTGTTTTTTTTTTTTTTTGTTGATTTTACTTATTTTCCTTTTTATTTTTCTACCTTTCCTTTTTTTTTATTTTTATTTTTTGAAAAAATCTACTTTCGCCTTCTCTATTAAAAGAAATTTTATAGAGACTCCTTTTTAATTATTTTAGATAGTCACAATATTCTGATAAAAATAAGTAGTTTTTTTCTGCTTTCTGTACTTATATAAAAATAAAAATAAATAATTAAAATATTTATAATTCTCACTTGTATTTTATTCTTATTTTTTAATTATTTATTTACTTATTTATTATTATTTTTGCCCAATTATTATAAAGATATTCAACAGTTATAATAATAATCCGCCCGTTCAACGCAATATCTACTCGAAGACTAAAAAACGAAAAGACGAATGCTATCCAACCGAAATACAGTTGTATCTGTCCGTCCAGTTTAGGTAAAAAAACAAAAACGAAAAATAAAAAAAGAAACAAATTCGAAAAACAAAAACAACAAATTTCCTTTTATATGTATAATTATTTAAAAGTGTATGTATGTACAAAAGTACTTACATATTGCATAAATTTAGTAGATAACTATTAAAATATGTATAATTTTCATATGTTCTCATGCTGTTATACATTTTTATATACATACATTTGTACATATATATTTATACAAAAAATATATGTATCGTGTATACAATTGCATTTTATACACATCATATTTAACTACATACATACATATATTGTAGACTTTCCAATAATGAGAATTCCAGAGAAGAAACTCTTATTAAATTCACAAACGAAGAAAAAGAAAAAAATAATTTTTAAGCTTAATATATATATAGGTATTTAGTAAACGTATGTATATGTGTTCATGTGCAGGTGTATAAAGTTTTTTTTATATTTGTAATAAAAGTACAACAATAATTACACATGTAGACATACGCTGAATAGAATACTTACAGGCAAAAAGCTCACTAAAATTAGTATTTTTACTGACCGTATTGTGTATACAATAGGTAGGTTATGTGATGGCAACAAATTTTGCATATCGAGTTTTCGGTGGGAATGCACTTCTCTCTAGTAGAGAAGTGTAAGTAAACTACTTTTGGCAACCTGTCGGTCTGTATTTACACGCGTGTATTTTAAGTTCTGCTGAACCGATTTTGATGAAATTTTATATGTAAGTTTATTTCCATCATGGCACGAATTGATCAACTTTTGGGATATATCAGGCATTGGGAACTGCACTTTTTAGCGGGCCTGTTTTACATTTTTGACCATTTTTAAGAACCGATTTACTTGAAATTTCATATATGAGCTCAGCTCGGCCGTCGCGAAAATTTCTATGTTTTGGAAGAAATCAGGCATCAGCAACTGGGCGTTTACTACGGGCCAAATATACATTTTTGTGTATATAAAGAGCAATAATCAACCGATTTCATTGAAATTTAATATTTAAATTCCTTGTATTAAAACAAGGAACATATAAATTTTTTGGAAAAATCAGGGCTCGAAAACTGATTTGCGGGCCGATTTTACATTTTTCACCATTTTGAAGAAAATATTCAACCGATTTGCTTGATTTCATATATAAGCTTTTCTCGACCGCATGCAAAATTTCTTAACTTTTGGAAGAAACCAGGTGTCAGCAACTGGACGTTTACTACGGGCCAAATATACATTTTTGCGTATATAAAGAGAAATAATCAACCGATTTCATTGAAATTTAATATTTGAATTCCTCGTATTAAAACAATGAACATGTAAGTTTTTTAGAAAGATCAGGGCTCGACAACTGATCTGCGGGCCGATTTTACATTTTTCGCCATATCTACGGAACGAATTGATGGAACTTCTTAAAATTTGATATTTGAGTTCTGGCTATTACCGAAACTAACTGGTGGGCATTTCAGGGAATTCAGGTAGCACGAAACGAAACTGTACTAAGAGCCAAATTTACATTTTTCTAGGTATGTTAACTATAAGCTTACTAATGTCCTAAAAATTGAAAAGAAGTATTTAACAGACATTTTTATAATATTCTGTAACACTTTCATTTAACTAGACAATACACAATGCGGTCGGTTACGTGCTGACCACATCAGATTTTTTTGTTTCTGTTCGGCTGACTGAAGGGGCAATCCACATTGTGTACAAAAAAAATATAAAAGGAAAACACAGTAAAATTTTGCAATTCACAAGTCTGTGAATAATTTTGAATCATTTTTGCGAATGAACAATTTGAATTTCAACATTTTTTGAAATAATTTGAAAGTTTCCTCAAAACATGCCATAAACACGGATGCACATTCCCTATAGATGCGAACACTAGAAACAGAAAATTTGGCTCTGGCTTACCAGGTCTTGCAGATATTTTATGATTTTGATTTTAAAATAGTGGTTTAGTGTACTTATTAATTCCAACCCTGAATTCTAAATCAAATGATATATTAAATTAATATGCGCATACATTCCAATTTTAAACCTTTTCGATTCGAATCAAGAACTGGAATTCATAAAAAAAGCCAATGCATAATAAGACAATTACCTTGAAAGTTTATGAAATTTGCTTTTGAAAAATAACTTTTTTAGCATACCAATGATGTAACGGAGTTTTAAATGCATGAAATAATTAATTGCCTATTAAACAGCTTTTCGAAGTGATTTTTTCGACATGTAACCTTAAAAATTGAAAAATAGATGATATTTTAAAACAATATTATTAAATAGAGATATTTGAAAAGTAAATTCGATATTCGTTAATTTAGAACAAAGTAAAACAACTAAATATTATGCGGCAACACTATTATTTAATTCTCACTATACACTATACTTTACACTTCAATTCTCACTATACATTTATTTATACATATATGCTTCTTTTTTTACATTCAATATTATTTCTTAAATATACATATGTATATACATTAACGTATAATATAAAAATATTTGGTTCACTCACAAAATTGTATATTATAAACAAAAAAAATTGTTTCGTCTCAAAATTATGTATGTCGACAATAGATTTGTTATCATAATACCGGATTAATACGTCAGAATGAGATAGCCATAATATATGGTATATATTTTTTCCATATTTAATGTACGTGCATTATAATATTGTATATATAAGTATACATATATACTGTATATACATTTCTTTTTATTCCAAAGTACTAGTTTATTTGTTAGTACACCTGTGCTCAATTATAACACTGGAATATAATAAATATTGTGTATGTATACATACGTGTTAATTGTACAAAAGAGAACATTATAATAATTTATACCTATAAAATTTTATATGCATCTATACTCACAATTTTATAACTGAACATGTGCAGGTGAAAAAAGCTTTCCAGCAAAAATATAAATAAAAAAAAATTTCGAAAGCTTTTTATACAAGCTGTTGCTCTTTTTTAATGATTATAAATGGTATATATACCCTTGTTATTAAAAATATTAAATTTAAAATGTTCTGATTATATATATACGTATATCCTATATAAGGTACTGTTTGAATTTATATGTAGTGCAATAAAATTGAAAATTTTACATTGTAGCGAAATAACTAGATGTTATAATGCTAAAAATGTTGTAGGTACACAAAATATTTACAACGCGTCTTATAATATTATTCTAGTTGAGTATATCCTTTTTATATGCTCCATTTTTTTTTTGGAGGATCATTATACAAAATGTAAGTATAGGTAAACGAGAATATGCAAAAATATTTTTAATAATTTTCTAAGTAAATTTTGAATTTTTTTTATTTATTTTTTTCAATTTCTCTCTTTCTGCTTGTTTCGTTCTCAAATTTTTGAGGTATTCTCAGAAATGATTTCCAGGACAATAATAATAAAATGCAATTTTTTTTATTTTGCCTTGGAATATACATAACAATTTCGATTTTATTATTAATTTTGAATTGTGTGGGTGAATTTCTTCTGTGTTTTTTTAGTATTTCTATTGTACACATTTTCTTTATTTTGACAGGAATAAGCTTCATTTTGAATTTTTATAAGAGAAAAATGAATATTTCGTATATTATTGTAAAATAATGAACAAGGTATAAAAAATTATATGTTTATGTCTGATTGACAGATTTGACAGTAAAATACAAATTGAAGAATTTATGCGTAGTAAAAAAACTTTTGGAAGTAAAAATAATTTTTTTTTTTTCGAACTCATTCTCTTATTCTATATTCATATAGCAAGGTTCTTTGGATTGACAAAATTTTATATATGTAAGTATGAACGCTCATGTAAATGTATAAAATATACGTCTGCATACATAGTTATACATTTAATTAGAAGTTTTATATAGAATGTAATTTTTCATTTTTGTAAATAAAAAGAAAATAGGATATTTTTTATATAATTTTTTGATTCTTTCAAAAATTTGATATTTTTGAAATTAAGAAATAAATATTATGTATAGGTATATACTTAATTCATATACAATGTAAATTCATAGATGCAGTGAATAAAAAGAGAATACGAATTAAGGTGAAATTTTACCTGTGTAAATGATGTTAATTGTTACTCATCCACAGTACATAATCTTTATACACATTATAAGTTATACTCAAGTTATACTTTTTAAATTGTTTTAATGAGATAAGATTTAATCGGGGTGGGTCGAACCTTCAAACACAGCTTCTTAATGTCAGGGTTCTATGAGGTTCTATGAAAAAAAAAAACTCATTTTTGAGGAATTTTATTTGAGTATTCTTTTTTCCGAGTGATTTTTTTATTGTGAATTTTTGGCGATGTCCTCATGAATAAAAATTTTGCAATATCAATTTCTACAAAAATTTTTCTGGTGACTTTGTTAAATTTTTTTCAGAAGTTTTTTTAACTTTTGGACGAAAATTTTGCGCCGCATTTTTGAGTGTTTCCTCATTTTGAGTGTTTTCCTTTTGGTCAATTGGTGATATCCTTATAAGAAACAATTTTGAGTGATATTTTTCAAGTGACTCTTTTGAGCTTTTTAAGTGTTTTTGTTTTTGGCGCAAAATTTATTTTGAATAGCTTTCATAAGTGAATTTAGAATGGAAATTCCCAAAAAAGCACTCATTTTTATGAGCGTTTAAATTTTGAGTACATAATTATTTGATTGCACAAAATTCTGAATATTAAAAATTTACGTTTTTCACACAATTTTTTTTGCCAAATTCTTTTTAATTAAAAAAAAAAACTTTTTAAAGTTTGAATAGTAATTAATTTAAAAATCATAAAATTTCTAAATTAAATTGGTTTCTAATAATTAAATCATATTCATAATTTTTTCGATTTGTAATAACAATCGTAATATGTGAATGATATTGCTTGAAATTCGATTAATAGAGCTTGTAAAACTGTAAAGTATCAATAATTATTAATTTCCAAGATATATAAAAACTTGTAAGGATAATTCCGTTTTAAAAAAATATTTTCAGAAAAATTAGAACTAGAAAACTTAAAAAGCTTTAATTCAATAAAAAAAATTCAACATCTTTTGAGAACTTTTCGTTTTTTTTCTGAAATTCGAAAATAAAAAATATTTTTATATTAAAATATTTCTTAAGCTTTTTCCACTACGGGTTTTTGACTTGGATTAATATTTAAGCTTAAAACCAAAGTATGTAATGAAACTTGTGATTTTACTAAATGTTGTTGAGAAAGAAAAGTTTAATATTGTTGAAAGCTTCCGAATTTCAAATTGTTAATAGCATGTAAAATAACTGTTTCACAACAATAAAGAATTCAAAGGTAAATTATAACGTTTTTGTTTACAATGAATTTTTTTTTCATCATTTAAGTATTCATTCTTCTAGTTTTTGCTATTTTTGTTTTTTAAATCCTTGAAGCTCAGCTTTTGAAAAAGTGTTTGAAAAAAAAATAATCGGATTTTTTTTTATATATCAATGAAGTATGTATATGGATGTGTGTATATTCTATATTTTATTCGTACTTCTCTTCTTTTTTTATATAATAAATATAGATTTTTATTTTAAAAAGAAAAAAATTATAATAACAAGAAGAGCAGCAACAAGGTCAAATATAGAATTTAAATATTTCAATTATACCCACATACATTCACACATATATACAGGTACATATATACAATGTACCCCCTTCATACCTATTCCAATATTTTCAGTCAAATTAATTATTTTTGTATTAAAAAGGGTAAAATTTACATACTTATAGGCGCCAAATTCGATATTTAAATATTATTTATACTTACATGTATCTACGTTTTATATACAGGAAAATAATCAAAGAAAAACCTACAAAAAAAAAAATTATAATTTGAACGATGTACTAATATGTTACAAGGTTACTTGCCGGTCGGTTAAATGAGAAGAAGAAGTAAAAGAGAAAGAAAAACAAGGAAACAAAAAAGAGAAATAAAATAAATAAATGAAAATTACTTTCATTTTTTATCGTAATTTTCTGTTTTCCCTTTATTTTTTTTCAAGTTTTCTTTATATTTATTTTTTGTTGTTTTGTGAAAATTTTGAAGTATTATTTGATTTCAAGATTAAGGTTAGTATGTTAGTTAAGAATTTAAGTAGCCCTTTTTGAAGGATAAAATAAAAATAATACAAAAAAAAAACAAAAAAACAGAAAAATTACAATAATCAATTGGTTTATTATATACCAAGTATTTATTTGTATGAGTATATTAAATAAGTGCTATTAAAAGGACATTTTTCATATTTAGAAAAATTATATTAATATGTATGTGTATATACAAGTGTGTTTTTTCTTTTTTCTCCTTGATTAGTTGTAAAATTTTTTTGTTTTATAAAGAAGTATTCAGTTCTATTTTAAAAATAATTTTCTATTTCAAGATTATACGATAATTTATTATTGTTTTTTTTTCTGTGTTCGTCCTTTTTAATTATCGTTTTTGTTATCATATAATTTATTGATTTTAAACTACACATATATCCATATTATATATAATTATAAGATTATTAAAATAGCATATTTTTTTTGTATCTATTCAAACATTAATTGTAATATTAACATTTAAGACTTGGCTATAGTAAAGAAATTTCCATTTCATTTACAGCAAATTTGCAATTGAAATTAAGTTATGTCACAGCTTGCATACTTGTGAAACCCCAAAGATTTTGTTATTATATTGACACGGATTATTACACACTTTATTTAAATAGGAGCTATATAAGCTATACTTTATATATTTAAACCGGACCTAGGAGCTAGCAGCTATAATTTTTAACTTTTTTTAGTGCAATGTGTGTTTCAAGGCATGATTATACATTTTATGATTCAAAGATTTTGGATCGATGTACAGATCGTGACAAAATGCTAGTGTTTGTGTGATAATATTTGCGAGTAATATTCTTAAGCTTTAAGTATAATGAATAAAAATTAATTATGTCGTTTGCTTTGCGGATGCTGGTACCTTATTGATCTTACAAAGTTCACATCGAAATTCCATTAAAAACAAAATACACAATGGGTACCGAAATATTTCAAGTGTTTGATATGTCAATTCTCAACTATTTTTGATCAGAACAACAATTCAGATTTACACATATAAAATAAAGTTAACAAAATTTTAATCTTGAAATACAAAACACTTTTAGGTTCAAAAAGTATTTAAGATTTAGAAAAAAAGTATTTCATCAAAAATACAAGCAACGTTTGTTTTTTTTGTTGTTTTTAATCCTACTTTTCAAACGTATTAAATGTTACTTCTTTTTTCTCCCTTTTCTTAAAGAAGTATGTATTCCCATAATCTACTTAAAACATGTATTCCTTAATTTTTCCCTAAACGTTTCCCTATAATTAAGTATTTATAATTTCATTGTGTTTTGTGTTAAAAGAAACCCATCTTCAAACAAAAAAAATCTTGTAGGCAAAAAATAAAAAAAAAATGTATAATTACATGTAAACCATAGGATTACGAAAATATATTTTACATCTTATTTACATAATATGTACTATAAATTATTTAATAAGGTTCCAGCGAACATCTGCTTAAAAAGTAAAGAGTTTTAAAGTAGAGATGAAATTTGAATAAATTTTTAACTGCCTGAAGTGTGAATATTTACGAACACATATGTATATGACAACAAATCGATACCATCAATTTCCACTTCAAAAGATCACAAAATACTTAAAGGGAATCATCTTTGTACTTCTGGTAAAGTGTAGTCAGATAAAAAATTACATTAACTTCAAAAGAAATATAAAAAATTAAATTGAATTTTCAAGTTTATTAAAAAAAATTTCATAAAACACTAATTTTTCATTTACCAGGGATAGGCAAAGGTCTACTTCCATACATCATATAACATTTTACATTTCACTATGATTTTACTTTAGAACTACAATAATTGTTTTTACACCAATTTACCAATAAATACACGATTTCAATTTTATTGTAATGCTAAATAATTTTTTCTTTTTGGTGATAAAAATTTCAATTAAATCAACTTGAATTTTCTTTTTTCTCTCTTCTAGCTCTCTACTACATTTTTTTTTTTTAATTTTCTTTTGTTTCGTTATTTTATACTCTTAAACTTGGATATAACATAAAATTATTCATTTAATACTACACTCATTCTATGCTTTTCTTTTATTTTTCTACTTATATTTTCATTTTTAAAGTAATCCAACCAATATATAATACGCAAAATATATGAAATTAAGTTAAGTTAAAAAAAATGGAAAAAAAACGCACAGAACAAGATAACGAAGAAAAGAACAACGATATTATAAAAGGAATACAAAACATCATTGCAAATCTTAATTTTCTATTCCATTATTGTTTTTCCATTTTATCACACACCATCCCATTCTTATCATCAACAAAAACAACAAAAACAAAAAAAAACAAACTCTTTTCTAGATAATATTCGTCTCTCCTTTGAGATATTTTAGCATATTTTCCTATCTCTTTCATTAAAAATGATAACATTTAAGAAAAAGTAGAGAACAATAAAAAGAAAGCAAAAAAGAAATCCAATTTTTTCTTATATCTTCTTTTTTTTACATATTTTTTGAATAAAATAAACCGACTAAATACATATACGTAAATTTCTACTAAATTTAAAATAATCCTTATGAATCCTTGCTATTATCCTTGTGTAAGCATGGTAAAAATTTAACTATATGATTTTTGTTTTGTTTTTGTTTTTTCCTTTTCTCAAAAAGTAAGTACACATAAGTATTGTGTACACGTATATATGTATGTATGTATTTTTACATCCAAATTATTTATTGCTTTAAGCACATTTATTTTTATATTTAAAATATTCAAAGAAAAATTTTTAGTCTATTTCTACGTTTTTAAAAATTTGTAAGCCTCATAAGTAATGTAAGCGTCAAAATTTTTAAGTAACTTTTAAGTTCTGCATCTTTTGGTCAGAAAATGGATATGTAAAATTTCCTTCTAAAGAAGAGGGTGTCTCAGCAAAATTTACCTCTACAAATTTCCTGTTATACATACTTTTATTTTATTGCAGTCAGATTAATAACATGCCAGTAAAGTGTATGCATTGATATTCATCACAATAAAGACTGAATGAACGTCAACTTTATGCATTTAATGTGAAAAAGCACATTTGTCAAATTAAAATGTGCTAGTTTTTTAAAACAAACTCTAGTTTTCTTAAGCTTTTATTCCATTTTATTTTCCTTTTTTTCATTAACAAAAAAAAATTTATTCTTGAAAATGTCATAACAATAAGAAAATAAAAAAAAAATATTGAAATGAAAGAGAAAATAGGAGAAAACAACAAAAAAAAATCAAAGAAAAACAATTTTTGTTTTTTTTTTCCTTTTTTCCTTCATGTACCGTTATACAGAGTATATGAAAACCGAAGATAAGCCATTAATGATAATCAAAAGAGAACGGCCATGTTATAACAGTATTTAGAATAAATGTCGGCATATTAAATGTCAAGGATATCGAAACGAACGAAAATCTTTACACATACACACTCATCAATAGAAACGATAAAATTATTAAGAAAAAAAACAAAAAACCGAATGTGTATTTATATATTTTTTCCATAAATTTGCAAGAAAAAAAAAAACAAGAAAATTGTTTTTTTTGTTTTACTTTTCTCCTGTTATTTTTGTTTCTGTTTTTTGTGTATTTCAGGCCCAGTTTTTATTTCTACTTTTTTCTGCAAGTTTTTCATATCTCTTCTACGTACCTAGTTGAAAAAGGTAGATAAATAGGAAAGAAAAAATACAACAAAAAAAAGAACAAAAACTCGTACAAAATTGAAAATATTTTCATTTTCTTAATTTGAATTTAACAAAAGAAAAAAACAAAAACAAAAAAAGCAAGAATAAAAAAAACTTAAAATATTATGAATTTTAAAGACCATAAATCATCCAGAACTTTTTTTTTTATCATATTTATGTATATTCGCTCATCATAAAATTTTATTGATAAATTTAATAAAAATGAAATTGAAAATATAACAAAAAAATGGAAAAAATATACAATAAGAAAAATTTGCATACTTTTAGGGTCGTTTATTATTATTATTGAATTTTTTTCACTCAATTTTCTTTTTTACTTTCTTCTTGAATTAAATAAAAATTGAGCGATTTTTTAATCTAATAAAATTTTAAAAGACATTTTAATTCGAAATTCGAAATAAAATATTCTTAAGGCTTTAAATTATAACTGCTAGGGTATATGTGATGATTTACAATATTAATGATTTGCAAGTGTTTGACCGACCAACACAGCGAGTGTGATAAAAATTGTAAATGCAAGGGATTAAATATAAGTAGTTATGATATAACTTCATATTGTGAAGAAATTATTTTTTGACTATTGTAAAATTTTTTATAAAACTTTCCTTGAGCTATATGTATGTATTTATTAATAGATTTTCATGTGACAATACGAATTGCTTCTAAATTATAAATAATGTAGAAACACCTTGAATTCGACTAGGATTTGATATTCAAGATTTCATATCCGTTCAATAACCTTAAGTAATATTTTACAGGGATTTAGAATTTCAATTAAATATCATTAACTGAAACAAATGTTCATTTCATTTCAAAGGTCTGAGAAAGAATATTTTCAAACTCTTCATAGATTTTTTGAAAGTTTTTTGATAAATTGTACAGAATTTAGGAATTATCAAAACAAAATTCAAATTTAATACTTTAACTGCAAAATTATCACTTTATAAAGGATGAGTTTGACCATAATTTGTAAAATTGCATTTCACAGTTGATTAAGGTACAATTCCGCATACTAATACACAAAATGATTTTTCCTGCTTTCATTTTTCTTCTACATATTTTATTTTTAAAAAAAATACATTATGTACACGTCATTAAGCTTCAATCAAGAAGAAAAAAAGTGGAAAAAATTTCTATTGACACACGCATTCCATAAATTAGAATAGGCATAGGCCCACATACCATTCTCCCCATATATATATAAATTTCAACACAAATATACGGACGAGTAAATTCTTGTTACGCATAAGTAAGTATAGAATAAAATTACAACCAAAAAGTCATTGACCTTTACCAAATTAACGGTATAATTTTATTGTATTTTTAAATATTTATCGTTTTTATTGAACTTTTACCTTTATTTTTTTCATCTTTTTTTTCATGTTCGAATAACAACGCCTACGCGTTAAGAATTTTGTTTTTCAGTGTTTATATGACATTAACCACTCATACCAGAATATTAATGAATATGAAAAAAAATTCACAACAGTAATTTGATCCTTTGCTTATATAAGAAAATAAAAAAAATAAAATGAAATTTTTATATTTGCTTTATTTTATTTCTTTCATAACTGGGTTATTTCAATTTCAAATCTAATAAATATTAATTACATTAATTTGAAAGATGATAGCCTAATTGTGTTTTTTTTTTATTGGAAGTCTAGTCAATGTAAACGGGGTTTTGAAGAAAATATGAGAGAAGCAAAACAAAACAACAGCAATAGATTTGAAATGAAAATGCACAAACACTTACCCTAAAACGTTTTGCTAAAGACGGAAATACAAACTATCAGTTACAACAATACTGAATCTTTGTAATAAGGACAATTGCAACTTAAACAAAATTTTGTTCTATAGAATCAATTTCCAAATGCAGTTTGTTTAAGTAATGTTGGAATGAATTTCCTGTTACAAGAAAGATAAAGAAAATAAATTAAATGTATTTTAAATTTATCCCGACAAAGAGAGGTCGGGTGTTTTTTGTCAGTCACTTTGATTTCACAAAAAATATATGATATTATGCTTTCGCAGCAGCTTCAATTTCCGACATATTTTTAATAAATGATGCTCGGCGCCCTTTTGACTTTTTATTTAAATCCGTTCCCTTTAAAAAAAAATTGCGTTAGGCCACTCATAAAGTATTAAAAACTATTTGGCAATTATAATTCTTATTACTTTGGGCAATTCCAATTTAATTTAATTAAATTTCCGATTAAATATAGAAATTGCATTCTGTTTATTAATAAATGTCAACCAAGTTCGATGAAGAAGAATCAACTTTATAGAATATAAAGGGAACTACAGAAATTTTCTCTATGGAAAAATATTTAAAATAGGTATTAGACGAAAGGAATGAAACAAATTTTTTAGCGGTAAATTACGCTCCCAAACAAAAACCGAAATCGTGTAAGTTCCCTGTAACCCTGACAAAAATCCGAGCATAAGACGCTCAGTCTCTGGGCCATCTTACTCAAGAGACAGTGCCAGCAAAACAGCAATACTAATGTCCATAATGTTCATACGCTTTGTTCAGGTAGGAGCGGAGGCAACCCGGTTCTACCGGTCGTACAAATGGAAATACATTCCCAAAGTTAGAAGTCATCCCTCGGTTCTTCTCTGCTGATGGATAAAGAGTATCCCTATTCTTTGTTTATATTTGAAGTTTAAGACAAAATCCTGAATCATATCCAACAAAACGCAATCTATATGGTGTCCACTTAATGATTTAATTCCTGAAATTCATTTAATCACATAATAAACAATAAAAAAATGGACAATTTTGGTTCTTTTGTGATTAATTCCAACCTCAAAATATTTTCAAAATCCTCTCAAAAGAACAAAAAACACAAAATGTTCCGAAAAGAAAAACGAATTGAAATATACAATAAAAGAAGGGCCACAATAAAAATACTTATATAGAAACCTTTTCAGGACTAAAAACAAAAGAAAAGTTGTGTTTTTCATCTACCTCATCATAAAATTTCATTTTGGTTTTTATTTTTCCTTTTCATTTTTTATCTTACGCATATTATAATATCTGACAATCCGTTGATGATTTTCCAAAAAAAAAAACAAAAAAAAAAATTCAATTTATTGCCCTTTTTAGTTAAGTGTCACACATTTTTTGTTCAACATGTACCTATCAATATATTATACAAGTGTATGAATGTATTAACGATTTGGTCTCCTTCCTATACATGAACGTGTTTACTGTTTACTATATTGGAATATAAATAATAAGTACATATGCCTATACACATAACGATTGGTATATGAGAACATAGGTCTACTTATAACGGTGCCTATATGAGAAGAATTTTTGTCATTTAAGTCATTGAATGATTTATTGTCTTGTGGCCACATACATACATATACATATATGTGTATGGATGAAAATTTTGTTTTCGCATCAACACTTTCCTCACATTTTCTATTAATTTTTTGTGTCACAATATTTTAACCACATGGTGTACATATATGTATATACAAATATATATGTATGCAATATCTATATTAAGATACCAAAAGCTACATACTTCGCATTTGCTTTATTTTCAATACTCAATTTTTAGGAAAATACCATATTAAGATCAAATGAGAATATTTCAGGCATTTTATAGATAAAAACAAAAATTCGATACAGTCGAATTTAATTTGAAATAAAAAAAATAACAATACTTGAAGGCAACTAAAAAATAGCAAAACAATTAGTAAAATTGTGAAAATTATTAAAACCACCTGTTATTAAGTGCACAATTAAAAGCCAAATTTTGACATTTTGACAGGAAGAAATGTGGAATTAATGGCGTCATATTGCATAATTTTACTGTTCTCAAAATAAAATTCATTCCAAATATAACTGCTTAAATTCCATATATGTCATCTATAATTAAAGTGAACTCAATTAATTTAAAAAATCTAACAAGACACCGTCATCGTAGGAAAAAATATAGTAAATATTTTTTTTTTTAAATAAACTTTAAAATAATTTTTTCTATGAAAAATAACTCGACAGTTATGAAAAATTTTAACTTTAACTTTACTTCTACGTTATAATTTCATACACTATTCCAAGGAATCCATTAAATATGTCAAAGTAAATGATGCACTTATTTATTTTATTACTATTATAAATCCAAAGCAAAACTAAGTGGTGCATTTTTGTTATGCCGTAACCATAATTAAACTTTATCCTTTAAAATCCAGCACAAAAATATAAAAAAACACTTGAAATAAATAAATGACAGATTAAAAGTTCAAAAGTTAAAACAAATATGTCACGATTTATAAAAATGAAAAACAAAAAGCAAGTAAACCAGATTTTAAATGAATTACAAAAATGGACGGCTGTACAAATAACAACTGTGTTGCCGAGTGAGTAAATGCAGGAATATGACGCACAAATTTATGCCTGTTAACCGCAACTTTTTTTTTATTTCATGGTATCAGAATTTGGCTGTAAAAAGTAAATTTAGATATTCATTTTGGGAAATCTCTCTAATACACTTGTTTACTGGCAAACTTTTTAATATAGGGTATAATTTTTTATTTAAAGCCGAAATTCCTTTTACTTTCTTCTAGAACACCTTCTACAACATTCCTGTACGCAAAATTTATTTCTACTTTTTTTTTCTTGTCTTTTCTATATACATATATGTATGTATGTCTATGAGATGGAAGGGATAAATAGATTTAAGAGTTCTAATTTTATGAAATTACTTTTTGACAACTATAAATTATTTCGGCCCCGTATATTATATTGTATTTTTGTTTTTATTGGTCCTTTTCTGTTCACAAACATACAATTTGTATGTATAGAAAATATTTTGATAACTGATGTAAGAAAACAGATCCTCTAATAATGATGAAAATGTCTTTATATAAATTGTATTACAATACTCGTATTTATATACGGGAAGTGAAATATGTTTTTCTAACTTTGAAAGAAAATTACATTTAAGAAAACAAAACAAAAAAAATATACAAAGAAAAATCAATAGAAATTAAGTGTATTCTATGTTTGTACATGCATTTATACATATGTATGTATGTATAAAAGAAAAATAGTAGAATTTCATTTTTAATTTTCTGAAAGAAAAAGAATGCAATAAATATTTTTTTTTTCTCTTTTTATGGCGATTCTTCGGAAAATTTATTTGCCTCAAAGGAGTGATTTTTCCCACAGAAATAAAATTTTTAATGAATAAGTAGAGAAAAATTTAATTTTATAGTAAAGAAAGAAAATTTTATGAGTTTTTATTGAATACAATTTAAACAATTAAAATTAAATAAGTTAAAAGAAATATTAATTGTTTGAATTTCAATTAATTGAATTGTTTTTAAATTTATCAATAAATTTTTTAATTAAAAAAATAATTGTGAGTTTTATAGAAGATTTTACGTACGAAAAACTTCAGCAAAAATTTCTCTAATATTTGATTTGAAAAGACCAAACCCGAAATTATGCTTATGAAAAGACTCCTATTTCGGGAATCATGGATGGCTATAAAGTTCTGTTCCAGGAAATGCATACACCATAAAGGTTGATAAAAATAAATAGATACATGCAAAAGGAGCTCAAAATCGATTAAAACAAAATTGAAACACACGAAATCACGGTAAAATAAAAAAATTGTAGTTTAAATTTAAAAGTCGGCAAATTTCACTGAAATTGTACTTGCGGTTGGATTAGCAAAATTTGCTTTTATCATTGTTTCTGAAAGTGTTACGTATCGCACCATACTATTCCATCTGTGTAGTAAAGCAACATATTAAATTGGCATAAAAAATAAACAGCTGCGACACATCGTATTGAAGGGCAATTGTAGAGTAGCCGCATGCTATGGGTCATCATCCCGTGTAGACTGTCGTCAGGCGGGTAATGTCCCTCCGAAACTTCGTCAGAAGCCTACTCGATATTTTAAGGTTGTATTTTAGCTATATTTTTCTTCCGCATGTAAATCTGGTTTTCGCCCCGCAGTCGGTGCACGATAGAGTTGAATTTTATATTTTCATTCCCTTTTGTTTATTTAATAATTTCCTTTTTTTTATTTAATTTTATTTTCGAAAAATTTTATTAACACACGAATATTAATTAATTTATTTGTGTATGTTTCCTTTTTCATAATTTCATCAAAAAAACAACATCAAAACAAGCAAAACATAAAATTACCGTAAACAAAAGTAATGAAATACCCAAAAATAAAAAATCAAAACAGAAAAAAAAATAATAAATATTTTTTTTCTCATTTTCCTCAGTTTATCATCTTAAATGGTATCCTTCCTTAGTTTATCTCGTATCCTTTCCAAATAAAAATGAATTTCTTACAACAACTAGGAGGTACCAATGAAAAATTAAAAATTAATTTTTTATTTTAAATATATTTGTGTTTTTTTCTTCAACAATTTTATTAAAAGAAAAAGAGGTTCATATTTATTTTAATTTTGGTTTTTTGCTTTCATCAAAAATATTTAATAATTTTATAGATTCCTACTTCTTTGAAAATAATTTTTAAGGTCGTTCAATAAATTGCCTTTGAAAATCCTTTTAAAAAGGTTTATATTAAATTTGTGTCTGTTTTCATATAATATGTATATATCAGAACCTGGATGCATACTTAATATTTGCTTTTTGTTTTTTAATAAAACGTTATTTTACAACTGCTTGTCAGCTTTTCTACCTTAAATTTAATTTAGCTTAAAGCTATATGCGGGAAATAAAATATAATTTGACGTTACCATAATAATGTCAGTCAGTATGGTCGCAAACAAAAACATATATACACACACAGATTTTAAAAAAAGAAAGGAAATATTCTAAAAATAAAATGAGAGAAAAACAAAAAGAAAATATTTTTTCACGTAATTTTATTTGTCTTTTTAATTATTTCTTCAAAATCATATGAAATTGTTAAAAAAAATTATAAAATAAAATATTTTCGATTATGATAAATATTAAATATTTTTGGCTTTACATAAATAAATGAAAATAATTAAAAGTAATTTAAGGTTAAGAAAATGGTGAGCTTTCTTAGTGAGTTATTTTAGTTACGAAATCTCAAACTGGCCCATAGAAAAGATCCAATTAAAAAAACTTAATGTTCCCTAAAATTTGATTCAAAAGTTGAAAACATTTAGGCGTCGAGAAGTGTCAATTGAAATAATTCTCATAATTAGTATTATCAGATAATTTTAAAAAAATCTAAGAGAAATCTTAGGGTCATAATTTTCAAAAAAAAAAAAAATATACCAGTATGCACATAAGAGCAGTGGGAACTCCGCTTTTTTGCCATTTACTCCTCCGTCATTTGCGTTCTGTGCGGAACGTCACATTAAAGCGTATCATGAGGATAGGTATTGTGGCAGTAAGGATAGCAATTAAATAGGGAAGAGATATTATTAGAATTTTGAAAACAAGAAAAATTAAAAATGTTTAATACAAAAAATACTCTAAATTTTATTTTGAAAGTTAGAAAGGAGTTAGCTTAGGCATAGAGCCCAAAAACCTTATTTCGAAATAGTGTGAATTTAGGTAAGAAGATTGAATGAGTCGGACACCCACAATAGGTTAATTTATTTCAAAATTTCCACACACGTTGAGATAGAGGGCCGTGAAAGTGTCCACGTGTTAGTGAAAAGGAGGACAAGCACACTTCTCTTATGACCAGAAGCCGTTTGCAGAATAGGATCGCAAAATCATATCTAATATAGTTATATAACAGTTAATTTTGAATTTTTTTATATAATTTTTTTATTATGGAAAAAACAATTACTATGATCTCTGCCTTTATACAAAATATACAATTTGCATTTTGTTTCAACACAGTAGTGCTTATCAAAAAGTTGCAAAAGCATGCAGATGAATAAACAGAATTAATGCAATATACATATTTTTCCGAAATTCTCTGCAAATGTGCTAAAAATAAAGGATGTAACCTAAAAAAAAATTAACGTTATAACTTTTATTTTAGCAATTGCCTTACGCGTCAATTTCTCAAAATAAAAATTTCATAATTTTCGAAAGCGAAACACCAAAATTAAAAACATCAAAAACAGCAAAAATATTAAACGCAACAACCAAAAAATAAGATCAAAATTTAAATAAGACGAACGTATTTGAGTTTATAACAAAAATATCCTTTAGATTTTCTAAAATAAAAAATAAAAGAAAAACAAGAACCCGAAAAAAAATTTAAAACACATAGGATCTTTAGATAAAATTTCAACTTATTTTTTCTTTTCTTTTTCTTTTCGTTTTTCCCTTTTTCCCTTTAAATATTAACCTAAACCAATGGCACAAAAACACTCATACCATTTTATTAATTTGTAATTTATAGAATGCCTCTAGAGATAAAAAAAACAACATTTTCCTTATAATATTAAACGTTTAAATATATTTTGAAAATAAATAATGTCAGAATCCTTAAAAACAAAAAGAATAAACAAAAAAAAAAGGGAAAAAAAAACAGTAAACCTTGACACCAACTGTAAAATTGTACTTTATTTGCCTAAAGAGTATAAAATAAGTTTACATTAAACTAAAAACATTGTTATACATTATAAATGCATATATATACATACGTACACGTAATATATGTTATTTTATATAGATAAGCTTCGATATATTATAGGGTAAAGAGGATTAAAATTAAGATAATTTTTATGATGGCGGCAATTTTCTATCAAAAATTTGATAATGTTTTTCCTAAACTATAGAATCATATAAAATAATTACGAAGTTGTTGAATTTATGATGGAGATTATCAAAAAAATAAAATTTACATATGATGCGATTCCAAAAATTTGTTATTTAAAATAAATTTTCGAAGCAATTTGACTTTTCACATCATCGAAATTATTAACAAATTTATATTAAATCCATGCTTTAGCTTTTATGTATATTACAATTTTACGCAATCAAAATCATTTTGGTTTACGGTAACAGAAACATACTAATAGCGTCAATATTTCTTAAACAAATTCAACTATGATTTTCTACTCTAGTTCCAGTTCTTAGCATTTGTAATAGAAAACTATTCCAATTTTTAACAAAAAATGGCTTAATACCGTTTTAAAATTCTAAATGAAAAATCGCAAAAATATCACAATATGTCATAATCAACTTGATTCTAATGCGACATTTTTCAGACCAGAATTTGAAAAGTGAATTTTCAGTTCGAAATCAAGCTCTTAGAACTTTTCTTTTTATAAATACCTATGTCACTTTACTTAACCTGTAATGCATAAGTAAACAGCAACAATATTTATCATTTTCTCACAAATTCCACTGTTCAAGAAAAATTCTGTATATATGTACAAAAATAGTCCTTAAAAAAATTTAGAAGAACTCACTTAGTTATTGTGATCTTCCTGAAACAATGACTCACCTGTAATTAAAAGAAAAAATTAAATTTTAATCAAAATCAATACATTTTTAAAGTTATAAAAATTAAAAGAAAAATTAAAAAAATTTTTAATTTGAATTCAGTTATGTTTAAAAATTTTTACTGCAGCTACCGGTCAAAAATATAGTCAAAAATTTAAACTTCATTATAGATATTTACGAAAATTATTGGTTATTTCTAATTTAATTTCTATTTTAATTTGACGAATAGTCTCTATATTGTGAAATAATTTCGAATATTTTCAAATAGAAGCTGGCCAATTTGAGAGTCCTTCTCTTATAATATCAAACTTTCATTATTATTCAAATTTTTGAATTTTCAGACGCTTTATAATTTTATATAAGTATATAAAATAATTTTCTGTTACAGGTGTAGTCGTTGAAGTAATTAGTAATACAATCTTAATTCAAAGGCTAACGCATATTTAGGAGATTACCGAAAAAAAAATTGTTTTTTTGTTTTTTTTTGTAAATTAATTATTGTTACTAATTAAATTATATTTTTTCGTTTTTTCTTAGTCATATCTTAAAGTTACAATAATTTATCATATACACATACTTATATACTTGTATATATAAATATAATTTACTCGTATATATATATTTTGTGAACAAGATGAATAACAAAAATAATGAAACACAACACGTTCTATAAAAAAAAATCTAAGAGTATACAAGGTTAATGTACAAGGAACAAGTGAAAAATATATTCTTATACTTTTTTTTTTTAAAAGCATATTGTATTCCCTTATTTATTAAAAAAAAAAAAAACAAAAAAAAAGAGAAAAAGAAAATGAAAAATAAGTAAGAAAAAACAGGTGGAAACAAAAAGGATGTTATATAAATAAATTTAAATATGTATATATGTATATGATGTATATATAATTGTAGCAAGGATATAACCTTCAAATTTCACTTAAAATAAATGTATACACACATATAAATATTTTTAAATTTACAGAGTGATTTGGAAGATTACAATAAATTATAAATTGTCATTTAGACTTTAGAGAATTGAAAATGGGGTTGACTTTTCATTAGAATAGGCGTCAACTTGCATTCGTTTCTAAAATGCAGATATTCTAAGAAAATTTCGCAAAATTTCGATTTGTCAACCTATATAAATATTTCGTCCTAAAAGAAACATGGTATAGCTACAAAAAAGGTAACAAGCCGAAATTTTTAAATCTCGAAAGCCCTCCATCTTTTATCATATCAAAAGTTTTACACATTTTCAATTCTCGAATTGATTTTGAGTACGTATAATGTTGTTCCCTTTACAGAATCACCCTGTATATATGAACATGCAGTATAACCATTTAGTATGTTAAAATTTACTATACGCGATCTCTCCTTTAGTTACTTTTTAAGTTTTATGTTTTTTTTTTTCATTTCCACCTCCTTGTAATTTTTACATTCATACATACAAAATACATACATTTTTTCAGTAACAATTTCATTTCTTTTATGTAACTTGTAATTTTTTTTTGGTTTTACAATCATGTTCTTGTATACATTTTTACAATTTATTTTGACTTTTTAAAAGAAAAGTACAATTCCTAATGGAGTATTTAAACCTGGTTTTATAAAATACAAAATACAAGCAGCCATTATACGTATGTAATGTAACTACGTATGTTGTACTACGTGCATATACACATGTAATGTAATTGTGAGTATATGAGCGTGTATAACGAATAAGTATAATATATGTACGTTCTTTTTAACAACATTCTTCAAGCTTTTAAACATGTTTTCAACTTTCTTTTAAGGAATCTATAGTAGATCAGAATTGTAATAGTATACTTATAGAATTTAATATAAATATACTATTAGGGAAAAGTTATTGCTAAATGTAATAAAATTTATAACAGTTTTAATTATTTGTTGGGTTTTCATTTTCTTATGATTTTTTATATACCCACCCACAATGGATGGGTATATCCTTCTTTACTTTTAAACACAATTAATCTCTTTTGTAAACTATATATATGTATGTACATAATATGTACATAAAATTCTTGAGTAGAAAATTATATATAAATCAAATAAAAGTTGTACATACATACCACATACAGGTTGATTCAGAAAGATAAACAACAACATATAACATTAATTAGACGATTGAAAATGGGTCAAACTTTCGTTCCGGACTGGGTGCCAAATCTCATGGAATATACTAGAATATCGCCCAGCTACCTAAGCTTTAATTTAAGTCCTCAAACGTTAAAAAATTTTTTATGGTACAGAAGATGTAGCACAAAAACCATTTCTATGTTTTAAACACCCTTAAAGGCAGGAATTTTAAGCGTTGTAATTGTCAACTATCATTAATTTTTGGTAGCAACAGTCACACAGTTGACATTTTAAAGAGCCGTTATTTTGATAAAAAATCTGAATTTTAATATTTTTATTGAAATGTAACAAGTAATAACAAAATTGAAACCAAATTTTATACAAACTTTTTATTTGAAAAACAAAAATTGAATTTAAAAAATTTTAAATTTTTGAAAAGAAAAACTAGAATTTTGTATTACGAAAAACAAAAAAAAAATCTAGTAATCAAAAAATTTTTTTCGAAACTTTTCTTGGTAAAGAAAATTGATAGGTTTTTAATTTTTGCCAATTTTTATAAGAAATGGTACCTATATGGTTTGAAATTTTTAAATGCATTTTTCTCAGAATTTAAAAATTTGAAAAAAATATTTTCGAAATCTAGACACCATTTGGCATCTGAAGTTATAAAAATTATCCAGCTGAAGCAAATTTCTAAAAGTATGCCATATAAATTTTGACATTCATTTTAATTGAAAAAAATTTTTTTTAATAGGAAAATTTCATTTTTTTGAATAAAATGGAGTATGTAAATGATATGGTATTAACATTAGGAAGCTAATAAATAATTAATAAATACTTTAATGGGATCAATAAACTTTAAACCTATTTCTACAAAAGCTAAACTTGATGTACGGTTGATGCAACTAAAGAGGTTTTCCACTGAAGCAATTAATTTAAAATATGCGATTGAATTGAGATAGGTTTGAAAGAAGGAAAACATAAATTTTTGCCAAACTAGCTGAATTTCATAGGAGAATTATTATAAGATTCTATGAGAACTAGGAGAATTTCATAGGTGTTCGTTTTAAGAAATTGGTAAAATTTTTGGATAAGAAATTCGAATTTTTCCAAATTTTTAGATAAAGGCATATTAAATTGAATTTAATTTAAGTTTTAACATCTGGTTTGATTTTAATTAAGTTTATGGCTATCAATATTTGTGGCTTTTGTACTATATCTTCTGTACCATAAAAATTTGTTAACATTTGAGGGCTTAAATTCAAGTTCAAGCAGCTTGGCAAAAATCTATAAAAAGTGCAAAAATCTATACTGAAAGAATAAAACAATGGAAAAATTTGATTTTCCCGAAAGTTCGAATGCTTGGTATTCCGAAGGTACATTAAATACAGAATCAAGCAGTCATATTCGGTCCTCTAAAAAATGGTATATGTCGTTGTATTTCTTTCTAAATCACCCTATTTACATATACTATAAATACTATATTTATATAATTTACAAAAAATCTTACATCATTATAGAAAAATATTAAAAACAAAAGGATGTGTGTATTTAGTGTATGTATAAGTGTTTAGTGTATGTCTGAGGTCACAATTAAAATCAAGATTAGTTTATAATAAAATCACAAAATCAAAAATTTTATATGATTTTCTTTATGTCCATATAAAATACACGAGCATACTAAATCAGCAATAAAATACAATCGATATATTATGAAAAATTACAAATACTTGTTAGCAATAAATCGATATAATTTTTAATTTGTTTTAGATTTTACACTGACATTAATTGATTTTAAAAGTATAAGAATTTTATATATTTTTATTATAAAAGATTTCAAACAGAGAAAAAAGGATAATAAAATCAAATACATACAATATATGGGAAGAGAAAAGGTAAAACAAGTTGCTTTTAACTAAGATGATTTATGAGATTCTATGGCTCATTTACACCCCTCTCATTTTCACAATATGGAATACGCAATCAGGAATCTTGATCACTCAATATAGTTAATGTATATTTATTAACGAACAAGAGATTCGATACAATTGAATAAGATTGAGAGTAGAGAATGATATTTTGCCGTTTCTTTTTAGAGGATAACGAAACTTTATACATATTTCATATTGTATGAATTTGAAGCTGAATCTTAATATTTCCTACTGTATGTATTTGAGGCTGCAATGCATATTCCTCTGAAGTTTTATGAAAAAATGCTTCTATTAATTTTGTTAGTACAGAAGATTAAAAATCAATAACCTCAATGAAAATTAAATTCTTAATTTCCACGTAATAACTGAAATCACGAATTCAATTTTTTTTCTTAAAAACACTTTAATCATTATATTTGATTATCAAGTAAACACGAGCATTTAATTTTGACCACACGATACCATATCCTTTAATATCGCAAAATCTGAAAAATCGCGAAAATAATAATTTGCATTTTTTTTGTGTTATGTGCAAATTTTGATATTTAATTTCTGTTTATGGCATAGAGTTTTAGTCGTTAAAAAAAATAATTTTTTTTTCTTTGAAATCTACTATACTACCTACTCTAGATTAAAAAACCACAATAATACGAATTGCATGATGGTGCATATTACACTAACGCACATTTAAAGTGATAAACTTATACTAACTTGTATACGCTTAACCTGCTGAGCAATTTCTTTTACGAAATTTAAAATTTAATGTGTAGCCTTTTTCAATTTTGATTTCAATTATTAATTAAACATGCTTTTTAAATATTTTGTATGTTGCTTCCAATTTATTGATGATACCATGATCTTGATTTTAATATTTACGCCAAAAAAAGCTAAAATAACTTTTTATATATTTATAAAACTGTTGTTGCTCTTTAAATATTCTCAAATTCTATACACACAAATTGAAACTTCTTCTTAATCTTTAACAATCATTTTTATTGTGTCGTATACTCAAATTGAGAACTCCTTTTATGAAATTTACTAAAAATATTTAAAAGCTAAAACACCGTATTGATGGGAACAAAACAGTACATATATTTAAACATAAACAAAATCACTATTAACTTACAATTACAACACAAACAAAAACATATTTTTCCAAATCAATAACCAAATATAAATATATAGGAAAAAAAACCAAAAATAAGGAAATTAAAATATACCAAAAAAAAATGTATATGTATAAGTATGCATGCATATTTAAATACTAAAATAAATGGATAAAAAATTTTCCATAAATTAATTCGAAATTCAAGTTAAAATAAAAAATATTAAAAACGAAAAAACAACCAGTAACGCAATAATAAAACACAAACAACAGAAGTGATTTTACTATCGCATATTTGCCACGTTTTCAACGTCATTATATATATATGTATATGCACAGTGAAATAAAACCCCACAAGTAAACATGATTGAATTGAAATACAAAACTACAAAAAAAAAATAAAAATATAAAACAAAATAATAAAAGAAATGACAATTAAACCAAAACAATAATAATCATAACCAAAATATCATGAAAAAATACAAAAAAAAAACATAAGTAAAATACATAAAATGTGTAGTATAAAAATAGTCATAAAAAACAAACCTCCAAGCAAAATAATAACAACAAACAAAGCATAACAAAAAAAAAAAAAACAAGAAATAATAACAATAGAAAAATATAAACAACGAGGCAATAATAGAGCTTTTAACAACAATAACAACAACAATAAGCAAATAAAAATAACAACTGAAATTGCCATGCAAAAATAATAATTATTATCGAACACAATACAATCCGACATGTTAGGTAAGGTATTAAAGTATGTACATAAGTATATAACATTCATCATCATCATCATCATCAACATCATTATCATCAATATCGTAATAACTTTTAGTCATTTTAGTTTATAGTTTAGTATGCATGGTGTATGTGTGTGTATTTATTAAAATATTATATAGTTGTCGTTGTCATCGTCGAAATCGTCAGACATCACCACCGCGACCGCCCGACCAAAATACTTTTCTCTTTCTTTTTTATTTTTATTTTTTATTTTCATTTTAACTTTTCTCTTTTATTTCTTTCCTAGTTTTTAGTTTATTATTATACTTTTTTTCTTCTGTTTTTTCTTTTTTATTACCTTGATAGATAACAAAACTGAATATGGATTTTACGGTTACGTCTGTATGTATGTATGTACATATTCATCTATATACGTACTAAAATAAATCTATATACAATAAAAGTGTATTTAAAGATATAATTTAATATTTTTGCGTCCTCTTTCTGGCGCTTTCTGCATAACATTTAAAACATTAAAAAAAAAAAAACAAAAATAAAATCAGAAAAATATACAAAAGAAAAAATTACAAACCACCTACGCTCTTTTCATTTATATGAAGGTCGATTTCATTTGTATGATGTGCACAGTAAAAAAATCTTAACTAAAATGCATATTGGAATTAACATTGTTAATTTTTTTTATTAAAAAAAAGGACTTGAAATCAATTAAAAAATTGAAAATGGTAGGTAGAAATTAAAAGTAATTTCGAAGTAACTAAGTAAAATCGCATTAGAAAGTAAAATTATTTTCCCTCTTCTATTATACATAAAAATTTTTAAATTTTCTAAAAAAATAAATTAATACTTTGCAACATTGCAGCTTTGGTGAACGTTACAGATTAAATTCACACAATTTTAATGCTGAATACCAAAAATGAACGGACACGACTTTCAAATACAAAAAAAATTTTGTATGATGACTAAAGATTTGTTAAATTATTGAAATTATTAAAGAAAATCAAATTTACGATATGAATTGAATATATCAGATAAACCAAAAATATTCACTCTTCTTACAAAAATTTGGAATATATTGCACTTCTTTTCTACAAAATATTAAAAAATAATTTATTTTGTGATATTCAAAACAATTTTTAACTGTGTATATTTTCACAATTTCGAAAGAAGAAGATATCTCTTTTTATATTTTCACTATATTTGCACAAATATTTGCAAAATCTTGATTCATACACATTGTAAATCTGTATAATGTATATGTGTAATGTAAATATAATCCACAATTTTTTTGTATAAATCCACAATTTCATGCAGTTTGTTGTAGAAACAAACAAAATATGAGAGATTTTTATTTATTTATTTATTTTCAAATGCAAATATAATAAGGAAAAAAGTAAAAGAGAGAAAAAAAAGTTTTTGTAAAATTTAAGTGGTAACTTAATATTAAATTGTCCCTAAAAGTATGCAAAAATTTTATTATGAAATTTTTTAACAAATTAAAAAGTGTTAATTTAAGAATGCATTCTTTTGATGCTTTTAATTGAGTTCTTTAATTAATTGGGATAATGTGTACACATTTGTAAATAGAAAATTTTTTTTTTTGTTAAAAAAGAAATCAAGGAGAGTAAGATTTTTTACAAATTTTTTAATTAATTTAATTAACCACTTCTAAAAATATTTAACTTTTTTCAAAAAATAAAATAATAATCAATTAATAATGTTTATAACAATTCTTGACAAAAATTAAAACATTATTAAAATTTTCAATGACGGCTCTCCAATTAAGCAAAAATAAAGGCCGATCCCTAAAAATGACAGACAGAAATTTCCGGCAACAATATAATAATTTTTTTAATTTTTCCATTTTTGGGAATTTTTTTTTTAAAGTTGTGTTGCGTGCATACAATTTTACAGCAAAATAAGAAAGAGGAGAAAAACTAAAAAAAAGAAAATTTTTTGAAAAAAAAAATAGCACTCCTTAGTCCTTAATTTAAAAACTAAATGAAGAGAAAGAAATTCACAAACATATTTACATATAATAGCCTACATATACTCATAGTAACAACACATTACTACGAATATGTATGTTACATATATATTCATAGTATTTAACACATGAACTATAAAAATTTAAAGAAAGTAAAATAGCGTAACTTTGAAGCACAATGAAAAGAGTACATAAAAAGAAAGAAAAAAAAATTAGAACGGATACAACAAAAATGAAATAAAATTATAATTAGAAGTCACGCCATTTTGAAGATTTTAAATAAAATCATATGTCTAAACGCATAGACATTTGACATACTTAATTATCTATAAGCAAAAAAAACCTGCATATGAGGCGTTCAGCACATTAGTGGCCTACTTGCAAAAATTACATTTCGAGTAAATTGCGATTAAAATAATTAAATATTTAATTATTAAGAAAATTCTTAAAATGCAAAAACGAACTAATGTCAAAATAGAGTGAAAGGAGAGTAAAGTAAGTATTTTTAAAATACAGAACAATTTTTTAGGCGATTACAGCTCTATTGAACATAATAACTCATTTTTGCAAAAATGTTGAAGAGGTTGCTAATGTGCTGAACGCCTCATATGAGTTATAAATGTTTTATCAATCTGAATGAAAAATTACAAGTAACTTTAGAAATATTACCAGACAAAAAAAAAACATGAAATATTACTTTAAACGTAAATTACTTAATCGTAAATTAAAATTTCGACGATAGTCTCGCTTTAGTTAATTAAAATAAATTTTAGAGGGTCAGAACTTTGTAAAATTTCTAATTGTTTTTTCTTTGAAATAAAAAAAAAACCATTTTAATATTCAAAATATTTAAGAATTTCGTTCCTTAATAAATCAACAACTTTTTTTAATTGAAACAATTACATTTATTTTCATTTTAACAACTACAAACAGAAAATAGAGGTGAAGAGATTTATACACTCATACACACATGTATATATCGCCTAGTCTTCAGCCTATATTCTACTTTTAAATATTTGTTGTTTCCAACCTCTTTTATTAATTTGAATTAAATCTAAATTTTTGTTTCTTATATTTTTTACTCCTTTACTTAGCATACCAAAAGGATTTAATTTTTATCGTATTCTATGTATGCTTTTTTACATACATAAAAAAGAAGAGAACATACCAATTAATAGATGCAATTGCATATAAAATCTGACAGAGATTTTGTTGTTAATTGATTTTAAAAGGTTACTAATACCCCATTTTTAATTCTGATGTCATTGTTTCAATTACAAAAATCTATTTTCCAAAAATCCTTGGTTTATTTTTATGTTTTATTTTATTTTTCTGTTTTTATTGTTGATTTATATATTTGCTTCAAATTGTAATACAAAATAGAACAATTTTCTTTTTTTTTTAAAGAGAAACGAAAATGTAAGTGGCTCCCACCCCCCAACAATTCTCTCAATTGCAACAATTCTCAATCGACAAAGCAACTAAAGTTTTTTTCTTTTACATTGTATTTTTTTTTCTTTTTTTTCTTAATGCTCATATAACACATTATACAAATGTGTTGCCGGCAACATATTATTTATTACATAAAATTAAACCATATGAAATTGCTTAAAAAATTAATTAAAAAGAATTTTTTTTTAAGCTTGACTTGGAAATCTTCGTGAAATATTTTTAAAAAACAGTTTTCTACTTTTATTAAAATTAAGGTTATTTTGTAAAATACATGCTGTTGTCCAAATAGGCGCATAATTTTGTAAATGTTTGAAAGACATAAAAACAAAATTGTCCTGCTCCTAAACACATTTATTTAAAAAATAAGACTATAGTACGAAAATTTATAAAAGAAATGCTCAATTGTAAGATCTTTTTGCAATTACATTTACCTATAGTGCAGGTCTATATTAAGTGTTTAATCCATGACCCTCATTTGCTTTACTGAATCAAAATAATTGTTTATACTAGCTTTTGAATAAGTGAAATTTTTTGCGAATATTTCTTATTCGCAAAAACTTCCTTGTATTATTTATAATTACTTTAACACTAGAACTACCGACCGGTCAAAATGACCGGTTGTATGACTATTTCACAAGATTTTCTCCTTAAATTTCATTTAATATTTTATGAGAATAGTATGACTTTTTCTAAAATTATGTATTTAATAATATATTAAATTATTTTGATTTTCTATTTCTAATTTATTGATATACGTATGTACTATACCTATATATACCAACCGGTCAAAATGACCGGTCATTATTTTTAACGTTTTCGATGTGAAAAAATTACAAAAACTTCCAGTAAACTACTGCAATCCGCCACTTAGGCGACGCTGAATCATAATATCACATCATCACTCTTCAAAATTCTAAGAATTTTGCAATATTATGTGACAATTTTTTATTTTATATTGATAACGTTGTATACAGCTGAAATACACAAAATACCCAGTTACTGTTTATAGGCCGTTCAAATAAGTGCAGTTGTAATACGTATAATATTAGAATAACTTTGTGAACAATTTTGTTGAATATATTTGATTCCAGTTAAAATTATTGTTGCTGACACTGTAAGTAAACTGTATTTAGAATATTTTTATCCAGCTTTAAAACTTTACCCTAAAAATGCCGAGACGTTCGAAAATACCTAGACTCTTAGAGGACATAACCAATATAAGAGAAGACCTTTCAGATACCGAAGATGATTTTGATCCTGCAGAAAATTCAGGGGATCAATCAGAAACAAAAGATGTGTGTGTTTCCTCAGACAGCAATAGTGAAGAAGAGAACATGCTAAATGTACGTAGGAGGAGAAGAATTTTGAGATTGTCGTCATCTTCGGATGAAAGTGACTGTCAACAAACTGAAATTGCAAATGATGGAACTGTTTGGACTAAAATAAAAGCTGGATCCAATCCAGGAAGAAGATCAATAAATACTATATTCAAAGGAGTAATTGGACCTACAGGATATGCAAAACGTAACATAGTGAAGGGCACTGTAAGTAGTGCATTTTTATTGATAATCAATCGCCAAATTATAGATCATATTAGAATATGCACAAAAGCAGAAGCTTATCGAGTTCTTGGTGAAAAATGGGATCTATCTCAAGAAAAGTTTTACGCTTTTCTTGCAATTTTATATGCTCGTGGTGCTTACGAAACTAAAAATATAAAATTATCGTACTTGTGGTCTGAAAAATGGGGACCATCGTTTTTTAGAAACACAATGAGTAGAAAAGAGTTTACAGATATTTTAAGATTTATCCGATTTGATAAAAAAAATGAACGGAGTGTAAGATTGCAAACAGATAAATTTGTTTTAATCTCACACGTTTGGAATTCCTTCATTGAAAATAGCCAGAATTGTTATGTACCGGGACCAAACATTACAATCGACGAACAATTATTCCCAACCAAAGCAAGATGCCGATTCACTCAATACATGCCAAATAAACCAAATAAGTTCGGAATAAAATTTTGGTTGGCATCTGATCTCCAAACTAAATATATTATAAATGGATTCCCCTATCTAGGAAAGGACGAAACAAGACAGTCATCAATTCCTTTGAGTGAGTTTGTTGTACTGAAATTAATTGAACAATATGCCGGTGCTGGAAGAAATGTTACCACTGATAATTTTTTTACCAGCAAATCACTGGCACTAAAATTATTGGAAAAACGTACTACATTGGTTGGAACTATTCGTGGTAATAAAAGAGAATTGCCGGAACTGGCTAAACAAAAAAAGGATAATTTACCTAGATTTTCATCTCAAATTTATAAAACAGATAACTGTACTTTGACAATATATAAAAGCAAGGCAACCAAAAAAGTACTTCTTCTAAGTACCAAACATACTTCTGTCTCAATTGAAAAAAGTAAAAAACAACTGCCTGAAACTATCGCATTTTATAATAAAACAAAATGCGGAGTAGATATGACGGATCAAATGGCCAGAAAGTATAGTGTAAAATCAGGATCTCGAAGATGGCCTCTTCAAGTGTTTTTTAACATTCTCGATTTAGCGGCAATAAATGCATGGGTTTTATACAAGGAGACAACTGGCGAAAATATATCAAGAAAAGATTTTCTGTTTCAATTAGCGGAAGAACTTTCCACAGAGTGTAAAGATCCATCTGAACTGCAAAACTTGAATGACCTCTTCACGACCCCGGAGATCTGCAATATACGAAAAACGTGCCAAATAGGTTTTTGTAATGAAAATAAAACTATTAATATATGTGCTGGTTGTAAAAAACATGTTTGTGGGAAATGCACACTAAAAAAACTAATTATATGTAAAAAATGTGATGATACCAATAATAAATAATATGAAACAAATAATTTTACTCATTTTTCTCTAAATAGTAAATATTTTATGAACCTGCAATGAAATATATTTTATGTTCTTTCAAACTTTTCTTTCAATTTTCATATTACATTAACTAAATATCAAACCGGTCATTTTGACCGGTTTGGTAGAAATAGGTATATTACAACTGTTGGTAGTTCTAGTGTTAATGAATTTCGTTGCCTTTATACTACATTCGAACTAGATTGAATACTTACTTTAACACTGTTCACATTTATAATTGAAATGAAAAGACTTGAACTCAAAATACTCTTTTATCCGGTAACATGAATAAATACATATATTATGTGTGTATTAAAGTATATATATACGAATGTAGATTTTCAATTTGCTACATTTATTATTCATCTTTACAATCCTCGTAGTCGTCGTCGTCGTACCGACTATCTGAAAATTTTAAAAGCATATAAATTTCTCTTTTTTTGCTTCTTTCCAACTTTCTTCTTACTATTGTCGAACTATAATTTTTTTTTATTTATATTTTCTGTTCAATTTTGTATATGCCCTTACTTTGCCAATATTAATAACAAATATTCCTATATAGAAAAAGAGTAAGTAGGTGTGAAGGTTTTTAAAGAGTGAGAAAAAATTAAATAGGTATATTGCATATAGATATAGATATTAATATTTATTACGTATGTATATAGCAAAAATACATTAAATCAGATATATGTTAATACATACATGAATACTATGAAAAAATTGAAAAAAAAAATGAAAATTCTAACTATACGATTGCTCTACGGAATAATGAATAAGGAGGGGAACAACGTACAAAAACAATCAAATATAAAAGAGAAAACAAAATACCATTTTAATCCCTTAAATATGAAAATATAATGCTAGATACAAATACTGTAATATAGAACGTGACTGATTTTGAGGTCATTTCCGGTATACCCCGTTCTTATTAAACAATCACTTTATAGACATTAAGTGTATGTATACAACATACGTGTATAACATGTATTAAGATAATATCAATGTGTTATTCATACATTCATCTATGTACATAACGTACATTCAGTATTATATACATATATTATACATTATCAACATACCAAATATAAAGAAAAAAAAATTTATGATCTAACTAATAAGGAAATAATAATATAATTGGAAAAACAGAATTATAGCTAAAAATATTTTATCCTTCAAAATTATTTTCGCTTTACTTCACATTGTACATACAACCTATGTTATAAATATATACACATGTAGTTTGATATAATATGTATGTATGTATTTTTAGGATATTGAAAATAAATTAGAAAACATTTTGTTCTACACGAACTGATTTAATTTTATCGACTAAAGATTCTAAGGAAAATATAAGCAACGTGGTCATTTGTTTTTCACCCATTTGCTAAAAACAACATCATAATGAAAATTATACGAAATTAAAATTTGATTTTAAATAATTAATTTAAGTTTAGTAGAGAGCATGAATGACATTATTCAAAAAGTAAATATTTTCTCTGAATAGAAACTAAACATTACTGACTGTAAATGTGCGCTTTGCCTTTAACTCTGAACATTGTGAAGCCCCTACAGGTATGCAAGCGTATCTTCAAAAATTATAATAGTTATTTAAATAATTCGATTGAAATAGAAGCAAATTGAACTTAATTGGGAAAAGATCGCCTCTAATTAAAAAATTGTTTAATAAGAACGTATTAAACAATTTTTATACGTATAATAAAATGAAATACGTGTAATGTAATTAAGAGAAGGGATTGAAAGCTCCGTGGTGTAATTTCATAACAGTTCGCGTTTTTCATTTTAATACTTTAGCCCCACGATAACTACTTTCAGTTCTGCTCCTTATGTATTCCTTATTCTATTTGATAACTAAGTGTTAGTCTAAGAAAAAGAGAGGCAAAGCGCATAGCCGCCTACACTACGTCAATAAGAAAACCCATCGGCAACCCTCAATTAAAAGAGGACAATCTTGGCGTCAATCACCCGACTCCGGGAAAAGTGAAAAATTTCCAACATCAGAAACATTCGTGCACAGAGACCATACTTGGTGTTTTACACTACCATAATTTTCTGTCATCTTCTTTAATCATCACGCATTTCCTTTTCTTTTAAGTAAATAAATTGCGAGAATCTCAGTATCAATTTATATTGAGAAAAATTAGAAGATCGTGAGGCTTCGGGGAGGTCGAAAGACACTGATAATGCAAACCACGGTAACATCTTGGGGTATGTGGGCGTTAATAATATTCAAATATCGCTCACTACAGAACAGTGGTTGAAACACAAGGATTTTGAACTAAATATTTTATATTTAAATATAATTTTAATGACGACGATACGAAAGTTGTGAGATGTTATATTGGGAAGAAGGGACTTTTTGTGCTATTTGGTTTACGAAAGTAAGGAGTAAGCTCTTATTTTAATTTCGTACTATGTGACTTAAACAAAGTCATAGAGGCGTAGAAGTATAATTTACTGGTGTCAAATTCAAGAAGTATGCTATATGCCAGAAGTATAAGAATGGTTAAGTAAATCAACAAAACGATTGAATACATCAGTATTATCATTGTGTCTATTCGTGGGGCTTTTGACGAACACTACATTAAAATACACAAATTTTACTAAAATATGCTTTCTCGCATAACATTATTGCGACTTTGATTTTCATAAAATTTTTTTAAATATCAAATAAATTCTAATACATTTTACAAATTTTACTTACCCATTAAATTTAAAAAAAAATTAATTTAAGTTAAATATTTGACTTAACAAATATTTTATCTAAAATAAATAGAAAGTTATACAAATATAAGTATACGTATAAAAATATCCTTGACTCTGCTTAAAATATCATCAGATTGAAAAATTAAGATTATTTCCCTTTCTAATACAATTCATATACTTTTAATCATAGCCACCTTCTAACACTCTTGCGAAAGTCACCTACTTCCTGATTCCATCAGTTCCGAAAACGAAATATGTATTTCTGTAATAAAATTGTTCAAAATATTCTCTTTATCCTTTTTCAGTCATTTAAATCTGATTTAGTTAATTTTCGTGTTTTTACCGACCGCATTGCATACAATAAGGGAGGTTATGTGATGGCAACAAATTTTTCATATCGTGTTTTCTGTGAAAACGTACTTCGGCATGATAGCGATGCGTAAATAAACTATTTTTAGGTAGATGTAGGTCTGTCGGTTTTCTATTTTATGTATAAGTTTCGTTTAACAACATAAGAAACCACCTAACTTTAGAAATCCAATGTCAGGAACTTTCCATTTCCATTTTTGCGAAAAATAAAAAGAAATAATCAACTAATTTTCTTGAAATTTAATATTTAAATCCAGAGTATTAAAACAGTGAACTTATAATTTTTTTGAGAACATCAGGATTCAAAAATGGAGCTAGAGGTCTATTCTACATTTCTTACCATATTGAAACATCTAAGGAAGCAATTGACGGAATTTCTTGAAATTTAATATTTGAGTTCTGGTTGTTACTAAAATTAACTGGCAGGCAAACTTTTCAGGGAATTCGGATGGGACAAAGCGAAACTCTACCAAGAGCCAAATTTACATTTTTCGAGGTATGTTAAGCAAAAGTTCTCTGCCATGGTCGGTTATGGACTGACCACATAAGATTTTTGTTTTCATACTTTTACATTACTTTCGTTTTAATTTTTTTTTTGTTTTTGCCAATTTCAAAGTTTAACTACAAAATACAAATCACATAAATTATTTTGTTAATTCTATTTCTCTCTTTCATTCCATGCTCATTTATTTCGTATAAAATGTATAATACGAGGGTCACTATTTATATTTCGGGTCCTGGAAATACTAGTGCTGCCAGGTGCAATCTGACACTTCCATTGGAAAGTTTGACATTTTTTAGGACAACTTCACTCAGAACGTTTTGTCATTCGAGCGCGAATTGCGCGATGATTTTCGTGCGATGATTTTTTACGATTTTCGGCGCGGATTATCGAGACAAGAGTGTCTCGATCAACTTGTTTCGACTTTTGGTGATGAAGCACCATCAAAAACCACTGTAAATCGCTGGTACCAAGAGTTTGGTTTCGGACGCCGTTCGCTCCAGGATGAATTTCGTGAAGGTCGGCCAATTTCGGTCGTTTTGCCGGAAACCATCGATGCTGTGCGCGAAATGGATAATGATGGACCGGCATGTGACATACTGTGAGATTGAGGCATCCTTGGGCATTAATTCCGCCAGCGTACATAAGATATTGCATGAACATCTTGCCGTGAAAAAGGTGTGTTGTCGATGGATCCCAAAAAATTTGACGATTGCACAAAAGAAGGCTCGTGTCGATTGGAGCAAAGAAATGTTGAAAAAATTCAATCGCGGTGCGTCAAAAGACGTTTATAAGATAGTCACAGGTGATGAATCATGGATCTATGCATATGAGCCCGAAACGAAACAGCAATCGACCGTATGGGTGTTCCAAGACGAGCCAAATCCAACAAAAGTTGTTCGTGGAAGAAGCACATCGAAGCAAATGATCGCGTTTTTTTTTGGTATAACCGGTCATGTGGCCACAGTACCTTTAGTGGAACGTAGGACGGTCAATTCTGAATGGTACACCACCATCTGTTTGCCGAAAGTTTTCGAAGAAATAAGGAAAACAAACAAGCGCCGGTGAATCATTCTTCATCATGACAATGCAAGCTCTCACAAATCAGCTGAAACAATGGACTATTTGAGCACTCAAAATGTCGAATTGATGGGTCATCCGCCGTACAGTCCTGATTTAGCACCCAATGACTTCTTCTTATTCCCTCACATCAAAAAAAAAATGCGTGGACAACGATTTTCAACACCTGAAGAAGCAGTCGATGCGTTCAAAAACCATGTTTTGGAGGTGTTTCAATCGGAGTGGAAAAAGTGCTACGAAAATTGGTTTCAGCGCATGCAAAAATGTATTGATCTTCATGGGGAATATTTTGAAAAACAATAAAACCATTTCCAATGATAAATGTTTGCTTTTTATTGCTAGACCCGAAATATAAATAGTGACCCTCTTATGTATATGCTTATGAATGTACAATGTACACATACAGCTGTATTGTATATGAAATTGCTTTCACTGGACTTTAAAGTTACAAAATAATACAAAATACTGTAGGGTCATAAATAACATAAATCTTAAAAATTTTTGTAAAATTTCCAATTTTTAATAAATGGATGTATACACACTAAATATAACTTATGCATGTACATACTTATATAGATAAAATGTACAATGTAACCCAGATGTAAAAACTGCTGATATTTGAAAAATTCATCCCGAAAACTTTTAGTCGGAAAAAAACATATGAACACATTTAAGTACTTGTTCAAATATACAATTTGTTTGATTTAGGTGTTTGGAGGACTGGTACTGTAATAATTAAAAGTAAATCGATGCTACTTATATATCATAGTAGTGCTTAAAATTTTTCCCCTTCTGTTGTGATTTTTTTCATAATTAAAATTAACATGTCTAAAATCGCATTTTGACAAAACACAGATTGAAATTCTTTAGAATATTTGAAAAATTTCTGATTATGTTTGTTCTTCATTAAGATTTTGAACATTTTCTTCTTTGCATTCAAAAATCAAAAAAAAATTATTTTAAATCTATAATTTACGAAATATTGAGTTTTTAAACCCAGCATTGTTCAATTATGGGGTTACGCATAGTATTATGTAAAAAATGTTATTATAAGCTGCTAGAAACGGAAACGGAAAATATATACATATATATATATTTTTAAATTATGCACTGGATATTTTTTGCTCTCAAATATAAAATTTTTTTTTTTTTTTTTCAAAATATTCTTTTTCAAATACAATGTAAAAGAAAACACTTTCTGCGGTTTTCAATTAATAAATTAAATTATACAATGGCATTTGAAATTTCCATCAACAATTTTATTTCATCTACATAAACTAAAACCGCAAATCATTTTATAGAGATTATACTGTACCCTTGTGGTTTGTTACATGTACGTATATCCAATAGGATTATATTCATAGAAAAATTAAATCAAATATAGAAATAGTAATTCTATAATTAAATATCCTTTATATACAAGTAAATTGTGTATATATATATGTGTGTGTTATCGGAGGTGTATATATGTGTGCTATCCGGGATATATAACTACATATTCAATAATATGAGTGTGTGCGCCATGTTTATATCAATTATTTCAAAAAAAAATTATTATACTATAGTAAGGAGAAAAGTGCTACTATAATGAAATATAATAAATCTGGAACCTATTTCATCTTATAGAATTTCATCATTTAATTGTAAAAGCATTGATTTTAAAAGAACTGAGCATTATGTAAAAATGGCACACATGCGACCGCATTTTACATTTTATAAATGGCATTTAGAAACCCTAAAAAATTTATCTTAATTTTTAATTCTATGGGAAGTCTTGCTAAACGACACGATTTATACGTAGACAATTTTATATTTCCACGAAACTATTATTATTTTTTTAAGTATTATCAAAAAGGTAGGATCTGCCAATACTAGAGGAATTATTCCCAACTTTTGATTTATTGGAAATGTTTCTATGACTGGTTCCCCTGAAATATATCGAAATTAAAAAAAAATAATTTAAATATATTTAATTTATCGAATTGAAAACGAAAACTGACATAAAGCGTCTTTATAAAAATCGTTTAAGATGAAATATAAGAACGTATTGGCGAAGAACGCTCTGATATCTTGTTGAAAATACATACCTTTTTTGTACTTCTTTATCACCAAAAAATCAATTTCTGCAATCCTCACATTGACTCTATGGATAACCAGCTTTTCTGTCGCGCATTATCTTACTATTTTAGAGAAATGGTACTTCAAGAAAGCTAAGTGAGTGAGGAGCTGTAAAAATATTTAAATACGCTTGCTGGCTTAATTGTTATCAAGAAGCGCTACACTATTCTAAAAATTTTAACAATTTCGGAAGAATCTGAACTTGGTGAAATCCAAAAAAAAAGTGAATTAGTAAAATATACACTTGTACTACAAATGTTAACTATTGTGTGTACATACGTTATAATATAACCGAACATGTATAATTTAACATCCCCTTTATGTTGATATTTTTCTGCTTCAATCTGGCTTTAAAATTTATAGAAATTTTCTTTCTACAAAAAGGGTTGGTGCACAAAAATAAGTCTATACTTAGTTAATACTATATATATATATATACACGTACATATGCATATCATACATATTTAAATAATGATGTCTTACATAATGAAAATTGACTATCAAGATTGAGATCTACAGATTTTCACATTAAATAATAAATCAAAATGAAAAAAAAAAGTTTTCGATAGAATTATTCAAACACATGTTGAGTTACACATGTATACGTACACACACACTAATATCTGGTTAAGTATTTACATAGATACTTATTTAATTGATTTTACATTAAAGATAAATAACAGAATTAAGGATAATCGTTTCAATCAAAGATAGTTTAGTGTGTGTATTCAATGATTTTTATAAATTTTCATTATGAATACTTTTTGAATCTATTGAATTTTATTTAATAAAAATTAATTTTTAGAAGGAGAAAAAGGAAGAAATTTATTTAATTATTAATTAGTTTCAAAATTGCTGGAAAAAAATTAAATTATTTAAGTTTTTAAAATACTTAAATCTTTGCGTAAAATTTCTACGAAATTCATGGTTTTATTAAATCTGTACTTTTATATAATAAAGGTTTCAGTCGTTCTTAACCGACTAAATTATATCCTAGACCCTGACTATCTGAGCTTGAAAACTGATTTTTGAAATATATACTTAGCATCAGCTTTTATGGTTATTTGGCAGGTAATGGAATCTCTCAAGCCATTCCACAAAATCTTCAAGGAAGTATATGACTTATAATTCGACACATGACTGTCTAGTCTTATAAATGTAAATTTATTATTTTTTCGAATGCTCAAAATTATCTTTTGAATAAAAAGTAGCCGAACCTGTGAAGCCATTCTATTAAAATTTTCAGAATACGGTTATGTGTAGATTCGATTTCGAAATGCATACCTATAAAAAAATTTATTTTTAAATACTAAATTTATAGCTTTTTCAAAATATGTAATAACTCAAATCTAACAACATTCTTACATCAATAATAAAAAATGCTTAACAAAACAAACTTTTTACATATGCTGTACAAAAAAAAAATACCAATTCCAAAACTTTTCTTCATATTTCATTATGTCTCATAATTTCCACTCTCAATTTTGAATAATAATAAAAAAAGGACATTCTGTATAACATTTGAAAAACATTTTCAATAATATTTTTAAAATGGTAAAATGATTAAGAAATATTATTTTCCAAGATATTTTTCTCCCGCAATGTTTTCAACACAGAAAGAAATTAATGACAAAAATTTATAATTTATTCAGGACACGTAAAAAACAGCTTTTCATTTAATTTTGCCTATTTAGTTTTTTTTTTCTCTTTAAATATCCCTTTTTTAAATATGTTGTTCGATAATAAAAAATAGAAAGGATAATTGCAATATTAATAAAATTAATCGTAATTTGGAATAAATTTTTTTTTTTGTTAAAATTTGTAAATCAAAATTAAGGTTACAGCACAAATCCTTGTATTTGAGAATTTTTCGAATTTTTAAATCAAACCCTGCAGTACTGTCTAAGAAAATATTAATATGGTGATATATATTCGCATACTGAAATTCGTGCTTGCCAAATTATATAAAGTAATACAAATATAAAATTTTCATTTTATTTTAAAAGCATTTGCTTTAATGCATCTTTTCTAATGCAATCATTTACATTAAAATTATCAAAAAGCTAATGAAACCTTAATAAGAGATGATTTATTACGTTGATATTATCTGCACATTCTTTCAAGGTAAAATACTTTTCTCACGTTGCGCATTTTCAAACTATAAGAGAAATATTTTAAAAGAAAATCAATACGAAATTTTCTACCTGATTTTAAAGATTTTCTTTTATTATTGAAAAAGTAAAAAGGAGCAAGAGGAAAAAAAATAAGAAAAATCTATACTAATGACAAAACGTTTATGTTCGCTGTCTGTTTAAAATTTCATATTTTCTCCTTGTTCATTTTTTGTTTTGTCACAATTCGCTTCCACAGGAATTAGGTAAAGGAAATCAACTATGTAAATATATATGCTTGTAGAAACCGAACAAAGTTTTGTAAGGGATCACCCTTTGCCCTTTATTTTCTGATTAAAATGGAACAGTTTTTGTTTTATTCCTTTTTTTTTGTTTTTTAATTTTTTAATGAAAACTTAGTGGGGGTTACCTATTTTTTCTTCATTTTTTATTAAATTTTCAAGGATTTCGCTGTAATAATCCCAACAATGGTTGAGGACTTTAGGTCAATGGTTTAGCATTTTACATATTTTAAAATTTAGAAGATGAAAATGAAAACATGCCAAGAATAATTTTTATATTTTAAGTGTTTTGTTTTAAATGTTTTTCTTTTTTTCTTGTTAGATTTCAGAATTCTTTTTTTATTTTATTATTCTCTAATATTTTCTCTAAAGGTTATATAGAAAATTAAATGTCCCGAAAAATAATTTCAAAAGTTAAAAAAAGAAGAGGAATTTAAATAAAGTTGGGTCAAACCAATGGTTTGTATTGTAGCACTTTTCCCTTCAACAAGTGAAAATTCTGCTTTTTAATACAGTCTATGTATACCTATCACACTATTAAAATTATTTTCATTCATATACAAAACTATTACAAGGATTGCATATATTTAGGATGATGCATATATGCAGTCTTTGAAATAAAGCAAAAATTAATATAAAAAGGGGTTAACATAATGCTCGATTTTAAGGGTTAATTGTGTGAGTTAAGGAAAATAATTATATTTTTTAATGTCATGGAATTTACCGTTAGCTTTTTGCGTTTATAGAAATTTGAAAAAACTTGTGATTTCGGAAATATAATGTGTCAAAAATTCAAATTTTACAAATTTCAAGAGGCGATAACTTGAGAGGGGGTGGAGATGGAAAAAAATTTTCTTCTAACGAAATGAACTATTTGTTAATGTCTAAAAGTCCCCAAAATTTCAAGCTTCTACAAGCTGGGGTCTAGAAGAAAAACGACATCAAAAATTTGGAAAAAAAGGACTTTAGATAACGGTAAATTTGAACGGCCATTTTGTTTTTCTAAAGTTTAACTATAGTATACCGCGCTAGGGAAAGCAACCCGCTGCCTTTCTGCGTTCGCAAAATTTCAAAAATGCTTATGGTTTCATTGCAACAAATAGTTAAAAAAGGCCATTTTTAAGGTTTTGGTGGGGTATAACTTCTAGAGGGGGGGAGATAGGTAAAAATTTTGTTCCACGGAAGTGAGTTTCTAGTAAAGATCTATGCACATATAAAATATCAGCTTTCTATCTTCAAGGGTGTAGAAGTTTTGTAAACAAAAAAAGTGTCCACGGACGGACGGACGGACGGACGGACGGACGGACGGACGGACGGACGGACGGACGGACGGACGGACGGACAGAGTGAAACTAATAAGCACTTTTTTCAAAAAATTTTTTGGAAAAGTGCTAAAAAAAATTTAAGAAATAGGAGAGAGGGAAAAAATATGATTAAAATAAAAAAAAAATATTTTTTAAGAACAAGTTGAAAAATATGCCATCGTCAATCGAATTACCGAAAAATAATTTTTTCAAGAAATAAGGTATTGAAGCATCAAAAAGAAGACACTTCAAATTTTAACAGGTTTAAGGCCAACCGTGATATTTTGAGTCTATTACCAACCTCTAAATGTCAAATCTCTTAAAATCTGTATTCTTATTTCAGATCAGACTGCTTTTAAACTAAATTAAAGAAATAAATCAGAAAATGAGTACGATGAAAAGGTTTTTAATTTTAATTTGCTAGTCAAAAATATTGATATATTAACTAAATTGGGTGACTGCGCTTCAAAATTCAAAAATTGTACCCTTAACCTCATTTCAGGCACTAATATTTAACGATTGCTTATATGGTATGTGGTTTACAAATAAATTATACAAGTACATATAAACTTCTTACCGTCAATCTCTTATTTGATATTTTTATTGAAATAATTTTGACAAATGGACATTTTCTGGACAAATTTTCATTAATAACTGCAATAAAATAGGTACATTAAACGGGACTGACGAAAACAAATAAATGTAACTGACTTTCTTAAAATTAGCGCATTTTTGCATTTTTCAACCGTTATAGTTATTGTTATAAAATACAAACGTAGATATATTTTAATTTTCTATTGTTGGTGTTAGATAAAGCAATAAAAGAAGAGCAATATAACAAAATTTATTATGCTTAAATATAAAAGAATTAGAGTCCTTTATAAAATATTAAGAATTTTTCGTTTTTGTTTTTTTGTATAACCTTATTAGTCCCTTTCTTTATCTGTTCATTTAAAAAAACAAAAGAAGAAAACTAAAAATGAAAATTAATAACATTATTTACCTAATTTTAGATTGTTTTTTAATCAATTTTCCATCATTTTCATTTTTTGGGCAGTTCATTTACAAAATATAAAATTTCCATTCTCGCTGATTCACACACACATACAAATGTATGCGGTATTATCGAAGGTAACTAAACGATTTCTTGTTTCGCTTTAACAATAAAAAAAAATAACCTTTAGCAAAATTGCCTTTTTCTTTCTTTTTTAAACAAAACATCCTAGAAAAAATTTCTCATGAAAGAATGGGAAATATAGAAAAATAAAAAAAATAGAAAAAAAGCAAATTAATTACAGCACACTTTCGTGCCACAAACAAACGTACAATAAATTTTCTTTAATTTTTTTTAAAGCTTAATAACAGACTATAAAAATAATTTGTTGTTGTTGTTATTATTAATATTGTACCATCTACAGGAAATAATCTTAATTGGAAATGTTAAGAGTCAAGGATTTTTATTTTTGTATTTTTCTCAATTTAAAAAAAAAATTCTTAAATTTTTTTTGGTTTAACACATTATTATACATATACAATCTATTTAAATATGAAAATCAAATAATTAAATTTAAAAGAATCTTTGAATAATGGAAAATTTTAATAAATTCATTCTGTGTATAATAAAATTTTCGATGAATTTTAATAAAAACATGTATGTAATAGAAAAAAAATTCTGATGTGGTCAACACATAACCTATACCGCAAGGTGTATTGTGGAGTAAAAGGAAAATGTTGCACAAGATTAGGAAATAACCTTTTAATACTTGTTTCAAATTTTAAGGGCACTAAAAAGCTGTTAACTAATATACTTAGAAAAATGTGTAAGGTTTTACTTTATGCCATCTGAATTCTCTGTTCGTTAGTAACGTCCAGTAGCAAACTGAACTCAAATATTAAATTCCAATAAATTCCGTCAGTTAGTTCTTTAGATATGTTGAAAAATGTAAAATCGTCCCAAGTTTGATTTCCGAGCCTTGATGAACAGATAAAGAAGGGAACTAATAAGGGTATACAAAAAAACAAAAACGGAAAATTCTTAATATTTTATAAAGGACTCTAATTCTTTTATAATCTGATGAATATTTTCTTCAAAATGATAAAAATATAAAATCGATCCTTAAAAAATTCCAGTTTCCTAGGCCAAAAATGCCCCAAAAGTTGATCAATCCATGTCTTAGCCGATATAAACTCACGTACAAAATTTCATCAAAATTATTTTAGCCAAACTTGAAATATACGCGTTTACACACAGATGGACATTTTGCTAACAACAGTTTGTTTATAGTTCCTTACTATGAAAAAGTGCGTTTCCAACGAAAATGCAATATGTGCGTTTCCAACGAAAATTCTTCATTGTACGCAATACGGTCGGTAAAAAAGAAAGTCATTTTAATGTTTATCAATTTTTTGTTCAAATATTAAAATCAGGCCACGTAAAATGCAATAAAAAGATTTGAATTGGATTGTAATTATAATATGTTTCTTATTATATTTAGGAAAACTTTTAAGGGCATGAATTCAACAGAACTCACGAAATACAAGACATAATCACAGCACTCCTAAGTATTGATCTAAGTAAATTGCATAATTTTGATTTAGACGAATTGCATTATAAATTCTTTCAACTTTTTCTGATGTTTTTATTTTATTATGTAACGAATATAAATTCAACTTTGTTTCAAGATGCAATGCTATTCTCTCTTATACCAACATTATTGGGTATTTCTTTAAAATTCCCACAAAATAACACAGGTGAATGTGCTATTTTCTTTAACGTATAGCTGAATGCACATATAATATGCATATATTTGTAAGAAAAATTCTGAATGAAATGTAATAATTGTACTCGTAATAAAATAATAATTATGAAACAGAATGAAAAAAACTAATTATGAACTCTCTTTTCAAAAACTCGGTATGACACTAAGCAATTCAATTTTAATGTCCATTATATACAAGATAGTCAATATAAGTGAAAACATTCAGAAAATTCAAAAATCAGGAACACGACCAAACAAATTGCATTATCCTTTATGTAGAACATTACAATTTTATTGAGTAGAATTTCATTAAAAAATATTATCCTTCAACTATATTAAATATACATAAATACATCCATTTCTATAAAAAACAACTATGAAATAAAATTCATTCTTTTTTTTCTTGTATTAAGATAACAAAGTTGATTTTCATTTGACGCAAGAGTAAAATAAAATATAAAGCATATCGTTTTAAAGTTAAGTGCATCTTTCGTTTCGTTATTACATTACTAACAACATAATGCATTTATTTTATTAACCATTGAAAAAAAAATTGAATAAATTTCTTTAAGTAGGTATTCTGGTTCATCTCATTTTCCTACAAACACTAGCATATACTTACATATAAATGTATACATGTTTATTTTACTATATAGAAAGAAAAGAGTAGAAAATTGCAAGGGAAAAATTGAAATTATTTCCGTTTTCCTACAGAACAGTTCTTCCGCGAAAACAGAAATAATTTTAATAATGATAATGTGTAGGAGACTGTCTGCATTATATAATAATTTCTTTAATTTTTTATAATAAAATGTTGTAAAAAATTTAAATACAGGGTGCAAAAAAATTAAATTTTAACCAAAACCGCATTGAAATTATTAAATTATTTCGTTCATGACTACAGCATTTCTTTACGTGCATACAAATTTGAATCACTTTTACGAACAATAGTACTGCAAGTTACATAATCAATGTTTATTTGTAAGACATCAAGAGTTACTAGTAAAGAAATCATGCAGTTCCACGTAAATCGATGATATAACATCAAGAGTTAATAGAACAGATCATGCAAGGCTCGCCTACCTGCTACGGCGGTGGAATTCGGTCTTCATAGTGGGACATGAAAAGGGACCATCAGGCGAAAGTGTTTCTTACAACATGCTCGGGAAAGTTCACCGTACTCTTTGCGACTGCCCGGTCTTGGCTGTCCGGCGGCACAATTGTTTTGGACAGAGTTTCCTAAGCGTTCGGGAACTGGTTTCCAACTTCCTTACGGATGTCTTTGATTCCATACTTGGAACTGGCACATTGTAGGTGGGGGCGTGAGAAGACTTAAATAAGTCGCGAACGGCTGCGGTGACCCATGGGGTAATCCTGTCCCACTAGGTTCCCTCAGAAATCTACAATCTACAATTTCCGTAAAACGATCGAGAAATGTTAATGTGATCGCCGTGGTCTCTTACATTCTACTTTTCCATAAACAAATATTGATCATAGTAACGATCCTCATTGCTCATAACACAAACTCCAACCCCATTTTTGCCAATTTCTTCTGAATGTTAAAGAGCTTGCAAAGTAACTTACGAAATCTATATATATATATATATATACTTACGTATTTCAAGATTTCGCGTAAGAAAAGTTGTATTTTTTTTATACGTGGATTAAAAACGCTTTTTTAGTTTTTGTATTCAAAAAGTTTTTTTTATTCAAACTTGTTGATACCACGTATGGCTTCTTAGAACTAACTTACTTTTTATTTTCTATTAACTTTCATTCCCAATATTTTTATTCAAAGTAAAAATTGCTTGATAGGCAATTTTTGTTTGTTATTTAAAATTCATAATTATAATTTACTTAAAATTTTGTGTAATTCGATAAATTGCAAACGGATGTTACATAACGCGTCGCGAATGTTTATTTTAAAAAGTGCAAGTAGAATTTTATTACGAAAGGAAAAAAAAATTTATTTTATTTGATAAAAACAATTTTTGTTTATTGGAAAGGTAGAGGGCAATCTTTATTTGAATTTGTTTGCAATTCTGTTTTACTACACGTATCATGTAGAGTAAAGCATGGTGGTGACGTAACAATATATATATATATATATATATATATATAGTATAAGACAAAAATAAACTTCACACCTGAACATGTTAACCGCCATAACAGAACATGTTGAATTTGGTGTAACTACTTTTCAAAATGTATTTGGAAAATTTGATAATTTTGGTCAAATATTAGGGTACTCATTTTGATTCACCCAAATATGCTGATTATAAATGTTAAAATATGAACGCAGTAAAAGAAATTATTTGACAGTAAATAAGCGGTTCATTTAAGCAAAAACGCTTCATATGTATCTTACATACATATACTTAAAATATAAATGAAGATTTGCTAATATGTTCATATACTATTGAAAATTTACGTTGAAGGGAGAGTAATATTCAGTTAAATAAGTACGTCCTTAAAAAAATATTTAAATAAATTCTCTTTCTTTTTTAGAATATAACAATTTTTATTTGTTATATTATAAAAAATGGGACTGGTAGTTACATATACAGGGTGATTTAGAAAGTTAGGAACTTCAAACAAACAGTTTCTGAAAGGCCTAGTAAAGGGCTTAAAAAAGACATACTGCTTGAATCTGTATTTTGTGTATCATCAGAATATTAAGCATTAGAACTTTAGGGAAAATCAAATTTTTCACCTGTTTTATTTTTTTAGTTTTTTCTAACTAGATAATTTCGTAAGAAATTTTTTAAAACCTTGAAATTTATTTATAGAATTTTTCCCAGCTGTTTAAACTTTAATTTAAGTCCTCAAAATTTTTATGTTGCAGAAGATATAGTACAAAACCACAAATATTGTGAGCCATAAATTCAATTAAAATCAAACCAGATGTGATTATTAAAATTAAATTCAATTTAATATGCCTTTATCTAAAAATTTAAAAAAATACGAATTCCTTATCCAAAAATTTTACCAATTTCTCAAAACGATACCAAATTTTCCTATGAAATTCTCTTAGTTCAGCAAAAAATTATGTTTTTCTTCTTTCAAATCTATTTCTATTCAACCGCATATTTTAAATCAATTGCTTTACACATCTTTAGTTGCATCAACCGTATGCCAATTTAGTTTTTTGTAGAAATGTGTTTTAAATTAATAAATTTCAAAATCCCATTGAATTTACAAACTCCATTTTGTTCAAAAAAATTAAATTTTCCTATTAAAAAAAATTTTTTCCAATTGACATAAATGTCAAAATTTATATGGCATGTCTTTAAAAATTCGCTCCAGCTGGATAATTTTTATAACTTCAGATGCCAAATGGTGTCCAGATTTCGAAAATATTTTTTTCAAATTTTTAAATTGCACCCAACCTGAGAAAAATGCATTTAAAAATTTCAAACCATATAGGTACCATTTCTTATAAAAATTGGCAAAAACTAAAAACCTATCAATTTTCTTACCAAGAAAAATTTCGAAAAAAATTTTTTGATTACTAGATTTTTTTTTTTGTTTTTCGTAACACAAAATTCTAATTTTTCTTTTCAAAAATTTAAAATTTTTTAAATTCAATTTTTGTTTTTCAATTAAAAAGTTTGTATAAAATTTCGTTTCAATTTTGTTATTACTTGTTACATTTCAATAAAAATATTAAAATTTAGATTTTTTATCAAAATAACGGTTCTTCAAAATGTCAACTGTGTTTTCGAGTGACTGTTACTACCAAAAATTAATGATAGTTGACAATTACAACGCTTAAAATTCTTGCCTTGACTTTCAAGGGTCTTTAAAATCTTGACATAGTAATGGTTTTTGTGCTACATCTTCTGTAACATAAAAAATTTTTTAATGTTTGCGTACTTAAATTAAAGCTTAAGCAGCTGGGCAAAATTCTATAAAATAAATTGCAAGGTTTTAAAAAATTTCTTAAGAAATTATCTAACTAGAAAAAACTGAAAAAATCAAAGGAAAAACTAGAAAAAATGAAAATTTTTTCTTTAATGTTCAATTGCTTCGTATTCCGAAGGTACATAAAATGCAGAATTAAGCAGTTATAAATCCTTTACCAAGCCTTTCTGAAACTGTTTGTTTAAAGTTCCTATCTTTTTCATTATAAAAGTTATAATCAAAAAAACCTGAATAAGTAAAAATTTCGTGAAAATTTGTTAAAATCCCTGGAACTCGGAAACTCTTGAGATTTGGCACCCAGCCTGGAACAAAAGTTTTACCCATTTTCAATCTTCTAACCGATGGTATGTGTTGTTGTATAACTTTCAGAATCACCCTGTATATAAAATTTAAAATTTAGAATTATTCACTAGAAAAATATTTACTGGTTTTATATATATATATGTATATACATATATATATATTATTATTAGCAACTTTTGTTTATTCAAATATAAATTATTTATGATGACTTACATTTGCATACATAAAATTACATACGCGAATAATAAATGCTGCGTTAGTATATCATGTATACATTTTAGATTAAATTATTTCAAATTTAAAAGTTTATCCTTGTTTGATAAAAAGAACAAAAACAAAAAAAAAAGAACAAGCAGAAAAAATAATTAAAATAATTTTTCCAATGCCTTTCTAATTTAATTACAAGCACATACAAGAAATAAATCACAAAATCTAAATGGACTATTTATAAAACATTTCAAATTACATGCACGTAATGTATAATGTTCAAAATGGCGGGAAATTAACATTCATACATGTGTACACAGTTACACACATTTATAAATACGTTATATACAGACATGTTTGAAAATAAATTTTCATGGTCACACAAACATTTTGTTTATACATACAGTTACGAAATCTTAATTTAGATATAATATTTATGGTTTAAAACAACGCAGAAATTATTTTGAAAAATAAAAAATAAAGGTTGGTAAATTTACTAATAATAAAATTATCGGCAACAATTTCCGTCGACCCATAGCTAAATCGAAAAACTTTAATTAAATTTTGAAAAAATTACTTTTTATAAAGTAAAATGGGTGGGTATGCACTCATTTTACCTTACCAAAACTCATATTTTTATATGCTTCAGTACTATGCTTTGATTATTCGGATGATGATGCAGCCTGATCTAAAATTCCTATTTTGCACTCGCCTAGAAAAGGACAACCGCGTTTTTAATGAATTCGAGCAAAATTTCTTTTTCGCAGTATTCTGAAATGTCCCAATACTTCAATTAAAGCCTAGTTTCCTTATGTGTTCGTTAAACTTACAACGCCCAGTTAGAAAGTGCGCATTCGCACATGATTCTTGATACTCTTATGATCGTTTGAAAACTACTTATTTCGCTTCACAGCTCTCTTTCAGCTTTTCGGGGCCCGGCGCTAAAGAATCTTAGCTGACATCTTATAAAATTTACTGATAAAATTTTCAAAAGCTACTTAAGGTAGAAATTCTGACTTGTAAGTGCGACCCTCAGTCAATTTCATACGAGTATTTCAAAAACCTTCCAAAAATTTTAAGGCAACAATATATGACACCAATATACAAAGCACAATACAAGAGCACTTAATTTCATGCCCATATTGTAAATTTCTAATTTCTTATATTTTTACTACTAAAAGCAAATAGTTCGTATATGTAATAACAACTGATAAATTTCTATTATATTGCACGAATTACTTAATATTTCAATTTTGATATTCTGCCACTGTATTTTTTTTATGTAAAAAATAAATTTCAATATAACATTAATATTAACACAAAAATTTTTATTCGCATGATACTGTTATCCTTTTCCGCATTTTACATTGGTCTAAATATGTACATCTAAATATATGTATTTTTCAAAAATTATATATGTATATGTATACATAATATACTCATATAAATACGTGTTTGCCAAGTATATATACCTAATTTTTGTTTTTATACAAAAAAAAAATATTAAAAAATTTTGAAATCCTTGAAACAATTTTTTAACACTGATGCGATTATTATCATGTAAGGCAATGGTGAGATTTTCATAAAAGCTATATAAAAAACAATAAAAACAAAAAATAAAATATACTAGATAATTTCGAAATTATAATGGGAAGAAAGGAAATAATGTTGCTGTTTTTGTTTTTTTCCTTTTTTTTTCTTTTTCTTTCTCTCTATTTCCACTTCTGGTTTTATTCAAAACATTTTTGTTTTAGGAAAGTTGAAAAACTTTAAAAACCAAGCCTTGCATTTAATTTTCCAAAAAATATATATTATGTATAAGTATATACAGTATGGTTATTAAAGCATGGTATATAAGAATTTTCTTCTGTACTAAATTTTTCTGAAAAACTTAAATCAGGTTATTCAGCTGACGTTTCTTTTTAACACTTTTTCATATATCATATTTTTATAAAAATAGAATGTATATATTCATGTATGTATGTAGTTCGTGTTAAGTTTTTGTAAAAAATGAGGATATTATAAAAACAAAAAAAATCCCTCACAAAAAAATTAATTTTATCAGAACGAATTGCTGAAAAGGATTTTTTCACTTACAATTATCTTTTCTTTTTATTATTGCTTTTAGTTTTTTTTTTAGAATATCATATAAATTAAAAAGAAAATTACAATTTTCATGTAGTTTTACAGTAAAATCTTAATAATTATCAACATTATGTATGCAGGTGCTGCTTTGTGTTACAGTTTCAATTTAATTACGTATGAACTTAAGAACTATCAACTTATGAAGCTGAATCCAAAATCTCTTAGTGCTGTTACATACTCACATAAATAATTTGAAAAATTGGAATTCTCTATATGTGAAAGAAATTTTAAATAATATTGGAATTTTATTATGTTTTTATTGCTACTATAGCAATTGATAGGAAGTTTGGGATCGAGAACAAAATGGACTAAAAACAATAACGAATAAGGGACTCAAAATAGAAAATAATACCGGCGGTTCCAAATTTTAATTATACGCTTTGAATTATTATGAAAGTGAGAATTTTTAAAATTTTAGAAAGTAATTTCGGTTTCCAAGCAAATAAGAATCAAAACAATATTCAAATGGTAAAAACATCTTCAGAATTCAAAATACCTTTTATGGTTCAGTACAAGATAATTATCGTATTAACATAAAATATCCAACTAAATAATATATTAGAAGGATAAAATGCCATAGCATGCTAAGCACTCAAAATGTCATTTATATAAGTTAAATTTCTTTTCTTGTTGTTTGTAAAAAAAAACAACAGTTTTAATTTTTCGCACGGTGTAGCACCGATGCGTATTTATTTATTATATTTAAAATACTAATCAACTAAACTTAAAAGCTAACGATATTTATAATAATATAAAATGCCGATTAGGCAAATTTCTATGAGAAAATTTTACAATTGTTTTATTAACTTAATTCTACGCAAAGTGCAATACGATATTTTTGTTTTTAATAATTTTGATGGGAATAATTGTGAAATATGAGTGTCTACGAATTTTCGTGGGAACGTATTAAAATAATTTGTCACATGTTGTCAAGAGTTTTCGTTAACGTTGTTAACTTATATGTAACAAAATAATAAATTGCTTTATACATAATTCATGAGTATGCAAAGATTTTAATAACAAAACCAATATGATATGAATTAAACTATATTTTGAGCAATTGTATGCGCTTTGTAAAAATAATTGCTTTGTAATTTTGAAATATGGCCGAACATCATCCTAAATACGTATGCCATTTTTAGTTGAAATTTATAAAAATTTAAAAATATTGAAACACATTTTGTGCATGAGATGGAACGAAATTCTATCGGTTTTGTTTTTTAATTTTATTACAATTTTTCAATTGAGGTCATCTTTAATTACCATGTTATACGTATATGGCTTATTTTGAAATAGACATTTGTTTTTTATGTACGTATATATAAAATATGCCATTATTAATACTACTTACACACTCCATAATATATTTGATACAAGTATATCTATTGGAAGTCCTAATTTATTACTTATAATATTAAATAAATAAATTTCTAAGTGAATAGAACAGTCAGAATAGAATATTCTTTTAATAATTGGATTCTAAAAGAAATTTAATTAATTGACGAACTTAAATTTAATTATTAATAATAAAATCAAAGCTTATTTAATAAACCATAACATGTTAGACATCCCTTGAAAGAAATTTTAAATTTTGGTCATTAAGAAACAAATTTACTGTAATACAATGCACATTAAAAATGAATTTATTTTTTAAAAAACAGATTCCACAATCAAATACATATGTGACTACATTAATCCGTTGTATTCGTAAACAAATCAAAGATATAGAAAAAACACAGAATCCGAATCATAATACGTTGCACAGTACAAGTTTTACTATTTTAATTCTCACACATTCAAATGATGTTCAAATTTTCATTTAAGAAACATTTTGACAATGATATGGAGCTTAGAGAAATTCGCGTCTACAAAAAAAAATTATGTGCTTGTAAAATTAATCGCAGTTTGGAAAAATATTTACTATGTATTTTAATAAAAAATGCATACTTTCAGGCGTGAGCATTCCTATGTTACAATTGTAATTTTTTATAAAGCAAAATATTATTATCAAAACTCAAAAGAAAAAAAAATATTTGTTATAAAATAAAATCGGAAATGGCCAAAAGGGAAACTAAAACAAATTTACAGAAAATAAAAGCATTAAACGCAGCTGGAATTTAAAGAGATTGCAATGTTTTTTTCTGTATTTATTTTATGAATTGGAACAACAATTTTTAATTGCACTTAAATTTTAGCTGAACGGACAAAATTGAAGAGAAATCAGAAAAATTCAAAATAAAAATTCGCTTATATTCAGGATCCTTAAAGAAATAAAAAAAAAAAATCGCGAAATAAATGTAGAAAAAAAAAAGGATGCAAAAAAAAAAAAAATTTTCATTTGTCTTGTTATATGTCATGTTAAGGTAGCAACAAAATAAAAAGAAAACAAAAAAAAAATCACTGTTTTCTCGTTTTCCTTTTAAGTTTTCCAGACGACCAATTCTTTTTTCTTTTTATTCTTCCTTAATTTCATACAAAAATTTACCATCGCTTCACTAGGGTTAAATGTCGTATGCAGGAGAGAGATGATTAATGGGTTTACTTTATTTTTCTTATTCTTTTTAGCATTATTACAATTATTATTTTTTCTTGCTTTTTGTTTGTTCTTAAATCGCAACAATAAATATTGGAGCGAAGAAATAAAAAAAAATAAATTCAAATAAATCAAAAGAAAAATGGCAAAGAAAAACAAGAAAATGCATATATAATATTATGTATGTATAGTTGATATGAATTGTAAAAATGTACAATAAAAGGTGTAAGATATCTAAACTTGTGTAAAAAAAATTTTTTTGTTCCTATCAACTTCCAGTTATTTGAGAAGTTCGTATTAAATAAAATAATATGAAGGTATTGTGATTGTAGCATAACGAGTTATGAAGGAAAATGATTCGTCCTATTTTACGGAAAAAAATATAAAAAATTTGGAAGTGATTGTAGTCTGTCAGTGCATTATTGCATCACAACTACAACTGAATTGAATCAAATAAAAATTGGCATTTAAGTTCATTAAAGAGACATGTTGATTTGACTAACTTTTAAGGAACTCATATACTTCGAGAACGCAACAAAGTAGAAATTATAACAATAATAAACAATTTATCTTGAAATTTTAGCTTAATTAATCGACACAACTATAGTATACTTAATAATTTCAATGAAATCAAGAATCAGAATAAATGTCACAATTACGATAAATAAAAAATCTTATTTTATTAGAGATTAAATGGGAGAAAAAATCTCTACGACAAATTAATTTTGTATTTTTAAAAGCATCTCTTTTACAACAAGTATAAAATTATTAATGTTTAAAACAAGTTTACTCAAAATATTTTCATCCATGATCAATAAAAATTTGACAATACAATCGGTCATGTACTGACCACACCGAATTTTTTTACCATATATACTTTTAGGTTATTAAATAATCAATAACAAAAGAAACAACTTTCCCAAAATTTGTCACAATCAATAATAATAACAATTTTATTAGTAAAATCGATTTGACACACAACTTAAAGTATGATAAAAACTTTTTATATGAATTTAGTATATACATAACATGTACATAGATTTGATTTGATTAATTAGAATTTAATTAGCCATAAAGAAATTATTTATTGGAAATATATTTTTGAAAAATATGTAAGATGATTTCTAGTAAGTATAACTATTCCATTTCTAAGGGCTCACATTAATTAATTAAAAAATGTAAAATCAATTTGCTTGTAAAAAGATAGCTGCGTAAATTAACGTAAAGTGCCGTGCCGTTATAACAATAAACCTACCAACATTAAATACCTTTTGAGGAGCACAAATTTTATGTTGACATTCAATTCACATTCAAAAGACAAACCATTTAATCTTTCTAAAGAAAATCTTCTAAAAATCTTACATAAATGCATTTAGTTTTAGTTTTTACCTTTGTATTAAGCATTTAATTTGCATTGTTCCAAATTTTATTGCTCAAACATACCTGAAAAAAAAATTTGAAAAATTAAAAATTTAATAATAATTTTTAAGCATTTTATCGTATTTTAACAAAAATTTTATTATTTTATTTATTATGTTTAAGTATGTATGTACAAATTCAAAATCATTGTAAAAGAAAAGGGTAAATTTTAAGAGCCTTTTACATATTATATTAATTAATCAAAAAAAAAAAAACAAAAGAACAACAGCAACCATAAAAGCAAAGAAAATTTTGCTTTACATTTCGAGGATTGTATCGAAAATATCGACTTCAATATTTTATAATAGAGAACGATATAGAAAATTAATAATTTTTTTTTTGTAAAATAATCGGATGTATTGAGTTAAATTTAAAGGATTGAAATGGCTAAAAACTGTGGTTACCCATTTCCGTTTTATTTTTTTTTAATTTTGATTTTATTATACAAGGATATAAAAGAAAATTTTCTACACAGCCATTTTTAAAAGTTATTAAATTAAAAAAATCAATACATGTATATATAACTATATATATTCCTATAATGTAATCCTCTATAGGACTACTATACAGTGTATATATGTATGTATATGCTTTATATAACGTATTACTTATAAGGATTATAAAGTTTCCTCATTTAAATTTTTCATTAAGCTTAAATTTTTTCCACAAAATTTTCTCTATATATTTAAAGTATTTATTCTAAAATAGAAAGCAAAAAAAAAAAAAAATTGACGTAAATAATTTATTTAAGCAAGAGATATTTTAAAATTAAAAAAAAAAAATTTTTACCTAAATATTTAAAAATAGCATTGAATTAATAACAAAAATATTTTGTACCTTAAAAACCATTGATATAGAAAAAATTTGTGTCGTCTCAAGTGGTTTTTCCAACTCAGTAGCTATTCGTTTAAATTTTACTATAATATAATTATATACATGAATCGTGTATCTATATTTAATATTATGTTATTTGATGTCAACTTTAAATATATTTTAGAAATGAACCGTCGAAGTGTTGAAGCGTTGCTTAATGCATTAAAAGTTAAAAAAGAAATATTTCATTTTATTAACGATATTTTCTTAAGTGAAAATTAAGAAAGTCAAAAGGAAAAAATAAGAGAAAGGAAAATTCAAAATTTAAGTTTAATGTTCAAGGATTAAAATTTTTGATGTTAAATAATTAATTTTGTGTACCATAATTTAATTTGAATTTTATTAATCATTCACGCCACTGATTCTTTGTTGAAAAGTTGATTTATTTACGTAAGTTTCATGAGCCCGGAGAAGGGATAGAAGGAAAAAAGCCCTGGCAACAAGTTTTTTTGGACCAATCGTAAGAAAGCAGGGCAAATCTTAAAGGGCTAAATCAAAGAAAACCGTGTGAACTTTGTTCAGCGTTATCTCAGAAAGAACGTGTTGCTGCTACCCGTCTATAATATTATAAAGGTTCAATTCTAATAATTCTTACTATGACTAACAAAGTGATAAGCATAAGGCGAAAAAACTATTTTAACCAACAGGGGCCTATAAAAATTGCAAACACGAAAATTATTGAGATGCTGCTGGACTTATATTACCGAATATGGACTTATACTACCGAATACGAAGGAACAAAGAAAATGTCGTCTCAAGCTGCTGGAAGCAAAGAAATTCTGAGCAATCGGGAATAGAATAAAAATAAATGTCAGTGATCTCAACAGTATATACATTATCGACTCAGAATATTCGACTCATATTTAAAAAATAAATCACTTAAAAAATCACCTTGACTTTCCATAAAATTTTATGGAAAATAGCTGACTACTTTTAAGGGAATAATAATTAATAAATAATGTTATACAGATTTCGTTTTAAACGATTTGGGCTGGTTAAGAAAAAGGCGTATGAGTAGTTTTTCTATCTGAGATTCAAATTAGTTTTAATTATGAAGAATTTTATATTATACATATTTTCATAAGGTATTCAAATTTTGGAATGATTTAAAATAACCTTATATTTAACTTAAATAACAAAACACATTCATACACACTCTTTTAACTCAAAGCAATAAAATGAGAATACAATAAATCATTTTAAAATGAAACACCTGGTGTATATGAAATTTTTATTTTTTATTTATTTATTTATTGAAACATTCACCGTTATACGAGCAATGTTTGAAAATAAAGTGGAAAAAAAAAATATAATTTATGACGTCATATTGCCCCAGTATATACACATACTTACACATAAATGTATAATATAAGGTACTCAAAAAAAAAGTCCATACATTAAACTTTTGTTTAAATATTTAGAAGAACACAAAAAAATTTTAATGTTTTCTAAAATGTGTATGTAAGTTTTTAAATAAATTAAAGAAAATCGGAACAAGAGACTTAAATGATTTGATGAATTACAACTAGGTTACAATCATTTCGTCAGTTTTTGACTAAATTGCGACGTACATACATACTTCAAACATAATTGTTTACATAAATGAATGCAAAATATCATAATGCTCTAGTACTAGTTCGAATAATACTAAACGACAACCGTCTAGGTACGATACCTAGATCCTTTTAAAAGTTGAAGTAAATAACTGCGATTTATTCAAGTTGTTTTAAAACGTTAGCATCAATATAAACCATAATCTCAAAAAAAAACTATTATATCATCATTTTCAACAAAAATATAAAAATTTTGCAATAAGGTCACTGGCCACATCAAATTCTATTAATCTTATTGTTGTCAATTAACCTATCTTAACCCTTTTATGTAGAATATTTATTAAAACTAAAACAAATTAGAAATAAAATTGGTCATAAAATTTAAAAAAAATTTCCAAAATAATTTTTGCTTCAAAATAAACAAATAAATGAAATATAAATGTTTATTTGTATTTTTACATCTTATATGTACACATACAAACTTCATCTAATCTAAACAAAAGTGATCTTTTATCTGAAAAAAAAATTTTTTTTTATGTTTATTTTAAATGGTTTTAATTAGATCGCAAAACTTATTATAATTTGCCGCCTTAAACCAAAATATTATTGTTCGTGGTTGTGTTGTGATAATACTTAAAATAATGATGATAGTGTAGTGGTAATGATGATGATAATTATTGTGATGACGACGATGCTCTCTCATTAATAAACATTTTTGAACCGAACCTACTCACTCTCATTATTCTTATTCTAAAAGCACCGGTTTTTTAATAATAGTTTTTTTTTATTCTTGCTTTTATTTTTTCCTTTTGTTTACTTTTTACTTTCATGATGTCATTATGAGTGATACTTGAATAAAAAAATTTGAAAAAAACAAAAAAAAAAAAGCAAAAAACTCACAAATAAATATAATAATAGAAAATCTAATTAAACGATTCCAAATTTTTTCTTGCCGGAATTAAAATTCAACAGATATAAAATAAGATGTGGGATAAAGATAGGCTATATTGGCACCGTGTATATTATGTAAGAATATGTGACGATTTTCAATTTCAGAATAAATACCAACATTATATTATGTAGTAGTAGGTAGGTATTTACGAAAAATTTCTGTTCCATGAAAATATTTTCAATTTCCCATAAACAAATTATTAGATTAAAGAAAGAGAAGTAAAGTGTGTAGTAGGTAAAGAGAAACGTGCTATGCTGCACATATTATTGGAACATATTTACATACATATGAACATTTTTTCTTAATTTTCAATTGTAAAATAATTTAAATGAGTTGGAATGGACCAAAACCACTGCTTCAAGATTAATTATAAAAATAACACAAAATAGTTATCATTTAAATCAAGAAACTTAGAAACTTAAGTCCCAGTGTCAGAATAGGCTTGTAGGCGTTGCGGTTCCTGCAAAAGAATTATAAATACAGTTCAATGTGATTCCAATGTTTAAAAAGAATGTTGAAACTTATAATGCGCTAATTATCGGAGCAGTAGTTTTGGAGGATTAAATAAATGTTGTCTGATGAATTTCCATCATAGCTTCGAAGCTGTTAACAAATGCCAATGATTGGTGTCAGACTTACCGTTTTCAAATCAACACAAACTTTTGAATTGAAAAACTGAAAATTTATCAAAAAACGCAATTATCTCAAAAAAGTTCTATATTTTTGTCGGTGCACTATGGCTACACCATTCTATACGACGTCGCTATATATAACTTTCATTGTACACGTACCATAAGAAATTTTTTACTTTATAGAAAAACGGCTTAATGAAATATAAGAGTTTTATCAATTTGAATAAGGCAAAAAGGTGAATTTTTCTATGCTTATAATTGAGAAATTTTGAAATTTCTAAAACAAATACTCTTTGATTGGCGGGTTTCAGTAAATTGCTACAGCGTATACCTACTTTAATCGTAATATCTATATATGCACAGATCATGTACATAGTTACGTACATAAGCAATGTATAAACATATTTTTAATTGTTTTCTGATACGGATTACAAAAATTTTTTTTAATTTCTTCTTCTTTAATTCTACGATGCTTACATAAATTATATTTTTTAGAAGTTATGTAAGAGACCATCCATACATCTATTGTATAAGTATCAAATAAACACATGGCACATACATAACAAAAATGCTTATACACACTTTCACACCCGTACAAACGTAAGTTCGGAAATCATTCAAAATTTGCCACTCCGTTTGTAACGCTTAAAATAACAGCCTGGGATATAGACTTAGTTATAAATTTTTGATTAACGCCGAATTCTGAGTCGATTTAACCGTGTTTGTCCATTCCAACGATAACTCAAAAACTAATTGAGTTGAGTTTACCAAATTTTGATTGGATTAAATATAAGTACAGTAATATTATCTACATGATAATATATAAATTAAATATACGCATTTGAATTGGATACGATTGAGTCTAACTTCGAGCAGCTGGCATATAATTTCAAAAATTATTTGGCCATTTGTTGTGCAAACTATTGATATGAGATTATATAATAACTGACAAATATGTATATATAAAAGTAATATTCATACAAAGCAAAAATCACAAATCTTAAAATCATTTATTCGTACGTGTATCGCAAAGTTGACACGGTCAACTCTATCTATTCTTATTTATCTTTTGATTTGCATTTATATATCGCTTCACTAAAGATTATCGAAATAGTTGATGAATAAAATAAAAGAACAAGCATAAAAATAAAACTTTTTTTTTGCCTAAGTATAAGAAAATTAACAATAAAAATAAATTTTTGGTATATGTATAACAAGAAAAAAAAACTTAAACTTTTTAGAATGATTAATTAAGAAATGAGCCGTCTAAAGAAAAATTTAAAAGGTAAAGATGTACAAAAAAAAATAGTAAAACATAATTTTAAAGTTCAAAGAGATATGCTTGCATCTTTTGCTTATTTGGGCGTAAAAAAACTATCATAGCTCCTATAAATAAGTCAAGTTCTTAAATTTGCTCTTGATGTTTGCGTAATCCATGAAAAATTCAACGATTTTATAAACTCTGCCAATGACATGTCCTAGAAGTATATTATTATTAGCTTTATAAAAACCGTGACCCTCTTATAGATCAACTATACAAAATGTGTGTTACCTAAGCGATTCCCGTTGTCATTAAATTAAGTACTACACCCACCGAACTCACAATGTAGGCAAAATTCGATCAATTATTTTCCAGTGATTCATTTTCTTTTCGTAAAAACACACACTCAATTAAACTTTGTATTTAGTTTGTTATAAACAGGTAGCACTGTTAAATCATGTGTACAAATTTTAAATAAAATTCTTTTAAAAAAGAAAAAAAACAGTAAAATTTTTTATATCGTGTCGCAAAAAATTCGAATCTTAATACATCTTGTATATAGGTATATCTATATATATATAATATATAAACATGTTTATATATTATATTTATATATATGTATATATATATAAATATAATATATAAACAATATCTAAGCCTATGTATACATATGTATATATTCTTAGCATTTGTTTTCATTTTCTTCTTAATTTGACTAAAATATTTTTATTTATTTTTTATTCAAATAAATATTCACTGCGGGGAAACAAATACACACAAATATTTAGTTTTTAGGTAGGTTCTAATAAAATTTTAATTTGCGACTTAATAAAATTTTAGGCGTATGTATAATAATAATTAATGTAAGTAAAGAACGTTATTTGATGTAGGTGACTATATTGTTTTCATGATATAATACAAGTATACATATATGTATGTATTTAATTAAAATGAGCTTAATCTCATATATATTTTATTCAGAAAGCAGTTTTTAAGATTGTTGTTAGAACGAATTTTTATTTCATCTAGTTAAGTACATACATACAAGCAAAATGATTATAAAATTTGTACTATAAAGAGGTTATGTGTAAAAAGTTAGGTTATGTACAACATGACTTGTGCAAGTATGATTCCATAGTGTGAATGCAAAGCATAATTATCCGTATACTTATACCTATTAAGAAGACCATTGCATCTTTAATCATAAAATATATGTATGTATATAAGTAGGTAAAAGAATGATGCATGAACTTGAACGAACATTTTTGATGCAAAATGCAACCCTATTGATCTGCTTTCATTTGCTTATTATATAGCCTTGACGAAAGGTGAAAATTTAGATTAATTATAAAATTAAACTATATTTTTTCAACCGACTCAATACTTATGTAAGATTTATGTATACAAACATAAGGATTTACCAACCACAAATTCGAACACTTTGGAGATTGTAAGCGTGTCCAGCGATGAAAATTTATTTCTTATGCTTATACTTTTAACTGATTCTGAACAATATATCCGTATTATGACTAATGTCTAAAACATTAACACTTTTTAAAAATTTAATAGCCTAAAACACACAATTAACTTAACGGTTAAATATACATATGTTGTTAATTATTGTACGTATTCAATTTCTACATCCACATTACAGCCTATTGCACATAAATCACGTATCTACACATATGTATATGTGAGCGTACACTTGCAATAACCTAGAAAATATATAATATTAAATGAAAAATTAAAAAAAAAAACAGCAATTTTATTTATATTCGTGACTTGAACGCAATCTCGTAATAATTATTATAATATACATATTATTTTTTTATGCTGATTAAAAAATAGAGATAAAACTAATATCAAACTAATATTTTCAAATAAAAAATTAAATTCGAATATCCTATGCAAGTATTACAACTAAATTAAAATCATTATAAAACTGACGTTCACACGAACTAAAAATAATATTGAAAACAAAATATATTTACATACATACGTTACATATATAAAAATAAAAAAATTGTCAACAACCAATTCTTTTTTAAATGACACACTGACATTCCACAATTACAAATCCACAATAGCACGTATAACATATTTTAATAATTTCCCATTAATATAATATTATATTTATATCATTACACATAATGTACATACATATAGGTACATATCAGTGATATACATCTAGTATGTAATATGTTCGAAAATAAATATAAAATATATAATTTATTTTCATTACATCCTCGGGACTTAAATATGTCTACATATCCTATATACATGTTACACATACATTTATGGACTTATATTTGTATATCAGTTATTCTTCCCTACATATTATAAATACATACTTTATTCTTAAATAGAGTGTTTAGGAAAAGTGGAGTTTAGGATATTGAACAAAAAACATGGTTTAAATTTAAGAACAAATAGTTAGATATAATAAATTTGTAGATAAGAAACTGAAGTCACTTTTGCATGTTTGCATATTTTAAGAATCCATTCAGCCTTTTTTGCGATTTACGAAATCAACAAAATTTTATCATTATCGTAAAGTGAATTATATTATTTCTAACAAGTTTGTTAAAGTAATATTAAACATATTATCAAAAATCTCCAATTTACCAAAAACAAAAATTATAAATCTTTCATTAATTTTCTATTGACATTATTACTTAATTTTCGATTCCAATATTTATGTCCTGAGAAAATGCTCTCTTTTTTATGCCCAAAAATATGCCTATCTCCTCTTATTTCTCAAACGACTACCTCTTAATTGACAACTCTTCACGTAAAATTTTAATTTCATATTTTGAAAAAAAATGGCATATGCTTCTGTGCTTGCGCTATATTTTCTGTTTAAAATTTAATTGCATGCATTTATGAATTTGTACATTAAATTACAAATTGTCATGGAATATGCATGTCATACCCAATAATTTTTAAAACTTTCTCAAAAAGAAAAAAAATCTTATTAATTTACCTTTGTCCGTTAATCCTGTCCGTAAAACTGTTTTTTTTTTCTTCAAATTTATGATATCGTGATCTCTTAGAGGGTAAAATATAGAATTCTTAAATTTTGTCAGCTTTTAAATACTATAATGAATATAGTTTGCTTAGTTAGAAGAAAATTTATTTTCCACCACAACGCCTGTCAAATTAGCGGCTTTTTATCTGAAACTGTAATCTTTCCCAAATACAGAAAGCTAATGATAAATGCCATGCCATCAATCTAATTATATTATTTTAAATAACTGACGCAATTAACCCTTGAATTTTAACATTATAATAATTTCTTTTTCCTTTTTTTTTCTTATCTCATCCTAAATGTATGCAATTATTTGAAAAATTTCGGTGCGCGAATAAAACTAATTTATATAATGTAGTTTTTAAATGCTCTATTTTCACTAGTATAAAAGTGAAAAGTGCTGCTTTACAAACCATTTGTCCCAAATTTATTCTTTAATATTATTATATAAAATCTTTTTTGGCCCCGATCACTTAACAAATAAATATCGATTTTATTTCTCCTTTCCTTTTTCTTTTAGTAACACCTCCTAAAACATAGGAGCATTACAATGCCGCATTCGATCCTATATTTTCAATCGATATCATTTAAAAGAAAAATATCGATATTCAAATATTATCATATTTCAAATGTCGATATTGAACATGTTTTGCTTTTGAAGAGAATATACCGAATTAGATAAATATGAATATGTACAATATAAATTTCTGAAGAATGTTCGGTTTTTCTCAATTTTTTTTGTTTATGTGTTTATATGTTTGCCAAGTCATAATTTTAGTCAACATATTCATAAAATTATAAAGAGTTCGGTTGTGAAGTACTAAAGAAACATTATCGAAAATTGATAACTCAAAATCAAATGAGCGATATCCACTTACATACATATTTTCAATATCACACGATATTATCGAATAGTCGGTAAATATCGGATTTAATACGAACACCGCTAAATATCGAAAAAAGGTATTGATATTTACTCATATCTGTGACGTTCCTAGATGCATAAAAATTAAAAACATAACAAATGGATGTTATTCGTTTTTTTTTTGTTTTTTATTATATAATATTTGTACAAATAATAATTTACTGTAAAAATGACAATAGCAATAATATTAATAATGGTTAATAATAAAACTGATATTTTTAATACTAACAACTTTTAATATTTTAGCACGAAGATATTGTTCTTGTTTTTGTTTGCTAGACTTTATTATTATTATTGTATTTTTGATATCCTGTTTATATCTTGATAATATTTATTAATAAAATATTATTGCAAGTCTTTATATAATGTAGAAATAAAAATCAAACAATACTAATAAATAATAAGGGTACATAATTTATAAAAATAATATATACATATATATATACACAAAAATTATTACATGAACACAATGTTGTATATACATTCCAATAAAGAATAAAAAAAATAAAAAAGGATATACATAAAAACATTTTTGTTATGCTATAACAATGGCAATATAATAATTTTGAACTGGAATTTCAAAATAAAAAACAAAAAATATTTATTTATAATAATTCTTGGACCTATTATATGATACCTGTATCCTGTATATCCTTTTATAAACAATTTACATAAAAATACTTGTATGACACTGGCAATCATTATTACATACATATTACATCTATATGTGTTGTATCAAATAGCAAAAGATATACAAATCAAAAATTAAAAAAAAATCCATACAACCTCATAGTATAACACTAAATTAGGACGCTACCAAATAAAAATACTTAATACAAAAAAAAATTTAAAAAAAATCATAGATTATTATATGAGCACATAAAATATTGCAGGTGCTACAGAAAAAAAAAATCCAATACCAAGGATACTTCAAAAAGTAAATATATTAAAAAAAAAGGAAATCATACTCGTATAAAAGCTAATGATGATATGACCAAACTTTTTTCATTCAAAAATCCTTGATTTATTTGGTGCAAGAAAAAAAAAATCTTTTTATTTTTGTCAGTTGTTTTTTTCTTTTTCCCTTCTTGGCTGGAGTATATATTTTTGGATATAAGTACATACTTGTATGTTACATTATGTATAAATAAAAGCAGCAATTAGGTTACGGATCATTATTGATTTTGTTTACATATCTATATACATATTATATATTATATACATATATACTTTGCAATATACAAAATTTTGAATACTATTAATAGCATGCATACACACATATTTTATTATACAATATGTGAATGAAATGACATTTGCAACTTATTCTATAAAAAAAAATTCAGGCTAATTTAGATAAAAAATTTTTGAAATTTATAAGGATAACACAAAAATATGATATAAATAAAGCTAGGGAATATTTAAGAATTTAATTTTGGGGTAACTTTACTAATAATAGGTTGTGGAATCAAGCAAATTTGACCTTAATATTTTGCAAAATTTGTACTTTATTTTTGGGTCTTATTCATTTTAAGTATATGAAATATTGATATTGTTCAACTTATTTCTATCAGCGAATTTTAAAAGTACGTCTCTATTGAGTTTTTGAACATCAATAATTTACATCTTACATTCAAGGAACACAATACATAAAAAATTGCAACAAAATTCATCAAGTGTTTCATTACAACTGTTTAAAACTAAAAATTAGTAACGAAAGATTAATAATATAGGTAATAAAAAATTATCCGGTCTTATTACAATTTTCATTCAAAATTGATAAATTCATAAATTCAATATAGATCAGGACGAAAGACTAAAGGACAGAACATCTTGGGCTTCCGCTGAATATTCGACAAGTGAAATTTGTTAGCATCAGAGAATATATTTCATTTATTTCATGTAAGCCATTCAGTAAATTTAATAAATTTCTTACTTTTTGACCTTCAAAAGTTGACTTCAAATGAGAAATAATATTATATTAAAATTATCACTTAGCAAACGCTAATATTTATATACTTTAAATATTTCCGAGTTATTTTTTAATGAAAATTATAAATTTTTCAATAGTAAGAACACTTGCAAAATTTTAAATTGCGCGCAGTTATATAAAAGAAAGCTAGCACAGCACAGTTAAGTTTTTTAATATAATAAAAACATCAAAATTTCCTTGTACATTAGAATTTATTTTAATTATAAGTGCGCTACTTGAAATTATTATCTATAGGGGATAAAATATTTTTCTAAACTTTATTCATTAGATAAAATTGTATAGTCGAGTGAAAATAATAATATAATAATATATATATAAGGTATGGACATAATTATATATATATATATAAATATGAAAATTATAAAAATTTATACAATTCCAAATTTCGAATGCATTCTAAAAATTTATTAATATCCTACTACTTTTTATTTAGTATATATAAATATATATAAAATTTGAATGTTTGTTAGATTTCGTATACTCGTATATTTAAATACATATGTATGTGTGTATGAAAATAATGTATGGATATGCCTTCTTTCACCATCAAGGTAATCTCCGTTCAAAATTTTGAAAAGCAAATACTTTTTAGTCATATTCTCTAAAATGTCAAATATTTCCTTCAAGATATGCTAATTTTTCAAGAAAATTAAAATCATACGTACATAGGTCATAAAAGTCATTGCTCAAGTGAATCTTAATCTTTTCAAAGTAAACTTCTTATAAAAACACCAAAATAAAAGTGAAATTATGAATTCTAAGATGAATGCAAGGTTAAATAACTCTCATATATGATACAAGTAAACTCAAAATATAAGCAACAATCATAAAAAATTAATATTTTAACTAAAACTTTTTATATATATTCATTTTTAACTTTCATGTATATATTATAAAAATAATGATAGTTAAATTTATTTTCACATGAAATATTTATTCAATTTAAAATTGATTTACGTTATCATACAAGAGAAAAATAATATTTTAAAAGCAATTTTATAATAACTTTGTTTTTACCTTATGACATATTGCATTTCTATGCCTTATATATATATATATATATACATAGTGTTCTTTACACGTGTTATGACAGGCAGAAGAAACACGTGTGTGTACACATATACATATGCATGATAACAATGAATTAACCTTTAAAAGGGTAAGGATAATTTTTTTTTTAAATAAAATTGGAAATTGAGTTGCTATAGAATTTTTAACATATTTTTGATTTGATATCTTTTTTAAAATACCAATTACATTATTTAATTTTTTTTATTTATACTACTAATAATAGTGTTGAAAACATTGATTTTTGTATAAAATGAAAAATTATCGAAAATCAGCCAGAAAACAAAGCAAAATGAACGTTTAGTTCGCAGTCTAATCATAAAGTATCGCATATTTTTCGTTACTATTTTTCAGGAAAATATATAACGCATCACAAGCTTGTTTGGTGTCGTAATTCCCTGCAATTTAGATTTAAATGCAATATATACAGGGCTGTCATTTGGATCCGATTTGAAAATTTATGTCCTCGGTTCCTCCATTTGCATTTCGGCTTTGATTTCCCTTTTTCCTCAGCCAAAATCCAAAAAAAAATATTCTTAATTTTTTTTTAAATTTTTTTTTCAGTTGAAAAATGTAATTCATAAATAAAAAAAACTTGTAGTGTAATATAAATTTGTTGTTAAAACCGTGTCTAACGAAGTTATGTACGTATATACTAATTTCTGAAAATTTAGAAGCCGCCACCTATTTTTTAGTGGCCGAGTTAATCAATTATTCAGTTAAAGTGACAAATAACCGAACTTATGGAAACGGATTGTGTAGAATTTTTACAATACCAAAAATATAGCAATTTATACAATTACTCTAACCCTTAACTCTAAAAAATGTAAAAACGCATATGCCGGCATACAATATAAGAAGTTTCATGTAAAAAATATTACACAGATAATGATCGAAAAAAAACAATAGCTAAATTGCTTTCAAATCACAAGCTATATAGAAACTTTATAAGGAAACTTTATTATACATAGCATTAAACTCAAATTTAATAAAACGTATACACTTTATTATTTCATATATTATTGTATTTCATATTTCATATTTAATTTGAGTAATTAATTGTTTAACATAAATATCCTTTTACCAGAAATAATTATACTTGTACCTATGCTTTTACATTTCAAATTTTTTTCCCTTTAATATCTTCTTTAAAGTATAAAAATTCAATTTAAAATAATATTGATTTAATTATAAAATAATAATTAATTTTACTATAAAAACAAAAAATACAGGGAATTATAAATGATTTCGTTCATTTAACTCTAGGATATTCAAATAAATTTTTCAGTATTAAGAATTTCACTATTCTATATTAAGAATCCACTAGTATAATATTAATTTCGAAGAATTTTAACTATAAAAATGTTGCACAAAGCCGAAGACTTGATCAACTACTCATGTATGTATAGCAATGGAAAATTATTATAATATGCGATTGCAAAATGGTTATACGTAAAACTTATTTTCGAATTCCTTAAAGTATTATTAATCGTAGTTGTTAAAAAAAATCGAACCGACTAAAATAATTTTTCAAAAAAATTTATAAAATTTATAACCAAACCAATACCTTAACAGTATTGAAGCAGCTATATTGAAATTGTTTGGATAAAAAAGCGAAACCACATATGTGGCCAAATTAGAAAATGTGGCAATAAATCTTCAGGATTCAAACTTACGAATTTATAAATTAAAATTACATTTGATTAGAAATGATAAAACTTCTTCAATATGGCGCATAATTTATTATTTTAGGTAGACATTTATTTATTATTTATAAAATTGCTATGCTTTACTTGTTATTGCAAACGATGCAACAAATTTATAATTCATTTCAAACACATTTCTTATATACAGTATATGTTTATGCATATAATAATATAAATTTTAATATTTATTAATTTATTTTATAAAATATTTTAAAATTTCAATTAAATTTTGTTTTTTTTTTTTTCGGTTTTTCATTTTCTTTATCTATTTCACATAAATTTTCTACTTTACATTTTTATGGAATGAATAATAAAATTTAAGCATCTTAATCATCATAAAAACAAACCATATACCTTCAACATCTAAGAGCAGGAAAACCACAATTAAAAAGCAATCAAATCTAAATTTGTCTATAATAGTACGAGTATAAAAATAAAAATGCCATTCATACTATATGCGAATTTAACTATGTATATAGTACCTATAACTATATACACATATAGTATATAAACTATGTACATATTTATTATACAAATATACAAAAGAGAATATTCAAACTATCAACCCATCTAAGTATCATGCATATGTACATGTTAAATGCATGTGATTTAGGATATTTTTTCATCATTGCATTTTGTACATGAATTTTTCCTTTATTTCTTAATTTTTTCTTAAAATTCTTTGTTGTTTTTTTTTTCTAATAGTAAAAATAGGTACCTTGAAAAACTAGATTCCCGTAGAGAAAAAATTTATGAACAGATAACTTTATTGGCAAACAACCAACATAGAATAAACATGAGAAGCAAAAAAAAAAAAAACATGTACCATCCATGAGATTCAATATAAACAACAGATGAATACATCAGATTTAAATGTTGATGCAATTTTCAATTTTTCTCTTTGTTTTTCTTTATTTTTATATATAATAGATTGAATTTTTTATTCAAATAATGCATGTGTATGAATACTGAATTTATAAAAAATAATAACAAAAACTATGTATAACAAATTTATACAGCATATTTAAATGTACTTTTAAGTACACCTGTACATACTTAACTCGCTTATGTATATAGTCTATTTTTATCGCCCGCATTACATACAATATGGGAAGTTTTGTGATGACATTAAATTTCGAATGTCGAGTTTTCTGTGGAAACGTACTTCTCCATAGTAGGGAAGCGTAAACTATTTTTAGATGTTTGTCTATTTGTCTGTAATTCTATATGTGAATACGCGTGTATTTCAAACTCGGCTGAATCGATTTTGGTAAAAATTTTTATATATGAGTTTATTTTGGCTATGTAATGGATCAACTTTTAGAAAATGCCAGGTTTCGAATTTTAATTAAAGCTAATATTTAAGTTCTGTTTGCTACCGAAAAAAGCTGGTACAATTTTTAAAGAATTCGACTAGCGAAAGCGAAACTCTATTAAAAGCTAAATTTACATTTGTCTAGGTATGTTAACTAAAGCTTTACTAGCGTCCTTACATAAAGTCATGAAATTTTCATGATTTCCTATAACACTTTCACTAAACTGAGCAAAATACAATGCGGTCGATTATGCGCTGACCGTATCACAATTTTTTTATTTATAGTATAAATATTATATAAGAATATAAAAAATAAATACATATGAATATAAACATACTTATTTATATATATATACATTTATGGTTCTTTATATTCAGGACGAGAAAACTTCAAAGAATTTCTCGTCGTGCATACAAGCAATTTTATATTATGTAAAAATGAAAAAAATCTCTTTCATCTTAATAATATTTAACACTTTTTAATGTAATTTCTCGAACAGATTATAGTAAGAAGGGATAAGTAAAAAAAATAGGTATTTATGACTCAGGATTTACAGCAATCAAAGTTCTATAACTCTTCCTTAATTTCAGGGTCTTTCCTAAATCAAAATTTGGTTACTTTGTTCCGCTTTAATTTACAAATTATTGTTAATACATCCAATAACCGAACAAAAAAACAATTAAAGACTCAAAGTTTTCTAAAATTAAATTAATGTACTTTTTTTAGATTAATCGTTGAAATTTTGTAGCCGTAAATATTAGAATATCGAAACATAATATAAATAAAATTGAAAATATTCAGTTTTTAACCAATATACAAATATTATAGCTTGAAACCGTTAAAAATTAAGAGGCTTTAGTAAAATTTTAGTGTTTTCGTAAAAACAAAGCTCTTATATTCTTATATATATTACATTATGTATTCTTATAATTCCCTAAAATGGAAAATGTCGAAAAAATGGTTTTTGTGCAAGATATTTAATGTCCTTTCGCAGGGTTTTTTCGCGTAAAAATCCGCGTTTTAGCAAAATTCACTTAGCACCTGTATTTTTATGTTTTCTTCATTTTAAAGCTTAAAAAAATTTACAATATTATAAATTATAGTTGAAAGATTTCATAACAAGTACCAAAGCAAGTATAAGAATATATTGAAGTTGTCAAAACCTTTTCCGCTTTCATGCAAAATTGAAGTACATTACCTTATGAAAGTCCAATGAAATTAAAAGGAATACTGAGTGTACAAGAATATACAACAATGATTGAAACACATAACAATCTAAATAAATTGTAAAATGTAATTAATGTGAATATGTATGTGAATATGTACGTACATAAAATGAAAAAAAAATGATTTCACTCTGAATATAATTATTTTGAAATTGATATGGTTTCATTACATTCATTGTTAAGATAATAACGTAATTAAGATTCAATATTATAATTGAGAATTTTTCTAAAAATAAATTAAAATAATAATTACAAATTGTGATTCAATATAGAAAAAATTCCTGATTTTTATATAAAATATACTTTTATATATACATATGTACATATATTCTTCTGAATATTAATGATTTTATTTGAACGTGAAAAACGTACCGTATTCATATATCGTCATTTTATAAATTTAGAAAAATTTACATTTATGTTGTAATATTTTAAGTGTACGTGATTGCGTTACGTCATATATGTATGACGTAAAATGTTACAAAAATTACGTTTGCAATTTAAAAAGTAATAATTTTCAAAAATTAAATTAAAAAAACAAACAATAAAAAAAAGCAATTGTTTCAGTAATTTACAGTTTACCAAATTGCATACAATTGGGGAAGCATTAAGATCGTACAAAATATTACATGCATTTTTTTCATGTTTGAATAAAGAAAGATTTTTGACAGAGATGTCGATTTGTCTCTACACTTCTACATTCCCATCACGGTCAAACATTTCGATTTTGCTACGCGGGCGAATCCAAAACTGTGAAAGGGGTTGGGTCCGGTGTCTTTGGATTGAAATCGCCCCTTAGGCTTTCCAGAAGTTTAGAGACTTCCACAAGTTCTTTGTGTTGTAACAACACTGCTGTAAGAGTGTCTGCAAGCGCCAGTGGAGCTTGGTAGAAAGACTAGTTAGTTATCCACAGGAGCCACATGAAGATGCAACGTTGTGAACAAATAAAGCAGCGAGAATGCGGAAATGAGGAAGGCAAAAATTTTTATGAATTGCCCAACAACTCTCGGACATTGCAGACTGGCTCAACCATCTCCCGCGACATTGCAGACCAGGAATTTTCACTATACTTATATTTATAACTTTTACATTAGCATTTCTTTCGACATTGTTTATTTTCAATTCATTAATTAATTTATTTTGGGAATATTATAAATTATTATCACTTTCTAAAAACTTAAGATTAATGTTTAAAGCTCCTTTACGCATAGAATTTAGAACTTTTATATGGAATTAAAAAAAAAATTTAAAAATTATTTTTTTGCATGATTAAATAAAGACAAATATTTTTATTGATTTATCATAAATTCAGGAAGATTTAAAGAATTTTCAAAAAACATTTTATTCACCATAATTTCATTTTATATTCAAAAGATTTCGGAACTACTTATATCAATGTACATATTATATAGCAGATTTTTTAGATTTTTAATATTGCCAAATACTCACACAGCATTACAATTTCGAAATAAAAACAAATTTTTATATAAAAATATTCGCCTTTTTAACAAATTAGTGAAACAGATTATATAAGAGATCAGGTGATGATAAATTGCAAGTTATTAATTTAAAAAATACTAGAAGAGTGGTAAAACTACGCTTATATATATATATATATACATTATTTCAAGTCCTTTATTTTTTTTTGCTATTTCGCAGATGTAAAAATAAATTTTCTAATAAAATTTTTTGTTCTTTTAATAATTATTATTAAAAGAAATTGTGATTAGAGATTAATAATTGTGATAATATAAAAAAAATTTTATAATAAATTGCAAAAATTTTGAATTTTAAGAAAAAAAAAACAGAATTATTATTATAATTATTAATCCCTGAATATCCTTAAATTATCCTAAAAAAAAAATTGATTATTTTATTTAGAAACGAAAAACTTTTAAAATATTTTTAAACAGGTTTTGAAAAACGAACACAATCTCATTTTCTTGTAAGAATTTTTTGTCCTTGTTTTGTTTTTTTTTTTATTCCATCTCTATTCTTTCAAAAAGCCATCACTATAAAAAATAACCAAAATACATAAATAATCATGACTTCTACATACTTAAAAATACAAATGTATGTACATATGTAGGTATGTATTGTAAGTTACAATTTTAACTCTTTGTACAAACAAACGACCATGCATAAAAATGGAAAAGGAAACAAAACGGTACTAAATTTATGTTGGCTTAATTTTTTTTTCGTTTTGCCTTTTTTTTTATGTTGTCATTTCTTTATAAGAATATTTTGATCTAAATTGCAATACTTTAAAAATGAAAAACATTTTTAACCATATTCTTTTATTCTTATTCGAGGTCTATATCATTTTATAGTATAAAAAGGACTCTAGGATGTAATACTAAGTAATCATATGGTAAAGCTCATCTTTATCTATATATACTTGTTTCAATCAATTCTGATCCTTTAACTATCAATATATGGTAAAAAAAAAAAATGAGAAATAAAATGAATGACAAAGAAAAGTATGTATATACAATATAATTTTGTTTTTATATACAGCGTATACTTATGTAAATTATACATACATATTTAAATGTAAGAAATTACCGTATATTCATATTAGAGGTGCCGTTTGGTTTAATTTATTGGTTACCTTAAAGTTTTATTAAAATAATTTCGAGTTATATACTTGATGTTATCCCATCTTTTGAATAATGACCGTAAATGCGTTCGCTCAGCCAATCGTTTAAGTAAATTATAAAAATACAATGGTACCGGAGCTGTTGTGTTCAAACTTTTGGCACAATTTTTTGTATTTTCTTACAGTATTTCAATATAAAAAGGTTTATTTCAATTTATATTGGATATCAACTTATAATAAAAAAATTAATTTAATATTATTTCATGTCGTTTTTATAACAAATTATAATTCCACAAGTTTTATTGAAGATAGTTAGTGCAGAAATAATGGAAATTTCTTTATATAACTGCAAAACAGATAGATGACATTACCAAACTTCTTTTTGCTTTAATAATATAAACAGCAATTTACTTATTTTACATGGATATTTATCTTAAATTCATTTATAGTTATTGACATTAGACATGGCATAAAAATCGCAGGTAACTTCCGTCGAATTGACTAATCGGTAATAGTTTTGAATATTTAGAATTTTGATTTCAAGTACAATTTCAAGTTCAATTGAGTCGCTGTTAATACGAACCATAATTTTTCCAAATAGTTCATGTTCAAAATTTCTATTGGCACAATCAAAACGTGGGAGGTACCAAATACTTTAAGACATAAAATGAAAATTACAGAAATTCATGAGTCGTTGAATCTCAAGCTTGTAAAAAAGTATTTTTTTTCGTTCGATAATTGCTCAATTTATATACGTTATATAAAATGATTTATTTATTTAAACTTTTCACACACAAAATGCTGTTTGTTTTTTCTTTTCTTCGTTAATTTTATAAATTCATGTCACAAACCAAAAATTGGCATATTATTCTATTATACACAAAGCCATTTAAATATACATATTATAATATATATAGGAATTTATAACAATTTTATTATATGAAAAAGTGTTATATATATAAATACATGTACATACTACTTAATTATAATTTTAAGAGACTATAACGACAATTTTTGTATAATAAATTAGATAAGTTAAATTGCAAAGATACTCGTAATATTCTAAAAAAAATTAGTATTCATATGTTGATTTCATTTAGAAATTTTATATTAATATATACTTAAATTATATACTCTATACGTATACTTCATTAATACGACAAATTATAATTATACTTTATACAAATGCTGTATACAATTAATATTGTATTGTTAGTATAAATGATGTATAATTGTATAACAAATTGAATACAATAAATTTTTAAATTATAATAAATAAGTTGCAGCTAAAATTTTTTTTTATTATTAGAATGTTTATATATTTTATGTGATGGATTGTCTCACATATTTAAAATAATATTGTAGGCTCAATAAATTAAAAATCTTAAAATTTGTTATATTGTGTTGGACTCTATATTTTATTATTTATTAAATTCAATTTTTTTTAAACAAACATTTAATTTTTTTAATAATATGGGTAATCCGTGCATTTTGCCAAAAATTATATTTAATATTGAATGGACACACATTTTTTCTGCATATAAAATTAAAAATAAACTTAATTAAATTTTAAATGGAAAATTTAATGAATGAGATTAATTGAAATCCGGATCTATTTTTAATAATTTAATGGAAACATTTTAGAAAATTAAAATATAAAAGATATATTTCAATAATTTGTGAATTCAATAGAATTGAGAACTATTGAAATTATTTATAGTAATTTTTTTTATTTCAAATTGTTCTACTGTAATTTCGGAAATAAAAACATAGAACGAAATTCAAATTCTACAAATGAAAACTCTTCTACATTATGCTATTGAATTTTAACTTAAAAAATTGTAATTTTATTCTTTTATTCTATCTTTTTTTTTGTATTTTAAAATTACTTAAAATATTATACATACGACCAACTAATAATTATACTTTTTATTATATAACATTTACATTCAAACAGTAAACAATCAAAGTTATAAATGATACTTCTATACAAATAGGATACAAATAGGTTAATAGGTACCTACCTGTACTTGAAATTCACTTGAAAATGAATAATTATTTTTATAACAATGGCAACTCTAGCCAACAAAAAATTTATTACATAGTATTATAGTTAGTATGGGATATAATAATTATACTTAAATACAAAAAGGATAAAACAAAACAAAAACTTATACTCATACATATTATTCATTATGCTATGGCTATTTATATATATATATATATATATATATATATATATATATATATATATATATATAATAATATAATAGTTTCCTTTTCTGTATCTTTTCATAAAGAAAAGAAAACATTTTTTTACTATTTACACAAATTTCATTTAATTCCCAAGAGCCTTAATATACTACAATGTGTTATATTATATAATCGTATATAAACTTATATGTATATGTATAAGTAATATATGTTACTGCATTTTAATGTTAACACTTTCATGATCAAAAAGAATAAATTTATTATATAAGTAGGTATATATATAAGTGCAAGTATATAGAAGAGAAAAGACACAAAGAAGTTTTCACTCTTTCTGTACTCAAGAAAAATTTTCCATTTCATTCCTCTAGGTGAATAATATAGTCTTTTCTTTTTTTCTTTGTTCGTTATTTTCTTTTGGAAATAATTTGACCTTTCATATTTTTTGTTTTCTTCTTTTCTTCATTTCTTTTTAAAGCAATTCACTTAACAATATCTTTAAGAGAAATTTCTTTAAAATTTAAAAATATCTAGAAATTAAATAATGTATAAACTGAATGGAAATTTAGAATTATGACCTCTACCTGGGGAATTCAATTTTTTAAGAGTTCACGAACTGATCATAAAGAAAATAACAGTGAAGGATTTTATTGAATTATAAAATTGATGATAGCGGCCGTCAAATTAATAAAGATTGATGCATTTCCTTTAAGAAGAGTTCTAACTGGCATTAAATAAAAGTATATAACGGAATGCGACGAAGGCATTAACCAGAAGAAATAAGTCAAAAGAAATACAAAATTTTTCTATAATTTAAGAATTTAAAATGTATTTGCCGGTTATTTTCTTAATTATAATTTCTTATTTTTCTTATAAAACATTTCATATTTTTCCTTAAATATTAACTATTCTACAACAGTCAATTTCAAATCAGTTACTTATTAATCAAATTCAGTTACGTCTAATACGAGTACCACAACCATTTTCTAATAATTCTCTAAATTATTTTATATCAAAAATTTTCTGCAATTTCAATAGCGATTGAAATTTCTGAATTATCCTTATGTCAGAAAATGGTTTTAAAAAGATTCAAAATAAATCTAAATATATATACTACTATTATATAAGTATACATATACAAGCATAATATTCAAAAAAATAGAAAAGATAACTTGTGGAATTGTAGTTTTATAATTCAATTTTTGTTTTTGATACAAAAATGCTTAGAAGAACCTATACGTGCGTTCTTAAACTCTTGTATACATACATACACGTAATTACTGATCCAAAAATTGAAATTCAATTAAATGCCAAATTACTGAAAATGTTCAATATTGATAGATGGTTATCCTTGTGTAAAAACTGCAATTTTTTTCCATTCTACATATAATTAATTGGCATGATGAAAACTTTTTGTATATATCGTATTAATTATACATAAAACATTAGATTGATTTTTTTTTTTTGGAAATATGTATCTATACATTGAGAATAAATGATTGTATATTGAAAACTTGATAGCATGTTATTTTTTGATTTTGTTGAACTTTATATTGGTATTAATATTCCCTTAGTCTTAAATTTTGTATAAATATAATTAAGTATAACAATAAAAAGCACAATTCAATGGGAATTATTGTGATAATTAAAGAAAATTACGACGTATTAAACGAATTTAACATGTGTATATGTATATATATGTATGTATATAGGCTTTTTGTAATTTGTAAAATAATTAAATGTAAAACTTTATGTAATTTCGTAGGAAAACCTGTAATTGTCGAACTTGAAATCTTTCTATCAATTAATTTTTAACAGTTTTAAAATAGTATACAATTTTGGTATTCGTCAGATTCAACAGCAGAAAATTTTATTTTTATTCAACTGAAAAAGAAGAAATTAGACAGCAATGTGAAAAATATAGAATTGGGCAAGCAATATTTTATTATTTGAAAAAATTTAAGAAATAGATGCTATGCTTAGGAAATATTCAGATTTATTAACTATAGACAGAATAAAGACTCCAATTAAACTCTAAAAATTCTACGAGTTTTTTAAGTGTAATAAGAAACCTCCTGATTTTATTTCAAAATCAACTGCATACTGATGCCAACACATTATAATGCGGGCTTGAAATGCATAATTCAAGCAAGTCACTGACTGTTATACATACATGCAAATGTTGCAAAAACTTTGTATTTAAAACATTTTTTTTTTTTAAATAAAACAATATAATCCCTTTCTATTTTACTTTTCTCTTTTAATTACATTTTTAAGAGACTTTTTTTTAAAAAGCGTACACCTTTTATAAATAAAGTAAAACAAAAATAAATCTAGGAATTCGGTCAAGAATATAAGCATTGTTAAATGGAATAAATATAGTTACAAGGTTGAAAGAATTTTAAGAAAAGAAAAACCTATAAACACAACTGATATTGCTGTTTGTGACGTAGAAACGTAAAATTTAAGGAAAAGTGGACATATAAATTTGTTGCTTGAATTATTTTACAACGAAATAAACAATTTAATATTATGAATTCATTTTAAGACAGAATAATTTTCCTTAGTTCTTGACAAATGCAACTATACGGATATGAATCAAAAAAATGTAGGTAAATTTATAAGAAAACTTTTGTAGATTTATGATATTAAAAATTCTTGAAAACGGAGCCATATTTTCCAAAAAATTCTAGTAAAAGTTCAGACCAAAAGAATAATAGAAGCAGAATATTCCTAATTTGAAAGTTAACAAATTAATTCAAAATCAACATCATTCCTCAAATAAATAATTTTTAAACTATGAAGTTCAGAGCCCAACCAACATCTTTTTAAAAGCATTTTTCTATATAATGCAAAACTCGATATTTGAAAGTTAATGGAATCACAGATGTTCTTAACCCCGATCCTAATTTTTGCACTACAATTTTAGTTTTAATTTTTGCAATTTCTTCTATGTGAAATTTGTTCTCTTATATGTATACATATATATATCATAATTTATTTCGTGAGTAGTCCTGTATATTACCAGTAAATACACTCATGTCAATTTTCATTAAAAAAATCAAGTTAAAATAAAACATTTTCCAATCTGAACTCAGATAAATGAAAAATCTGTACTTGAAACAATAAACAACACGAAAAAAAAATTATTTTTAAAATTAAATAAAAATTTTTATATAATTTATAGGGGAAGTTTCAAGTCAATTGAAACAAAAGAAAGAAAATTTTAAAGAAGTAATTTAAAGTTCAAATAACATTTTAACAAGAAAAAAAAAACGAAAAAGCAATTTAATTTAACCGATTCTTTCCAAATAACAAGATAACAGGGTGAATAACAATTTAAAAATGTTTGTATAATAGATATGGTTAATGAGTAAACTCAAAGTAAAATAACAAAGAAAGAATTCCATAAATCTTTTTGAGGTTTTACGAATACAAATATTGCAGAAAACATGCGTACGCAAATGCAAAGCCTGCGTATGTGAACTACGAATGCAACTTTTGGGAAATAAGTCATCGAAAATCTTTTTAAAGCCGAAAATGGGTGTGTAATTTGTAAAGAAGTTAATTATTAAATTAATTTTAATTATTTTTAAACTATAAATTTTTACACTCAACTTTAGAGCTAATTATGTATAAGTTAACTAAAATTTCGCAGAATATGGAATGACGTATATATATATATATATATATATATATATATATACATATATATGTGCATACAAAAGAAATCTTAATTCAGTCAGACTTACGTTAGCACCTTTTGTTACATCAAGTATCAAATCAACCACCCTGTAACTATAAAAAAAATAACAGTAAATATAACCTTATAAACCTTGTGAACTTTTTCTTCTTCCTCCTCATATTTCTTTTTGTATATGTATATACCTTTAACTCTGCGTCCTAGAGCAATTTTTTAACTGTAATATACTTTGTTTTTTGTTTTTGCTACAATAAAAAATAAACTTGTTAAATTAAAAACAAAAAGAAAAGAAACAAAAAAGAATCCTTTAACAGTAAGTTTTTACTCTGGAGGGCGTAACAGTGCGTGTGTTCATTTAAAAAAAAAAAATATGTATTTGTGTATCAACATCAGCCGGCATACATGCATCATTACATATTATGTGTACATACCAAATATTTTCCTTAATTGTAAAAAAAAGGATGTATGCAAGCAAAAAAAAATTTGTTCCATACCAGCAGCGTCCAAATAAAATTATTTGCAGTAAAAAATTGGTAATTTATACAACTTCGTTCGCCACATCAAATGTAAGACAGTTATTGTGGGATTTAGAATTTTATTTAATTTCTCATTTTGTTCAAAAATTTGGCATAAAAAGTCTTATTTATCTGAATGCCCCTTTTAATTTTACTTCCAAATTTTTGTCAATATTATCAGTTTGAGACTTTGAATTTATTATCTGAAGTGTTATAACTATTGATTTTCGAAATTTGAAATTCCATTTTTGGAGTCATAACAAGTGGCTGCTTTCACATTTTCTTAATACTCACTTGATTTACCACTTTTACTGAAAAAGAAGAGGGGCGTGGCAATTATGTTGAACACCACTGTATTATACCTTTACTTAATAGTGATATGTTAAAGTACAAATATTTAAATTAAAAGACAACATTATTTCAAAATTTTTTTTTTGTATTTTTCTGTTTCTTGTTCATTAAATTTGTTGAGAGCTTAACTAGCACCACAATTAGCACCAAAACTGAAAACTTTGTTATACAAAGTTAGTATAGGGAGAAAATAATATGTAAAACGTATTAAAAAATTATAACAAAACATTACAGAGTTAAAATTAAATTTCAAAAGGAAACAAAAAATTTGTTTTTGGATTTATAAAATGCTCAAGAGTGTTAAAAATTTTTATTTTTTTTTTTTGCTTTTTTTGGTACATATTGTACACGTATGTATATGGTGAGGCGTAATTTTATTTTAGCTTTACACAAACATTCTTTTTCTTTTGTTCGAAAAATATTTAACATAAAAACAAAGATTTTTGAAATATCTTGTGTTTTTACTAATTATTTTCCTGTCAAAAAGCTAAACAGAGCAAAGAATCAAAATTTTTCATACGTTACAAGATCTTGGAAAAATTACTCTTGCAAAAGATGCTTTTCATTATGGCATTTTACTTTGTTTATTGTTTAAAAAATTTATAAAATTAATTCAAGTAGACTTTAAGATTAATATTAAAAAACTACTGAAAGAATTAAAATTAAAAAAATTAAAATGAAACTGCAATTTTTATAGGGTTTGAAGATTATGGAATCGAATGTAGACAATATCAAAATGCGTAATTAAAATTAAACATAAATTAATATAAAATAAAAGCAAAAACTTATAGGCAAATTCCTCAAGCCCATCTGGGATGGTGGCTGAATGCCGCTTATCCAGGAATGATAAGCACGGTAATGGAAGAGGGTTTTGAAAGACTAAATATTGCTTGTAGAACCATAAAAAAAGGGAAATGATTTTGTTTAGGAGGAGAAGAAAGGTAAACGATTTGTTTTTGCCCAGGGTTTTCGAAAATAATAATTGGTAGTATAAGGTGCTGTGAAATAAAAATGTAGAAGATAAAGTAAAAATGAAATAGCTTGTTTGTAAGTGTTGTTGATAAACAACATCTGATTTTATAATACTATATACTAACTGTGGTCTGTGGAGTGAATTACGACATTATGGTTCTGGGAACATTATGAGTTGTGATTGCAGATATTGATTAATTTATGTGATGATTGTGGTGTCTTTAGGATTTTGCTGCAGCTATACAGTGAAGGAGACCTGACAGTCTTTGCAGAAAGCAGGGCAGCAATCGGACCTCTTGAGTCGTAATTGGTTAGGTCAATTTTGATGGAGCTGTTCAAGATGCTTTGCAATGTATGGAGGTTAACCCTGTTAACGTTCCTCAAAGTAGCGGGATGCAAGGAAGGCAGAAAACTGACTGTTATACTAAGGCTGCATATCTGATGAAAGAGCCGGTATGTCCGCCGTAAAATGATTTTGAAAAATATTATAAATAAGGAAATTAAAAGATAGGACAAGGTTTCATAGGCGGAGACTACTACACGCAGAATGGCGAGAGCGCCTAGTCATTTCGGAGCTGAAGATTTTGGAGCATATGCTCTGCGTCTGCCAGTCTCTGGTATGGAAGATGTTCATAGGAACTGCTTTTGCAACAGTTCAATGAAACTACCGAGAGCGTATTTAGCGAACTCCAAGACTTTGTAAAAAAACTTTATGGGTTTCGGATTATACCTTAATTTTTTTTTTCATTTTAATTTTAAATTATTGATTTTAATTGTTTAAAAAAAATATAGCTTGAACCAATCCTTAAATTTCATTTCATTTCCTAAGTATACGAAAATAATTTAACATTGCATGAAGCTCAAATATTTTATTTAATATTTTGATGTAAAAATTTTTCTTATTTAAAGTTTAACAAAATTTAAATATATTAGTTATTTATCAATGTCAATAAAATTTAACTAATTATATTTTGAATCATTTAAAGATGATGACAACAGACATTAATTTTATATTATTCTATTACAGAGAAAAAATACAGAATATTCAAATTCAAGGCCAACATCTTAATTCCCACGTATGAAATGTATTAGACACGTTTAACAATAAAATTTAGAAAACGATAAATATTTCACAAAAATAGCATGAGGCAAAATACACATATCTATACAAATTAAATAGAATAAATAAGATAGAATTTGTAAGTTCATATATACAAAGGCAGTTAACTATACAATAATTAAATTGTTAGCTCAGGTATTTAATTGAATATTATTGATTTAATGTTCAATAAGGTTGCAAACGATGTTTTAAATTGAATTTAAATTTACTAGTTTATTTTAAAATTTTATTAATAATTTAGATTAAAGAAAACATTTTAGGAATATAAATTAGCTATGAATATAAATAGAAATAAACCAATAAAAAAAATTAGACATGCGGCACTTTAATCACACGCATTCTCTTCTACATTTAACATTCACATAATATTATTAAATTATGGCTTCATAATATTAAAAAATAAAAAAGAAATTCAATAAACGCTCCGCCATCATTTTCAAATACCCCTTTTAAAACCGGAATATAAAATCTTATGCCAATTATATTCACATTTTTTATTTGAAAAATAATTTTTCACATGATTTATTATAAAATGAAATAAATAAAAAGCAAATAACTAAAGCATTAAACACTTTTATTTTATATGTATACAAAATGGAAGGAAATTTTCTTTGAATATATTTTAATATCAAGTATGTATGTGTATACATAGCTATACATGCTTACATTATTCTACAGAATGACACAATTTCCAATATAACTACATAAAATGAATTTAAGTGTATAAAAAAAATATGATTTTGCAAGGTTATATCATTCGACAAAAATAGATAAAAGGAAAGCTAATCAAATTTGATCTCATATAATGGTGGTGGGAAAGTGTTTATATACTGACAAAATTTTCATTTCTTAAATGGGAAATCACAAAAAATAGAATACGAGTAGTTACGAAAATTGAATACTTTTACTTAAGACACAAATATTTTAAAGCACCCAAAAATTTTTCAATAAAATAATAAAATAAATATGTACATACATACATACATATATAAAACTTAAACTGCAATTTTTATTGATCGAAAATCAGTATTCTGAAATTGATATAAAACCCTTCTTCGAATAAAATTTCAAGAGTAATATTTTTAATATTTTTTTCTCATCTCTTATTGTGACACAAATCTAATTGTTTAAATGGTAGTTTGATATTCCAAAAGAATTTTTTATAAATTTATTATATGAATCTTTTTATTTGTCTGTTTAATGACATAGATTGTATTACAGGATAAATATGCACTGTAACCAATAAGGATCATTTGTGTCCTCAAAAAATTATCTGATAACACTTGCTCGAGCCCAATGATACTTTTGCACTCGAGAAGTCCGATAGAAGGTACTCCCGCCGACTTGAGCGAGTAATCTCCAAGACGTGCGTGCAATCTCAAGCAATTTACTGATAACAATTGCTCTAGCCCAATGATCCTGGTGAATTGAAGGAGTCCGATGGGACGCAGTCCCGCGTTTTTCTCCTGTGGATCAATTATTTCACATTATATTAAAAGATGGTCTGAGCTCTCATTTTCCTCCTCACAAAATCTGTAACTATACCAGAACTCATTTCAGTAGTTTTCAATCCAAATTACATAAATAAAAAAATCTAATATGTTAGATGTTTTTAGTAGCCTTACTCAAATAAAGTAATTAATTAAATTAAGCGAATAAAATATAGAAAATTAAACCCCTTTTAAATAAGATGCACTTTAAACTTTTTAAAGACTTTAAGAAGAAAATTTTTTTTCTGTTTATTAAGCTTAAAATTTTAATTTAAAATTTTTAGATTAAAATAATTTTCACAATAATCTCCGGTTTTAGGTAAACCTACTTTGTATACAAAAAATAATAAAAAAAAAACATTTTAATTAAATTTCACTTAAAATTCACTGAGAATTAAATTTAAATTTTTATTTAATTTTTTTTTATTCTTTAAATTTAGATAAAATTTTGTAAATATTTTATTTCTCTTATTTACATGCATGTATATATATATATCGTGTCGTGTATATATATACATGTATATATATATATATATATGTATATATATGATAAAACCATTTGGAACTAACGATTTTACTTTAAAAATAGCACAAAGCGGAAAAACATTTTTTCTATATATAGGTATATATGTAGGTATATAACTTATATATCTCGGAAATATATAGAAAAGTTAGTAAAAGATTTTTTTCTTTTCTATATATTTCACTTATTTTAGGAACAACATTATGATTAAACTAAAAGGAAATGAGGCTTCCTTGTTTATAAGGATGCTAAAGGATTTATTTTTGTTTTTACTCTTTCAACTCTTAAAGAACAAAGTAAAATAAAAAATCAAATCTGCATTTAAAACATTTGAGCACGGGAAAGATGAAAAGAAGAGAACAAAATATTAAGAGAAAGTGAAAAGACAAAAATAATACAAAGTAGTTATAAATTTTAACGTTTATGTAATAACAGTAAAATAAAACGCTTCATAAAATTAAAAAATCTTACAATCCCTAAAAATATGCAATTTTATTATTTTCTTTAAAACTGAAGTAATTATTTATTTAGTAAGTTTGCAATCATTATTTTTGGAAAAGAAATTTGCGAACAATTTTTTTTATTTGTGGTTCATATCGTCAAATTAAACTTTTAGGATTTTTGAACTTATAATTTTAAAATTTCAATATTGAGTATGAAAACCTATAATATAAATTCTTGAATATTTTCAATTAAACCCCTTATATATATATATGGAAACACTAAACAAATAGACGGTCACATAAACTAAAAATAATCAAAAAAATTGTAAATATTTTTTTTCTCCCTGAATATACTGAAGACAATGTATATTTTAAATGAACAAAATAAAATGTATGAATATAGCGAGTAGGTGATTTCTACTTTTATTTTTTATTTTTATCTCAAGGATGACTCAGTTTAATTGCAAGAAAAAATAAAAAAGAGATAGAAAATAATATTCAAATAATTATAAAAAAAAATTTAATTATTAAAATGAATTAGAGCATAAAGTGCCTCATTATATTAAAGTAATACATAATTATATATATATATTTATATTAGCACACATATATCCTCTCATTCTTTACATTTTTATTGCACCAAATTAAGTACAGTTCAAAATAGTACGACGATATGACGTTTCATATAATATTAAAGTTTAAATTTCATAAAAATTTTTCATTTTTCAAAAATTAATATTTTCAACAACAAACTTGTAATAGAGAAATTCTTCTTTTTAATACTAAATGTGTTAATAAAAGCACATACGAGTATATAAAGGATATTATAAATTTATTTTAAGATTTTTTATGAATTTAAATTATAGAAATTTCGCTAACTACATATTTATTAAAATTTATCTTGTTTCAAATGAAATGGATTACCCATACGTGATATGCGTAAACTAAACGTATACATATATATAAACACACAGGCTTATGAAATAATTGCATATATCATATATCAATCTTAAATCGATGCTTATTTTAAAAATTAAAGTTCCTTCACTACTGCACAAACCCCATACCTTGTGACAAAACATAATATACCTTGTGCTTTGTAAATATTAGACTGTCCAATTGCATGAGAATTATGATCGAAATTCTGTTGAGGCAATTTTCAATTAAAATTTAACACAATATGTTATGTGTTATGTGTAACAAAAAAAAGTCTTTCTCTCTATTCTGCGTTATCTGTTATTATAGTTCGAATATTTTAATAAATTCACCACTTACTATTATTTTATATAATTATACATATTATATATATTTATACACATATATGTATATTTAATAATAAAATTAATAAAATGAGCAATTAAGTAGTCACATCACATAACGATTCATGGGATTTAAGTGAAGGTCAATTGATAAAATATAATAATTTGTGATAATTTGACAAAATATAATATTATATCATACACATATAGAGAAATTGATAAAATGTGATATACATAGTACACAATTTATTATTAGTGTATATATGCGTAAGAATTTAAGTATAAGGAAAGTGAAATAAACTTAACGACCATGACTTATATCCTTTTATTCTAATTATAGTTTCATCATCCACATGAAGATACATAAATATATACTGTTATCATTATATATTAAATGAATATATTGGTGGAAAAACTGCGTATAATTGAAATTATTACAGTTTCACATCTCTAAGGTAAGTATGTACATATTATGTCAATTTTCGCAAATAGAATTTTTTAATTAACGAAGGAGGGATTATGTTATGCAGTGTAATTGAATTTAATGGTGAAAATGACATATTCGAAAGAATATATTATTGTTTTGTACATCATATTAAAAATCGATTCTTATTTTCATTGATATAAAATTCAAGATTTTATTGTGTTATACACACAGCTTTAAAAAAGTATTTAGCTATTGGAAAATTCTGATATAATTTATAAGTAATTGATTACACTTACAAACAGTAACATTAGTGCTGAAGTTGAAAAACTGACTAATGATAATGGCTGTAAAAAAATGGCTCGAATAATTTCATTGTATAATCTAGTTTTTAAAGCCGAAATTAAAAAAAAAATAACTTTTATAAATAAAAATTTTTTCTGTTTAATGTTTTTAAGCATATGCCTCATTTTGAACACCCGCTTTTAAGAGAATTATTTGGAGTAAGTATGTGACCAGTGGCAAGAACAGTATTAACTTTCGCAGTGCAAAATTACCACCTAGGTCATCTGGCTAAAATCACACTTTTCGAGCCTAACATAATTAATTGATCATGTACTTACTAATTTAAAAGTATGTATTCAAGCCAAAGCGAGTTCTAATCTTATTATTAAAGAAATAGCCGGTTTGTTTAAATAATGTGTTTTATGAATATAATAAAGAGTTTATGATGTCTCTTACAAAAGCCTCTTAAAACGACGTTGAAGGCTTATCCTTTTATAGCCTCGAAAATCAATGAATAATTTCAAAATTTTGCGATAATTTACCAAAAAATGCTGCTAAAAAATGTCAAAAAACGAAAAAAAACTGTATGATATGACAACACATTTGACCTAGTTAATCTCAAAATAATAACACTCTTTTCAAGCTTTTAAACTAAATACGATTTTTTTGCATACATATTTGTCTAGTTTTTCACATACAAAAGACATCAAATAAAGGACATTCAGATTATTTTTTTTGCATAAGAAACTGAAAAAAAAATCTTAAATAGGTACAAACATACATAAATGTTAAATACAATGTTAAAATTTTTCTAGGATAATAAATTTTTATTTATATTTTTTTTTATTTTTATTAAAATGTACATAGGTACCAAAAACCTTTTATAATTACAAAAAGAATGCAAAGTAACAAAAAAACCAAAGCAAATTAAAATTAATTACAGACGAAAAATAATTATTATAAATGTGACAAAAATTCTTTAATTAAATTATATTATGAATTTTCCAAAAAAAAAAAGAAGTTTCGTATTATGCAATCTTTAGATAATGAAGTAAAAAGGCACAGTACCATACATAAAATGTTGAATGTGTAAGTATTCGTGAAATCTAAGGGGAACACGTATTTTTTTTTTCTCTTTATTTTTTACTTTATCTTTTTTAAGATAAATCCCAGACAAATTTGAATGAAAAAAAAATTTTTTTTTAACAGCTTACCATTCACCGCTTCGAACACCCTTAATGCTTAAACATTTATCATTTTCTTCATTCATACATTCATACATATTATATGTATATTAAAACAATAAGTATATGTATATAATGTGAAAATGAATATATATAAGTGATTTTAAAATTCCCATCATTTTAGCACATGACGGTATAACGTTTCAAGTATAAATGAGAAAAAAAACAGAAAAATAAGTGAAATTCAAAAAAAAAATGTTCATTAAAAATTCATTCATAACAATTTTTTTTTCATTTCTCAATTTTTATACATTTCTCTATATACATATATATAAAAATATTTGTGAGAAACGTACTTGCATACACAGTATTATAAAATATACAATTCAAAACAGCTACGTAGTATATAATTATATAAAAAAAAAAATTTCCTAAAAAAAAACTGAAAATTACACATATAAAGTGAATAAAATTTTTATAATGAGTATTATGAATGTTTGCATGCACATGCAAAAGGACAATCATACAAGTATGAAGCGTATATGTACATGCATATATGTACAGAGTTTTATAACACTAAACAATAAAAATTATAATAATAAATTGCTATAGCAATGCATATATTTCAAAAAATATAATTAATTTTTTTTTTAATATAAAATTCTCATAAAGAAATCCTTGCTGTTTTTTAATTTAAGATAAAATTTTAAATTTCCAGAATTCTAATAAATTTTATTTTATGAAATTTAGAGTTTATCCAATTCTACTTCTCTCATTTCGTCGAAAAATTTAATTAAATTTAAAACAAATTTTAAATAGCTTCCTTATTTCTCCGTTTACAATCGTCAAATTATTTTCCCATCTTCGTATCTTAAAATCTACAATATCTTTGTAGATTTTGAAAATTCCTTATTTTATGGATGTATATTATATAATATAAACTTTTTTGTATGACACGGGTCATTATAGCACTCAAAAATTTTTTAAAAAATTTATATGAAAATTTGATCCTTGCGCCAAGGATTTTGGATATGGATTGAAATGAGTCCCAAATCAAATTTTAAGTAAAGGTGGATGAAAACGACAACTGAGTATATACGAAACTAAAAATATAGCGTAAAACGGATTACATATACTGAAAGATCATCGTCGAAAACCTATGAAAGTGGTTTCAAGTCAGAAATTTCGAAAGTGGCGTATGGACCAAAATAGAACTCAGTTGACGATATGTTTAACTAAAAAGATTTAATAGTCTATGACATATTGTATTAAAAAACTAGGCAATACGAGTTTTTATTTTTTCAGTATTGAGTTTATAATTTCTACGATGTTATATGAAGTGCAATCAGATACTGTCAAAAAGTAAATATAGTTATTGTACGTATAATAATTGAAATAATCTAGCTAGCTTAATAAAAACTGTACATGGCTAAGCTCAGTACTACGCTAAAATCAAAATACTTACTGTACTCAATTGCAAAGTTCAATTTAATTTTGTTGAATTTGAGAAAATTTATGTTTGAATTAAAGATTGCCCATTATAAAATTTTTTAAAGAAATTCTCATCATTTTAAAAATATTTCGCACATATTCATTTATATATTGTATATGTGTATTTGGTATATACATATATGTATATAAGTATGTACGTGTTATTTTTATATGCTTTGACATTTTTTATATGTAACTAAAAATTGCCAAGATTAAATCTTAATCTTTGTGGAAGTTTTGTTTTTCTTGTATATGCTGCCATTACTTTTAATATTGGTACATATACATACATACGAATAATAGGGCATATAGATTCAAAATATATTTTGTTTTTGTGTTTCACTTGTAATTTGTTAGGATATAACTGTTATCCTTATCTACTTATATGGAAACAAAACAAGAAAAACTTAAAAGAGGAACAATTTTTTTTTCATATAGGTATACGAATTGTTTTTAATATTTTTCATTCATTTTTCTAGTTTTTTTTATTTTTTTTTGTATTTTCTTTTCACTTTGTTTTGAAATTTCCTTCATTAATGTTCGTGAAAAATTTTCAGCGTTGCTTTTTTAACTTTCTTTTTTATTATTATTGTTATTTTTTTTCAGTTGCTTAATTTTCATTTAACATGCAACTGTGAATTTAAATATTTTTTTCTAATAAAAATAAAAATAAAAAAAAAATAAAAAAAAATAAAACAAAAATAAAAAATGTTAAATTTCCTTTTTGTTAAATTTTTTTTTTATTTTTATTTTTTATTTAAATTACTTATAATTTTTTTAAATATCAAATAATCAACCAAATCACAAAATAATAATAATAATAAACATACATGCATAAAATAACAAAAAATAAAATAAAATAGGATATAAAACAAATTGAGCAAACAGAACAAAAAAAAAACAATAACAAAAATGTTGAAGGTTACAATCCAAAGGAAATTCTCTCCTACTTTTTTATCCTTGTTAAAATTCGTTTCTCTTTTTTTTTATTTTTTTTTCTGCTTATTTTTTTTTTTTTTTTTGGTGTTTTAGCTTTTTCTATATCCTGAAATGAAATAATTTTCGTGCTAAATAATTTTTAAATTACAAGAGAATGGAAATGGTAACAATTAGAATATAAAATAATTTGTTGTTGTTGTTGTATTTAAATATCAGTTAAAATTCACTTTGAAGATTTCATAATAAATAAAACTAATTTGTAATGATGTTAAAAATACGAGCGAAGAATGAAAATTTTTCCAAAAAATTGAAAACAATTTTTTTTGTTTACGTAATGAATTTTTACCAATAAGTGAAGCTAATTTTGTTGGAAATAGAAAACTAGCCATTTTTTAAAGTAAATTACATTACAGCTGCATTTATATTGAAAATGATAAATGTTTTTTTATTGTTTCTTATGATTTTTACAACTCAAATGTGAACAATATATTCACACGTACATATGTAATATTGTTATCAACAAATGGAGCGAAAAAAATAAAGAAATGCTTTTATTTTGCAAAACATTCAGCCCTATCATGAATTCTCCTAGTAGAATTCTATGAATTAGGAACTTAGCTACAACATAGACTTTAAAATGATCACAAATTCCTTTCGTATAGAGATTATGAATCAGCAATGGCAAACACAATTTTTCAGAGTGTCAAAATCAGTATTTTATTTCAACTGTCAAATGTTTTTTGTTGGTACGAGTATTTGAGTACACAACTTTCATTAAAAATTAGTTTTTTTTTTAGTTTTTGAGTGTTTTTGAAAAGTGAAAAATTTTTTTTTAGCAAATATGAATAGAATTTCGTTTCATGATTGCTGTGTTAGAAGAAATCAAATTTAAATAAAAAAATTGAAAACTTGAAAATTTCAAACAACCATTCTGCTTAAATTACTTGTTACGTGTGATTATTTTTTTCGTAGACTGTTGATGGTTATTTTTACTATGAAAGTAATTTATGATAACTCTATTACGAATATTCGTAGTAGAGCTTTAGTAATTCGAAATTAAGAATATGAAATTCGTAATTCGTAATTCGAATTTCGGAGCCATGAACGAAATTAATGATAGGGCTGATTATGATAGAATAACGAAAAATTTCTTTGTTAATATAGAGGGGACGAGATTTGTTCTGCAAATTTTTTATAAGCCTTTCGAATAGAAGCGTATTATCGAATTTTAATGAAATTAATAAAATTCTTTTAATTGAATTTATAAAGTTCAATTTATCGAATTTATAATGTGACACGTATGTACACATATAAAAACCACCCATATAAAAACCATCAAGGCACCCATATAAAAACCATCATTTAATTTAAACAGCACAATATGATATAGAGTGTAGTAGTAAACGTGAAGTTTTTCTAAATGAAAAAAACCTTAATGTAAAATCACACAATTAAATAACAACAATGTTATATTTTGTTTGTTTTTATAATTAATTATTCATATTTTAATATTTTATTTGCTATTTTCATTTAACGGCTATTAAGTGCATGTTTACTTAAAATATACTTAAAAAGGATATAAAAAAGAAAAAAAAAACACGATTATAAAAAAGTTTTTAGAATTGCTAATGAATTTATTTTTTCTATTGTTTTCCGTTATTAACTTTCTATATTTACTTCAGTGTTATTATTTTTTATTAAGTTTTACTTTTTGTTATTTTATTTATAAGACAAATACAAATTATAATATTGTAGCCCTTACTTAATCTATTATACATTGTATATACTGTTATAAAATAGTTTTAACTATATATACAATTTTTAAATCTTCTCGTATATCACAAAACTTTTCCTGAAAAATTTTATTCGATTACATTAAATAATAATTTTTGTATTACAACTACACGCTAACAAATGCCCATAATTTAACTTAAAAAAAATTAAAAATTAACAACTTAATAAATATAAAAAAAAAATTGTAATCGAAAAAGGCATTGGCAGTTAGTCGACATAAATATAAATATATGAAAAATACTAAAATGAAGTATGAAATTATAGAAATGTTACAATGCAAATTTAAATATGATACTCGTATGTGTACGAAAGTCTTTTTTAACGAAATACGAAATTATGAGCTCTTAAGAAATTATTAAATAATTTAGATGCTTTAGCACTAAAGCATACACAAAACGAAGAGAATAAATTGGAAAAGTATAAGAAAAACTTTTGAAATATGAAAAATTGAAGTCTGTCCAAATTTAGCCGTATTACTTCTAAAAGCAAAATCAAATCAAAAATGTTTACAATTTCGGATTTATTAAGACGACATTAGGATTAAAACGATTGAGATGTCATTAAAGATATTCAAAATATATCTACTTATAAGAAAATTAAAAATTCGAGTATCATAAATTTTTTGTAGTGCATTTAAATAACAATAAATTATAAAACTGTTTATAGAGTTTATGCTAGGTTATGATGCGTAGACTCCTTTTTTTAGAATGATCATAATAAAATTGCACAAAATATTTTACTAAAGTTAAGAAATTTTTGGAAATTTCAACATCTTTACAAAACTATTATGTGTAATATACAAAAAAAAAAATCATAATTTTGACCTAGAAAACACAGAAAACTTTTTCAAATCGTATTTAGAACTCGTCATTAAGGATTAGATCGAAAATTTTTATTAAGGACATACTTTAATGTCTTCAAAACTTTTAGAAAATTTATTATAAAAATTTTTTTTTTTCTTTTGAATATACATTATGCCCTTCATTTCTCTAATAAATTCTAATATTAAGAATAAAAAAATGAAAAAAAAAAATTTGTAAAATACTTTCCTCCTTTTATGTCATAAAAATTTTAAAATCAGAAAATAAGCTATATGAAAATTATTAAGTGAGCATTCAAAGTAAAAATATTAACTTTTTTGTTTTTTTTTTCAAAATATGAGTCATATACACATAAACATAGATATCCTGAGAACATTATATTGTGAACAAGTCATAAGTATAAACAAAACGTAAGTTAACATAGAAAGTCAAAACCGTATTCGTACATACCTGGCTTTTTTTTACTCATTTTGTGTGACAAAAAGAAATAATCGCTAAAATTCAGCGAGAAATTAAATAAGTACCTATGCTATAATGTTTTTAGTGTTATAATTTAAGACCGAAAAAATTTTGATGTACTTATTGCTTATTTTGATTAAGTTACTAGAAAATTTCTTATTTTAATTGCAAAAAACTATAATTCTTTCAGTTTTTAAAATCTTTTCCAATATTCCGTAGCGTATGGATGGAAATCATATACGCTATACTTATAACTAGCTTTTATTTTCAAAGCTTTATGGCCAAAATCATTGGTATTTTTAATAATTAAGCTATAAAGACTTAAGCTAAGTATATTGAGCTTCTAATTTTGTGCTTTTTATAAGCTGTTGGATTTTCAATTGAATTTAAGCTAAGACAGCATATCGAGCTAGCAGGAGTAATTTTTCGAAAGCGAAGCTCTGATAGTAAATCATCTAAGCTATCCATGTGCTTTGGCTCCTTATCTTGTAAAAATGTTAACTTTGTTCTCAAAGCCATTTCCTTTGCGCTTTTTAATAATTTCTTTTGTAGAAAATATAAGATTACGTCGACAAACATAAATTTTGCTGACCCTAATATATATGTATGTACAAAAATTAGATATTACTTAGTAACAAGTTAATAAGTAAAATTTAGAAAAAAATAAAAAAAAAAATACGAAGTGTACGAATACGGTATGGTCAAACTGTATGTAACTATATGTACAATATTGTTTCCCCGTCTTCTAATTAAAATTAGTAAATTGCTCCCTATATATTTATGTACATATACTTTCATCCATTTTTCCCATATTTTGTAAAATTATAGATATGTATATATATATATATGCAAATAAATAGTAGTTTATTATAGAAAACAGGAAATAAAAGAAGTAATTAAAGCACAAAAACTTATGGGCAATTCAAGAAAATTTATTAAAAAAAAAATTCATAAAGTATAAAATTTATTTACTATAAGCTTATATATATATATATCTATGAATACATGCACACTTAAGTATACCAATTATAATAGTATAGTAAAAACAATGTACAAAAGTTACTGCCACAGTACATGCACAGCTATAATACATTTTGAATTTTGTTTGTGTAAAATATTAAGAGGCATAATGTAAAATGTAAATATATTTAAATTGAGTCTGAGTAATTTTAAATGTTAATAATATAATTTTTTGTTATTACTATTTCATACTTCTAAAATATAGTTAAAATATAAGTATAACAGTATGTAAAATGTATACTTAAAATAATTCTGTAAATCAAGAATGTAGTTAAAGAACGGCATAAATTTTGTAGAGTGTTTCGTCATTAAAAAAAAAAAATTTCTTTTTTTTTTTTAGAACTTAATTTTCTATTTTTTTTTTTTTTACTTTGTATTTCTTTCTTTTTTTTCTGTATTAATTTTAATCCCGTAAATGTTTACGGTACGTATATAAAATACTTACATACGATGTACTTGAATATAAAATGAGAGAAAAAAAAAATAAATAAATTTTTACCTTTACCTTTTGAGGTAATATTTTTTATGGGTCAAAAAAATTCTATAGAAAAAAATAAATGTAAAATAGAGAAAAAAATTTTCTTTCATTTCTGTTTTTGTTTTCTTTTTTTTCTCAATTCATATGCTTTAAGTATATATATGAAAAGAATTATATAAATTTTTTGGCATATTCATACATTGTTAGGTACTTATACATTAAAATACTAAAATATTAAACTTATATATATATATACATATATATGTATGTATGTATTTATTGCACATAATACATGAGTGTGGTGTGGGTATACTTAATAAAATTTTAAGGGTCTTTTTACCAAAAAATTTCTAATATCTTATTCTTTAATAAGTTTGGTTTCCATTTCTATTTTTCAAATAAGTATATATATATAACAAAATTATAAAGTATATATACGGTTACATAAATTTATTACAATAAAATTTTAATCTGAATTTCTCAAACGTAAAAATGCCAAGTGTTGAACATTTTCAGCACAATACTCGTATACTTCCTTTATAAATACACAAATAATATAAAAATTAGGTGGAAATGTAAATTTCGAATTTTAAATTTTATTACTATTTTTGTTTTTCTATAAGTAATATACAAAAAGAGTTCTGTCGGAACGCAATATAATAAGATAAAAATGTTCGAAAGTTTAACTATATTAAGTAAGTGAAAATTAATAGTAGTATATTTTTAGGGTGAATTAGCTGTACTTGCATAATATGTAATTTTATTGTTGAACACATAGATCAAGGACATTTTACTTGAAAATATAATATAATAAAATAATTTCTTTTTCATATATACTATCCCACATGCAAATTAATGGCAAGGAAATAGTACATATTATGATATCGCTGAAACTTCAATCAAATCAAGATTATTCCACTAAATATGAAATCTTTCTAAATACATAAAAAAAACTGGAAAATTTCTAAACTGGAATTAAATTTCGAATAAAACTTAATAGCTGCATAGAAATTATAAATATTCGCCTCTGAATAGGACACTCATGAAAATTTATATATCTGCAATAATAATGTTTAACCTATTTTAAATCGCATTGAAAACCTCACCATATTCAAAAAATGCTGATACTAATATAGGCAACTAAACGAAGACATTTGAATTTACACAGTTTTAGAGTATATATACTAAACAGTGAAGATCCTGTTGTTTTAAAGAAAATAATAAAAATTTTAAAGAGCATATAGAATTTAATGATAAAATCTAAATATTAAAAGACTTTGAAATTAATAGTCTGTATAAAATATATCAAGGTTTAGTTTATGTTTTTCTTTAGTTGTTACTATTATTTTTCATATTTTAGTTTCCAATCATGTCATACGTAAATATTTATTAAGACAACATATTTCAAGAATTTTAAAACAAAAAAATTAAATACATTATACTTAACCAATAAAGTTTAAAACATGCACAGGAATTGCTATTCTTCTTTATTTCGACTTAAAACAATCTCACATAAGTTTCTACAAGGCAAATGACGAAATTTTTGAAAATGTCACAGATGACAATATAAACGAATTATTATAAACTTTTTAATGAAAAATAAATAAACTTTAGGAAAGATATAAGAGATTAAATAATGAAAAAAAAATTATAAATTTATTTAAAAAAAATTAAAACTTTTCTTGAAAAAAAAAAGTTTACTTCAGTAATCATACTTATAAACTTGTAAATAATTTTTTATATATTAAAGGGGAAAATAACATATAAGTATTTAAATGTATATATGCATGTTACTATACGTACTTATTGAAAACTCAATTATAAAGTAAAAATATAAATTAATCTGAGCAGAAAATTGCGATAAGAAACACATAAAACTCATACCTACATATTTTTTAAGAAATAATTCAATAGTTATAAAACTGATTTAAAATATTAATTTGTAAAATTATAGTTACAAGTTTATGTAAGATTGTATTTTGTAAATATTTTCAAAGTTTTTCAATGAGACGGCACTAATTGCAAATAATTACTTAAACTCAAATATTATACAAAATTTTACTATTCTTTACTCGGAAATTTTAGTAATTTCGATTATAGTCCTATCGAAATTAGATAACAGGGCCTCTAATGTAATATTTTTCTATAGTTGATCCTTAAAATCTTTAATGATCATCATTCAAATATACATGATTGCAATACATATAGTCTCATTAAAAATAGCAGTACACAATAACCACGTCAAAATATTCATCTTAAAAATCGCTCCGAAACACTTAAAGTCAAACTCAGTCTTAAAGTCAAACTCCATTGTTATTTCACATAGCTGATGCTCCACTGTTTAGACTTCTTTCAGAAAAAACAGGCTAACTTTTTCTATTCAATGTTCAGTCCAATACGCCAACCAATAGTTTTAATTTGACGCTACTTTTTAAATTCAATTAATATTTTTTATAATTTCTTTTTTAAAATATATATATATATATTGCTGTAGTCATGCCTTGTAATCATACCTTAAATATAATATAAGTAATAAAATATTATTGTAGCCATGTCTTAAAATTAAGAAACGATATTAATATATGAAAAATTTATTCGCATATTAAAAAATATTTTTGGTTTACTTTACTTTTTCTGAGCACACAAAAAATAGAAATATTTTATAAATTTCTATTATTTTTAAAAGGATTTCAATTCCTAGTTAAATATTTTTCAATTTAATTTTGAATTCTTATTTGAAAAGTGACCAATATATTTTAAAATAAAAATGGAATATGGTATTTTGTAAATAAAAATCAACAATTTTTTATTATATTTTCCTTCTTTAAAAAATATGAAATTTAAATGACAGAAAATAAATAAATAAAAGTATAATATGAATATTGTAAGAAAAATGCATAAACACATAAATATATACGTGTATATATATACACTAAGTCCTCGAGATACGACATTTTTTATTCCAAAAATTTATGTTGCAACTCGAATTAGCGTTTGAGGAGGAAAAAAAATATATGGAAACAAAAAGTGAATTAGACAAACTATTTTATAATATAATTGATCTATGTTTTAGAAATGGTAACAAAGTTTAAAAAAGAACAACAAAATATAATAACGAAACCAAAAAAAAATTCAATTTTGTGACAACCATAAATAAAATATAGTCTGATAAAGTTAATACGAGTATATCACTTCAATTCGTATTTTTAACTACTGACTAGCATTTTTAACTAGAAAGAGATTATTATTGAAATATGTGCTTTAGTCAAAAAACAGTAAAATCTGTCAAACAAAAAATGTTTTTTTTTTTTTAAATTTTAATGTCGTATCGGAAACAATGTCGCAAGCCGAATAAAAATGGTCCAAATTTATATCATGTCGCAACTGGAAATATTGTATTAGAAGATGTCGTATCTCGAGGACTTAGTGTATACATATATGCAAATATACATACTTATAAGTAAGCAAAATAAAACAGTAAACACTTCAATAATGTAACAGTAATTGTATAGTTAATATTATGTGAAATGAATAGAAATTTAACTATATAAGTTTAATATGTATGTGTATATAATAACAAAATATGTGTAAGTATATGAATATGGAAAAAATTTCAAACTTTTAATCTACTATTTAATAAATTCTGACGTATACCCTTTTCAAATTTTATGTCCTTTTTCATTTTCTTTAAAAAAAAAAAAAATAAATCTAAAAAAAAAAAATTCTTAAAATTTTCTAAAACAATAGTAAAAATTAAAAGTTCATAAAAATTGACCTTTTTTTTCTTATCCATGTGCTTACTATATACTTATTAAAATCCTTAATGAATATTTACATTCAAATTAAATATATATAATCATATAAGTATATACACAAACCTACTCATATAAATATATGTATACATATACTATAAACACTACTTATATAGAAGAAATTTAAATTATTTTATAATTTACTATAAATTACACAAAAGTGCATAAATACTTAAGCATTAAAGTATCAAACTTTAAATTTGAAAATATTTACAATTTAAGGATATTCGTAAAAATACACATAATATATATACATATATATATACGAATATCCTTTAATATACCTGAGTATTTTGTATACACACACTAGTGCTTACATACTCGTATATAATGTACACATTTAATTGTGTCTTGTTTACATTTTTAAATAAGTAAACTACTAAGTAGATATATATATATATATACGCATACATGTAATGATATATTATTAATGTCATAAAATGATATTTTCACTTTAAAATGAGAAAATTCCCTAATACTTTTGTTTCTTATATATATATATATATGTATGTATAACGGATATCATAATATTTTGTATTTTATATTAAAGCTTAAGGGTTTTTTTTTCGTATTTTTTCCTTATTTAAATTTTTTCTTTTTTTACTTTTTGTCTTAATATTAAAGTTACGAGTATAATAAAAATTCTAAAGAAAATTTATTGATATATAAGCATGTTTTTATATATATGTGCACAAATATCCTATATAAATCTTGGCAAATATTTAAATATACAATGTACAAAATTATATGATGTAAGTTTGATGTACATTAGTACTCAGATATTATATGTAAATAATAATAAAGTAAGTAAGTAGATCATTATATCATTTTCATTCATAGAAATATTTACATTAAATATGTTGATTATTATTATAAAATATAAGATATTATGTGTTATATTATAATTATATGATTATATAATTTATAAATTATATCACCGGCAACATGTTTACATAATTAATAGCCTTAGTCTGCATCTCGTTTTCATATTATAATATTTTCATATTTTCAATAGGATTTTTTAAATTTTTTTCCAATAAAACCATCCATGTAAAACTTCTATAAAGTATTTCGACTAAAATTAATAAACTTAAAGAATAAAGTATCTAATTGTTGATTGAATTTTGAATACAGAGTACGCGAGAACAGAGTTGGTCTAATTTTTTAGTTTTAGTTTAAAGAAGAAGAACAAAAGAAGAATCGAACAGTTTTAACAATTCTGAATAAAATTTAAAAAGTTCTGATCAAATTCTGAGTAAGTCTAATATAATATATCCCAACATACATTTATTGCCAGTAACATTTTATACAAAATAATTTTGATAAATTATAATAAAATTGTTAAAAATAACTTTAAATGAAATCCTTATAATAAAAATATTTATCATCATTATTTAAAAGTTTCGAAAGTTTTAAATTGAAACAAAATATACACATATATAAAGACATATATATACAAATACATATTTTTGTAATTAATTACTTTGTGCATGGCCCATTAGTTTTTCTTAGTAAGAACATAATACGATCATTATCTATGCTCCCTTTTAACAGAATTTTTGTTTTATTAAACGAAAATTATCTAGGTACAGGAGTTTTTATGTGAGCTTCGATAATTTTATAATTATATATTTCAAAATCCTTTCTAATACCTGGATCTATCCTTTTTAATATATATCGCCCATATATTCCAAAATCCTTTCTAATATCTGGACGAACTAAGAAGTACAATACAAATATGAACAAAATATAATTCCAAAATCCCTACAAAATATATATATTTTTTTCCAAGAGTTAAAATCGCATCTGATCCGTAATTGCTGTTTATTGTTAAAAAAATACCAATATATTTTAATTTATAATGAAACTATGTGTAATAAAAATCTTAAAACAGCACTAAATAAAAGTTTGTTTTAATATTTGAAAATATTTTTGAACACTGAAAGTACATTTCAATTGGGACATCTCTCCAAAAAAAATAATAATATTTTTAATATAGGAATTTTTGATTAACACAATCCCAAAAAAAAAAATGAAATCTTATATAAATACATTTAAGCACTTTTTTAACATTTTTATAAAACCACAAAATTATTTTTTTTATTCCATTATACCATGTATACAAATAATATATATTATGTATATGTACACATATACAGGATGTTTCGCATAAAGTGGCAATTTATTTAGGGGATGATTCTTTGGGCAATTTGCAGCATTTTATTGTATGGGCAGGGGGTTCAGCTACAGCCTGCGGCGTGCTGAAATTTAAGGGAAACCAATCACCCGTAAAATAAGCTCTCCATGGTTACTTTATGTCAGAAGATTCCGAAGTTATAAGCATATATTTAACTAGTATATCTGCACACACACACCCCCCCCCCCCCCCCCTCCTTCCATGACGGAAATTGTTAAAAGAATTATCCATGAAATTATTTGCCATCGTATGTGAAACACCCTGTATATATATGTATAATGTTGAAGAAAAAGCGTAAAGTTTTCTTAAAAGTATTTCTGACCGGGTCACAAGAAATACTTAAATAAAAAATTAAATAAGTATGTATACTTGTTCAATAAAATATCCTTGAAATTCTACATTGATTTAAATTTTAAATAAAAAAAAAAAAAACAAAAATCTCTCGGAATATTTTCGTATTTAAATACAAATAAAATGAAAATAAAAAAGCATTCAAAAATCAAAAAATTCTTCCCACCGATTTATAAGGATCATTTAAAAATCTTCTTTGTTTCTATACTACTTTCTTATTTTGTTTTTTACTTCATCCACATTTAAGTACTTGTATACTTATTCCAACAAAAATTGTTTTTTATTTTAGTCTAAAGGGAAAAATGTTATAAAAATAAAAAATATATATACATTTATATATATATAATATGTACAAATAAAAAAAGTTAAAAGGAAATAAAAAATTATTTGTTACAAAGCTCTTTTAATATTCACTCGGAATTGCATTGCAGGATAACAAAAAAACAAAATAAAAAAGGAGAAGCAGAAAAATTTCATTTTTTCTCACTAAGTAAATTTTTTCTTATTATTTTGTTTTTGTGGGATTTTTAATTTTTCTTTCCCCTTAATTTTTCTTATTGAGTATATTTTTCCCTCTTTTTTAGAAAAAATTCTTTGTAAATATTTTTTGTACACTTGTTTTTTCTAAAAAAAAAAAATTGACCTCTCCTCTGATTGCATACGTTTATGGTTGTTATTACTGTTTAACATTATTGCCATTTAAAGTACCTATATTATGTGCAAGATCCACATTTTACCTACTATATATTAGGATATTGCAGTAGGTATACTTGTAATAATTTTTTAAAACATTTTGATCTTTTTTTTTAACTGCATTTTGTTTTTTTTTTTCATTTTTTCGCCTTCTGGTACAAGCTTGCATTTGCATAAACAACCTAATAGGTACTGTTATATATAGGTATATAGGTACTAAATATACATATACAAAGTGCATATTATAAAATTTGCAATTTTTCCTCTTTACACTCTATTTTATAATCCCATTTTATTTTTAATATATTTACAAAATCTGCTTCATCTTTATAACTATGTAATATTTTACATAATGGCTTAATAAAATGTTATATACTCGTACTTATATGGTGAACAAAATAAGAAGGAAACAAGTTTTACATTATTTTATGTGGCAAACATGCGGTTTTTTTTTTCCTATAATTTATAATAATATTTTTGGTTTTTTATAACAAAACAAAAACATATTTGTGTTATATATATACATATATACTTCATGTTTTTGAATTTTATTAAAGTTAAACTTGAAAAACTTGGAAGGATGCTATATACCCTGAAGGAATACTAAATAATGAAAAATTACATTTTGAATTCTAACATAAGTATTTATTAGGTTCGAATCCGGGGATCAAAAAATAAATATGAAAGTTTTCAGGTTTAATAATATTTTATATATAGTTACGTGTAGAAAATATTGAAAGTGAAATTGTTTATAAATTGTAAAATTATAGGAAAGCTTTCTATATAAATGCATGATTGTTACCAAAAAGTATAGGCCTTTTGAAAAATATTATAGTACCAATTTATTTATAAACATTAAATTTGTTCGCACGTTTAAGAATAGTACTGCAACGTCTCTAAATTTATAGTTTCGAGTAATTAGAGTTCAAATGTTCGGTATTTCTATATAGGAAATTATATTATTAGCAGTATTTTTATTATATTATTATTAGTTTCTGATATATCGTTTACGTGATTTGGGGCAAAATATAAAGAAATATTTTGCGATTAACAATTTTGGGATGTTGCGATATTATTTTCAGCGCGCGTGTTAATAAGAAAATTTTAACAGGAACCTTTAACATATTGATAATAAGAATTTGAATAAATAAATTTATTATGCGATTAGTACGTCAATCTAGCATAAATCGAAACTAAAGTGAATAAAAAAATTTACAAAATCCGAATTTAAACTAAATAATCCGATTTTTATAAAAAACATACGCACAATCACATTCATGATTTTAACAGAATTTTTAACATTCATATTCAATTTTTAACCAGCATTTATTGCACATTCATATATGGACAGGAAAATTTGTCATTATTAAGTGTGATTAGCTATAACTAAAATAATTTTCGATAAAAATAATTTTGAAAATAAAATATGTAGGTATGCAAATCCATTAAGAATAAAATATGAAATTTGCGTTTAAACTTTTCTGCCTTGAAAAACTAACAAAATAATTTTATTATTTGTTTTTAAATATATTATAGAACGAGAATAGGTATAGAGTTGACCCTGTTAACTATGTGATACCCGTTTAACTATGAAGATACAATGAAGAGCCCAAATAATATATTTGTGTGCGCAAAATTTCTATATAACAGCTTTATTAATTATACTCAAATAATTTTTAAAGTTGTAGAGCAGCTACCCGAACCACTACCGGAATTAGATCCAATTTAAATGGGTAAACTATAGCCCTACTGGCATTTATTATTAAAAATCATTTGTGAAAATTTGGTGAACTAATTTGAAATTTGGTACACTTCTTTCTATATCTCAGACCATTATTCCTTAGTGTCACAAACGTAAAGGTAAATTTTTAATTACCTTCGAAAATACGTTTGTTCGGGTATAAATACCCAAATTATGTCTTTATATTTCAGAAAGAAAAAAAGATTTTTTTTAGCAATTTTTTCGAGGTATTTCCACATTCTTTTTTTTGATTTTTGGAATAAGAACAAGAATTAATAAAATTCCAAATTTTTACAATACGTATACTGAAACTTTAAGATTTCAACTGTACTAAAATATTATCTAATCAATTCGGTTTTATTATACAATTCTATTTTGAAATTAAATTAGGAAAATACCAGAATTACTAAGACAAACTGATAGATATTGGTTTATTACCACTGCCTTAGTATTGTCCATTAAATACTTTAATAAAATTTGAAACAAATATACATACATATTAAAAATAGTTGTATATAGCAACCGCACATATGTACAAATATTATTATGAAAAAAAAACACCAAATATTTAAAAATAAACCAAAATTTACAAAGATCACGTACTTGCTCTGAAAACAGTTAAGAGTAAGTACCCTATATATAATATGAAACATTGTGTTTTACATATAAATGAAAATATATATGTACATGTATGTGTACATGTACATAATATATGACACGAATTGACTGAATAGTTAAAAAATAAAAAAAATTTATTGTAGACTGCAATTTAAAGCAAATTTTTTTTTTTATCTAAAACTAAAAATATTTTTTAAAAAAAGTAAAGAAAATTTCATTTTTTTTTATATAAATTTGCAATCAAAATATAAAAATAAAATAAAAAATCTCTTTTTATTTTATTATTTTTCTTTTTTTCTTTTACAACAAACGTGACAATTTATCAAAGCAGTGTGTCACATATGTTTGTTTGTTTGTTAGTGAAGAGGAAAATGTTTATACTAGATATAAAACTAGAAAATGAAAAAAAGGAGTTCTGGTCTTGAATTTCATTTAAAAACGATGATCATCAATATTTCCTTAACATAATTTTTCTTTTTTCCATTTTCTCAAATATTGTAATCATCATAAAAATAATAATGATATATGTATATACAAGTAATTACTTCATGTATCTATACTTATAAATAAATATACAGAGTGTTTCACATAAGGTGGGTAATAACTCCAGGTATGATTCTGTGATCAATTTCCAGCAAAAACTCTTATGGATGAGATGAGGTTCAGATATACTCGTATTCGAGCTACAGCCTGTTGAAAAAAAAAGGTATACCACATTTTTCCTGCATATCAATAAATGATTAGAACTTTGGAACCATGCGACATGGATCAATCATATGGGGGCTTCCATCACTTTTAATTGATTGCTCTTTATTTCCTTTCTTACAATGAATTAGATTTGAACTGCGTTTTCGAAATAAAGCTCGTCAAAATCAGAATTTTTATTTTTCTTTTGCAATTTTTTTAAAAAAACTTGAAATTTCTCCAAAAAATTGCGTGATTTTTTATTTACTCTACAATGAGAGATAAAAGCTAACCCATATAAAATTTTCCTCTATTTCTTATGGTTCAGCCAGTAAAATTTATTAAATGAGTTTTCAAAACATGCGAAAAATGCGTAAGTATTTCATACAATTATTTGCCACCTTATTCGAAAAACCCTGTATATAAACCTATATTATATGTTATATGTACTTACGTGTTAATTTCAATCAGAATGCAAGTAAATTTTTGAATATTATTACATACACCTATATAAATGATTTTTTTCCGGAGGATTCAAATTTATATCAATAACATACGTGTACATTTAAATACTCATGCAATATGTAATTATGCATGATTTTTAAGATCTATTCTATGATTTTTAAAGAAAAGTTAACAACATTATATTGAAAATCGACATGACATAACAATTTCTTTAAGAAAATTTCAATAAACTGTAATTACAAGGAATACCAGCGGTACGAATTTTTAAGGATATTAATCAAAGTATAATTTGAAATGGAAAATATCAACAGAATTTTACAATCGAAAATTTCATATAGTATAATTACGTTCATAAAATCTTTTTAGATTTTTGCTCTTAAATAAAAATAAAATTGATTTTTAAAATGTAACTTTATTTTTCTTTTTTAATAATATTATAAAAAATATGCAATACTAAGAAATTTTGACCATGTTAATTGAAAGGCTTGATGAAATATCTATGAAAAAACTTTGAATAATAATGTTTACATAGTTACATATGAGACTAAATAAAACAAATTAAAACTGGAATTAGGACAAAATAGTTGGGAACTCGAACAATAAACAATAGGAATTCAAAAAATAAAAATTTCGCTTATTTTGAAAACCGATTACTCAGAAAAAGCAGAAAGTAGAAAGCAAACTTAGAATTTCTTCTAATATTAATTTTAGTATTAATGTCTAAAAGCTGTTAAAATTTCATACTCTTACATACACCTACTTAAAAGATGTTAAAAAAATAAGAAAAACGAGTTTAAGATAAATTGTTAATTTCAACGGCTATTCTGTTCACAAATGAATATTCCATGAACGCAAAGGTTCATTTGCATATATACTTAAAGTTTAACTTTTCTCTTCAAAACACTGAAGTTTTATAAGCAAACGTACGAACTGACGAACAGAGTGGAGCTGTTCGAATATTCTGCTAAAAACTGAAATCTTATTCGAATTTAATTTTATTTTTTGTAAGTTCAGTGTCAGACAGAAGCAATTCAGAACTATTTTTTAATGGACATGAAAAATTTTATATTTTATCTCACCTGTTTTATTTTATAGAAAAAGCAATTATTCTCAGATTATCATTAAATACTTACCAAAAAAAAAAATAATTATGCACATGTATATATATAAACATTTATAACGTGTATTATAACAAAAGTCAACCGATTCATAGAAGTTATAACTTTTGTTATTCATATTTAATACAAAAAACTGATAATACTAGAATTTTCAAATACAATTCTTAATCATATTGGTACATGCATATATACAGGGTGATTCTGAAAGTTATACAACAACATATACCATTGGTTAGAAGATGGAAAATGGGTAAAAGTTTTGTTCCAGACTGGGTGCCAAATCTCAAGGGTTTCCGAGTTCCAGAGATTTTAACGAATTTTCACGAAATTTTTGCTGAAAAATATAAAAACTTCAAACAAACAATTTCTGAAATTCCTAGTAAACAACTTAAAATTAACATGCTGCTTGATTCGGTATTTTATGTAGATACCTTCGGAATACCAAGCATTCGAACTTTAAAGAAAATAAAATTTTTCCTTTGATTTTTTCAGTTTTTTCTAGCTAGATAAGTTCGTAAGAAATTTTTTAAAACTTTGAAATTTTTCCTTATAGAGTTTTTCCCAGATGTTTAAACTTTATTTTAAGTCCTCAACATTGAAAAATTTTTTATGTTACAGATGATGTAGCGCAAAAACCATTTCTATGTCAAGATTTTAAAAACCCTTGAAAGTCAAGGCAAGAATTTTAAGCGTTGTAATTGTCAACTATCATTAATTTTTAGTAATAATAGTTACAGTTGACATTTTGAAGAACCGTTATTTTGGTAAAAAATCTGAATTTTAATATTTTTATTGAAATGTAACAAATAATAACAAAATTGAATGGAAATTTTATACAAACTTTTTAATTGAAAAACAAAAATTGAATTTAAAAAATTTAAAATTTTTGAAAAGAAAAATTAGAATTTTGTATTACGAAAAATAAAAAAAATCTAGTAATCAAAAAATTTTTTTCGAAACTTTTCTTGGTAAAGAAAATTGATAGGATTTTAATTTTTGCCAATTTTTATAAGAAATGGTACCTATATGGTTTGAGATTTTTAAATGCATTTTTCTCAGATTGGGTGCAATTTAAAAATTTGAAAAAAATATTTTCGAAATGTAGGCACCATTTGGCATCTGAAGTTATTAAAATTATCCAGCTGGAGCGAATTTTTAAAGGCATACTGTATAAATTTTGACATTTTAATTGAAAAATTTAATTTAATAATATTAATAATAGTTTTTCTTTTCAAAATTTTAAAATTTTTTAAATTCAATTTTTGTTTTTCAATTAAAAAGTTTGTGTAAAATTTCGTTTCAATTTTGTTATTATTTTTTACATTCTAACAAAAACGAGTAATAAAGCCTAAGCAACTGGACAAAATTCTATAAAAAAAATTTTAAGGTTTCAAAAAATTTCTTTCGAAATTATCTGGTTAGAAAAAACTCAAAAAATCAAGGGAAAAATTTTATTTTCTTTAAAGTTCGAATGTTTGGTATTACGATGGTACATAAAATACTGAATCAAGCAGCATGTTAATTTTAAGCTCTTTACTAGGAATTTCAGAAACTGTTTGTTTGAAGTTCCTATCTTTTTCAGAATGAAAGTTATAATCCAAAAACCTTGAATAATTAAAAATTTCGTGAAAATTCGTTAAAATCCCTGGAACTCGGAAACCTTTGAGATTTGGAACTCCATCTGGAACAAAAGTTTTACCCATTTTCGATCTTCTGACCAATGGTATATGTTGTTGTATAACTTTCTGAATCACCCTGTATAAGTATTTGCAACAAAATATATCAGGTATTCAATTTTGTTATAATAAAAACAGCTACTTATGTATTATAGTTTTATATATGTACATGGAAATATACGTTACTTAACATACAAAAAAAAAAAAAAACACGTTAGTAGACGTAAGTAAATCAAAACGTTCATAAATTAAAATAATTTGAATGAAATTTTGATTTTTTTTTGAATTAATTAAACTTTAAAATCAAATTTTAAGCACTTTGACGTCAATTTAGTTGTGTTTATATTGTTTTATATTATTAAGTATATATAACACATTAATTCACGATTTATTATATATATGTATGTATGTAAATACCTGTTTCTGCATGTTTTATAACCATAGATACGATATATGTACATATATACACTATAATTCACCATAAATCAAAAAATTACCGCAGGTTTTAAAAATTTTCACACAACAGACGAATTTTAATTTTAAAATTTTGAATACTTTTACACATAACAATATTTATATGTACATATACATACATGTATTTAACTATCTATTTACATTACTAACAAAAAAAAAAAAAAACAAAAAAATAGAAACTTTTTCGGACATAAGATATGCAAATGTCGGTATGTGTTTATAAATATTTGCATATATATACAAAAAAATTAATTTATTATAACATATTTTGATAGCAAATCAAATTATTATCTAAGTCAAGGGGACAAAACAAAATTATTTTTTTTTCTCATGATAACAAATTATAAATTAAATAATAACGAATTATGTAATGATAAATATTTGATATTTGCCATATTACATACACATACACATATACGTACAGATATAACAATATCAATTAAGCACAAACGTGTATACAATGAAATATTTGCAAAGTGTATCGTAAAATTTTCGGTTTAATTATTATTAATTAGAGGCTAATTATATTTTTTTATTATTAATGAACCTATAATATAAAAATATAGATTTTGTTTTTATTAGTACATCATACCTACTCGTATATAGTATCTATATTCCATATAATTTCCGGAGCTATCGCTCTTCACTTAAATTTGGATGGTGAAGATTATATTTTAGTTAATACTATTATTTGTTCAACAAAGCTAGTGGGATTGTGCAGCAACACGGAAGAAAAATTGCAAATGAAACAAAATAAATTTTTGAAGCTGGGACTTAATTTACCACACTATAAAACCCAACCAGAATGTTACACGTAAAAACAGGAATATATACACAATATTGATATACAGATTGAAAATAAGTACTTATATTTATAACTCGTACCTTAAAGCTTATGTTTTATTAGAAAATTTTCTAACTAGAAGTTTAGCAATTATCTTTAGTTTAGCAAGACTTATACTAAATTAACTTAAGAAATGGGCTAGTGTTGGTATCCATATAATTATAGAATTTAAGTTTTTCAAATAAAATTGTTTGTAGAAGATTTTTGAATTCTCTATTTTTCTTTGCTTTTTATACATGCATTGCTTTACATATGTACATATAAAATTTACAAAAGATATATATGTATATATATGTTTCTGTTTTATAGATAAGACATACGTTTATTTCCGTACATATAACAATATTCAAGTATATTGTACTATTTTGAAATATTATTGGAGCAATAAAATAAAATAAAATAAAAAAAATCTATGTTATTTTTTATAGAGTGCCTAGAAATACGCAATTTTAAATAAAATTGAATTACGAGATTTTATTAATTGAAATAATTAAAGTTGAACTTCAATTTTGGTAATTAGAAAAGGACAAAACATTTATGTGGGTGAATTAAAAAAACACCTAACTTTTATATACATAACTACTTTCATTTGAATTAAAACAAATACTCGTATTATACAAGATACTTACTTATATCACCTAGGTCCTAGTATTTTCTATTTCCAATTTATCCCAAATGAGTCTAGTCGCTTCGGTAGAGTATATATTTCAATATTAAATAACAAGTAAGTAATAATTCAGGTACTTCAGATATTAGAACTTGACAAAAACAAAATTTATATAAGGATGAAAAAGAAAATTGAAAATCAACAATTAAGAGAAAATTTTCAATTGTTCTACAAAAGTAAGTACTTGATTAATTTTTAATGTTAACTCTAACCTATTTAAATAAAATTCATTAATTTGTTTTGTAAATTTGTAAACATTTCTCAAATTCTCTATATCTTTACTCAGCGTCTTAATTATCATATATATGCAGTATCATAAATTCACAATCAACAAAAAATCAAAAGGGTCACGAAATAAACGACTTCAAATAAACATCTGGTAACCTTCTTATTACAACAATGCTAACCATGCTTCATACATTTACTCATTTATAATAAAATAAATCAAATATATTAAATCCATATACTTATATGTATATAATTATGTAATAGAAAAATCTTAGGCAGATATCTAAGAGTATAAAAACATAAAAAAAAATTTGAAAAAATCTTTTTTTTTTTGCGATGAGTATGACTTCCGCTTTGTAGTAAATGTCGCCATTACGTCTAAAATTGATTATTGATGTAATAAAGTATATATTTATAAGTATACCCTCTACCCATAGATATGTATATGTGAATAATTTATAGATATATGTATGTATGTAGATGAGTGTGTGACAACATTAAAATGTTACTTACATCAAAGATGAATATGAATAAAATCACAAACAAAAACAGCACTCTTTCAAGAACTCTTTTTTTATTTTTTCTGTTTTTATACAGAAATTTTAACTGGTATTTTATGATAAAAAATATTTTAGCAATTTTGTTAAGTAGTTAAAGTTATGTAAGTAAAAAAATTTTGTTAAGTAATAAATTTGAAATTCTATTTTGGGAAAAACCAATGTACAATTTTTTTTTTCTTTCCTTTGAAGACGATTCAAGTAACAAAGAAATTAAAACAGAGTATTCTAGATAAAAACTGAATTTGAAATAAAAGACAGGAAATAAATAAAGAATTTTTAAATATGATTTCATTCTGGTTTAAGAGCACTTACTTACTTAATGTTTTATTAAAATAATATTTAAATCAATAAAACAAATAAATTTTCATATTGACTAGTTAGAGAAGCGGTCAGGGAACTTTTTTAATCATTACCCCTGAATAATTCTATGTAATTTGATAGTAACCCATGTTAACGCTAATAATAGTAATATAAGTATTATATATAACAGATTGAAGTCCATCGGGGTATAATTGTGCTTTGACAATTTGGGGTACTGTAACAAAATTATAATAACAATAATGGTGGTGCAAACAAAAATTAGAATTGAAAAAATTAAAAAAAAAAAGAATAATTATTGAAAACATTCTTTCTTCATGTTTTGGAGAAAACGTTGTTTCATGTTTGACACAATTGTCTTCAAAATTTTGACTTTTTGATGTAAGAGCGATTTGAATACAGTCTTCTGCTTCTGTTCTTCGTTTATTTATGTTAATCGACTTCTGTTCTTCGTTTCCATGTTTATTAGAGTGGAAAAGTCTTCTTCGTACAAATATCTTGTTCCAAATTGCAGCAATTTTTTAACCCCCTCTTCATGTGCAATTTTAAAAGCCTTTGCATCTTTTGAGATCCAAAAAGACGACAGATTTAGTATTAGATCGAAGTTCAAGAATTGCTTCTGCCAAACTTGAAGGTTCTTCTGGTATCAAGGCAATTTCACATTTAAAACTATCTACTAATCCATCTTACAGTACGTGTATCATTTTTACCCTCAAAAATTTCATTTCTACCCCAACTGGGTTTTGAGTATGCATACTCAAAATCGTAATTTTATAAATTATGTTATTTTCAATGCTTGGGAACAAAAATTAATTTTTAAAAGTAAAAGTAGCAAATTGTTAATAACTTAATTATTTTAACTCAGGCGATCTTCTTACTCTTTTTAGATTTACTATCAAAACGACATTTTCTATCAAATATATAATTAAACATTGGAAACATTTACATATATATATACAAAACTATAACAGCTCTAATTTAAAGTGTCCTATAGAAAATCCGCGGATAATGGATAACTAAATTAAAAAAAAATTTGTATAACGAAAAATAAATGCTTAACTAATTAAAATTTTCTTCACCATAATCATATTAAAAATATATTTAAAAAGTTTTCATAATAATTTGGAGCAAAAAATTAATTGCAATATTTTATTATTTTTTATAATAATATTTTATAGGAAAAATAATTAAATTTTATTAAATTACTTGGAAAGTTAAAACTTTTCAAAATATTGCCAATTAAATAAAAATATGCAAAAGATGTAAAAAAAATATTTTCTACAATAAATGCTCGTCATATTTGCTAACATTTTTCAATGAGAACCTTTAATAAATTATGTGGCACTCTTGTAAACGGTCTTTATTGTTACAGTAAATTTACAAAATCTTTAACAAAACTGGTGGTAAAATTATGAATTAGACCTTAATTTGTAACAAAATATTCATTTTAATTAATTTTTTGTGCATGACACAAACACATACATATATACATTTATATATAATTTTATGATAATTGAAATATGTAAGTATAGTTGGAAAATAGAATAAAAAAGATTTTTAAATGGATAATAATTTTCTTCTATAAAAATCTAGTGACAAAATTTGTTACGATGCATACTTAATATAATTTTACCAATATCCCCATATATATGTACAAACATATATGTACATAACAAGCATAATCATATAATATATATATATAACAAAAAATAATAAATGATTGAAATAAACTTTTTTTTTGTGGAAAAAGTCCCATAAAAACTATGCAAATTAATGTCATAATTAAAGAATAATTAGGAATTTTTATAGTTATAGTCTAATTGTAATTACTTAGGAGGCGCTTATAAAATTTAATTTTTATTTTTATTTTGCATCTTAAAATCAAAAATAAAAAAAAAAAAATATTAGCAAAAATTAGTCTATTTCATTTCATATCTTTAATTATTGCGGTTTCATATTTTGTTTTTTTATTATTTTTATACTTATATTATATACATATATGCATATGTACATAGTTCTATTGTATATAAGTATATATGCTTGTATAATATAACAATACATTTTTTAATATTTCGTCTAAAAAAGTAACTAACCAAATAATTTCAATCATCATTCTTTATATACAAGTATATAATTATATCCATATATATATATATATACGTATGAATGTGAGTATATAAGTATATTTTAGTTTCATTTTAATTTCTATTGTATGTGAGAATTAAAAATTTTTAACAATAGAGCTGAAAGCAAAAATATAAAAACACAAAAAAATTTAGAAAGAAATTAAAAAAAAAATTTTTTGAAAAAAAAAAATTGTTTATGTCTGAATTAACTATACGAATTGGCTTAGTAAGTATATGACAATAATCTGAACATACATACATATATATTTAATCATAAGATATACATATATTTGAATTCAAAATTAGTCAACGAGACAGATGAATACAATTTTTTTTAAAATATTTAAGTAATAGGTATTGTTTTGGACACATGCATACGTTATAACGTAAACGGCTATAATTCGATCCCATGACATAAACGTAATTTTTTATAATTAATTTGATTTTTGAGTCAAGAATGCTTCCCAAATAATATAATATAATTTTTAGTTTTTGTGGGGTATGAATAATTTTTTTCAGACAATGTTGTAGTTTTGAATGCGTTTAAGTCACATTTTTGGTTTGAGAACACAGATTTAACTTTATTCCATTTATTTTTTTTATTAATTTATTTTAAATAATTAAAAAACTTTCAAACCAAATTCGGACAATACATTTTACGACATGCATATGAAATGGTCCTATAGACCAGAATTAAGTCCAGAGATCACTTTTAAACTTTTAAATAAATACTGCCTTTGAATTATTTAAATATTTGCCTAAACTATAATATTGAAAGTTTTGTTTAGCTGCATTCTCTTAGAACCATATTAAGTAAGTATATTATCAAATTGTCAAAAAATATATTTATTATAAAAACTACTACTTTAAATGGAAAAGAATAAAAATTTAATATTTCGTATTTGTGCTTATAAATAACAGCAAATTATTATTATAAACATGAACCACTGAAATTATTATTACAAACATGAAATGATTTGTGTATTTTATGCTAGAGATTTAAAAAATAGGTCCGAAATATAGCCGTTTACCTTATATACCTAAATACATTAATAAGAAAGTACATATATACAAGATATATTCATTTTGTTGAGTATACAAATGTAAATATTGATTATTTAGATCAGATGTGTGGATTATCAAATGTCCTTTTTGTAAAGAAATATTTTGACTTGAGGACGAGTGGGTATACGAAAAAGATTTTTATTCTGAGTACATATTTAAAGAATTATTTTTTTGACATCCCCTACTTATGAATAAATCAAAATTATGTAAGTATGTACATAAGCCATTTAAAATTAAAATTCCAATTTCTTTAATAATTACTTATGAAAATATATTAAATAAATGTAATTACTATTGTAAACTATATAAGTATATACCAATTCCAGCGAAATCAGTAATTTTAAATTTAATAATTCTAACATTAGAATGTCGAAACTGAACATATGAAACTGAAAAATTAGAAGTACTTATGTACTTTAGTACAATCGTGAATGTGTGAAGTGAATTGTTAACTTCTTCTAATAATATTTGTTCAAATACTTAATTTCTCTAATAATATTGTATAAAACCAGTTCTTCATTTTAAGAGAGCAGACAAATTGCAAACATTTTTTTCATTTCAGTTGTCCAACTTAGTTTTACTGATAATTAAAACTTAAGCACGCCACTTCAATTATAATTATAATTTCAAAATTATAAAAAGAAAATTCAAAAACAATTTTAGAATTTCAAGCAAAACTCTCAAAATTTCATTAAAAATTTAATAGAATCTTAAATTTTTATTTCAACACTAATCAACAGATACTTATTTAAGGAAACGTAAAGCAATCGAGCAGAACTTCTTATATAAACAAAAAAAAGGAAAATTCATTCTTTTAATAGTTGGTACTACTAATCTGTCACACTTGTGTTCGTTTTGTAAATTTTAATTATTTATTTATTTTATATACTTATATGTACGCAATGTTTTATGCAATTGTTTGGTATAGGTATAAGGCTTCAACAGTATTTTGTACAATATAAGTAGGTATTTAATATTTTATAATAAATAAATATGTAACAACTATTGAGCGTAAAAATTGAAAACAAAAACTGTAATTTAAATTTTCCAGTTGCTGCTTAGAACAAAATAATATTATTAATAAATTAAGCGTCTTTCATGCGAGTATTTGCATAGATATAAATTATGTAAATAAGGAAACAAGCTCTTTACTATATTTAAATTCTTTAGAATCCAAATAAAATTTTTAATTAAAATATAATGATTTTCTTAAAATTAAGATAATAACGTAAATATTATTGTAAATATTATGATAAGGAAGTGTTTGTATTAGGTACAAATCAAATTGATAATGCAAATTTTATAATATAAATATGTAAATAGATTGCCTATTTTTCGGCAAATATAAAAAATAATATTAATATAAATTTGGGTAAATTTAAAACTAACCTTAATATTAAAATATTTTAGATTGAATAATGTTTTGGACAAGTTATTCAGATGGAAATCATCAGTAAATTTATAGGTACAAGATTCTAATATTTACTTATAGTAGGAAAAATGTTACTTGTACTTATAGTAGATAAGCTACTAAAACTTTAACACCAACTTCTCTGAATTTTTTTTTTAATTCTCATGAAAATTAATTTTTACTAATTTTGTTTACCGCTAGTATATGTACTAGAGTAATATGATAATACAAAATAATAACAATGTTAGTGACAAGCAACATTTATTTTGAATTCCAATAAGAAAATTTTATAGAATATTTTAACTTTATATTTTCTAATAAAACTTGAAATTGATCAAAATGTCCACGTATTAATAAACAAGTATAAGTACGTATTTGTAAATTCAGAACCTAAATTGATGTAAGAAAGAATGTAAGATGTACATACATCTATAGTCGATTCCAATTTTAATTGTAACGTAAACTTAATAAAAAAGGAAAAAAGTACTCACCTGTTTAATATTATGCAATTATAATTTGATGGCATTGTTGATGTTGACGTTGATGGTATTTTGTTGATATTCATAGTTGTTTTTTCCTTGTCGCGTAGATCTTTATTGTTCTTATATTTATGTTTTGTCCCTTAACCATTATAACAGTAATTTTTTTTATTTTTATTAAAAAACAACATTCTTATAATATAATATTATTACATTTATATTTTATTCTAATGGCATACATATGATTTTATTAGGCGTTAATATTATTTTATTTTATTTTTAAAGTAAATTTTTTGTAATTTAGATTATTTTATATAACCCAAATAATTATTCGAAATTTTTTATTTACTTTAAATATTTGAGACTAAAATGATTTTTAATTTTGTATCCTACCTACCTATGATCATTAATCACCTACCTACTTGATTACAACAACTAAATTATAAATATAGACATTCAGATTAATTATTAATGCTTATTTAAAAATATAAACAAAAATCAAAATCACAATTATAACTTAAAAATAGGTATAGCTAGTAACTGTTTATCCTAAACTGTAAGGTAATATAATTTATGGATATTATTTTCGATATAATTGCAAAAAAAAGTAGAATGTTGATAAAACAACCTAATTTTTTTTATATCATACCTACTACTTTAATATTGTGAACAAAATCAATTCTTTTGCAAAAATTAATATTTTTTTTTCTTGTATTTGACATGAATTTCTTCTTTTCCAAAATACAACACCTTACAACAAAAACAATAAAAAAGAAACTGAATATAAAAAAGAACCACCTAAATTCTTAGTTTCGTAGCACCTAAAATAGAAGGATTTTATCATTGATTTGAAGCAAATTTAAAATAAATTTTTAAAAAATATAACAAAATATTTAATATTTATTTAATGACACCACCAAATTAATAAAATATCATTTATTTCTTTAAAATATATTTTTCAAGTTTTTAGCCGAAATTTTCACAGCACAAATACTTATACAAACATATATAATATGTTATGTTATATATTATTTTTTATGTAAAAAAAAAAATTATATCCAGAATTTGCATAGAAATCACAACACAACTTGATTTTTGTGTCCCAATAAAATTCCAAGAGGTATTTACGTTATTAAAATACGAAAAATTAAAGACATAATAAATATTTTAGTAATTTTATTTGATTTTATTTAATAATGTTTACTTATATAATTTTTAATCGAAGAAAATCACTTTAAATTGTATTTATTTTGTTGAAGAAACTTTTTTCTTTTTTTTTTTTTTTTATATTGAAAAATATATTTTCCCCGTGAAAATATAGATAAACACTAGGCTTAGCTACAGCTGCTGTCAAAATTTTGCAGGGATAAAGGCTACAAAGTAGCTGACACTTATTATGACTTAGTCGAAACAGAAAATAATATTGTAAGCCGACTAATTTAATTCTAATAGGAATTTTCACTTTTGATGGGATATACATAATTTTTTTTTTCGAATTTTGTGTCATTTCTAATTTTAATAATATTTTCAAATTCTTTTTAGAAAACAAAACTGCAAATGTGTGACTAATATTAAATAAATACTAAATAAATTTTTAGTGAAGTTAGTGATTATTATTTGACAATGTTCCTGTCTTTTTTGTCAAATTTCAATTTCTTTTCTTTTGATATATTACATATATATACCATAAATATTGTATATACCATAAATATTGTATATAAAACTAAATATGTATTGTAAACTCTATGCGAGCTCACCAGCTCATTGAGATTACAAATAAACAAATAAATAAATATTTTTTTCAAGAAATCTACCTGAATTAATAGCATTTTTCTTTATTAGTTTTTTGTATTTTTTACATTTTATGCATGATTCGATTTTTCTTATATGAGAAAACTGCAAAACCCTTTCAAAATAACATTTCATTTATGTTTAAATTTGCAGCGTTTTTCTCCAAAGCACATTTATTTTAGAAATTTTACAAATTGTTTTGCTTCGAATTAAAGAAATTTCTGATGTTGCGAATGAGAAAACCAGAAATTTTTATATCGAAAAATTGTCAATATTTTTAACAAACGCTTCCTAATTATTAAAACGTAACAAAATATCGCATGATTAAAATTTGACTTGTCAATTGGCTGGCAAAATGACGAGATTTCGAGACACTTTTAAGTTATTTTTTTTTATAAATAGTTTGGCATCGATTTACAAGAAAAAGAATGTTGAACTGCAATTGAAAAAATTGTTTACTTTATAGTTAAAAAATTACTTTATAGTTTTTAATAATTTAAAATAAAGTGGCTCAAAAAGTATCTAATTAAGGCGCGCTTTTGACGTCAAAATTGAGTATGGAAATATCATAAAATCTAATCGGAAACGCAAATAATATTATATATACAGTGTTTTCCATAATTAATAATATTTTTTGTGGTTCCATGATTTACATTATTATATACAACACCATAAAAAGCATTTAAATAATGTACTCGTTAAAAATTTTTTAGAAGTACATATTACGTATTTTGCGCATTTGCAACTTAAAATTAAACCGTACTTATGGAATCTCTATTTAATCTGTAAAAAACGAAAAACGTCAAGAGCATTCATTATCGCTGCACAAATTTTGACATTTTAAAAAAAAATTATTGTGAAGCTTCTTCTGTTTAGATTTTAGAGGTTTACAATAAATTCAACTTTATCTAATAATTATCAAACGTTTACCATAAAAAATAATTTAGTTCGGGGCCAAAAATTCGTTCAAAGGAGTGATTAATAAAAGTACAACATGAAATTAGTTAGGTAAATTATAAAAATGGAATTTTTATTGAAAGAACGCCGCCTAAACCGGTTGACTTCATTAACCTCAAATAAGCAAATTTCTAATGCATTTCGTCTTTAGATTTCTTATGAAGTTAAGCCATGAAACAGTGACAATAGAGTTAAAAAATGGAACACAAGTTCACGGTACTATAACAGGAGTCGATATTGCAATGAACACACATCTTAAAGCAGTAAAAATGACTATTAAAAATCGTGATCCAGTTCAATTAGAGTCCTTGAGCATTCGTGGAAATAACATTCGCTATTATATATTACCCGACAGCTTACCACTGGAAACTCTTTTAATTGATGATACACCGAAATCTAAAGCCAAAAAGAAAGATGCTTCTAGGAATGCCCGTGGTAGAGGCAGAGGATCTGGAGCAAGAGGGCGCGGTGGACCAAGAGGTCGTGGAGGAAGGGGCCGTGCACGCCGATAAAATCAGTAATACTTATTTAAACTATTTTGCAAATAAGATTAAGTGATTATATGAAGTAATTTGGAAATATTAAGATAATATAAGAACACAAATTGAATTTTAAATTGATTTGGGAAAGTGCGATTAAGTTTTTAATCCAATACAAGACACAAGGGTTACAAAAATGTGGTAAAAAAAACCATTTAATATGGATTATATATGATACAGTAAATACCATAAATTAAAAAACAAACAAATATTACACAACCGGCTACAATAAAGGATTTTGTGTTTTGCTTATGCAATCCTTTGAGAGCTTCTCTGTTATGGTCTAAAATGTTTCTAATTTCAATTAGCTCTTTTTCTAACGAATCTCGTTGTTCATCATCTAAATCTCTGCTTTCCAACAGATCTTCTAAACCACGAACTCTATTTCTAAAAGAATGTAAAACAAAAACTACTTATTTTTTTTTTTACTTAATGTTAAATTTTTTTATTACTTAAGACCAACAATAGTATCCTCTGCCTCAGCAATCTGTTTCATGAAAAAAAACGGATAAAAATTTTTAACTATGCAAACATTCATTTAGTAAAAATTATTAATTTACCTGTTTGCTAATTGGACATTCGTACGGTGAATAAGTATAGCTCATATTGCTTATTTATGTGGATATATGGAATGTTTTGTAAAAAAATTTGTCTTGCTTAAGATAACGATAGTGTCCAACTCATCTAATACACATTTGTAATTTGCAATATTACAAAATACAATTTACAAACAATGCATTTGCTTTTTGCTAGTAAAGTCAAACAAGCCGCAAAAGCTGTTAAGTGTTGCCATGAGCATTCGATAAATTCAATTTTTCTATGGTTTAATTTTCGACGTCTTCTTCAATACATTGAAATTTGCGAAATTCAAGAAAAACTCCAGTGACTTAATATTTAGCCAAGAAAAAGTTGTATGAAAACTTTAAAATTAACGAACCGAAATTTGAAGTAATAGGGAATTTGTGCAAGATGTTAAATAGTTTTATCTATGGATTTGTAAATTTAGTTGACAGTAAAATATACATATAATATTTGACATAAAACTAAATAATTCATTATGAAAGCATTCATTTGCGATTGTTGTATATAAATTTATATAATAAATTCAATGATTTCTGATTGAAATTTAAAATCTTAAATATCGCCGAGTCTTGACATTTTAAGAATTTGAAATGAAGATTGCAGGAACTATATTTTAATGTAATATTTTAGTTTATTTTATAGATCTTCATGCACGGTATTTTATAAATCATCTACAAATTAGCTTTCTTTTCTAATGCATTGCTTTTTTAATATTGGTTTCCCAGATTGGGTGAGAACCCAATTATGGTTACTTTCAATATCTAACACTCCGAGTCTGTTTTTCGAATGAAGTAATTTACATAATTCAAACCTTCCTTAAACTTTTAGAATTCAAAATAAAATTTCAAAATATACTATCAATGTCGGGATATGACATTTATTTAGACACTTATATTATTTTCTGAAAAGTTTTTGTGCTAGCGTAAGCGATTTGATTGTGTTTAGAGGGGATGATAATATTAATTTCGTTTTTTTCCAAAATGACAACTAAGACGCTTGAAGTTCTTATTCAGCTGATATTTGTTTGGTAATCGCAGACCGCAGTCAAGTTTTTACATTTCATACGTCTATCTATTCAAGTACAAATAACCAGGAAAGAACACCATATTAGGCCAGCTAATGACCTTTTTTTGGCAAATATATTAAATTTTATTTTATTTTATTTAAGAGATGCCATCGGTAAGTGTTTAAATTTTCACACCATAATTATTTGCAATAATCAACCATTTTAAGTCTTATGTAGAACTCAAGATAATTTGTGCACAAATTTCTGAATTTACAATAATTAATTCTTGTTGCTTCAATATAATTATAAATATCAGAAGTTACTGTTTACATTAAATAAAATAAATATTTGCACCGCAAAATAAAATAACTTAAGATTAAGTGTTTCTATATCTATGTGCGATTTATCGATAATTAAAATATTTTTGAAGTATTACATTTAATGTGGTTTTTTTGACTGATTTAATGTTATGCTAATCCACATGAATCATCGTTTGAGCCAACAAAAAAATATTAATTTTTTTTTCTTTGCAGGCAGAATTCGATCCAAAAACGAGGTTTGAAAAGCGACAACTCCCACCAGCCTTACAAAGGCTTTTAGAATACGATGTTAAGGCCACCAAAGCATTTGTATCTTTTTTGTTAAATTTTGTAGCTGTAAGATCGTTGAAAACGCATTGTAAGTTTTTAGAAATATCATGTCACGGCATTGTTTGGTTAGCTGGTTGGCTAGCATTTTGCTGGATGATTGACGATAAAAATTTGTATCAAATGCAAATAAATATGATGTTCGGTTTAATACTTGATATAATATTTGTTGCATTGATAAAAGCAGCAACAAGGCGTCGTCGCCCATGTGTAGATGATTTTTTTACGATTGGCCCAGATAAGTTCAGTTTTCCTAGTGGTCACACATCCAGAGCATTTTATTTATTATGCTTTTTCACATGGTTGTATCCAGTTTCATGGATTTTTTGGCCACCACTTTTTGCATGGGCATTTAGTGTAGCAATATCGCGTTTATTGATATATCGTCATCATCTACTAGATGTAATAGCTGGTATGCTATTAGGATGTTTAGAATCAGTTTTACTTTGCATATTATGGCTTGGTCCAAGATTTACAAATTATATTATGAATTCTATTTCGGAGGACCATGTTCCTGGTGGTCCCGAAGGACCTTAGAGTAAAACTTGCAAAATCGGATCATCCTAAACTTAATGTGAAAATATATCATTATATATGTATATATGCATCGTATATCTAGTAAAGTATATGAAATATAATACATGTATAAAACATGATATGTAGGTTAATTTTTAATCCATGCTAAAACTTTAATTTTTCTGTTAAATTTTTTGTTTTTGAATTGATCTACTCGTTTTAATTTGTAATTTGTAGAATAAAAATAAAGTTAAATAATACATAGTATTTAATTGGTTTTCAAAACAAATTTAGATGCATTTAAAAAAAAACAGTAAAATATTATGCTAAACCAAGGTTTTTAATTTTTTATTGTAAAACAAACATATTTATTGCTTTAGGTACAATGCTAATTTGAATTGGCCTTATTTCAAAAGGTTCGTTATCTATATAATAAAATTTTTCTTTATCATCTTTACATTCGGGCATTAACGTAATCGTTCTTCCTTCTAATAGCTTTCTATCACCTTTTTCATTTGTTTTAATCCTATTCCAACTCTCCGATATAAAGTCAAATCCTGAACTTATTTCATCCTTAATTTTTAGTGTTAATTTTGATAACACGGTATCCTCAAGATCTGGCTCCAGAATAAGCTCAGTTGGATTAATGTCCAGTTCAAATTGTTGACTGCATTCCATGTTAATTATTTTCGAATAATCTATTTCTCCTGTTTGATGACCTAATTTAAAACGTGGAACGAAAGCAGACCACCATCGTTTGTGTTTGTTTATTTCCTCATTTTTGTTTCGACAATTACTACAGCCGGAACATGGTGGCGAATACAATAACTTTGCTTTACATTCCCATGTTAATTTATCTCCAAAAGCATTAAAAAGTGGAGCAGCATATTCTCGTAAGGGTCCGACATACCAATAACGATCTCTTAAATTTATTACATCACGAAATGCTCCCCTCCAAAAATAAATTAAAGTTAATATTAAGTAACACATTAAATTATAGTTTTATAGTTACCACTGCAGCGAGCCCATAGCATAAATAGGTTTAGGATTTTCTATTGAGGGTGAATTTTCTATAACTTCTTCTTCGAGAGGTTGTATTTTAATAACATCTCGTTTATTCGTTTTTCCGCGTATGATTGCAATAGCTGTATCGGCTAATAACTTGATTTCTTCAACATAATTGTTTTGATTGGCATAAAACAGTTTTGACACGACTTCGTTTGTTCTACCTAATGGCAATACACCAACTGGACATAATTGCTTGTCATTCCTCCTTAATAATCCAGTAATTGTTTCTGATATAGTACCATCACCACCAGCTACAATAATTGCGTCAGGTAATTTCTTTAATTCCTCTTCAACATAACGTCTTGCATGACCGACTGAATCGGTTTGAACTATTTCAACTAGATATCCAGCTAAATGAAGTATTGGCTCACAATAATTTTGAAACTTAAAAAAAAGTATTTATAGATAGAATTATAGATACAAATATTTTTATTCTGCATTTTTAATTTACATTTTTTTCTGCAGAACGCTTATCTGCAGCTGGATTAAGCAAAACCAATAACTTTTTAGGTGGTGTTATAGGACCGATTATTGTGTCCCCATATTTTAAGGCTTCCTCACAATAACCACGCATCATTTTACTTATTCTATAAATTTTGAATAATGTTAACTTGATTTATATAGATAGCTAAATTTACATGTTTACTCATATTTGTCTTTAGAATATTTAGCGCCATAAGCTATGGCAAAGGATAAAAAGGTCGTCTTTTTCCAGTGATTTCGAATTGTTCGCAAAAAATTCATAACTTTTTTGATAACAATTTCTATAATTGTGACTAACAAGGACTTATATTTAATATTAAATTATTTTTTGAAGTAATTTCAAATTGTTATTTTGGTTTTTGAACGATTTGACATTTACTAGCAACATGTGAAAAAATTATGACAGCTAATTACTAGAGGTGGATCAAAAAAAGTACTGTTATACTACAAAAATATTTCTTTAAATATATTACTCGTATTGTCAAAGAAAATTTTTCCCGCCAAAAATTCTTGTATGGAAAAATAAGAAGTATTTTTGTGATAAGTTAGATATTTAATCGTTTTGCACGAAAAAAATCTTTGTTTTTATCTAATTTCCATAGAAAATAATGACTTTTTGTTTCAGTTTTAAATTCGGTTCATATTTTACAATATTCTTTTAAGGAATCTGTTGTAATAGTATTATTGCAACTTTTAATTTATTTTCCTAAAGTAACGGATTGTCTAAACCATATGAACTCAAAAGAATTTTGAACTTTCTATCTTGAATTTAGAAAGTTCCATTAAAGAAAAAAGAAACATTAGACCCTATTTTCATCCTTTTAATAGGACTATTGTTTAAGTTGAAAACAGAACAGGAGCAATTTTTCGCGGCAAAATGTCAAAATTCATGTAGAATACACATATTGTAAACGGCAAAAGGGACTGCCCAGAATTAAGCAAATTACGCCTAAATAGCCCAAAAATTCACTATATTACCACTGGCGTTTTTTCAAACATCCGGTGTTTCCATGGCTGTGTGGCATGACACTGTATACAAAATACTGAACTGTTGATTTTGCCGGTTGCTGTTTTCTGAGTTAATAATGGAAAACGTCTGGCGTTGCCGTTCACAACTCTTTATTTAATTATTTTGATTTCATTTGACATTTTAATTTTTGAAGCAAATTGAAATTCCTTTCATTACGAATATAGTTTTATTCAAGTAATATTTTTGGCAAAAAATAAAAAACTCAAAATGAATATTTTTTGCCATTTATTTTTTTCTTACGCATTGAATTTAGCATCTTTAAGTTTCTGACTTGAAATTAATAAAAAATAAATATAAAATTAAATTTTACAAAATTTTCAATACTGGCAATATTATGTTAGTGTCATAAATTGTGCAGTTCTGCAAATTATTTTGACAACTATTTTCACTTGTATAAATAGAACAAAGTCAGGCCGGTGGATTTCTATAATATTTTAGATTTTAACAAGTTCGGTTTAATACGAAGTGGTTTTCAATCTTATAATATTAATTTTTCGTGCTACAATATTTTGGATAATTAATTTGTGTTGTTCATTTAATAATTAATTAACAAAATGGCAAATCGTGATACTGCTGATAATCAACTCAATGATTATAAAAAATCTGTTAAGGTCTGTTGTTATTTACATTTTTGTTTTCAATTAAATTTTATTAAAAAATATAATATGCATAATTTAATTCGAGAAAAGTGTTAAATTTATTGAAAGGACTTATAAGCCATTAAAATATATATGTACGTATATAATTATTAAAATTATAAATGTAGCACTACAAATATAGCATTCCTATAGAAACGAAGTGGAAAATCTCCTAGTCTTTTTTTGTCCTAATTGACCCATTTTATTTAAATGTAAGAGATGACATTAAATATAAAACCTACAGTATAGAATTAAAATAACATGACTTGTAATTTATTTAACTGTGCATAAAAGTGATGTAAGCAAAGTCATGCAAAAAAACAGTTGTAAAGTAACATTATTTCGGTTAATATTAACATTAAATCGTGAGCAAAACAAGCAAATACGAATTATAATATTAAGTTTTATCAATTAGTTTCTAAGTATTTGAACTTTAATTTTAAGATTATAAATATTGAAACCGAAAGTTTATTTCATGTATTGTTTGTGTATTTCTAAGTTTCTACAGTTAACATGAATATAATAACATTACATGATCTTTTAATATTTTAAGAAATTAATTAATTTCTTATTTTTTTTTAAAATGAATCTTAGTGGTTCATTTATCAGTAATTGAATATAAGGGATACGTTAGTGAAGCTGGTTCAATTATTTTTATGAAAAAAATTTGCATATTATATAATTCGAAAATTATTATAACCTTATGCAGATAACTTAATTAATTATTAACAGTTAAACAAAATTATCACCATGCATTCCCAAAAAAAACAAAAAAAATTAATAAATTTCTATCTTGATTTCATAAACTATTTTTCAATTATAATAAGTATTTGTTAAGGTGATAAAGCAAAATATCTTATCGTTAATTTTTAAAATTATAAATATGAACCTACCTACATAAATACCTAAGAACCTTGTTATACTTGTAATATGATTTCTATAAAATTTTGTGCTATGTAGTTATCTTAGAAAAACAATTAAAATTTATAATTTTTGTTATTTTAATAACTCTTTTTTCATATCTTAATATAGAATTTTTTAAAGATTTCACATTATCATCAAATAAATATTAAATTTTATTTGATCTTTTTTTCTTTTTAGCTGATAATTTTTTTTTAATATATAAGTATTAATGAAATTTTAAAATGGGTAGGCTCCTACCAATCTAGGTATAATAAATAATTATATGAAAGTATAAATTTATCCTTATTAGTTTTCAGTTCATTATATAGTCGTATTATAGTCCAGTAATGTTTATGAATATATTTTGTATTATTTTTTAAAATAATGAACTTTGTACAATAAGTTCCATATAAGAAAAACCGCAAAAACAATATATGTATGTACATAAACGTTTGTACATGTTGGGCTAGTAAAGAAAAATTTAATACATAGAGAAGGAAAGAAAAAATATAATAACTAAGAGCGAACTATTCTCGTTCCTTTAAAAAGTAACATTATTCCTAAGCATTTTAATTTAATTTAATGTTATAACGTTACCAACAAGAATATTGAAAATCTGTTTACTGTTAATAATTAAAACTAAAATCTTTATAACAAGGCCCACACAATCCTACGTCCTATATGCAACTATTTACAAAGTAACAATTGGGATGATAAAATTAAATTTTTCATTCTAAAAATTCAACTTACCCATTTTCTTATTGTTAACGATTTGCTTTCAATTTTTAAACATTTATATATCGCCCATTTGCTGTAACAGTAATGTAACTTAAAAAATAAGACTTCTGAGCTATTTATACAGAGATAAGTGGATAAAACATTTCTTTTTTGTGCAAAACACACCATTTCTATAGCTTGAAAATTGTTGCTTACAATAAAGCAAAAAAATAATGCTATAAAGAGAAAACTATATTAATTCCAACATTTCGTTTTTTTTTTCAAATGTTCAAATTTTGAGTTATGTCAATGTTGCAGTAAATAATCTATATATATATATGTATTTATATGTTAATAATCTAACGAACAACAAAATCAACTTTCATCATCGTCATTAATACATTAATTAATTCATTTTTTTTTCTTAAATCCACCTAAATTTTTTTTTTAAGTTTTAAGTTTTCAATATCAATTTTCATCTATTCAAAAACTAAACTGGATTTATAAATTCATTTTCCCTCTACGAATTAATAATAAATTTTATTTGAAAGTAAATATTCCAACAACAAATATTATTGAGCATAACACTTACTTTATTCATTTGCTATATAAGTTGGAAAATTTTCTTTCCAATTCGAATTTAAAAATTATATAATTCTTAAATAGAAAATCATATTTTTTGAGACAAATCTTATTGGGTTTCAAGAATATACGAGTACTAGTCAATAGAAAATGCCAACTGGTTTTTTTATTATTGTTTCTCTAATTTCTTGTTATCTTTTTTATGGTTAACTTTTCAAATGCATAATGATTGAAGGTGAGACATTCAGAATTGGTTATACATATATATATATATATATATATATATATATGTATATATATATATATATATATATATATATATATATATATATATATGTATCTACCTACATTTATATTTAATTATGTCAGATCAATGAACTTGTTGTAATGTTACTTATATAAAAATCCAACAAGTAACAAAAAAAAACTTAGTTTGTACATATATTGAAAAGAATTGATTTATAAAAGAAAAAAATAAAAAAAACAAATTAAAATTTAAGATACTTGAAAAGCCGGCTTCATAACTTTTTTTTTTATTATTTTTTTTTCCTGCAACTTATGCAATTTAGTTTTCTGTTTTATATTAGTCCGCATGCTACATGATTTGAAGTTTAATTTTTTCATTTGATTTTCTCTTTTAAGCTATTGTGAGTATTTGTTAACTGCTTTATTGATCTTATTTTAGGTACGCAATATACACACATACATACAATACTAAATGCACCATGAAAAATTAAATACGAGAAAATAATAATTTTTTTTATTAACATTGTATGATTAAATTTAAATATTTCGTTTTGAATACTATTCCGACATTTTATTCGGGAATTAAGAAGTGTCACGTTAATTTCTTGTCTATATCGAAATTTTCTAATGCTGTTCATTTTAGGCTGAATTAAATGAAAATTTCATGAACTAAATAAGTATTATTTTGTATAATGAGCAACTTATTGAATATTACGCAAATTATCATTAACAATTTTTTATTCATTAAAAGAACGATGAAAGATGGTATTGTTTATACAGGAATTTTCAAGGAGTCCACACTTAAAAATTAATTTCTCATATATGTATATGTATGTACATAGGTGCCATGGTCTTTTATTATACCTCGAGATTTTAGTATTAGGACATTTTGCAGAATTCCAAAGCGACATGACGTACACGTCATAATTTCTAATATACGTTGCCAAATTTTTTGCATTTTTTTCATTATTTTTCAAGACTGGTGCATAAAGGCATTTTTTATATGTGATAAAATGAATAACGAAGAAAACATTTTAATTTTGGTATTTTAAAATTTTCCGTTTTATTTGAATAATTTTTGAAATGTCAATTGCCAGAACTGCTTTACTGTGGATGATTGTTATTTTCAAAAAAATTGTTATTTTCAAAAGTGAATGACGTAATTTGACATGGTCAAAAGATTCAAGATCAATCAAAGATTTTACATATTGGGATGACGGTCTTAGACATTTTAATCATCATTTTTGGCAAAAGTACCTTTAGTTCGTATAATTAGCGAATTACATACTCTTATTCTTTTCACATCATCCTGAAATTTGTCATTTTTTAAAAAATTAAGTTTCACAGAAGTATTGTTATTTACTTTTAATAATATAACGGAAAAATTAAAAATATTTTCCTTATCTTGTTTTTTTTTAAGTTGATAAAAATTTAATCGAAGCTACAGAGTCCACTTTTTTTTATAAGGAACTATCAGAATCCGGTGAGAAATGCAAAAACAATACAATATAAATTTTGAATAAATTATAAATATCGCCATTTCTATATTGAAAATTGAGTAATTTCTCTGTTAGTATTATAACTTTCTACAACATCGATATTTTTTTTCTTTAAAAAATATCCCATAAATATAAAATATAAATAAAAATTATATTGTATAAAAAATTTAAATTTAATGTATTCAAAAAACTAAAAAAAAAATGTATGTATATTCGTGCATACATACATACATACATTTCTAATCGTTAGATTATTATACCCCAGCCTAGGTAACAATAAAGAATTCAGAAATTTTTTCTATATAAAATAGTGAAGACCTACTTTACTTTAAAATATGAGACTACTACAAAGTTATTATGCAAATAATTTGGTCTTGAAGTTATTGGATGTATTGTTGTGTATAACAATTTTATTAAAAATTCTTTAATAAAATATATTAGGTTTGAAGTTTATCATAGAATATTTTTTATTTAAAAGTTCTTTTATACGAGGTGATCCACAAAATAAGTATGAGTGATGATAATAAAATATAATTTAAATTGTTGTAATAGAGGCGGATTATTTTCTGTTAAAATATTTTCTATTGAATAATTTTCTGTTAAAATATTTTCTATAGTTTTCATGATTTACTGGATGATTTAGTATATTAATATCATTGCGGCAATAATTTTGTGCTGAAAAATTTTGCAATTTTCAAATTCCTATTACTTAAAGAAAATTTTCATTATTCAAAGTTAATTAGCAATAATAAGATTTGTCTTTTTGTGCTTGAATTCAAATTTGAGTGGGGTTAAGATTTTAAGTTATGCTTGCAGTATGTTAATGAACATATGTACCTATATATATGTACCTACATTTTTTTTGGAACAAAATTCTCAGTCTCATTCAATTTAAATATTAATCACTTAAAAAGTTTAAAATTTGTTGTTGACACCTTGTATTTGTTAAAATATTTTCAGTTTGTGTGTTGATATTTTACAAGAAAGCCATAGCTAAACATAGCTCACTTATAATTTTTGTGAGCATGTGTGTCCATTAATTGTCCATATATGAGTGTTATTTTGTTTTTTTTTTTAAATATAATATCCGCACTTTTTTTTTTTATATTCCAACACAAATGCATTTTGTAGTGATATGAAAGGAATACAAAAATTTAAGTTCACTATTTTTGTTTTGAATTTTATTAAAATATTTTATATATACACACACACATAAGTTTACATATATAGCATTATATATACATATAATACGATATGATGGAGAACTTTTGAAAAGGTTAATATGCAGATTTGATCAGGTAAATAAAATACCTGAGTATACATGTATAACAGTATGGACTTTATTTATTTATGAACTGATATTTAAAAATTTATATGTATATATAAATAGATCGAATGTATGTACATGTATGTATGTTTTAAAGAATATCAATAAAATATTCAAACTAAAACTGGTTAAGCTGTTTATTTATTTTTTAGCATAGCAAGTAAAGCAATAATAATAACAATCAGTTTTAATTTTTTTTTAAATATTTATGCGTTTATACAAAATGGGGAGTGAAAACTTATATAATAAGCCGATAATATTATATAGTTTCAGTTTATAGATCAATATTGTATATACATACATATATACATAAATAAATGTTATATTAATATAAATAGTTCATTTTTGTGTAAAAAATTAGAAATTTAATTTTGCAATGTTTTTTTTTTAATTTATTTATAAAACTCTTATAATTATTATTTCTTTTAAATAATTGAGCAAATTTACTTATTTAATCAATAGTTAGAAATATTTACATATTGTATAATCGAAACCGATACGATAATTTTTAATTACAAAGAGTGATGCAAACGGGGATATACGTATAGTGGATCTTGCATAGTGCATTAATATGAAATGAAATCTATTTCTTGTAAAACTCTTATACGTTCTAAAATGATTTGAGATTCTTGAGCTTCATATATATTTTTCGTATTAGAAATTTTTAAAATATTTTTTTATTTGTTTATAAATTTTATCTTTAATTTTTAGCAAACAAATTACAAACTCAACTAAGCTACCAGTTGTATAAAAATTTTTTAAAGTCAGCCCTAGGATTACAAATTTCATACTCGAAGAGATTTTAAATCATCAATTGCAGCACCATTTTTCCGAGTGTTGAAAACAGTATTTTATTTTAAAATTGTCTAACTTTAGCAATTGTGATTTTTTTACCAAATGTGAATTCATTTCCCTTAATGGTAGCTGTGTTAGAAGAACTTCGCTATTAAACAAAATAATTCAAGACTTAAAAATTTAAAATGACTGTCCTATTTGAATTGCTTCTTAAATTTATTTTTTACTACGAACGTAATTTATAACTATTTTATTACGATTATTTGGAGCAGAATTCTAGTTATTCGGAATTGACAATATAACATTTGTAATTTATTAAATTTCAGACCTACGAACAAAATTCATGATAGGAGAGCTGAATATTTTTTTTGAATTTCATTGCCTTACCAAATAATTCATTCCTCTTATAGAAATTTGTAATTTAATTGTTCGAGTTTCACTATTTCATAAATTAAATAATCAACCTGAATTACATAAGAGAGTATTGTGTGCAATAACTATTAATATTTCTATAGTGTTAACGTCTTAAATAATTTTAATTGCTACAGGATGTTTGAGTTGAATATAATATGTTTGAAAAAAATAAATAAATATAAGAATCCATTAATTAATTAGTAATGATTTAATTATAGCATTTCATTTTACAAAAACACTATTATAATTATTATTATTACTAAAATATTATTGGATGTATGAGTTTAGAAAAAATTTTGTAGGATATCACAATATGAAATATGTAAAAGTTTTAATATGAAATATTGAGTACCTATACGGATTAGTATTGTATACGCATTGGTAGCTCATAATATATGTAATAGAATATAAAATATTTTGAATTTGCGTCATTTTTAATTAAAACATTTTAACAATTACATTAAAAATTCATAAGCCAAATATAATAAAAAAAAAAATAAAATAGTATGGAAAAGTTCAATCTGTGTCACTACTTTTATTGCTAAACAGACAATTTTTTTTTATATTAAATTGTAAAAGTAATTTCATAATTTATTTCATAAAATTGATATTTACTAGATTTTTTAGGTTTATCTTAGCTACTAGTTTTCGAATCTTTGAAGCATGTATAATAAATACCTACTGAGGTAGTCATGGAATAAATAATTTAAAGTAATTCCGCTTTCTCACTTAAGAATTTTAGTATTAATTTTATTTAATAAATTCATTAGTATTATATAAACATTGTTCTGAATGAGAAATCTTGATATGTGTAACTTTGTCATACAATGTAATTTTGTGAAAAAAATGATTGTTGAATGAGAATTTTCTTAATTATTAACTACGACGCGCCGAAACTTTTATTTAATGAAAATGAATATCTTATGAAATATTCAAAAGTGAATCATGCTTACATTTATGCATGTAATTATTTCTGTTAATTAGTACTTGTTTTTATAATGATAAAAATTATTTTTCATTGTAAAAAAATTTTTTTCATTAAATAAAAACTAAGCGATTTTAGTTTAAAGGTATAAAATGCTTGTATACAAAAAATATTTAATTTTAAAGTTTTTCTTTACAAATACACTGATAATATCAAAACAAATAAAATATTGTAGATCCCAAAAAAAACAAAATCAAAGCAAAAATACACAATAGATAAGAAGTGTGTTTGCCTTCTTCTGAACAAAAAAAATAGTGAAATTCTTCTATAATGTAATTAGCATTAAAAATATGTGTTGCACACTTATCTTATTAATAAAAAGAAAATACTTTGTTAAATTTCCAATTTAATTCCAAATATTATATTTTTTTTTGTTGAATTAAATAAGAAGAATTTACTTTTGTATTTCTCATCTCTTCAATCAAAGATTGCCCTTCTAAGGTCAAGAAAATTTTGTAAGACTAGTTTGTAATTATTACTTCAAAATTTATTTTAAAATTCATCCTATAAGAAAATTACAAATCCAAACAAATATTAATTAAATTCAACTCTACTTGTTCATTCTTTCTGCTATAGTAATGCAGTTTTCAAAAAAACTCTACAACATGTTCCAAAAAGATCGATTTTCCAATAAAATTTTTATTTTTTAAAAAAAATTTAATTTTTTACCTTATTTCAGGCTTCATTTTAAATATAATTTTCATATACATCAAAAAGGCGGATCAATTTATGAGTATCGGACCTTAATGATTGTAGCATGTGGGTGTTAAATATAGTTACTAAACTTGTATTATGAAATGCTATACTATATTAAAATTTTTAAAATTTTGTTTATATAATATGAACATTTATGTATATAATATTATTTAAATATGTACATAAATGAATATATGTATGTATGTAGGTATATAAGAAAAACTATAATCAAATCTTATGAATATTAAAAAAATGATAACAAAATTTAACGAATAACAAATTGAAGTTCAAGGTAGAATCAAAATTATTATAAAATTTTTAAATTTAATATAAAAATTTTAATAAAAAGTATTTGTATAGGTATTCGTGCACATACACCCATACACATTAAATCTTACAGACAAAAAAAATTGCGTTTAAATAAAGAATTTTTTTTGTTATTTTATCTCTAAAATTACAATGAAAGAGAGGAAAAATTGTTTACATTTAAATGCCGGTTCATTAAATGCTGTCATATTGCTCTCATGTATTCCAATAATTTTAAGTACATGTGAACTTTATACATACATATGTGTATCGCTAATTGTTAATAATATTGCTAAATTTTATTGTGGAAAAAATCACAAGTCTACAATTTAAATATTGTTTATAAATGCTTTTTGACTACATATGTATTTCATAAAATCGGGGCCTTAATGTACGAGTAATTCGATTTTCGTGAAACGATTCTCGTGTTTGCAAAAAAAGTAAAGTAGTAGCATGCAAATTGATTGGTACTACCTTACCTTTAGTACTACCTCTTAGTCTCTTACAAAACATATACTTATGCACATTATTATAAATGGGTTTTAGTTTAGCAAATTGAAAAGCCTAAATTGATAAAGGTCACATAGATTAGGGTTAGTTAGAACCATTTTGTAAATAATTCGAGTGAAATAAATTTAATCTTAATTTTTCATTATAGAAATTTCTAATTTTTTCTTTAAAAATTATTTTCAACAAAATATTTAAGTATTTGAATAAATTTAGATAATATTGTGTTGATTTGAAATTTTATTTGAAAAAAAAAAAGGGCGAACACGCGTATTTAAGTATGTATTTATGTATATGATATGTGATGCATATTTATGTTACCCATAATTAATTATATAACATAGTATAATTCACCTTGTTTTGAATTTTTATTATTATACGAGTATTATTGAAAACAACAAATTCATGCAGATTAGATAAGAAATTAAATTAAAACGTATGTATGTATGTATTTTAAAGTTTTCTAAAAATACAGTGAATTCGTAGATAAATTCCTTCGACATAATACAAATTCGATAATTAAGAATTTTATTAAATGGGGGATTTTATAATTATTATTAAAATAACTTGTAATATTTTATTTTTATTAAATATGTTCGTAAATGTGTAAAAATTTTGAAAGGAAAGTGGTTAGGTGCGAAATAGTTAGAAAAAGTTTTGAAATTAAGAAAATGATTTGCAATTGATGCAATTTATAGGCATTTTTACTTTTAATAAGCAGATTTGTAAGCAGATCTTTGCAACTCTTGTGTAAATATTTATTTAAATTTTTTCTTTAAAAAAAGAATTCGTATTGGATGCAAAATAACTCTTTAGTTACGACGACAATTAAATCTTAAAATTTTGTAAGATTCTGTAAGAATTTTTTAATTTTTTTAATTAAAAATTAAAACTAAGAATTTTAGAATTGAGTTCCAATTCTTGTCCAACTAATTTTTGAAGAACCTCGTACATTAAGTCGTGTATTTACTGTAAGTTTAGAAGTGATAAAGTCAAATTTCAAAAAAATTTCTAATATGGTAGCTTTATAGAAAAATAACAAGAACGTATTACTTTTTTTTTTACGTGTGTTGAAGAAAAATATAAAAACATATTTTAGTGATATATAAAACTTAATGACGTTAGATCGGTCGGTCGATTTTGTCGACTTAAGATATTTTAATTTCTTAAATTCCTTTCTCTTCTACTCTCATCTCGCATCATTTTATTTATTTTATTTTGATATATATATTAATTTTAATGCATACGTATAAGTCTGAGATTGTGTTGTTGTTAACGTTTTGAAAAGAGTTTTGTTACTATTTTTCTTCTTGTTTTTTTTTTGGGTTTTATGTCAACTCAAAGATTTAGACATATTCACATGCATACATATACTTTTGTATACATAATATTTATATAAATCCGCCTATGAAATAAGCTTTCTGATTTACTTTTAAAATTAAAATGTTTTCTGACACACTCACACGTTCTAACCTAATGTCTAATATTATAAAAGATAATTTATTTGATTTAATTTTTAAAGAAATGTTTTAAAAGATTTGTCATATTTTTTTTTCAACTTTCTAAATTCATTCTTTAAATCGAGTTCATTTTTTTAAAAATGGTTTTTTTTTTTCGTGAACTCTATGAACTTTGCTTCATTTTATTTTTTTGTGATTTTTAATTTTTCTTAAAAAAAAGAATTGTTATGTTTTTGCTAAAATATAATCGAAAAATTTTAATTGTTTTCTAAAGTATTTTAAAAATTAAAAGTTAAAATTGGTTTTTGTTCCTCAATTTTTACTTTAGCGCCCAATAAGACAATAAGAAGAGCACTTCAAAACATGTGCATTTCATTTTTCTGGGAATTCGAGTATGTTTGTATATTTGAATTTTAATGGTTATTTTGAAATGTTAATGGTATACTTTTTGTAATTATTACGGTTTAAATTTGTACTCGTAATTATGTATATGAAATGAATTTTTAATAATCAAACATACAATTTCAAAGCTTATTTATTTAGGTTAAGAAAAGAATTATATTTTTTAATTTTTGTTTAAGAAAATCTGTGAGATTAATTAATTTTATTTGACAAGTTTTAAAAACATAAGTCATTGAAAATCATTAATCTTTTTCTTCTGCATCTCTTGTAAATTTTTATGGGTTTTCACATAAATTTAAATGAATTTTACCTAGTTAATTAATTCATTATTTAATTTATTTGGATTTATTCTATTAACTGACATAAAAATGAAAAATGATACATTTAAATTTCGATACTAATACACTTATTATAAACGGCGAAGTGAATGACTAGGCGAGTCGAATGATATTTCAAATTATGATCGGTGAATGCTTTCATTCTCCAGATTCAAAATTTTGCTACCGTAAGACAGTTAAAACCTACGGAAAATAATAAGGTTAAAACCAAATGTATGTACATTGTTTTTGCTTTTTTGCAAAAACAATTAAATTTTCCTATCTCTTTAGGAATATCGGATCAGATTCAATATCTAATTTTCCTAAAATTTGCGTCATAAATTCCAATTTGTGTTGCTAACGATGCAAATAATTGTCAATTTTTGATTTTTTTTTAGTATTATTGCATTTACAAAAAATAATTAAATAGTTAAAAATGACTGACTTTGATGTAGAAAAGGAAAACAAGCTAGTAAAAATGAGATTTTTACTTATAAATTATAAAACGATCAGCTGGCACGAGTTGCTTTGTTTGCATTTAACTGTTATTTTGTAAATGATAGTGTGATTGACATGATCATTAGATTGACGATGTCAACTTTAAAATTTATAATTGAAAATCTTCTACTATTTTTCATTTGGGTATAAGGACCTACTTTTGATTAATATTCATAAATTAATCGAAATAATTCGAAAAAATCGAATATCTGTTATGCGAATGAACGATTTATCGCTGTATTTATGAAATGTCAAACAAAATGCAGAATAATAAATTTATACAATTTGAATTATTTGAAAAAAAAAACATTTTAATTCCAATTGTTAATTTTACTATTAAATTTAAAACAAGAAAGAGGAACCTATAATAATTACCACCTTATTTATTATAATTAAATTAATTAAATTAATTTTAGAAAAACAATAATTAATAAATTTTAACCTCAATCTTATGAATTTTTTTAGTTTGAAAATAATTTTTTAATTACTTTTAGAATTTTTTCCTTTTATTTGCCTATAAATAGGCATTTAACAGAAAATTAAAATTTTTTTTGTGTAATATTAAGTCACTAAAATATGTACCTGAAATAAATACCTGAAAAATAATTAGTTATAGATTAAAACTTTTTAAAAATTTCAATGTGAATAAAAGTTATTCATCTAAAACAATTTATTATTTTAATTTCATAAATTTTGTAACAAATTGTAGTTGTTTTTGCGAAATAAAACAAAAAAAATTTTCCATACCAAGTATTAACCATTTACGGTTAAAAATTTCATAATTCACATTTTCCAAGTGTTAAACTTCCCTTGGGTTTAAAATAATGAAAGTTTTTTTTTATTTTTGCATGTTCCATTTGATTGATATTAAAATAATATTAATTTTTTATTTTTCTATTATTGATTTTTTAATAGTTTTAGTAAATAGAAAAAAAAATTATATTAAGTGATGGTCACGGACCTTCTTTGTTATATTCATATATACGTACAAGGTGATTCAATATTCAATAGTTAAAATATAATTTGGCGAAATTTTAACATACAGTAAAACCTGTCGAAATTTTCATACGGCTTAGACAGGTTTTTCGGGATAGACACAGGTTTTGATAACTAAAATTAAAAATTTTCAAAATTTTTCGCCTTTCATAGACTTTATACTTTTCTCGGTAAGCTAATAATTGAAGCGGATTAACCACAATGTTTTTCAATTTCAAAATATTTTCCTATTTATCAATTTCTTTTAAAGGAGTTCCGCCCTCCTTCACTCCTCCCTAAATTGTTCTAGTTTTTTTACTAAATTAATTACGAATTTCGCCTTTGACAAATTTTCTGTTTCTTCAATGCTAAATTTTTTGCAGAACTTTGACTGGTAATGACAAATTTTTCTTAATTTTATTGCGGTTCAAAGAACTGCCGAAACAATTCTTTGTTTTAAAATTAATAGTTAAATTGCTTAAAGTAATTTTATTATACAGTATTAATTACCTTGCATATTATTTACTCAAAATTTTAAATATCGATTTTAATTTATAACTAAATAGCAAACTATTATATTTTTAATAGACCTGTGACTTTTTATTCTTTATTGCAATATGTGTGGTGCGGTTATTGAATTATTAATGAATTTTGCAACATTAAATTGTAAATAGGTATACTGAATGAAAAAATATGAAATATTATTTAATTAAAACTTTTGTTTCAAATGTTTAAAAAAAAATTTATAGTCCAATGTCAATAGTATAATAAATAATTATAACATAGAATTTTTGAATAAGAAACATATGCAATAAATTAAATTGTATATTTTCAATAGACATATAAAAATAATTTTATTAATTGCAGAATTTTAACCCATTCAAACCCAATAATATTATTATTTGTATCTATGTGTGCCATTAAAAACTCATTTATGTTCCCGTTAATACTCAATTTTGATTTTAAAATTTTAATTCAGAAAAGCAATTTTTTCTAAAAACTTTATAAAAAATCGGGAATATTATTGTTTTTATTTAATATTCCGAATAATATTCTAATAGGAATTGAACTCCGGACAATTCTAACACGAATTGAAGTTGTTTATCTAAACATAAATTGTAATATTGTGTAAAAATATCTTTTCCAAAAAGAAAAGATATTTGGTTTGCCCCTCTTGTTGTGTCTGTTTACAAAATTTTTACACCCTTTGAGATAGAATAAATGAAATGATAACGTTAATCTTAAACTTAAATAGAATTAGAAATACCCGATAATATTTGGATAACCCGATAATTTGTTTCTGTGGAAGAAAATTTTCCAACACCCTAACTTTAAAAGTTGCAGCACTTAAAAGTGCTAATAGTGCTATTTTTCGACCATTTATTGTAAAGAAACCATAAGCATCTTTTAAGTGCATCATAAGTAAAATTTTAAATTTCTACCTTCACTTCCTCCCATATTATCGTGTTCCAAAATTTGTAAAATTTGAATTTTCGGGACCTTATATACTTTCCATACTACAAGCATTCGAAATCTCTATAAACAGTTAACATTTCTATAAACAGTTTCTTTAACTAACTGAATGAACTTAACCGTCTAATTCAACCATTATGTTAATGTTTCTTTCAAAAATTTTTTTTTTGCTTATCCTAAATGTATGCAATAAATTTATAAATTGGAAAGTATATGAATAAAATAATTTGTTAATTACCGAGCGCATTGTGTATACAATAAGGTAGGTTATGTGATTACAATAAATTTTGAATGTTGAGTTTTCGGTGGGAACGCACTTCTCCATAGTAGGGAAGCAGAAATATACTATTTTCGGCATCCTGTCAGTCTGTCTGTGTGTGCACGCGTTTGTAACAACTGATTTGAACTGATTTTGATGAAATTATATATGTAAGTTTATTTCGGCTGTGACACAGATTGATCAACTTTTGGGATATATCTTCTGGATTGGCCTCGGAAACTGGACCTCTCAACGGGCCTGCTTTACACTTTCGACTATTTTGAAAAAAATATTCAACAGATTTATTTGCAATTTAATATTGAAATTAGAGGTGTTAAAACAATTAATCTATAAATTTTTTGAAAAGATTAAGACTCGGAAACTGATCTGGTGGCCGCTTTTACCTTTTTTACCATATCTACGGAACAAATTGATGAAATTTTTTGAAATTTAATATTTGAGTTATGGTTGTTAGCAAAAGTTACTGACGAACTTTTCTTATAATTCTGATGTTCTTACAAAATGAAACTCTACTAGGAGCCAAATTCACATTTTTCTAGGAATGCTAAATAAAAGCTTATTAGGGTTTTTAAAATTGTTAAAAAGTGTTAAAAACGCGTTTTCATAATATTCTGGAATACTTTTACTAATCTAGACAATATACATTGCGGCCAGTTATGTGCTGATCACATCAGATATTTTGTTTTTAAAAAACGCATATTTCCATTTTTTTAAGGGACAAGTGTTTTCTACAAGCCATTGGTTTGACCCACCTCTTTAACAAATCATTTACCTATATTATTATTATTTATTAATGTTCATACAGTAACAAAGTTTTACTACTTATAAACAATGTATGAATGTAAAATTAGTTAAATTGTGATAAATAAGAAAAAAATTTATTATATTTTTTAATCTTATTTAAAATAAAAATAAAGAATCTTGACATAATATACAACATACTTAATATATTTAGACATAACTAAACAATTCGTATGTGCTTTTTAAACTTGTGAACAAACAATTTATAATTTTTTAATGCTATCTAATTATTACAAAACTGATAAAATATTAGAGAACGAGACTGAATAACGAGGAAATAGAGAAGATTTATTTTTACTTTATTTTTCACACCATCATTAATTAATTATATTAATGCTATATTTTGTGCAATTGTGTTAAAAACAATGTGCTAATAAATTTTTAATTATTTATTTATGAAAAAAATCAAACACGATTTTAGAGAAGAAGATTATTTTGTATGAACAATATTGTTTTCGCATTTCCTTCCATAAATGTAATTTTTGTAACCAAAAGAAAACTTTAATTATAAATTTAGGGTTATGGCTTTCTAGTACAAGCATTTTAAAAAGAAATGGAGTTGAAAATTTAGTTCAGTTAAAAATACATGGTACACTATTTTGCTTCTTTTCGTTAAGTTCAATTGACTCATTAAACAACTAATTACAAATTACAATTGCAAAAGATTTGAAATTGTGTCATTGAACTATTTGAAGTATAAGTTCAGTAAACATTTGCACTAATCACTCTAAATAATTACTATACTTTTATTAAATTTAGTAAACAAGTTCTGCGGGTCTCAAGTGTAATAAGTTTTTTATTTTTTTTTTTAAATTTATCTCAAATTGTTTAGTGTCTTTTTGGTGCTATTTTTATTATTTTCAATTTTAAGAGATAATTTGTTGCATGGAATTTTTTTTATATAGCGATAAAATCCTTTATTATTGTTCATCACTATATTCGTCTTTATTATATAATATATATACCTACATATATGTATGTATAATACAGAAACTTTTTGTCATATTTTTATTGCCGAACAATATCAACTTTAACTAAATAAAAAAAAATGAGATTCTACAAATTGTTGAAATTTTATTTCTTTTTTTTTTATCTTATTTCTAGGATGTTCCAGCTGTAACAACTGGTTTTGGAACACCAATTGGTACAAGAGATGCCTCTGAAACTGTTGGACCAAGAGGTCCAATTTTATTACAAGATGTTCATCTTTTAGATGAATTATCACATTTTGATCGTGAAAGAATTCCAGAACGTGTTGTAAGTATTTGAAATTATTTTTAAATTTTAATTTTAATAAGACTATGTATATTAAATTCATTTAATAAATTGAAAAAATAAATAATTATTATATTTAATAAAATTTATTTGTATTAGGTTCACGCTAAAGGTGCTGGTGCCTTTGGTTATTTTGAAGTAACTCATGATATTACAAAATATACTGCTGCAAAAGTATTTAGCGAAATTGGTAAAAGAACTCCAATTGCTGTTCGATTCTCAACAGTTGGTGGTGAAAGTGGTTCAGCTGATACAGTACGTGATCCACGTGGTTTTGCTGTTAAATTTTATACTGATGATGGTATTTGGGATTTAGTTGGTAACAATACTCCAATATTCTTTATTCGTGATCCAATTCTATTCCCAAGTTTTATTCATACACAAAAAAGAAATCCACAAACTCATTTAAAAGATGCTGATATGTTTTGGGATTTTATATCATTAAGACCAGAAACAACACATCAAGTAAAATCTTTTATTGAAGTTTAAGAATATATTTATTTTTTTTTCTAATTTAATATTTTTACATTGCTTTATTTATTTAAGGTATGCTTTTTGTTCTCTGATCGTGGTATCCCAGATGGTTATCGTCACATGAATGGTTATGGTTCACATACATTTAAACTTGTTAATTCAAAAGGCCAACCGGTTTATTGTAAATTCCATTATAAAACTGATCAAAAAATTAAAAATATGGATGTTAATAAAGCTGCTCATTTATCTGGCGCTGATCCAGATTACAGTATTCGTGATTTATACAATTCAATTGCAAAGGGTGATTTCCCAACATGGACATTTTATATTCAGGTTATGACCTATGAACAGGCTAAAACTCACAAATATAATCCATTTGATTTAACAAAGATTTGGTCACATAAGGAATTCCCATTAATTCCAGTTGGCAAACTAGTTTTGGACCGTAATCCATCAAATTATTTCGCTGAAGTTGAACAAATTGCATTTAGCCCAGCACATTTGGTACCTGGTATTGAAGCATCACCTGATAAAATGTTACAAGGTCGGCTTTTCTCATACAGCGACACTCATCGTCATCGTTTGGGAGCAAATTACTTACAATTGCCAGTTAATTGCCCATATCGTGTTTCAACAAAGAATTATCAACGTGACGGACCATCCACATTTACTGATAATCAAGGTGGTGCACCAAATTACTATCCAAATTCATTCGGTGGGCCAGCTGAATGTCCACGTGCTAAGAAATTAATGGAGATTCCAGAGCCGCTAACCGGTGATGTTTTACGTATAAGCAGTGGCGATACTGAAGATAATTTCTCCCAAGTAACTGATTTCTGGACTAAAGTTCTTAATGAAGACGAACGTAAACGTCTTGTTTCAAATATTGCTGGTCATTTGAGCAATGCAAGTGCATTCATACAAGAACGCGCTGTTAAGAATTTCAGTAAAGTACATGCTGATTTTGGAAGGCAATTAACAGAACAATTAAAATTAAATAAATCATCCAAAATGTAACTTTTGTTAACGTGGTTGTTTTTTTTTTGTTGGAGGGTTTATGAAAATCACAATGCGTTTTTATCTTTGTATGTACTTCATTTTTTTTTTATAAAATGTCTATTATTTTATCAAACATACATACATACATATGTATGTATGTAATACTTGATTGTCATTCATATGTATGCATGTATGTATTTATACCTTGATAATTAAACTAAAAAGTAAAAATGTTTACTGTGTGGGTACTGATGTTCAGTTTTAAAACATCGGAATATTCATTTTTTGAAATGTAAATCATGATATTTTTGTAAAAGCAATAAATTTTTATTAATAAAGTAGGTTGTTTTATTTTTTGTTCACAATATAAAAAATGGTTTTGCCGAAAATAAAAAGGTAAATTAAAAAGGATATCTGGGTTTCTCATAAACAGAGTTTAATTAGTTTTTTATGTATGTAGGTACACAAATTATTTTGTTTTCCACTATTGTAGGAATTGGAATCTATGTATTAAAGGAAGACAGGTTGTTTGCAGCGAACTTAATTTAATTATTACAAAATTTTAGAAAAGCAACTACTGAATTTTATAAGGCTATTTTGGTTCGCTTAAATGACATTTTGGTTCATTCAATCTTCTAGAAATTTGCATATTTTTTTTCGTTTGACCAATACGATACGTAAATGGGTGCCGAAAGTTTTTTTACATTGTTTTGTGAATATAATAATTAGGGTAATAAAACGAATAAGTATGTATTCGTTATGTATTAGCTTTTATATAAAAATTTCATACTTTATCTTTAAAAATTCACTATAGATAAATATATGGGTAGTCTGGATTATGTACTGTTTCTTATTAAATTTACTGTCCGTAGGTATGTATATGTACATACTCATTTCCTTTGCAAATTAAAACTTCAATATTTAACATACTATTCATATCTGTTACCTGTAATATATAATTAACATACTAAGAAAATTTGAATTTTTTTGTTCTTTTTTCCATATTTAACCTTTTTGCTTTTTATATTACTAAAGAAAGAAAGAAGTTCTAATGAGAAAATAATTTTTTAACTATTTTTCTACATATCAAATACACATATGTACATACATTATGTAGATTGTAAACAGAATATGAAAGAAAAACTGTGTAGGTACATACGCATGTACATACTTTAGATAAAGGCTTCTTAAACTTTTTAATATAGCAACCCCCTTCAAGCTTAGGAAATTTTAAACGACCCCCTCCTCCATATAATGAAATATATATTAACCGTAGATGTAGATGTAATATCGCACTATTTTACAATGTAAATAAAATAAGGATAAAGAATACGTACCCATTCATTTCACATATATATAATTGGAAACGTTGATGGGATATCGGTCGTAATAAAACACAATAAATAGAACGACATAAAACCATATACATATATTATATTTATTCAATAGAAAAAATAAACTTTTGTAACAATTTTTTGACCCCCTTTCAGTTGTCTCGCACAGTTTAAGAAGTCCTGCTTTAGATTACATTATTTTCATTTTTTGATGTTACTCGTTCCTTTATCATATGTATCTCTTTCTTATTTGGAAAATTAATTTTTCTTTATTTTCTAATTTAATAACAGGAAAGGAGAAAAAATTAGAGAAATTAGAAAGAGTATAAAAAATTATATTAAGGATTTATGTTTCAAAGACGTTGTTTTATTTTTGTATGAAAATGGGCTTATTTTCTGAAAGAGGTAGCTAGTCTTGATCGTACCGCACTAGTACTGTAAGAGTTGTTTTTCTAATTAGAGTTGTACATTTTATATGAGTCGTGCACGAACAGCATTTACATTTTTCGTTATTAACCTAAAATAAAAGCGGAACGGTAAAATCAGTTGAACAGTATTGTGCATATAATGCCACATAAACATGAAAATAGATGTCAAAAAAAACCACTAACGGCAAAAAGGAAATTTTGTGAACTCTTTTCTATCGAAATATCGTTATTGTGAATTAAAACATTTTTGACTTTTAAATTGGAAAATGTTTAACATATTAAATAATACATACCCCTGGAATTTTTTTTTTCGAAAATGAAATTTGACAACTGCATACCATACTCGAATTAGCCTGCAAATTCGAAATACTTTTTTTTTTCTTATCGAAGAAGTGTCAAAATAATAAATTTTGTTCTGAAAATTAGAAGTGCGTAATTTATATTATTTAATAAGCTTGTTTTAATATTAATAATGCAATTAAATTTAAGAAAAATTACTTATTAAAAAATTAAAATTACAAAAAATACAATTTTTTATTGTTAAGAAGAATAAATCAAAACAATAATAAACTAGGAGGCGCGTGTATTGTGTATGTAGTTCATCATATCTTCGATTCGAGTGGCAAGTAACGAAACAAAATAAAAATTTTGCCGACTTATTTATTGAAAAAGAGATCGTTTATATGGAAGATTTGACGGACATCGCCGAAGCTACAGGCGACGACCATGAAAATGGTGAGGTAAGAAGTATTTGGAATTTTTGTTTTGAAAATTCTTTGTAAAAATTGTTGACTGGCAATTTAGGTACCATTCACGCGAAAAATTAAATTTCAATATTAAATTCAAACTTACAACGAAAGCAATTTTATATAACAAAAAAATGGAAATTGAAAAGCATCAAAAAGAAATCTTTTTATCAACTGAATTTTTTATATTGTTTAATTCTATTTCAAGACCATAGAAGTTCTAAAATGACATTTACTATTGGAATTTTTTTGATGAAGATATTTCTCATAGATGTGTATGCTGCATTTGACAGATAGAAATATTTGCCTGCTACTGTTAAGCTTGGGTTCAAGTATATGTATTAAAAACATTTTCTAAGGTACTTATTCGGTTTTTGTTTGAATAACTATATAAAAATTTCAAAGTGGACTGCATCTCTATCACAAGTTTCAAGATTTTTGAAGAATTTTTTTTTATACTTCTATTCAATACGATAAACCGACGAATTCTGTATATAAAGTAGGGATCTGATCTAGTACCTATTGAAACAATAAAAAATACAAACAATAACAGCGCTTGGTATAAAATGTTTTCACAGAAGAAAAAATTTTATTTAAAAACATGGCAAAATTATTTTGAATGTTGAAATATCTTTTGTTTTTGAATTTTAAGTTTTTTGCTTTTGTTAAACACGTCATCATAGTGGAAATAATGGAGAACTAAGACTTACGATTAATTAAAGTGATATTGGCGTCAAATGTTTTAGTATATTTTATTGCATATTAATTTTTTGTTTTATTAGACTAAAATCGTCTTTTACATTATTTCAGACACAGGGTAGAACAAGATTGGTTGCAACAAGTGAAGGTAATGCTGTAGTTTCAGTTCCTGTTTCATTGCCGGTTGGTTCTTTAATTGCTGGTACAGCGTTCAATGTTATAACACCTGATCAACTCCCACATTTTAAGCAAATGCTCTGTGTTGACAATAACGCTTTCCTAGGCGGAACAGTAGTTAGTGATGTTAGCTCAGGTGATTTAAAAACGATAGTTATTCAACAACAGCCATCGTCTTCTAACGCTTCAAATCATCAAGATCCATTGGGTTCTGGTTTGAACGGGAATGATGGAAACGGTGGCAATACTAGTAGTAATTCACAAGATAGTACAATGAAATATGAAAGTTCAGTAGTACAAATAACAGGACATCAACAATCTCCCAATCTAAATTGGGCTGATGCAGCTAATTTAGATGTATTTCCAATAAGATGTAAAGCGACAACAGCTGAATTATATAAAAGTAAATTAGGATCAGGAGGTAGAGGTCGGTGCATTAAATTTAAAGAGCAATGGTATACACCTAGTGAATTTGAAAATATATGTGGACGAGGTTCGAGTAAAGACTGGAAAAGATCAATACGATACGGTGGTAGAAGCTTGCAGGCTTTAATTGATGAAGGGATTTTAACTCCACATGCTACTAGTTGTACTTGTCAAGCATGCTGTGATGACGAAACAAGTATTTATTTTGTTTTTATTGTTGTTTTAAAACACTAAACCAATTCCTATTATATATTTGTAGCTGCTTCGGGACCAGTTCGATTATTTACGCCATACAAAAGAAGAAGACGCAATCATGCGGAAGAAATAGGTACAGCTAATCACGTGCCCAAAAAGAAACGAACCGAAATACCTATCAAACAAGAAGAAATATTATTATCAGCAGCAGACCCAAATTTAGTTTCAAAAGTTGAAAATTGGACAGCTTTAAGTGATACATTAGATGCATCATCTGAATTTCTTGATCCATTAGCTCAGACTTGTAAGTATATAATAATAACAAATTAATGAAGCATGCGTGGCAGGATTTTTGTATTTACATTTAATTGCACGATTCTAGTTATGAATCAATTAAAAACAACAACGCAATTAATCAGTTCAAATGATTTATAAAATTTCTATTTCTCATTATTAAAATTTAATCGGTATTTCTGCGACGATTTCTTTTCCTTTTTTAATTTTTTGTTACCCAAAAGAACAAGTCAAAAATATTGCATGAATTGCTTGTCTAAATTAATTTATTTTTTCTTTAATTTTAATTATTTTAAAATTTAAGCTTTATCAATTTTAATTTTTAAGTTGTCGAATTATGCGAAGATTATGGTTTTGATAGAAATAAAAGTTTCAGAATTTATTTACTAGTTACATACACGGTCTAAGATCCGAAAAATAAATTTCCAGTGAAATCGAAAAACTTTAAAAGCATCCTTTTTTCTTTTAAATTTTTATTCATAACATCAGACTTAGCGCAATCAGGTCCTTTTTGGATTCTTTTACCATCTGTTCCAATGTGTAAAAATAAAATAGAAAAAGGTAATTTAAGATTTTATAATTGAACAAACAAAGTTGAATCTTATTGTTTTGGAATTCTTATTTTATGGGGAAATTGGAAAAAAATTATATTATGGGAAAAAATGTATACAAATATATTTTTACGTTCTTATTATTAAATTTCAAGTAACAAAGATTAGAATATATACAAATACATTATGATTAACAGGAATTTTTCTGTACGGGAGATAAAATATTAAATTTTGTATATTTATTATTATTTAATTTAGTTTTTAATTAGCGAATATCTATGCTTTTTGAAATTTCCAATCTTGTTATTTTTCTGTTTGTTTTTTTCTTAAGTTTGCTGAGTTTATTGTTCTATAATTTATCTCTGCAATAATAAATACATAATATTAAATATAAACATACATATATAAATATACATAAACATATAACTATAGAAATATTCATTTATTAATTTATTTTTTAATAAATTACAGATTATGATACAAATCAGTTTTTAAAACGATTAGATACAATTTGTTCGACAATGTCAAAAGCAACTAATGATTTTAAACGTTTATACCAAGAATTGAAAGAACATTATAATCGAAAAATTGATCAATTACAAAGAGAACGTGACGCGGCATTAATAGCCGCAAGAGTTCATGCAGAAGTTGATGATTCAAACATAGCGAATCAATTAAGCGGAACTGAATTAGTAGCTACTAAAAAAGTTAGTTATATTTTTCGTTCTTTTCTTTCATTAAATATCTTCCATTTTTTTTAAATTTATTTTTCTTTTATATTTTTAGTGCGCAAATTGCAATCGAGAAGCTTTAGCGGAATGTTCACTTTGTAGACGAACTCCATATTGTTCAATATTTTGTCAAAGGAAAGATTGGAATGCACATCAGGTTGAATGTAGAACAGATCCTAATGAAACAACACAACAAATAATGTTACTAGTGGATGATCAGGCGTAATATATTAATTTAATTACTAAATCAAAAAAAAATATTTAGACATGTTTAATATTTTTCTTTTTAAAAGAAATTTTTTTTTTTTTTTTTTTTTTGATAAATATAATTAGAAATATGTAGAGGTACATTTTTGTTAAAAGTGTATTCAATGATATACATACATAGTAATTCTAAAACTATTTTAAAATAGTTTGAGATATAAAAGAAAAAAAAATGAAAGGAAATAGAGAAACAGAATTGTAAGTCATGAAATAAATATTTATGAATATATTTAAGAAGTTTTTTATATTTTTATTTTTAACGGGTTTGCCTCCTTTTTTTGTTATTTTAAAGCGAAAAAAAATTTAATTGTAATGTTGATTTATATAAGAATAATGATTCAAGTCAAAAATAGAAGAGTCGGGGAAAAAAAACGAAATAGTTTTTTCATTCAGAAAATTTTTAAAATAAAAGAAAGATTTTTTCTGTTTTTTTAGTTCAGCTCGTATATACTTTTTATTCATCTCAAGAAAAAAAAAACACCAAAAGAAAAGCTTCATTTTATACGTGAACAATTTTTTTTTTAACAAAATAAAGTTTATTACATTTTATTAAAAAAGAAAATCAAATTAAAAAAAAACATTTAGATTTTTTTTTAATGCAATAAAAATGCTCGCTTATTCTAAAATTTTTATATAAAGAGAAAAGTTATTATTTAGACAACATTTTACCTAATATTTGATTGAATACTCCATTAATTTTTAAATTATTTAACTTCAACTTCAAAAATTTAAAATATTTGCAAACCATTTTTTTTAATATAATTTTTAAATAAATATTGCAACAGCGACTCTTAAATAATTAAAAATTACTTAGAAATATCAAAAAAAAAAAGAAGTAAAAGAGACTATTTACTACACAATTTTAGGGATTCACCGTTTTTTTAAAATATATTACATAATATAATTAAATTAAAACAAGTACATAATTAAATTCAATTTGAATTATAGAAAAAAAAAAAACAAAGAAAATTAAAATAGAAATGTAAAAAAAAACAAAACTATTCTAAAGAAAACAATTGTAATATATAATATAAGCTAAAACGAAATAAAAATAATTAAAATTTTATTAAATAAAAACACTAGGTATAAAATAATCAATAAAAAGTAAAACAAAAAAAGCAACTAATTTAAATACTATTAATTATTATTATTATTAATATTATTATTATAATAATTATTATCATTGTTTTTTTAGATATAATTATAAAAAAAAATTAAATTTTGTTACTCAATTTTTTAAATTTAATTAACTTTTAGGTACTAAAAAAAAATAAAATACCGATTATAAAACAAATGAATTAAATATGCTGTAGTAAAAATAATTACAAAATATATAATATATACATAAATAATTTGTATGTATTATGTTATAAAGAAATAAGAAATAATTGCTTTTGGCACCTGAAAATATTGCTATTTTAATACACATTCAAGTTATGAATTTTTATTTTTTAATTAAAGTGCATTACACTTTTATATAATATTAATAATGACATTTTTGATTAATAACTTTAGTACTTAATTATTTATATGTTTTAGTTTTAAAAAATCTCTTTGAGATCATTATACCCTATTATAATAAAAAATTAATATTTGAATATTTTTAATATTCAATAATTAATGTATTGTTAAATGGAAGAAAAAACTCATTATTAAATTATTTTTATTATATACACAGCATCTCTCGAAGAGTGGACATAATAGTTCCGCTTACTTGCAATAATACAGGATAATCAAAAAGGATATTTTGTACAACTATTTTGTATGTTTAAGCATATCGAAATATTATTTGTTTTAATAAATTAATATATTTATTTAGAAAATCTTTATAAATTTTTTTTTAAATTTTTCTTTAATAGAATTAATAAAAATTTAAATTAGCTATATTTTTGTGTGCCAAAAAAATGTATACTGTTTTTTTGTTTACAAGCTTTTTTTTTTATTGTAGAAAAATTATACTCATAACATAAACAAAAATAAAACAAAAAAACGTTTTTTGAAAATAAAAAACATGAAAAATTAATAAAAAAAAGGGAAAAATTTTAAGAACAACAAACGGTTTTGTATCTTTTTTTAACAAAAAAAAAATAAAATAAAATTTGTAATTAGAGAAAACAAGCAACAAATTTTTTTGTGATTTGAGAATTACGTAAAATAAAGAAAAAAAAATTAATTAAAAAAATTATAGAAAAAAAAAAAATTTAATTAAAATATTTTAAATGAAAAGCATTCATAATTTTTAGTAATCTTTTTTATGCTTTTTATTCTTTAGGTGGTTACAAGTTGTTATACACAAGACTTCTGCGCAACGAAAATGGAACGATTTATATTTACAAAATGAGAGTAGTTTTACCATAATATTTTTTCGATATTTGAAAAATTTAAGACAAATTTCGTATATCTTGTTCCAAATTTTTGTAATAACTGATATAACATGACTTTATTATATTGATATTATATTGATATTCCTGAACTACGAGTATTATTCTGTAAGACCTGAGGTGATGTAATATTATTTTGTTTTTTCATATTAGTTTGTATTAAATTAATAATTGTTTTTAATTTTGCAAAATTCAATTATTCGGTATTTTAGTTCAACAAAAAATTAAAATCTGTATATTTTCGTCGCTGCAAGATTCTAATTTGAAGAGCAAATACTTTTGTATGTAATTGGAAAAATTAGTTTCCAAAAATATATTTTATAATAAGTAAATATTTGAAATAATAATAAATTGCAACAGTTTTTATATTTAATTTAAATATTTATAATTTTGATTTCTTTTTATCTATTAATTATTCTTATGGTGTGATATTAATGTATAAAAAATCTTAAATCTTATCATATACGTTAATATAAATTTTAAGAAACGGTTTTGATTTGTCTTAAAATTTTTGTCTTTTATGTCTTTATTAAGAAAAAAAAATATTCTTTTTTTTTTCGAATTTTGATTGGAGATTCAATCAAATTTTTGTAATCAATATAATATACTTTTAATATTTAGCAATACATATTCTTAAAGAAGTCAAGTTTTTTTTGTTTTACATTCAGATTTTAGAATTTAAAAATTTTTAAAATATTTTTCTAAAATGTACATAATTGCCATATTTACTTCGTTATATTTTCTATCATCAATTAATAAAAAATCAATCTCTAATTCTTAATTTTCTAAATTAATTAACAAAATTTATTTATCCAAAATCTTACAAAATAAACTAAAAGTAAAAGTTTAAAACTTGTAGAAAAATATATTAATACATAAGGAAATCAATTTACTTTTTTATATGGGAATGAATTTAATAAGAGTGCTAACAAAAATGTTTGATACATACAATATGTATTAATCAGAAATATATTTTTAGTATAATTTACATTGTATTATATTTAATATAATTACAAATAATAATAATTATATTATAAATATATAGCTGTCTGTCTATAATAAATAAGTAATCAACGCAGCAGTTAAAAAAAAACGATGAAATACAATTAAAAACCATGGAGCAAATTATTTTTGTTTATATAAAAATTTAATTTATATAAATAGTATATATTATGAAATTAACGAGTACTTAACCTCCAAAGAAAATTAATTTTTGCGAGGTAAAGTATTAGTAATTATTGTTATTAAAATTTTTTTTTATCATATACATGCGTACATATACCTATAATATATATGTATATATATATATAATTGTAAGTAATTTATATTATAGAATAGTAAGTATACCTAAATTCTTGTTCAGTGGCTTAATGACTAATTAATTTTCCTATATTTACATTAATATTCCACGGAATATGTGGAGTACTGTTAATATTTACCCTAGTAATTTTTTTTAGTTATTTTGTTTTTCCTTAAAATTACTTTTCGATCGAACAGAAAAGTACAAAAAAATAATTCGTGATTAAACCATTTCAATCAATTTTTTTTAAAATTAGCTGGCATGCTAAATCATATTCAAACAAAAACAAATAATAATAATTAAAATCAGCGAAAAACACAAATAAAAAATTTAGAACCGTTTTTTTTTTTTTTAAATATTTTTTTTGTCAAATTTTATTGTCCTCCTTTCCCCTCAACACGTTTTCTTCGTTTGTTAAGTAAAGCATTATTAGAATTATCTAACGCCTTGATATGCATCATTTCATAATCGACTCTCATTGTAGCTAAAGATCTCGTCATTTCTTCTTGCACTTCTGGCCATGTTTCTTCGCCTTCTTTAAGGACACGGCCCGTATGCAAAGGAGTTTGTGGTACCATTGTGTATTGTGCAATCCATTTATTTTTCATTACTTGTTCGATTGTTAAACGTTTAGCTGGATCAACACTTAGCATATTTTTTATTAAGTCTTTTGCTGCTTGACTAACATTTTTCCATTCGGGGTCAGGGAAATCGTATTGACCAGTTCTAATACGTTTTTTCATTCCTGGCGATATTGCTAGACCGTGATTACTGTAAAATGGTGGAAAACCACATAGTAAGATATACATTATAACACCTAGTGACCAAATATCACAGCTTTTATCATATTTTTCAGGACCAAGAACTTCTGGGGCAACATAATATGGTGTATAGCAGGGCGTTTGTAATGTATCTTTTACATGGGTTTCTTTTGCGAAACCAAAATCGGTTAATTTTAATATTGCGTTCGATTCTGGTGTAGTATATAATAAATTTTCAGGTTTTAAATCACGATGAGCAATATTCATGCTATGTAAATGATGAACTGCAACGCATATTTCATGCATTATTTGAGCAGCTTCTCTTTCCGTAAAAGCTCCATCCTGACGATCCTGTATTCTTTGAAATAATTCACCACCTTCCATACATTCCATAACAACTAATAAACATTGCTTGTCACTATAAGTATTCTCAAAAACATCAACAATATTCACAATATTCAGGCAACTACTAGCTCTCCAATGTAAATCTACTTCACGTCTGGCTTTTGGATTATCAAGAAGTACTTTTAAAGCATATTTTATTCCTGTTTTCAAACTATTGCATTGAACAACTTTTCCATTTATTCCTAATCCTAATACAGTACTGGAAATTTTATACTCTTCGGTTATGGGCGTTTTTTTTGGCTGTTTCGCATTTATTCCATGATGCCCTGATGTTATTGGAACTGGTTTTTGAGCTTCATTTAAGCTTTTGAACATTTTTAATAGTAATTATTATCCACAATATAATTATTGTCTGTTTCGTCCAATTGACGCAATCACTTTAAAAAAATTTTCTTGAAAAAAAAATGAGGAAGATAACAACGATGATGTCACGGGATTCACACAGGTATGTGATTATCAAAAATAATAATTTATGTACTATTTTTGCGTAAAGGTGTAAAAACGTCACTATTATGACTCAAAATACACAACAACAATGCGTATATTGAAAGTGTCAAAAATTTTGGCAGTATATGACAGTAATTTCGATAGTTAATATATTTTAAATGATTAGAGCGACCTCATATTTTAATTTTTCAAGCTTAAAGAAAATTCATTTTTTCAATTGTCGCTTCTACTTTTCTTCTGCTTTTTATACCCGTGCGAACGTATGTTCGAAGGGTATACTAAATTTGCCTTACCGTTTGTTACACTAAGAAATAACGGTCTTAGATATAGACTCAAGTGTTTGTTTTTGATCAGCGTCAAATTCTGAGTTGATTTAGCTTTGTCTGTCCGTCCGTCCGTCCCAGCAATAGCTCAAAAACTGATTGAGCTAAGTGCACCAAATTGTCACAAATGATTTATTGTAGTAAGTACCAGACCCCTATTTAAATTGGACATGATCTGGCTACCGGTTCGGGTAGCTGCGATACAACTTCAAAATTTATTTGACTATATCTCAGATACTATAAAAGCTGCGGTATTGAAATTTCACACAAAAGAATATATTAGTAGGGCCAATGTGTTTGATAAAAGTCGTTGAAATTGCTTGGCTCCTTCTGGTAGCTTTGGTACAATTTCAAAAGTTATTTGGCTATATCTCAGAAACTATAAAAGCTGTTAAATTGATATTTCACACAAGCAAATATATTAGTAGGGCCAAAGTGCCTAATAAGATTTGCGTTAAAATTTCTTGGCTCTTTCTGGTAGCTGCCATACAACTTCAATAGTATTTTTGCACACACAGTATTTTGAAAAACACATACTGAAATTTTGCATAAATTAATATGATAATATGGCAACTTAAAGTCATAGTCAAATATGGTCAGTTATGGCGTTTTTATTCGCACATAAGATAACAAATTCGTATGGGTATCACACAGTTGTCAAGGTCAACTAAATTCTCGTTTAATCAAAAGTTTAAAATTTAATAAATTGAATCGGTCATTTACATTACATATTGAGGAGCTGCAATTTATTTTATTACAAGTGAAGGCACGTTTATTTATTGTAAATTTGAAGCTAGAGCCGAATTTCCAATATCTGGCGGTCTACGCAAATAAAATCGCTAACAAAAATAGTTATGTATAAATTTTTTCCAACAGGATTTTCATACAAATGATACTTATCTCGAAAAATGACCGTCATTCATAATTTTGGAATAATTAGAACGTTAAAAAATTTAGTAATTCATAAAAAATTAAAACTTTTGGATCAGGGGAGAAATTTTGTAATCAATTTTAAATATCGACATGAAAGTAGGTTTTATTTATGTAAAAATTGTCCAAATTTTTGATCAAATTTTAAGAATTTCAAAGGAATTACTGTTATGTAAAAAGGTAATAAAATGTTAATTTTAGTAAAGATAATTTTCCTCTTCTTTTAGGATGCTTTTTACTTCGTCCAATAAAGCTGCAAAATCATTCATGGGCTAATGTACTAATGAAATTAGTGTCTTAACAATGAGGAGGATTTAATTTGAATTTGGAAATAGCACATTTTTAAATTTTGTGAACAATGTGCACATATGCATAGGTGTAAGTTTCAAAAAAATCCTCAGAGAAATACATAAATAGCGAGAAATACATAAAAAAGGAATGTTCACATTATGCATATTGTTATTAATATGTACATACTATATTATTACCTGACCAAATGGCTAGTGTTATGGAATAGATTCTCGAATTCAATTAAAAATTACATTCAATTTTATAAGCTTAATATACAATACATATTATAAAAAACTAAAAAAATATAAAACTAATATTCATAATAATCGATATTAAATATCAGCAAAATAAAACAGTAAATATCAATAACCTTAAATATTTAAGGACTGATCGTGTATCTCGCTGTTTTACTCGCCAAATGAGAAGAAGGTGATTAACTATCATACATATTATTGTATAATGTAATTTTGGAGTGAGAAGAATCACTCCGTATTAGGTATATCGTTTTTTTCTAAAATGTATACAACATGGATTCACTTTGTTTTGAAGGTGATATGTTCAGTCGATAATTTGAGAAAAATTCAAAAATCCTATTGAAAAAGTAATTCATCTTATTGGAAAAATGAAATATCCATTAGAAAAACAAAATGAAAGATTCAAAGAAAAAGGTTAAGAAGAAAATTCGAGGTACACGATTGGGTTTTGGATGAAGAAAAAAGTGCCGAAGACTAGTCGCCTACTTGTTTAAGAACAAAATAACGAACGAAACTGGGCCATTGTTATTTACAATATAATGTACCACCTATATGCTCCTCCTAGAGGTGAAATAGAATAAAAAAACGAATTTCATTATATTAAATAAAGTGTGTGCTTTTATATACACTAGTAATTTTTATGAAAAGAAAGAAGAAGAAATTTAACAAAAATTTGGTTTCAAAAGAGATTTGTAAATGTAATATGTAGTATGATTTTATAGTCTAGAATTTAATGTAGATGCAACTTACAGAGGTACAAATATTAATATATATTTTAAATTTTTATTAAATGATGCAAAATAAATGAAAAACATTTTTAAGGACATTATTTTTATTGAAATATACAGTAAATAGTTTTTAATTAACATTATCTAATTTTTTTTTATTGATTTAATTTTTTAATTTATTTTTTTTCTTTTTTTCAATTTGATTTCTTACAGCAATAATTCCATAATAGTAATAATGATAAAACTATTTTTTATATTTAAATTTTATGTTGTGTATGATTTGTATGTACATATACGTATATAATTAATATATTACATATACATGTATATAAATAACAGAACATTAACTTATAGATTACATTTATTCGTACATATATAACTATTAATATTTTTTATTAATTTTTTTTAATGTTATTTAAATTATTTTGGTTTTGGTATTTTTATTTTGTCATCTTTTAACTTTTTTTTTGTTTTTTTTTTGTATTATTATTATTAATCATATGGTGTTCATTTAATTTTTGTTTTTAAATAATATTTTCTTTTTAATTATTTGTAATATACTTATTATATATTTTTTGATTTGATTTTTATTATATATTATTCTTGTTACGTTTTCAGTTTTTTGATTGAAAAAATTAAAAGAAAAACGTTTATTTTGATTTTATTTTTCTCTTGTTTGATTATAAATTCGTACTGTTCGATGTGTTTGTGTGTTGTATGCAATTTTATTAATAAATTAAATATTAATTTATAATAAATTATAACTTTTAGCAAATTGGAGTAAATTATAGTGTAATTGAGAATATTATTTAGATCTCGGAATCAATTGTTTTTTTGTGTTATTTTTTCTTCTAATATTAGCGTAAGGGTTATTCATAATATATCAATATCACATTAATTAATACATAAAAATTAATATAGCATATTATGTGTCTAAATAAATTTTTTTTTAAAATTTGTAATAATTCATTTTTTTGAAATTATAATATGAAATTGGTTATATAGAAGAAATTAAGATCAATTATTAAGGGCATATATCAAATTGTATTGTATTGACTTATTCGCAGCAATACTGTTTTAATCACTAGACGCTATTAATTATGCAATTATCAACAACAAATTCAAAATTATTTATTTATTTAAATAAATTTATTATGCAACCTACGGCACTATGTATTATGATTTGAAATTTATGTGAAAGAAACAAACCAAATTGAAAACTATTTTCCACGCATGTATGTATATAATATTTGGAAATTTAGACTGGATGCAGCTCGCTATCGCCAATTATTTTCGCAGGAATTCTTTGATAGCTTAAATCAACACTATAATTGGTAGGTATTCAATTTCAATATTATTATTGTTAATGTGTGCATATTTCATAAAGTAATACAAAATTACATTTTAGTAATTTGAAAAATTATAACTGAAACTATGGAATCAAAATAACTGAAGAATAAGAAGAATGCACTTTTAATAACTATGGATTTAATATACTTTTGTTTTAATGTCCGCAATTTTTAATTTTTGATTTCAATAAAATTTAAATTGTTTTGTATTGTTCGTATGTATGATTTTTAAATTTACTTTGTTTTTTAATATTTTTGGTTTGGCAAATAATTTTTTTTTAATTTTATAACTTTAACTTGTTTCTCTTGTTTTTATTTTGTTAATGTTCTTGTTGTTATTAAATTCAGTCTTTATATAATAAATATTATAAATTTAAATAAAGTAAGAATATTATTTTTATAAAAAAAATTAAATGTAATAGGTATGTTTTTTAAAGAAAAATTAAATGTAGGAAGATATCTTTTACCTACCTAATCGTTGCACTTAATATAAAATATAAATTTCGAGTAAAAGTTTATAAGTAGTAAAATAATTTAATAAAAATAAAAACAATATTGTGATTTTAAAATATTCAGATTTACAATAAATTATAATATGTTTTTTAAATTTAATCAAAAAATCTTTTAAAGAATATTTAAAATGTTTTTAATGATTGTTTCATAAATTTTTAAATTTAATTCGAATATAGTTGCAAAATTAAAAGCTTGCTTATATAAATTTTTTCTCGAGAGATTTTTTTATATTAACAAATTTCAGTATTTTCAGTAATGTTGTTATTATAAGTAATAATTATTTTATGTTAATAACCCAGTGTTTTGATTATTTTAATGTTAATATTATTACATAATTTGATTTTTTGAAATTTAATTGAATATGCTGTTCTATAATTTCTACTAAAGAAATTCAGCCTATATTTCATAAATTGATTGCGTAAATTAAATTTAACTATATTTTACGTATAATTAGTTTTAATTTGTGAAAACATTTTTTTTTTTAAATATAACAAGAAACCTTTTAACCTTTTTTTATTGGTTAATATAACATAAGTATTCTTATTTGAAAGTTAATTTTCTATTTTGAAATTAATGTTGAGAAGAACATAAATTTGATTAATAATTATATTAAAATATAGATTTTATAAATTTAAAATTAAAACAATATGCGTTTTAAAAAATTTCGAACTTTGTTTATATTTGGTTTAACAACTATATTTAAGTTAATTGAAACAATCACATTTTGTTTGACAATTGTTTAATGTGTTATTTTAAAGATTGAAGATTGTTAACATTAAAAATAAATGAGTTTTTACTCTTGAATTTTCAGTCATTGAAAAACTCTGAACAAATTGGGTATTCATTATTTTTTTTTAAGGTGTATGAATTGTTTTAAAGCATTTGGGATTATTAAAAATTTTATAAAAATAACAGCAAATTTAAATTAAAAACGTGTTTGAAATAAATATTGTTTTTTTTTTTTTTTGGTTTTTTTTGTTTTATCATTTATAATATTATATATACATAAATTTTAATATTAATTTTTATTTTTCTGGGAAATATTAATTAATTTACATAATATTTTTTTATAATAATTACAAAGTTAAATCACAGATTTATTAGTAAAAATTAAAATTTTTCATTTGGTTACAATTTATTTTATATAATTTGTTTTAATTTATTTTTGCATTAATATGCAAATATTAATGTAATTAAAATATTTTTTTTTTTTGAATTAATAAATTGTAAAGGGCCACTACGATAATATTGAATATAAAATGTTATTTTACAAATTATGTGAAATTGGATACAATATTTAATCTTAAAGTATCAAATAAATTAGAAATGGGAAATTGTTTTTTGTAATTAAATTTAATTGAGACTTTGCTAATAAATAATTAAAAAAAAAAGTTAAATAACGTCTAAAAATTTTTATCGCCCAACTAAAATTGTTAATTTAGAATCGAAAATAAAAAATTAAATTACAATCTCGTAAATAAGAAGTAAATTCAGGAATCTTAATTTAACAACAACGGCATTTGAAACAATTAAACAGATCTGTGGCTATGACCTTGTGTGATTTTATAATAAACACATCATTATATTTATAATAATACAGATTGAAAACACATCATTATGTTTTTCAAAATTTCGCAATTAGTTTGGACCGGAAAAAATTGATGAATCTTTGGATTTTATCATTTTCTATAAATAAAACTTAGAAAATTATTAAATGTACTATGGAAGATAACAGTTTTACGTGCAAGCGAAAGCAATATTAAATTTATGTTGTAGTTCTATTTTATTCTTAATTAAGTAAGGGTTTAAGAAAACATTGAATTTCTATATTAAATGCATTGCCTTAACCTTGTAATTATATCCCACATTAGATTCAGAAAAAAATTCAGTAGACACCAAAATGAAACTTAATTATCATAATAGTATTAAGTAATTTTTATAAAATGGCATTTTCTTGTATATTTCGCAAAAAAACAAAAGAGAAAATTAAAAATATAATTTTGCAAAATTATAAGTACCAAGCGATTTTATTGGTTTCCTGTAACATTTCTAAAATATAATAAGTATATTGTATGAATTTTAAAATATGTATAAGAAAAATTGAACTAAGCTATAGAAAATGTAATTGATACAAAACAAAATTTGCATTTCATAATGTGTACATACTATAAATTGATAGAAAATAAAGGAATTTTAGGGAGAAATAGGCTTAACTTAAATGCTAACTATAATTTAATATTTATATATATATATTTTAATTAGTATAGAATTAAAAAAAAAATTAAATTTAATGCAAATTATTCAATACTTTAAGATTATATTTTACTTTTATATATTATTATTCGTATTATATTATTAATATAATACAAATTATATTATTCATTTTATTTATAAGTAAATTTATAAAAGATAATTATAATTATAATTAATACAATATTTTTTTTTAATATTAATGGATATACGTGTAAATATATAACGGTAGTTCGTTATTATATTTTCCTTATACCACACAAAACCAAATAGAAGTATGTATAAGTATTCAATGTAGGTGTTTTTATTAATAGAAAATTGTATATTAATATAGAAAATTGTATTAATAGAAAAATAGTGTATATTAATAAAAAAAACTAAAATTTATATGTAGGTATTTCAAAATTTTTTAAAGTCTCCATTGGCTCGAGTTTTTAGAATTCGAAAATAACATGTAAAATAAAAATAAAATTATTCCAATTATAAAATTAAAAAATTAATTTGAAATTTATTATAAGACAAAAGTATAAAATAAATATTTTTTGTATTAATTTTATAATTTTCCTGTTTATTAAATTGTTTTCTTGTGGGCTTTCATTTTAATTAATATTTTGTATATAATTAATTCAGAGATTTTTTGTTGCAATTGTTACTTTCTTATTTCAAATCTTTTTCTTTTCATTTTTAATTGAATGTATATATATGTATATGTATATTTATATATATATATATATATATATATCTATATATACTATATGTATTAATCATGTATGCATTTGTATATTTGGAACTGATAGATCTTAAAATTTAATTGTTTTAAATTTAATATTGTTTTTTTTTTGTTAAATTTATTTTGGATTTATTTTTTAAATTTCTATGACTATTGTTTTTATTTATGAATGTATATTTTAAGTTTTCATATTGTTTATAATATGTTTTTTTTTTTTTTAAATAAAAATAGGACTTGATTTTTTATAATCATTTATTTTTTTGGCTATTGTAGTATTTTTCATTTCATTTATTATCAATATTAAATTTAATTATGCTGTATAATACTGTTTTTCTTTTGTTTCCTTATAGTATATATATATATATGTAAATAATACTTTTAATTTTATTTAAATTCATAACGATTAAGTTAGCAAAAAGAATAAAATAATTTTGTTTTTTTTTATTTTGTTTGTTTAAAGAAAAATTACACGAATTGATCGAATCAGTATTTTACACATATCTTCTATATATAAGTATAATTATATTCCTATATATAATTAGTAGAACAAAATATCTGTATTGTTTATAAATAAAACAAAAAAAATTTAACCCTGTACCTAAATGTAATTAAAAAATAAAACAAAAAATTTTATTTATTGCAATATTATTCAAATGTATCAATTTAAATTGACTGTTATATTGTACATAAAAATATATATAATATAAACAAAATTAAAAAAGTATATTATATTACATACATATAATATGTATGTATATACACATATGTGTAAATATATTTAAAAACTAATTTCCTTATTCTATAATTTTTTAATTTTCAATTTAATTATATATGGAAATGTGGGCCTTTACATTATTATTTTATTTACATATAACATTTTTATTAGCAAATTATCGTTTTTCACCTTTTTATTATTGTTATACAAGTTAATTATAATGTATAACACTATTATGATATTTCATTGAATTTCTCAAATACTATATATTTTCGTTATTACATATTTAATTTTAACAATCGAACATAAATTATATAAAAAAAAAAAACAAAGAAATAAAATACTTTTAATATAAAAAAAAACTATAAAATTATAATTAATTTTTTTTATAGTTTTACAGGAATAATTTTAAATTATGTAAATTTATAATAAATTAAATACATTTATATAATTTTTTGGCTGTAAGTAAAATTTTTGGCTTTAAAATATTTTTGGCTTTGTATTGTATAGTATTATACATGTAATTTTGAGTTCTATAATTTTAAATCTAATTCAAATTTATTATTTATTTAATTACTATATAAAATTATATTAATAATTTATAATGTACTAATATAATAAATTAATAATTCAAAAATTTTTATGAATGTTGAGTTTTTTTGTTTTTTTTTTTAATATTTTTGTTTTTTATCTAATTTTTAAATTTAATTTTTTTTTAACATTATTAATATTTTGTTAATTAAATTCTATTTTGATTTTAAATTTATATGTTTGTTTTGCTGTATATATATATATATATATATATATATATATATATATATATATATCTGTATATACATATATGTATGTAAGTACAAATATGATTTATTTGGAATTTATATTAATTTGTTTGACTTTATATTGATTTATCAAATTTATTATGTTTGTGATGTTGTTTTTATTTATTTTTATATAATTATTATAATTTATTTGGTATATATGATATTAATAGTAAAAAAAATGTTTTGAACGTTATTTGAACTCTTTCTATAGAGTTTTTATTATTTGCTTTTTCTAAAAGTTATGATTTTGTGTGTGTGTGTGTGTCGTTTAGGTTTTTTATACTAAAATCTTTTATTTTTTTGTTTTTACCTAATTACGATTAATTGGTACAATTTTATTTGTTAATTTCCGTTTTCTTTTTCTTTTTTTTTGAAATAATTTTATACAACAACCGTAATTTTTTAATTTTAAATTGATGTCTAATAAACTCCGTTATTTATTTTATATTGTATATTTAAAAAATGTATATGTTATATTTTATAAAATAATATAAAATTTTTTATTTTTATAAAATATTGCATATAAAAACTATGTAATATAGTATATAAGACTTTTTTGTTATTATAGATGGGTACCTATTTAAAATATATAGTCAAGATGAAATTAGTCGAATTTATTTTTTTATTCTGTTTTATTTATTTTAATTTCTTTTTGTAGGGGAGTTTATTTAAACGTTGTCTGATCATCAATAAATTTTATATTATATTTGTTTCTTTTTTTGTTTAATTTGTTTTTTTTTTGATAACACATTTAGAAGTATTGCAGAGAACAATGAAAGTATAGAAATTCTTTAAATTATGAAAGGTTCATTTTGTGTACGTACAACGTGTAAAAAAACAATTTATAATCAGACTTTAGAAAAGTATGTTTTAAAAGTGTTATAGTTCTTTTCCTTTAATGAAAAATAATATTGTCCATAATATATTGATGGAAATATGAAAAATTAAATTTTAAATACGATTTCAGCAAAGTGTAGCCATAAATTTTATGAAATTATTAAATACGTTGACAAATCTACTTTAAAGAACTAATATTGTATATATATAAGTACACAATATAAGAATTAAATATGTATATGGCTTTTCAAATGTCACAGAGAAATTTGTTTTAAAAAAGTTGTACAAATTAAATTATTATAATACTCAAAATTAATAATAATGGAAAATAGTTCAAATAATTTCTAAAATTGTTTAATATAATTTTAATTTATTAATATAATTATAATTATTTTTATTAAAACATAATCATTTAACAATGAGAGGAAATATTAAATTTTCCCTGTGTATCTATACTCTCTTGAATTATTATTAATTGAATTATATTATTGTTGATGTGAAATTTTCAATTGTGTTATACACAATAATATACTTACTCGTTTTTGTCACAATAACCTTTACAATACTTACAAGAATTCTTATATTATAATTTATAATGATATAAATTTGAATTTCGTTCATAATTTTAATTTTGAAAATATTCAATATTGAAGGAAATTTATTATTTCCCTATATAGGAAATTTTTTATATCCCTACAACTGTAACAAAAATAAAAATTAATGTTTTATAGGGGAGCATAGCTATATGTCAAGTTATTGAATTTATAATTTTAAACGTTTGAGTTAATTAATTTTTAAAATTTTGTTATCGCCAGTTATCGCCAGAGTATGATAAAAAAAAAAAGTTGGTTAACCAGAAAATTTGTTTAAAATTTTCAGGAAATTCTTAATTTCCTCGAAATAGAGTATTTGTTAAATATTAATGATGTCGTCGTACAACGTTAATGTATAGTGTAGCTGTTTGGTTTATTTTTCGATAAAATTCTAAATTATAATAGATTTGTCTGGGGAAATTAAGGAAAAAATTAAAATAAAATTAAAATAAAATAAAATTTTTTTTTTGTGTTTTTGCTTTCAAGTTTTTATTTGTTTTGAATTTTGTGATGAACGATTTATTTCATTTTTTTTTTTTGTTGTGTTATTATAAATATAAAAACGATTTTTATTAATTTATTACTTATTTTTTTAAAATTTATTGTTTATTTTTATTAATTATAAATTTATAATTTATAATCACCTATATAATTTTTGCTTTTTTTTTGAATTAATATTAATTTTTTTTTTGTTTTATTTTCTAGAAAATTTTGAATTTTGGCACCTTGTTTCCGAAACGTGAAAAATTTATAAAAATTTTTTTTTTGTATTTTATTGTGATTTTACGATATACATATATATGTATATATATATATATTCATATTTATATATAGATTTTATATTACTATTAATTAAAAACTTTTTTACATTTTTTTTTGTTTGAATATGTATATATAAGTGTATTATTATTTAATTTTTGTAAAATTAAATGAATTAACATTTTTTTGGCTTTGAAGTTTTAATTTTTTATTCTTTTTTTAATTTTTTTTTATAAAATATGATTTTTTAATATGTGTGTATTTTATTTGTTCAATTATTTTTTTTTTGTTTGTTTTTTTTTTGTATATATTATTCTCATGTAATCCTTAGTAATCGTTATATAATATAATATTATTATATTAATTTTTTCTTCCATTAGATTTATGTAATTATTTGATAATGATAAAAATAGATTTATTAATATTCTTAATAGTGAATTATTTAACATTATAGTTAACAATTTTTTGTATATATATATATATATATATGTAATGTGTATTTATTTATACGTATGTATATATAAATATTATTATATATAAAATCCACGTTATAATATAAATATGTACATAAATAAATTATAAATAATATGAGAATAATGAAAAGAATTTGATTTAATAAAAAAATTAAATTACATTGTAAAAGTATTGTATGTAGTGTCATTATAAATACAGTAGACTTTCATTTTTATTTACATATTATATGTATATAAGAATATATGAAAATGTATATAAACAAGTTCATGTTATTTGAACAAATGAAATTTTACAAAATTTTTCTTTTTTTTTAAACAAAAAACCGGAAAAAACTATCACTAGATATAATTTGTAATTAATTGACAATAATAAATAGTATAACACATATACAATTTTTAATTTTTTATAGCGACTAGAAAAAAATTATCTAAAATTACATATAAATTTTGTATAGAATTATAAACCGGACGAAATTTTAAATAGAAAATGTTTGCATAATTATTAGAGGTAGGAAAATAAAAAATAGATTTTAATTATTGACTATTACTAGTTTTTATAAACTGAAGAATTTTAAGGTTTTTACGAAACTGTTTCGATTAAAATTTCTTGAAAAGAAGATTTTATTTCTTGTAAGATAAAAATATAAAATATAACCATGCAAAATAAATTCCCATGTGATATTCTCAAAATATTAAAATTATTTTTTTTTTAATTTTTGCCATATTTGTTAAAAGACACAATTAATTTTTTAAATGTAAATTGAATTGCATTATAAGTTTGTATTGCATTTAACGAAATTTATTTATATTTATTCATTTAGCTGAGAATCTACTGTTTTTAAAATAAATTTTTCTAATAAGTACACAAAATTTATTACAAAAATAATTGTTTTATAAAAAAAATATATTGAAATTTTTATGATTTTACAGATAAATGATGATAATGATTAATTTATGATAATTTTTAATAAAAAAATAATTTAATAATTAATATTAACAGTGATAATTAAAAAAAAATTAAATAAAATAAAATCTTTTTACGTATACATAACAAAAATTTACCAAAAAAACAAAATATTTTAAAATATTAAAAATAAAATAAAATTAAAAAATTTTATTTAAAAATTGATTTAAATTTATTATTTTTATTTTTAATATTATTATTTCTCTTTAAACTTCATACAGCTATTGAATAATCAGATGGATGTGATGACTGTTGATGCTGTTGCTGTAATTGTTGTAATTGTTGTAATTGATGTTGTTGATGTTGATCATTATTACTAGTCGGTCCGACAATACCGATAACACCACCGGTGGTACCACCTATAGCATTACTATTACTATTATTACTAATTGTGTTGTTGTTTATATTATTATTACCATTATTATTATTATTGTTGTTGTTACTGTTGTTATTATTACCAGCTGTTGGCCTTGACCATAATGTCGATCTCATACCTAATTTTAATTTTTTAATTGTATCAATGTCACATTCAGCTTCTGATAATTCCTGTCGATCCGGTGTACTTCCTTCAATTGGTATTTGATGATGAAAATTATTTATACTATTGCTATTTCCTCCGCCGCCACCACCACCACCTTGCCCTGTGGGTGTATTCTCTTGTAGTTGTAATGGTAATAGTGTTCGCAATGTTCCCCTGTTCAGGATTAATTATAATTTTCTTATGTCATTGAATATTGAAAGAATTTTTTTTTTTTAGATTTTTTAGTGAGTTTTTTTTTCAGATTTTTTTTTTTTTTTGTGAATTTTTTAAGATTTTTTTTTTATATATATATAACAAATTATAAAAAAACGTTAAAATGTTATAAGTATTACTTTTTTTAATTGATTTTTTTTTTGTTTTCTTAAATTTAATAATATAACAATGCAAATTCAATTCGAATAACACAGAATAATTAAAACAAAGTAGTAAATTTTGAATAAAAAATTAAATATTTTAAATTATAGGCCCATTTTTTTGTTTATTTTTTTTTTCTTCTGCTTGGCATCTTTTTCATGGTTAGGCCATTTGGTATCATTTAAAATTTTGATTTAATTTGAAAAATAGACGAAATACTGACACATACAATAACAACTTATTCAAATAATTCGTATAACAGTAAAAATAATAATAATAATAAGAAAAAAAGCGTGCAAAAGAGACAAATCAAATTTTTTTTATTGTTTTCATTTAGTTTTCAATAATTTCCACTTTTTAATATTTTTAAAAATTTTATTCTATAATAATTTTCTAAATTTAATTTACAAAAAAAAAAAAGAGAAAAGAATAACATGTTTTTTATATTGAGATTTTAGGCCAATCTTTATGGCAATTTTTTGTTATTTTTTCAATACTATTTTAGTTTTTGTTTAGAAATTTATTAATTATTTTTATTAAAACATTTATTTAATTTTAAAGAATTAATATAAGAATATAACTAAGAGCAAAATATTTTATATAGATGACATTTGTAAATATGTAACGTATTTTAATGTATGTACTTTTTGTGTGTGTATATGCGTTATATGCTATAAATATATATGAATGAGATTTTGATTCTACTAATTAACTAAATCCATATATAATAATTAATAATTAAATGTAGTTGATTAATGAAATATTTTTTTTTATTTTTATTTTTGATTGTATTTAAAGATTTGTTTTTTTTTTTTATCCTTTTTGATAATTTCGAGTGTAATATAATGATAATATACATGTATGATGTATATGTACATTTAAAACGAACAGAAAAAAAAAAACGAAAAAAAAACAACAAAAAAAAAACTAACAAATTTATTTACGTAAAGTCGTCGCTGAGAAAAATTTCGCAGATGTTGGTGTTGTTGGTGATTCAATAATTGATGTATTTGATGGTATGGTTTTGTGTGGAATAGGACGAAATTGGGAAGGCATGCGGGATTGTATTATTGACGATGCTATTGAATTAACTGGTTGTTGTTGTTGTGGTTGTTGTTTATTATTAATAATTGATTGATTTTGTGATTTAACATTGCATACATTTGCTTGAGTACTACTATCACAATTACTATTATTATCTAATAAATTATTTGAATCAATTAAATTTGAATTTGAATTAGAATTTTTTAATAAAATTGATTGAGTTGATGAAATTGTTGTTGGTGTTATTATTGTTGATATTGTTTTATTTGAAGATGGTGATTTTTTATTTAAATTTGAATTATTAGAATTTGAATTTTTTAAACTATTTATAATATTTGATGTTGTTGATGTTGTTGTTGTTTTTGTAGTAGTAGTACTACCACATTGTATTGCATTTGAATTAGTAACTAATTTATTTAAATTTAATTTTTTACGATTATTACTACTACGTGGGGATGTGACTAATAACGTTGTGATATTATTTGCATTTAAATTTGAGGATTTTGAGTGTCTTGGTGTTGTGTTTGTCGAATAAAGATGTTGTTGATGATACCTTGATCTACCACGTCGTGGTAATGATTTTTGTTCTGACATTGGTGATAAATCTGATGATGTACTTGATTGGGCACCATGATAAATAATACCTATTAAAAATGAAAAAAAAGAATAAAAAAAAATAAAGAAATAATTAAATTATAACGAAAATAATCAGAATTATATTATGTAATAGGTTATTATAATAAAATAGGGAGAATGTATATGTATATAAATAACATTAAATAAAAATGAAAAACTTATTTTTATAGAATAGGGGCGCATAGGAACATTTTAATCCTTTTTTTTTGCAGAATTCTGCTATAAAATTGTGGGAAAATAATATTATTTAAGAACAATTTCTTATTCTTTTATAGGTAATGATAATACATGTTATGTAATCGGAATTGCTAGCTTTTCTTTAATGAATTAAATGAATTGTGTAGTATAGGTAGTTGAATAATTAAGTGTTTTTATAGCACAAGGATATTACAAAATACAGTAACTGTTATATCGTTCTACTATTTGGGGATTATTAATATTTTACTAAAAACCATTGATAAACCATTACGGTATATTTTTCGCTACAATAAACGTTCCAAAATTAAGTGCGAATCAAACAATAAGGAAATTATACTTTTTTAAAAATTTAAAATTTTGTATATAATTTATGGAATTTTTAATAAGCTATATTTTACAAAGGGGTATATAGGGTTATTTTAAACAATTTATTATATAAAACAGATTTAACACTGCGACAAGTATACATTTATGATATCGTATAGTATATTAATATTAAAAAGCAAAATAACAATAATAATAACGTAATTGCCAGGTCTGGACATTAATAGAAAGAAAAGAGGAACGAGAACGCACAAGTTAGACAAAAGTATTATATTAGTGACAGTTTTGGTTATTTGTCATTGCTTGAAAACAACGAATGACAATAATTCTTATTTTATTAAATGTCCAGGTCTCGTAATTGAAGTAATACCATGGGAATAACAAATAATAACAGTTAATTGTGTAATATTCTTAAAATATATATATATATACGTATACAGTATAACAGTTTATAGCTTCTTTTTATATAAATGTAAGTTTTAAAGCTGTAAAATGTACATTAATTTTTAATTATATTTTGCGAGTTTCATGGATTTAATTTGCTAAATTATAATTGTATAAATTTAAAAAGCAAGTAAATTATTTGTATAAAATATGTTTTAAATAGTTAGTTTATAGTTTTCGATTTTTAATTTGTCTCAAATTTGTTTTTTAAAAAGTTCAAAAATTGTGAAAAGGTATATGAAGAATTTTCACATTTTGTTATAAATATTAATTATAGTGCATTCCGGTTGGTTTGTTTAACTATAAAATTCTAAATTGTGTCGTTACTCTTATACCAAGCTTAAGAATATTGTTCATTAGAATTATATTATAGGATATTATTAATTTGTCCTTTTGTATAGGACATTATTAATTAAAAATAATGCAAAGAAATTACGTATTGAAATTCTGTTATATTACGTATTTTGTTACTCTGTATAAACAGAAATGAATTTTAGTGTAAAAGATTTGTCATTTATATTTTCTATATGCAAAAACATACATATACGCCTATCTACCGGAACAAATGTGCAACACTACAGTTTTAAAATGACTTTTTTGTTTTATAAAAGTGGCTTGATTGTTGAGATTTTTATACGCTTTTTTGAAATATATAGCAGTCTCATAATATATACTGCTAAAAGGAATACAATTATTTTTTGCATTTTATTCAACTTAATTTGCAACATTTTTGCGTATATGAAAAATTATTGTGATTTTAATTTTTAAGAATTAAAATAGGATACAGCACAAATATATATACATATATATATATATTTATGTGGTAATATAAGATAAGTACGTATTCTTCCTTAATAAAATACTTAGACTTAGAATTGTTTTCTTTTTCAAGAAAAAATTGAAGAATTTATAAAATTGTATAAATGTATGTTAATGTATATAATATTATATATGTATATGTAGATTCTTTAAAATAAAATGCAATATATGAAATAGCTATATATATACTTACTATGTTTTAATTTTGCTGCTTCTAATTGATTTGATGATTCAGTTCGACTCGATGTTAATGGATCTTGATCTGATTCTGATTCTTCACTTTCAGGTTCAGTTTTTCTTGAATGTCTACGTCGATTTTTTTGTGTCTATAGGTTTGTTTGTTTGAAATTTCATATAGTATAATATACAAAGAATAAAATTCATATTGTTAAATTTTCGTATACAATTAATAATGTTGAAAAATAAACATTTTTTTTTTTGCATATATGTGTTTAATTCTACTTTTTTTCTGCATTTACGGTATAATTAAATAAATGATTGAGATCAAAAAAATTTTTTTTTTTCATTTATGTTACAATTTTATAGTTACAACAATAATAATTTGTTGTGTATTCTAAAATGCTAAAAAGGATTTTATGCATTTTTTGTATTTAATATTTTTGTTCTTTTATTATTTTTGCTTTTGTTTATTAAATCAATCATTTATTTTCCTTTTGTGTTTTTTTTATAACCAAGCAATATTTAATTAAATCTTAAATAACTATACAATATATATCATATAATAGGCTTTAAAAGTATTTTTTTAAGCGGAAATATTAAAACAAAAAAAAAAAAACTAAAATTAATTGAATTTTGAAAATTAAATTCTTTAATAACTATAATAAAATAAACAAAATATAAAAAAAAATTATTATATTTGCATATGAAAATTTTGTGTAATTTTGATCCTTGTATAATCCTTACGTATTTACAACATACGAGTATATGTGAAAAATCATGTTAGCGTTATTCATACGTGTATGTTTGTACAATATCTAGCGTATGAAGCGGGTATGAATGAGTATATCAACTGTTTATATAATTATGCCTATGTATTAAAATATTTTACTATATATTTTATAAAAATATAAAATATTCATATAATTTGAATGTATATTTAAGTATAATTTATTATAATCTACCTGTGTATTTTTGTTAATAAAAATGAAAGAAGCATCAACAATGAATATATTTAAGAAAATAAATATAAGCAAAAACAATGTTATATATATATACTTATATATTTCATTTTATGCAATTATATATATGAAATATATAAGTTTTTTATTTTTTACTTTTATGCTAGAAGAAAACGAGATAAAAAAAAAATTAACAAAATTGTGTACATAAATATACAAGGAAAGAAAAACAAGAAAACAGCCAATTAGAAAATAAAAGAAAATAAAAAAATCATAACGCACGATATTATAATATGGAGATGAGGAGGTTTTCAGTTGTCTAAGTACCGCAGCTGGTGGTGGCGATGAACATCCTTCAGTTAGTGCTCTCTCATGATACATAAACGAGTGTAATAATGTATTTGCTGGTCCTGTATGATGCGGTTGTGCTAATGTACTAGCTTCTGATAATTGAAATGTTGCATATGGTGAAATATCTTCTGAAGTTTCTGTTTATAATAGTAATAATAAAAACAACAAAAAAAAATATCATAAAAATGAAAATAGAAGATGAAAATAATAAAATTAATAACAAGTATACATACATATAGTATACGTATATATAAAGATGATAATAATATTTTCATATACGTGTATACATACATATATAAATATATATAAATATATATAAAATTTTATTAAAAAATGAAATAAACAACACAACGACAATATTATATGCAAAAACATAAGAACAAAATGAAAAAATAAAAACAAAAATAAAAATTATTAACAATTAATGAATAAAAAAAAAGAAGCAAAATGAGAAAAAATAAAATAAAACAATAAACAGTAAAACAGAAGAAAAACTGCAAAAACAACAAAAAAGAAAAATATGAGAAAAAAAATGTATGATGAATTTGGTTCATTATCCTTTTTTTATTTTTTCTTTTTAGATTATAAGATGGCATAGAGAAGAGAAGACAAAAAACACGGAAAAAATGAAAAACAAAAATAAAATGTATATAGAAAAAGAATAATGATAAGACTGGCTGCCATGTTATATGCTCCTTTTGTAATCCTTTTTTTTTCTGTTTCTCTTCTAAATCAGAATCCCTCAAGCGATTTTTAATATTTTGTTTGTTTTCTCGTTTTATTTTAGAAAATTTTCTCTTTTCATGTTAAAATTTCACAAAAAAAAAAAAAAAATGTTTATAAGAGTATAATTTTAAGGATTTTAACTGGAATTATAATACTATGCTATAATGTTAATTAATTGTAAATAAATTGAGAGGAAAATTTATAATTAAATATAAAAGAAATTTTTGACGGGTTTCTTTTACTCAAAAATGTAAATTGGTAATTTATTTTTTAAATTTCAAATTTAAATAATTTATACATATATGCGAAGAGTTTAATTAGTCATTGTAATAAAATTCATAAAAATTTGAAAATAAAATTAATTGTATATTAAAATGATAATATATGTATATAGAGAATATAGAGAATATAAAATATAAATGATTTAATATAGTAATTCATTATATTCTTGTGGTTTGAAAACGAAAAAAATTGTAAATCGAAAAATTGTATTTCGATAAAATTAAGTTTAAAGTTTAGATTTAAATAAATTTTTAAATTTTTGTTTGGCATTAAAAAAAACAAATTTTTAAGAATAATTTTCCTTAGAACGAATTGAGGTCCATTTCTTTACCTAGAAGCAGTTATAATACTTATAAGAGCAGATATTACTGAACTATCTGAACTTATAATGTACTTATACAGGGCACTTCGAAACTAATAATAAAAGGTTTCGGGGAATATTTAGGAAAAAAGTTGTTGATGTTGGTGGAGAGGGCTGAACTGCAATATCTATTAGTAGTTTTAGAATGTTAAAGAAAATCCGATTGCAAAATTCAGTTTGACAAAAATGTCTATATAACTGTTTCGAAAATGAATAAAGGAAAAATCAGTATATCAATATTAGTTAGATTTGATATAAATTTAGTTTAAGAATGATACAAATAATTTAACGATGAATACCTTTAAAGAAGAAAATAATGAATTTCGTATATAAAGTGCTTGCCCTGAATTCTAAATTAACAAAAAAATTTTTAATTTTTAGCGACGATATTTTTAACAGGCAAGATAATCGCATATTAACTTTTCCGTCTAGCAAAATGTTCTTAATAAATTAGGATAAATTTTCTTTTAATATAGTTCCAATTGAATTTCAGAACTACTTGATCTTATAATAATTAATAAAATCGGGTTTTTGGCATTATTTTTTTAATTGCATTTTATTAGATATTTATTATTAATTTCAAGTGAATTTTAAAAATTAAAATATTGCCAATATGGAAATCGTATAATGTAAATTATAAAAAAATGCAAACTAAATAATAATAAAATAAATAAAAAATGAAAAGTAAATAATTAGAAATAAGAAATAATTAATTTTCAATATTAATAATTGATAATAAAACAAAATTTTATTTCAATTTAAATTATCATAAACAATGTATATAAACAGAATAATTTAACTTATGAATGTAAAGTATAAGTAATTTAATTTAATTTAAAAAATTATTTCTAAAAATTCAAAATATTTATAATGAGAATAATTTTGTTTTTTTATAAATATTATTTTTACGAGTAATTTCGTTTTATTTATTATATATTATATATTATAAGAGTTTTAATGATTCCTAAATTAACCCGATAAACCTAGATTATACTACTTTTTAAAAAGCGGCTTTCTATTAATATTATTGTTTTAAAATTAACGGTACTAAACCATATTTGCCGTTGTTTTATTGATTTTATAAAATTTACAATGGAATTTTAAAGAAATAAATAAATGAAAATTGAAATTATTTTATACTGAGAAAAATTTTGTCTAATTTAGCCTAGTGTTGGGTGGCAGCGGTAGTACTGCCGTCTCCCCTTTCTAACTAACGAGAACAGAAGCAAACTATATCTGAAATCACGGAAAATCATAATTTAATGTTATTTCAAGCAAATGTATTTCTTATCTCTTTATTTTCAGTTGAAATATAATTTAAATAGTTTTAGAAATGTACTGTTTTCAAATTAATTCTAGTTTGAGCAGTTTATGAAAACAAATTATCTATTTGGAATAAAAGAAATTTCTGAATAGATAACAATAATTTTGTACATATTTTGTTTAATAATTTTACTATAAGAAGAATATTATTTTCAAGGAATTGAGAAATATTTATAACATATAAAAAATAAATTCTTTCTCATTTGGAAATCATTTTAATTAAATACCAATAAACTTGTGTCCATCGAAATATTTTTTATTCAGCTACATTTTTTTTTTTGAAAAACTAAAACGGCTTTTTCCCAAAGAGCTATTATTATATCTTTATTACAACACTTATACATACGAGTATATTAAAATTTTATCCCTTTTAGTTTTATTTTATTCATATAATTGAAATAATTATAGCGCGTTTTACTATAAAAAGTATTAAAATATGTTTATTTTATATAAAGATAAAAATTGTTTTAATTTTATATAAAAATATTGTGAGTTGTTAAACATTTTGTTTACAAAGCTTTAATATGCAAAGCTTTAATATCTTCGAAATGCTTTATAGCCACTTTAAGATATGCGTTTTTTTCAGTGTAATTTTGAGTGAATAAATTTTGTTTAAAAGAAAAAAAACTTTTATTAATATATTTGCAGTCATCTGTTATCTGTTAATTCAAATAATATTAGGTTGTAATAATTAAAAAAAAAAGTGATTTTATACAATGGGTAAATTAAGGGATTAAAAGTTCAGAACAGAATGGATGTAATTAAAAATTTGCTATAGAACCACAGAATCATAAGATATCAGCAATATAAATATAAAAAGAAAAATTTCTTTAAAATGTTTTGAGATAAAATAACAAAAAAAGGTAAATAATTGTTTCTCTTAGTTGTTTTTCTTATTTTTCATGAGTAGAAAAATTGCGTTGGAGCACAAATCGTAATGACAGTGCATATAGTTCTATATAAACAGACTAATGATATTCAAAATTTTTGATTTTTTCTAAAAAAAAAAATTGGAAAGGATTAAATTCATGATTTGTTTTTTTATTTTAAAATTTTTGAATAAAATCAGATACAAATTTTTATGACATTTTTATTCCTCTACATTTACTTCTATTTGCGATTTTTTTTCATATTATATTTTATTGAAATAAATTTACTATATTGTATACATAAATATGTAAGTATATACATATGGTCTATATTATTGATATGATCGTATATATTTTTCTATATAAGTTATATTATAGTTGTATAAATTACCTGGAATCTTATCATTGTTTTGCAATGAAACTTTATGAATGGTAGCGTAATAACGTTCACGTTGTGCGGCTTCACTGTTTTGACGATTTTCCATTGCTTCCTTTTGAATGCGACTGCTTTGTTCTATTTTCCATTTCATACAACATATAATATGCATGAGATTGAAATCAAAAAAAGAAAGAAAGAATAAAAAAAATAAAATCAAATCAAAATTAGAAATAAAAGAAAATAGAAAAAAAAAAAGAAATAGGAAAAAAAATATCCTTTTTCGTTTTTTTTTTTGTTGGTTTTTTATTTTTTGTGGGATTCGAGAATATACATATGTATATGAGAAGCAAAGGAATTTATAAAGAAAATATGATATAAAAAAGATTGACATAGTTGAAAATATTTGGGACTGATTTGATTTCAGGAGAAAATGATAAACAAAAATATGTATATATATATATATATATATATACATATATATATATATTATGTATTTATATTGAAATATAAATATTTGATATGTTTTGTGCAAGAATTCGAGAAATTTCATATAAAAATGAAAAGCATAAAAATTTAAAGCTAAAACAAAAAATAAAACAAAAAATAAAACTAGAAACTTAATAAAAAAAATCGAATGAATAATGAAGATGATTGGAGACAAACAATGTCATATTGTATATATAAATATACACATACATATACAAACATACATAATATGTAGGAGAAAATCTATGCATATATTCAGATTTTCCACATATAATTGAAAAATTTTCATTTTTTTGACAGTAATTTTTCTATTTCATTACGCCAAAATATTGAATTTCGCGTTCACGTAGCATAATTTTTGCGTTCCATTTAGATATGAAAATAGTTCATAGTTGATAGTAGCTATGGTAAATGGGTTTTTAATGATATGATAGTCAAAGCTAACCCATTAATTTTTAATATGAAAAAAAAAAATTTTGAAATTTTTTTTCATTTTAAAAGTATAAAAGCCATCGGCCGGAATAAATATTTAAAACTATTGTATATCTTTAATATTAATAATTTATCTCTTATTAAGTTGAGACTAGTTAAGAATAAATCAAAAATAAAGCACAATAAATATGTTTGTATATATATATATATGTACATAACTATATACGTAATATATTAATGACGTATGTTAATAGATTATAAGTTTATGATATGATGATTTACGTAAATAAGATGAAAATATGAATAAAAAAAAAACATCGACAAACATAATTTATTATTTAATAACAATATATATTAATATATTACACTCTCACATATTTATGCAAATACATACATAATGTATATATTGAATATATGAGTATATAAGCATTATATGAAATAAAGTATATTTTTGATACTCACTGTGTTTATAGCACATAACAATTAATGCAACCGTACAAATAATTCCTGATATTGTTGCAATACCGGGTATTAATAAATTAACATTTCCATAAAATAAATTTGCTTGTTGACCTCTTTCAACAATTTCTGGTGGCGGTGGTTCACCATCCTTTGTTAATGTTACAAATTGATAATCAATTTTTGAAACACCAGCAACATTATGTGCTTCCATTTTTATTTGATACAATGTTGCTGGTTTTAAACCATTTATTATAAAACGTCTTTGTGGTTTTAATTGATTTGATACTAAATTTTTTTATATTTTGTATTTTATAATTAAAAAAAAATGGGTTGGTTAGTTTAAGATTTTTGTAGATTAAAAATATTAATTGAAAAGGCCACGATTTACTTACCTAATATCCAATTTTTCTCGATGGTATCCATTAAACAACGATATTGTAATACAAAATATAAAATAGGACAGCCATTATCCGGCCATGTATGCAGTCTTAAGACAACCGATGTTGAATTTGGAGCTATTAAATTGGCAGTGGATGGCATACCAGGTGATTGACCCTGTGTACGTACATGTAATGAGGTACTTGGTGGTGATGTTCCTATTTTATTATGTGCAGTTAAAAATACTTGATAAGTGCTTCCACAAACAAGACCTTTTAGTTCATGACTAGATAAATGACGTGATAAATGCATTTCTTCTATATTACCCTGTGCACGTCTATAATGTAATGTATAACCAGTTATTGGAGAATTACCGTTAGCACCGCTTTTCCAATGCATTAATATACTACTTGATGTACCACTTGTTACATATAAAACGGGTGATGATGGTGGTACCTGTACTACTAAAACATGATCTAATCTATCAGTACCTACACCATTATCAACTTGACAACTATAATTTCCTTGGTCAGTGACTTGTAAATTCGATATTATTAGATCACCTGTTTCTAACATTTGAGTATTATGAAAAGCGCCTTGTCGTAAGGAAATACCACCTTTGTACCATTGAGTTTTCGGTTTACCAACCGATTGACAGAATAATGTCACAGTAGAACGCCATGGTCGGACTACTGTCCCACCAAAAGATACAATTCTAGCAGGAACTCTATTTGTTGCAACTTGAGAAGCTACCCTCGAACTTTTTCCTTCTCCAACGCGAGTTGATGCTGAAACCCAAAATTGATATTCGATGTGCGCTTGTAAATTTTTCGCTTCATAAGAAAGTTGTTGAGATGGAAGATTTCGTTTTTCATGATTAAGTTCTTCCCGACCATTTACAACACGAGTATATAAATTGTACTTTGTAATAACACCATTTGGCTCCTTCGGTGGTAACCAAGAAATAAATAATGATTGAGGTGAACTAACAACTACTTTAATATCAGCTGGAGCTTCTGGTGCATCTTCTTCGGTATGGCAGTATGTAGAATCAGATATTACACCATCACCCATACGAGTATAGGCTAACACCTGAATACTATAATTTGTATATTTTTTTAAACCTGTTAAAACTGTTGTAAGTGTAGTTGTCTTTCGTGTTTCAACATGATCTTGTCCATTTGTTGAATCTTCTAATATTGGTTCAAAAGTTAATTTATATCCAACAAGCATACCATTAGTATGATGAACTGGTGGTGGTTGCCAAGATACTTGTAATGATTGTGAAGTTAATGCTGCGCATCTTATATCTTCCGGTGGGCGACTAGGAACATCTTCCATTGTTTGTGCAGATATTGGGTCCGTTAATGGACCTGGTCCAACTTGATTAAATGCTTGTGCTACTATTATATAACGTGTATATTTTTGTAAACCACTTAATAAATATTCATTTATGACACCATCACTATCGCCTGGTACCGATGTAAAATTATATGTGCTACTTTGTGAGTTTGATGTTCTAAAACCAATATTATAACCTTGTATATCACCATGTCTTAATTCAGATAAAGGTGCTATCCATGTTATTAATAATTCAGTAGATGATAATGGTCTTATTGAAAGATTAAGTGGAGGTCCAGCTGGTCTTTGTGGTTCAGTTTTAATATTTAATTCTTGGCTAGGTGCACTTTGACCAGCTGTACCTTCAGCAATAATACGAAATGCATAACGTGTTGCTGGTTTTAAATTTTCAATTAATGTTGTATATTGTGGTGGATCTGATATCTCAATTTGTTGCCATTGATCCATAAAATGTGCTAATTTAAGAAAAAAATATAAATTAAAATAATTCACAATTATATATAAAAAACAAAAAATTATTTATATTATATTTTAACATACGATCTTGTTCTTTATATTCTACTATATATTTTGTAACTTCAGCTGAATCGCCAGATCTTGGTTGCCATTTCAAACTAACTGAACGACTAGTTACCATTGCAGCTTCCAAAGCAGATGGTGGTAATGGAGGCTCTTGTACTTGCAATTGAACTAATTGTTGATCACGTCCATAGAGATTACTTGCTTGACAAAAATATGGTCCACTATCAATACTTTCAACATTAATTATTTGTAATTCTGCTGATACACCCTCTTGAGTGGCATCTTGTTTTACTGATATCCTGTAATTAATAATTAACAATTATAATTTAATAAATTTATTTGAATTCTAAGGAAATTTTTTAATATTTCAAATCAAAGAGCAAAGTCTTAATACAACTATGCGATTATTATAATTATGAAAACAAAATGTTGCATTAAATTTCAAGAGTTGTTTTCTTTTTTCCCACATAAGTAGTTTATTTAAATAGTTAATAGTGGGGAAAAAAATCATCAAAATCATAAAATCAAAACTCATAGAAGTCATCATGTCAATGACATTTTATTGAATTGAACGTAGGAGTACATTAAAAACCGAAAAGTAGAAAAAAATAAAAATAAAATAACCATTAACTACCAAAAAGTAATTTAGACTTTTGTAATAATATTTTTTTTTCTGTTATTTTACAATAAATTGCAATACTTTTTGAAACCTATATAAACATTTTTGTTATTTAACCATGAAAATTGTAAAGGAAAAGTTTATTTTTTTTCGAAATTCATATATAAAAAAAAAAATAAAAACAACAAATAAATCTCCCCAACGCAGTCAACTATTACCGTAAAGGACTTCCGATATAAAAGTTTTATATATAGAGAAACAAAACCGGAAAAAACTCCCTGTTCATTAAAAATGTTTCTGTCTTTCTTTCACTCTTCTGTGTATAACATGAATAAAGGTGTACGTATATGTAAAAATTATTCTATATTGTGTTTGTGTATAAAATTACTTTGTATGTATACATATTATATTATTGTATATGTAAAGGTAAAATTCTGGAATAAAAATTAACCAACTTGATTTTTACTTGATTTTTTGTTTTTGTTGTCTTTTTATTTTATTATATAAATTTATTTTTTTTTATAAATGCATTGACCCCTAATAACCCTTACATATACATATACATATATTTTGTTAATATTATAAAATCTGGGAGAAAACAAAAAAAAAATAATTTTGAAATTAAAATTGTATATTACGTACGTACATAAACCATATACTAAATTAAATCCAACCGACTAAAAATCTACTTAAATATTCACAATAACCCCTAGGTATATCTTACGTTTAGTGGTAACTATATTTCAAGATAAATACATACATATAACTAGATTATTGTACAAGCGAAATATGGGAAAAATATACTTACTTATAATTTGTTGTTGGATCCAATTTTTGTTTACCAGATCCAGCTCTGACCCAAACTACATTAATTGGTTTATCGCCGCTAACTTCACATTGTAAAATAGCTGTATCACCTTTTTTAACCATAACTGACCTAGCCGGTGAGGGAAAATACGGTGAAGCTGTGTATGAAAAAGAAAAACAAAAAAAAATGAAGAAAATTGAAGTTTTATTTTTATGTAATAGCGTTGAGTAAATATAGAAAAAAAAATTAAAACAAAAAATCAAAAAATATTTAAAAAAAAAAAAAAACTTTTTTTTTTATATTTTATTTTTAATTAGTGACTAAATAGAACTTTTTTTTTATTTTTATTTTTTTTCGGTGTAATACGACTCTTTTATAGAAAAGAGCAAAAGTTTTTTTTTACGAAATTTGAAAGGTTTAAAAACAAGAAATAAAAAACAAAAAGTACAATTTTTTTTTACAAAAAGAAAAAAAAAATAAAATGTAAAAAAAATGCAAGCAGTATTTAACAATTGAGTGAAAAAAATGTTTGGAAAAACAAGTAATTTCAAAAAAAAAAGTGGAAGAAGAGAAAAAAAAATCTTAGGAATTTTTTTTTATTTTATTTTGTGTAATAAAAAAAAATGAATTAAAAAGGATACGAGTGGAAAACTAAAAACTATGAAAAGAGAAACAAAAAATTAGCTGAGTAAATAATTTTGACGTTTAACCAATTACAGAATCAGCAGATTAGATTCTCTAAGATATCGATTTAGATGAAATAGTTTGAGTTTGAACATGAGTTTAGTGAGGAAATAATATTCTTGTGTGATTAATTAAATTGAGAACAGTTTCTGATCATTTCAAAATGCGGCTACTTAGAGATAAAATGCAGCTAGACTCTGACTGAGTGCACATTTTTAACTTAGGAAAAAAATTTTTTATTTTTTTTATAGTAATACAGCGGAGCTATATGAATATCAAATCTGTTTTTATATTCTTTATACAAAATTGTATTGTGTTTAGAAGAAAACAGCTAAAATAAGCATTTCTGCGAATTATAATATCATTGTGATATTATATACGTGGCCTTAATAGTAACGGACAGTCGGATTGTGATTCTGTCCTTAAAACCATTAAAAATGTCCTCGAAATTATAGAGGATCGTTGCGTCACGCTTTTGTGGTTAGCGAATCGCGAAAATAAAGCTAGATATGAAGAGGTAGATGAGTTTTTTGGGTTATAAACATTTCCGAAACGGAAATTATAAATTGCTCAGTCACAAACATTTTCGTTTCCCATCAACACATTATATAATCGGATAGCTTAAATAGGCGAATAATGGAATAATCATCTACAGTCTGGTGGTCCCGAATTTGTAGAAAACAAAACGGCGTGTTTGAGCTAATTGGAGTACGGGTAGCTTATGTAGCACCAATTACGTCAAAATACCAACCAGCATTAATATTATTTTAAGTTCACAAGATAAATCAAAAGCTATATAATTTAAAAGAACATTTAAAGGTAAAAGAAAAAGTCTTGAATTAAATTCATGTTTTCCGTTTTCTTTTACAAATATTTTTTATATTTACAAAAAGTAATGGTAAATCAGTCTATTTATTTTGCAAACCTTTAAATATAATTAAAAATTTTGGAAATGTTGGATAAAGATCTTTCTCGCAATGTTGAAATTCTTATGTTATATTGTTGCGAAAAGTTTTTTTATAAGAGCTACTCTTATTATTTGTTTTTAATTGCAAGTTTTATAAAAATATTTAGCACAAAATTTTACTTTGGAACATTCGGTAAACATTTTTTGAATTCAAAAATTTAAGAAAAATTTTTACTTAAAATAAACTTAAAAGTAGTTTTACTCGGAAACAATTAGAAATGAAATTAATACATTTTGCATTTTCGTAATTTTCATTCAAATTACACTAAAAAACTTCAAAAAATATTTATAGTTGGTCTAATGTAAATAGAGAATGAACGAAATTGTTATGATTGTAAACAAAAATTTACTACCTATTTATGTTCGTACGAAAGTATGTTCGAAAGATATAATAAATTTCCCTTACCGTTTGCAGTGCTAAGAAATAATGGTCTGTGATATAGACAAGGGTATATTTTTCATTAAACGTCGAATTCTGAATCGATTTAATCATATCCGTCCATGTGTCCGCCCGTCTAAACCATAACTCAAAAACTAATTAAACTAAGATGTTCACAAATTTTTTATAAGAGTAAATGCCAGAAACCTAGTTAAATTGGATGTGATAGAGAAAGTGGTTACTTACAACTTTCAAAGTTATTTGGCTTGTTCTTAAAAAGTTATAGAACTTACAGTATTGAAATGTTGCACAAGCAAATATTTTATTAGGGCTTTTATATTTGATAAAGCTAGTTGAAATTTCTTAACTTTTGATGGTTCAATAACCTCGAAAGTCATTTGGTCGTATATTAATTCTGAAAATTATTGAAATCACTGTGCTGCGATTTTGCATAAACGAATAACAAACCAGGAGTATTTATGGAACAGTGTGGCCATCAACACTAATCACTTAAAATCATTCATTCGTATGGTTATCACGCAAAGTTGACATGGTCAACTCTACCTATTTTTGTTTTTTTCTTCATTCTTTTCAAAATTTATAGTGCAAAAATACAAATAGAATAGATGTAACCTGGCGTCATTTTATTCATTTTACATGAATTACATAAGTAAACTATTTTAGCCATTTTATTTTTTGCAAAAGAAAACAAAAACCAAAAATTTTGTTTTTCTAGTCGAGTCTCTTTTAGGTAATTTTATTTTTGTGTAGTTTTCCAAAGGATATACTTTGTATGCACTTTTCTGTTGTTGTTATTATTTTTCTTTAGTTGCAATTCTTTTACGATTTCTTGTTTTTATTTTTGTATTTTTTTGTATTAATTAACTTTAAAATAAAAAGAAAAATATAAAAAAAAGAAGTAAAATATAAAAAATAAAAAAAAAAATGTGAAAAATATTTTTTAATTTTGTCACTAGAAAAGAAAAAAGAGAACTTACAGTTAACTTTTAATTGTATAACTTTTCCAATTCCTGTTCCAATTCCATTGTTAGCTTGACATAAATAGTATCCTTCTCTATCTTCTTTGACATGTTGCAGGTATAAAGATCCATTTGCTAATAATTTTGTGTATGGTCTTTCACGAATTTCTTCATAATCACCAGATTTGGTTCCTATTACAATAAGATAATCGAAAATTTTACTTTAAATTCGATATTTTAAAGTTCAATTTCGAAATTCATAATTTTCTAAATAGTTTTCAAAATTCCCTTTCAAAATTTTAAATTATTTGATAGTTAATATTATAATTTATAATTTAAAAATAATTTAAGATATTAAAATAGTAAGATCCTCAAATAAATCAGTTGTTCGTGTTAAGCTTGTTTTCTTAACTTGCTTAATCTGCTTCACTACAAATTATCACTCATATACCTGTTTCAAATAATCTATACTTATTTCATATTTTTCTAGTTGTATGAAATAAAAAGTTTCGGAAATAGCTCAAGTGATTAGTACAAAGCCATCTGATATAAAAATTTAGATCAACACAGTTAAATAAATTTTAAAAACATTTTAGGGGGGTAAATAAATAACGCGGCCAGTCAGCAAGCTGTTAAAATTTTTTAATGTAGAAAATAAATCGCAATAATTTAGTTAATTTATTTTCTGCTGAAATTACAGTGTGGGTCGCCCCTAGTGTGGGCGATCAAACTAATAAACTTGCCTCCTACCGCGTTAATTTATAGATAAACCGTTATAATCAGAGTATTCTTCTCCATTCAACAATAATCAATGATATTAAGTGTCATAATAACAATGAGTAATTATTAATTCTGAAATTAATCAAACTATAAATATTAGTCGGTCATCTTTAATTGCAATAATGTTTGTTTTAGCTCGGGATTATTAAGATGGATTCACGAGAGATTTTTTAATTATAACTTGTGTTTAATTTTTATAAAAAAAAATTCTTTTTAAATTGAATTTATTTTATTTGAGTTTGTCTTAAAATTTTAAAAAATAAAACTTTTTTAATAAAATGAAAGAATATTAAATAAACTTTATTGGAAGAGAATGGGTTTTATTTTTAATTTAGGGAATACAATGTACGTATTGAAGTTCGTATGGCAAAATAGTCTTGAAAATTTTCATTGTATATACGAGTATGTACGGAAATGCTTAATCAAAATAGAGATAGAACTTTTATTTACTTATTTATTTATTTTTTTTGGTAATTTATCTTGATATATACCAAGTATTGAAAAAATTTTCAAATTTTATTTTAAAAATTTTTCCTATAATTTAATTATACGTTATAGAATAAATGTATATTCATAAAAACAAGTATGTATGTGCAATACATATTGGATGGTGTCTGATATTGAAACTTTGAATTGGTCATCAATTCTACACAATTTATTATAAATACTTGTAAGTTTAATATTTATATGTATGTGATCCTTGTATTAGAATATTGACTATAAAATATAAGAATTCTTAAAATTTTCCAACATGCAAATTGTGGCAGGATTTACTTAAGAAAACGCAATAAATTCCTTGCACAAATTATTCTTAACTTTTATTACACATCCATTTTAATTTTTATGTTTTTTTTTGTTCGTTCTTATTTTATTTATATTAAAATTTTATTTGTATATGGAATGAAAATTATTTGGAAAAAAATTTTCTTCGAAAAATATCCTTCCAATAAACTGAAACCATAAACAAAATGGTTTAACAATTGAAAATTGTTACAAAAGTTTTCCAATAAAAGAAAACCAAAAGAAATAAAGGAATTTAATTTTTTTCTTCTCTTTAAGTTTTGTTTGATTTTTTTATTGTTATTTTTCTTTCTGACGATAAACAGGATAAAAATATAGAAAAGAGAAAAAAAAAAATTAGAAAAGTTTCTTTTTATTTTTCTTTTTATTTTTCTCTCTAATTTTTATTGAATTTTTTTTTTTTTGGGCATTCTTTTTTTTCATTTTAACAATATCTGTAAGGATCAACTTTCGTGTATTTTCTTGTTTGTTTTTTATTGGGCCAGTTAACGAGATAATAGTAATAAATTTCAATAAAGTTTTGAATTGACTTTATAAAAGTTTTAACAATTTTTTTTTTCCTTTTTATTCCTATTGTATATTTTTAGTCTCATTTCAATGTAATTTAATGACAATCTTTCAATACAAAAATTATATAAAAAAAAAATGGAATTGTTAAATGATTTATAGGGGCATGTTGAAATTTTGACTTCATTTACAGTGGTGTGAAATTTTTTTCATTTGAAATTGTTGTAAATAATTGTGTATTGATAGTAAAAAATTGTGTAATATTGTTTAAACTTTTGGGTGATGGAATTTGTATTTGAATATTATCTTTAAATTAATACCCCACAAACCCCACGTAATTGAATCCCAGAAGCCAGCTACCGAAACCAATTAACCTTCTTGGCGAGTCTCAAAAGCCGCGTCAAACACCTCTGTCAGATCCTCCAAGCTATCATAAAACAAAATTCCCAGAATGCGCTTTCTTTTGCACATCAGATAGGGACAGGCAATTTTAAGCAGAGTTGTATTTCTTCAAAAGAAAGTTTGATTTCAAAATTTTTATCTTTGCAGTGCGTGCTACTTGACGAAGTATTGCTTTGATCTGATTTATTTTTTAAATTTTGAAAAACAAGGGTCACATAATTAATAAAATTTATTTTAAATACATATTTTTAATAAGTACATAATACACTGAGTTAAGGGAGTGACGGCACTTCTAGATTGTATTTTTAAGAGAGCAACGGAAGTGGCAAAGATTTTGATGCAACTTATGGTGGAATGTGGAGGGTTTATCCTCAAGAGGAGGTAGTCTTTCGGAGGTTTCGTCTTGACGGTAGAGGAGCTAAGGAGCATTAGCACGTAAAATATTATCAAGTAAATTGATAACATTGCTCTCACAGGAGTACTATGGACCTCTTGTCTAATACTTAGTCATGAGGATATAATGGATTTCGTCATGGTGGGCCAAGATCACAATCTACACAATCTAATAATTATAATCTAATAATTACATAATTAGTAAGAAAAAACATTACCTGTTGCTTTTTTCCATACAACTGTTGGAATTGGAACACCTTGTGCCTGACAATGAAGTGTAACATGACGATTACGTTCAACATTAACATCAGTCGGTTCAACGATCCAACGAGGTGGAACTGTGTTTTAGCAGAAAGTTGTTTTTTTTTTTTAATTTTTTTAATTTTTTAATTTATGTTTTTGGTTTTGTTTTTCGTAGGTCAAAAATTTGCACGTAAATTTCGTTTTTGAAGATGGACACAGTCATTTTTGAAGATGAGCCGAAAACGAACAAAATGAAAGTCGAATCCAATCGAAAAAGAAATTTTTAATAACGAGATGAATGGAAAAAAGAAATAGAAAATAAAAACTGTTAATACGAGATAATTTTGAATATTATTTTTTCTTTTTGTTTTTTTTTTTTGCTTTTTTATATTTCAAATTTGAAACTTAAATAGATTGTTGTTTTTCTTTTTTTTTTCGTATATTTTTTTCAAAGAAATTTTTAACATTATTTTTTTGAATTCTAAAGGTAAATTTGGCCAAGCATAGGTTTTAATTATTTTTTATTTCTATATATATACATATACGAGATAATATACGATATTATACGAAATTTTAATACATACATGTATATTTATATTTATATATATAGGTAAATTATATATAAATATATGAATATATATAAATATATATATACCGCATATTTTCAGCAGTGTGCAAAAAAAAATCATAATAAAAACAAAAGAAGGTAATAAAAAAAGCAAACAAAAAAAACGAGGAGTACAAAACAAAAAGAAAAAGTTAAAATAAACCAAAGAAAAGGATAATAATGGAAATAAACTTAAAGGATTATTTTATTTATTTATTTTGGTTTTTACTGGTATTTCTTTTCATTTTTTGTTTTTTGCTTGTTTCTGTTTAATATAGGGGACAAAATACATACATTATTTTTTTTATAAAAAAAAGGAAAAGTATAATAGATTTTGTATATATGATATCGAAAAAATGGATATATATATATATGTATGTATAAGTATGTAGGGTATATTAATAAAAAGGTTGACAATTCGACCAAAAATAATTTCATACATTTTTTTTTTCTTTGTCTTTTTTTTTGAAACAAGGAAGTAAGTATGTGTATAGAGGATAAGGATTTAGATATATCTTATATATTATGTGGGCTATATAAAAAAATATATCAGGGTAGAGTTCTTAATGATATATGTGTATATGTACATTATATTATAATAGATATTTTTATATACTAATATATTGCAAATATATTTATAATATTTCATTATATTATATAATATTTATGTAAAGAAAGAAAATGTATAGGATTTTGTATTTGAAGTTATGGGGAATGTTAATGATAGTATAAAAATGGTTAATTTTAAAAATATATTTTCCAAAAGCAAAAAAAAAAAAATAACAATGAAGACAAAATGACTTTAAATCAAATAGAATTTTGTACAAAAAAAATAAAAAAAAAAGGTAGGAATTTTTTTGTATAAATAATGACAGTATAGAAGTGAAGGAGAGTGAATATTTGCGTATAATATTTGTTGATTAATACTACTCTGAAAGGACAAAATTCATTATGAAAATATATAAGAAATAAGTATATGTACTTAACAAGGATTTAGTTTAGAATGATTTTCATGTTTTTAGGCTTTTTCTTTGTTATTTTTTTGCTTTTATTTTTATTAAGTGTTAACCAATGTGACTATGAATAAATTAAGAATTTCATGTTTTTAAAATGTTTTTAGGATTTATAATTTTATTTTTGGGTATTACGTATATGATTATATTAAAATATTTAATTATATATTATACCTATATACATTAAAATGAATATTATTTAAATAGTATTTTGTGGTTAATTTTTAATTAATTTGCTTTTAGTTTTTTTTTGCTTTTACAGTTTATTAAATGAAAACTGCTATAATATTTTGAAATTAGTATAGGAAAATATTATTATATTTATTTACTTTTGTTTTATCAATCAAAGAAACAAAATTATTATATTTTTATTTATACATATTTAATTTATAAATATGTAATATTGAGTATGAATGCATCTCAAATATAATTAAATTATACACATATATTATGTATATTATTTGTATTTTGTGGTTTTATTTTAATAATAAAGTAGAAAAAAATTCTATATAACAAATTTTTTGTTAATTTTTGATTTGAATTTTTATTGTATTTTGTTAAAAATTTTATTTATATGTTATGTATGTATACACAAATTTTTAAAAAGGAAAAAAACCGGAAATTATTTATCATTTGTGTTTATATAATTTCTATAGATCAAATATACAAATGTATGTGCATTATCTAGTCAGTCAAACACATTATATTATATTAATTATAATGCATTTTGAAAATTAAATGTTTGTGGTTTTCAATTAAGTATATACATATGTATTGTATTTGGTATTCAATAAAATAATAAAATTATAATTTATTTTGAAATTTTTTAATTGAAGCGCTTTTTGTACTATCATATAGTTTATGAAAATATAATTGGTATACATATATAAATGTAATTTTTATATAGTGTAATTTAATCAAATTCAGTCTAGGAGTATTTATGTAATTTCCTGTATGTTTACATTTAATAATATTGTAGTTACGAAGAAATTGTAATTTTATATTTTGTGTATAGTGTCAAGCTAATTTTGCATGACTACTTAAAATGGTTTTCTGAAGCTGGTGTTTCTTTTCGTTTCGAAATATCATAATTCAGTTTTCCATTTACATACATTTATGAATATATGAAAATTTATGAATTTTGTTCTGAAATATTTTTGTTATATTGCAAATTTTTCAAAAAGATAATTGTTATATAAAAAGGCATAATAAATGGGTAAAAAGGCAGAGTCCGATTTAATATTTCAAGTTCTTTATAGGCTCATATAGGAAATGGAATATTGGATATATCCAAAAATATATATTTGTGTGTTCTAAATTCAACTAAATTTCGGATTTTGAAACAATCTTATCATTGAACGTTTCCAGAGGAAAATATCTATCTTAAATAAAATACTATAGTGCGTTTGTATTATCAAAGTATTACGTTATACCTATACACCGTATTTTCTTCATTGTATCGTTATCCGACTTATATAATTAGGGATTTTCATGGAACTACCTACAAAAAAGTGTATAATATATATTATGTATATAATTATAATTAAATTAGTACTACAATCAATTATATATTGAATATATGAAAATTAATAAATATAATTACATTTATTTAAATTAATTTCCTATTTAATTTAAATAAAAGATATTTTTTTAAAATTATAATCACATTATTTTACATATTTAAAACCACATTACTATATAATATTTTAATTTCATGTTATGTATTTAAGGTGAAGCTAAAATGAATCTGTTGTAGTAATAAAATATCATTTTGTGAAGTACAACTTTAGGTATTTATTAATTAAAATTTCACATAGGATTTTATTTAATTAAAATAATTTAAAAATAATAGTACATATAAGTTTGTAGCGCATATAAAGATGAATCGGGAAAATATGCAAGCCAAATACAAAAATTTAACTTATGCATAATAATTGCAAATTATATTTTCAATTCGATTATTTTATAAAAAATTACGTGTTTACATATATTTTATGTAATTAATATTTACGATATTATTTTTACGATATAATATTTACGATATTATTTTTAAAATATTAAAGTACATGAATACTTACGATATTAAAATTCTATTATTATTATTGTATTTATATTGTATTGTATAATTTAAATTCTATTATTATCATATTATTAACCCACATATTATATTATACGATAAAATGTAATGAATTGTCAATATATGAATTCTGTATATACTACGTGAACGTGTGTATTGTGTACGTATGCATATATATTATGTATATGAAAATATGTATATTAATGCAAGTGTGTATTTTGAAATTTCAATAAATTAATCATCAATGAATATATACATACATATATAAATATATTATATAATGTATATATATCAATACATATTGAGAATTGTATATATGAATATAAAATATGTATGCATATACATAGGTATATGTATATAATATTAAAAATGATATATGAATGATTGGTTGGTTATATTTTCATATTTTTTAAAATTTTTTTTTTATCAATATAAATAAAAAAGGATTAAAAGTAAGGACGAATTTAATTTTAATATTTTTTTTTTGTTACTTTTTTTCTTTTTGCCAATAAAAAAAAAAAAAATAATTTCGAAAATTGAAATATTTATAATTACTCAAAGAAGTAATTCATCGAATATTAGTGTGGGAGAATAAATAAAACAAAAAAGAAAAAAAAAAGAAGAAAAACAATGAATATAAAAAATATTTTAAATTAAAATTAAAAAATAAAATTTGATTGATGAAATAATAAATAGTTGAAAAAAATATAAATAACATAAAAGTAATGAATATTTTTTTCATATATTCGATAGATTGTTCAATCGAACATATATATTATTATAGTTGGAATGTTGGATGTTGGGAGTGAGAGAAAAAAAGGCGTTTTGGCTGATTGGATTAAGCGTTACGGAAATTGATTTTTTTGTTATTTTTTTTTTAGTTTTATGGAATATATAATATTTAATTGCATTTTTTGTTATATATTGATTATATACTTTTCATTTTGGTTATTATTCTTGTTGTATACTTGTTTATTTTTTTTTAAACCATGCAGCTAAAGCCATAAGCGTTTTTTATATTTATTTGTTATATATATATTTTTTTTTATTTTGATCACCACTGTAACGTAAAAGCAGGGTTACACTAGAAGCATTAATCATTATTCAAAAAAAAAAAAAAAACATGGTGTATAATATATATAATATTGTATATATATAAAAAATGGTGTGGTTAAAAATATTTTGCTTTTAAAATTTTTCATCGAGAGGGTAATGCAATTTTTTACTCTTTTTTTTTTAAATTGTTGAAAAACAAAAATTTTATATATTGCAGAAAGAGAAAAACAAGAAAACTACTGTGCATCTCTAGCTCTATATGTCAGTAATTTTTTCCAAAAGAAAAAAAACAAAAATTAATTATTTTCCTTTTTACAATTTAAAAATTTTTTTCTTTATGTAAAACACATTTTTTTTAACAGAATGAAATAAAAGTGATTTGAAATTAATGTTTAAGTCCACTATTGGAAAATTAAAAACATTTTTGTTTTTTATTATAAATTTTGAAATCTTTTGACTATATTATAGATACCCGCATATTACAAAATAAAATTTTATTTAAGAAAAAAGAATTTCTTTACTTTTGATATTCTTTTCAGTTAGTTTTTGATTGCGATATTTAAATTACGATATTGAAGAATTTTATGTTACGAGACCATTTTGATTTCGATTAATTGTTCTCATTAATGCATTCAAATTTACAGAAATGTGATTGCAATTCATGTATATATTTTGTGAATTTAATTTTTGATGAGTCATTTTATTCATATTAAAATAGTTGACCAATAACAATAATTTTAACAGTACATAAGGAGGCGCCGTATAACGAAACATAGATTTATTAAATTTTCGGAAGTAATTTTTCAATTGTTAAAATTTTAATTTGTAGATACTAATTAATATGCTCGAATACTTCACAATAAAGAAACTTATGAACTATTTCTCTACAATAGCCTTTAATATCGGGTTTTTATTCTGAATTTTTTAATTATTGCATACACGAAACGTACTTTCCAATTTTAAGCTGTTACAGAATTGGTGAATATTTGGAAAAATATAAATGTTGAATTTTTATGAAAAGAAACAATATTTACTTGGAAATCTTTTTGTTAAACAATGCGAAATATTTTATAACATAAAAGAAATAAATTGAATAGTAGTGGTTATTTTTAAGTCTTTTTCATATTTTTTGATATAATGTAAATAGTAAGGCTGTAGAGTAATTTATTATTAAATTGGATTTTGTAAAAAATATATGCGTATAATAAACGCCATGAAAATTTAATATTAGCCAATTTTCGATTCAAAATTGTTTAAATACAACTGCTGTTAAATATGTTCTCTAGGCACTTTATAAATATAAATAAGAATAGGCGCCGAAACTTAAATTAAAAATCAAATCGGAATAGAGTTCAATAGGTATTCTTATATCGATTAATAACTTAGTCCATCAGGTATTTTTCAGATAGCCTCTTCAGTATTTGGATGTGCGACTATTTTTGCTTATTTCTGAAATAATCTTTTGTTGTATATATTATTATTTATTTATGTCGTTATAATGCTTTTTGGTTATATTTACATTATTATTAACATTGTTGAATAAGTATTGGAATTTTATTTCATTCTATTAAAAAATATTTTTTACAAAACAATGTATACGTATTAGTTATGAATTAATATACATAAAATATTGTTATACGTTATGTATAAAAGTATAATATAACAATTATTATTATTATTTTGAAAAAATTGACATATACAAATAAAACAAAGAAAATAAAAAACAAAAAACGAAATAGAAAAACAAAAGTACCCTCTTCGATAAAAGTTCATTTTATATATTAAAAATTCATTGTATATACAAAATTTCGAAAATAGAAAAAATAAAATTAAATTAAATTTATAAAATTATAAAAATTATAAAAAAAAATTTTTTTTTTTGGAATTTTTTTTTTTATTTTATATTTGTGCAGCATTAACAATAATTATACTCGTGTTTATTATTATATATACGCTTAATATTGTTTATATATATATATATATATATGTATACATATACATAATTTACATATATATGTATATATATATATATTAAATTTATTATTAGTTTTATTGTAAATATATTATAATAATTATATTTTTAATATTAAATAATGTAGGTATATTCATTTAATATAATATTATGTAATACGTTATATGTATATATAAATTTTTTGTGCATTTGGTGATTATACGGTTAAGTGATTATTATAAAGGTAGACACACTTTTCATTTCCTTAAAACGTTTATAATTGTATATATAATATTTATTATAAATATACATTTTAATAAATTTTTTAAATATTTATATTTTAATTATTGAATTGTTTTATAAAAGTTTTGATATCGTTAGGAAGGGACTTTATTGTATTCATAGAAAAAAAGAACAAATTAAAAATATAAAATAATAGACAAAAAAGAAGAAAGGCAAAAAATATAATTTACAAAGTCAATAGGCTCATAGAACGCCGAAAAATAAAAAATAATAGGCATTGGGTTGGAAAAATTTAATTAAAAACATTTGTTTTCATTTGTTTTTTTAATATATGTACATAATAATAAATTTAAAAAAAAAAATAAAAATAAAAAATTAAAACAATTATTATTTTAGGATTTTTTTTGTCCATCTTCAACTATATAATATGTATACACTTAATATATATGTATATATATTTGATATATGCATTGATTTTTATTAATTTATTGAATATACGAAGATTAATTTATCTTTCCATATATGAGTGTTTTTATGTGTTATATTTTATATATTTTCCATATTTATATAATATAAGATCATAATATATATAATGTATAATATATTATATATAATATACTTATATGTTTATATATATTTTTTAAATATTTCATTTATTATTGTTAATATGGGAATATTGCAATTTTTTCTTTCCTATCTCGTTGGTAATATACTTTAAAAGTTTATTCAAAGATTTCTGAAGTTTTGGTTGTTTCTTAAAAGGATCAAAATATTTTTCGGGAATTTTTGAAAGGGGATTTGTTTTTTTTAATTAATATTAATATTTATAATGTTTATGTTTAATAAATGTTAATATTTAATTTTAATATTTGTATTTATATGATGAAAACAATTTTTTCTTTAAGAAAATGTTTTTCAAATATATTTAAATTTATTATATAAGAAAGAATTGTATACAATATTGTATTTTTTTCATATTAATATAGGAAAAATTATGATTTTTTTTTCAATTAAAATTTTAAAAGAAAAGACAAAAAGAAAATATTTAAATAAATAAATGAAAAAAATTAAAAAGTAAAAATAGGAGGAAATTTTATTGCACACCACGTTCCTAATAAAAATATAACAGCATAATATAATTGATTAAATTTCTACGTTGGGCCAAACTTATATAATATAAAATTTAATTTAATTTCAATTTTTGTTCTTTCAAATAATATTTATTTTATATTATTGGTTTTTTTTTAATTTATTTTTGGAAAAAGAAAATATTTTTAATTTAATTTGTTTTATATATTCTTTTTTTTTTTTGAAAGAAAGAAAGAAAGCAAGCAAGCAAAAAAATTATTTTCTTTTTTTTTTTAAATAAAAAATTAAAAATTATAAAAATTAAAATTAAAAGAAAAAATAAAGTAAATGAAAAGGAATAAAAATTAATAATATATATAGAGAGGGGATTTTTATTTTAATTTATTTTTCAAGGATATAATAATAAACTATTTATATAAATATTCACTATGTGTTATATCAATATTGTATTAAGTGTTATATTATTATATTTATAATAAAATTTTGTTTATATGAAATTATATTTATTTTATGTTTATTTTTAATTTTATATTTAATTTTTTTTTTATGTATAGATCTGTTGTGTATAAAGTATTGTGTATTAGATTCGTTATCGTTTTTGTTATTATAATTGTTGTTAAAAAATAAATCAATGCTATTTCTTTAAAATATGTAAAATCATCATGAAAAATGATATACGCATCCTTTAATTAGTGATTACTCAAGTCTTTCAAATTGATTACTAAGGTTTTAGTATTATTTTGCGAAAATTAGTTTTAATTTTTTAATATGTTTCATAATGTCTATTTAATATAAAACAAATACAAAATATTTAAGTTGCCAAGAAATTTCTAGATCAAAAAATTGACGAGAATATATAGAGTTGCGAAAATTGACGGCAAACACATTTTAAAATGAATTTCAATTATAACATATTGTAAAAGTTTTTTTGGTCACATTTCATAATTCATTTCATAATAACATTGTGTTCGATATGCCAAGAACTCTGAAATTTCGTAGTACATTTAAAATTTATTTAATATTTAATAATATGAATCAATGATCAAAGATGACTATAAATCCTAACAAAATTTCGGTTGTTGTTCCAATTTGAAATCATACTTTGTAACATCATAACATCAAAATTAGTAATTGAAAATTATAGTATATAGACATTATAATGTAGATAGAATATTCATGATTATTAATATTACAATCGCGGTAATACATGTCATGAATATATTGTTTGTCACGTATAAATGTATTTGCTAATATACTCTATAGTAAAACAAATCCTTAAACCCGAAAATTTCGTCAAAAAAAAAATTAAAATATGTTACTTAAATACATAAAACGATTAGCGTTTTTTTTTAATTGTATCGTTGCTAATTATTATTGGATTTTAGTTATTGAGTTTGGTAATGGGTTAAATCTGTTGTGGTTCTGTGCGGTAAAATAAGCCTAAATCACATAATATGTATAAAAAATATTATGTTTATAGGTATACATGAGTTGTATACAAAATCAGAAAAAAAAAAAATATTTATGTACATACATTCAACTACAATGTATGTCAATTGGAGATTAAATATAAATATATATATATTTATATATATTTGTAAAATGTAAAAAAAAAAAATAAAAGCACTTTAGAATTAAAATTTTTGTAAGCACAAGTGTTTGATTCCATTGTCCTATTAACATATTATTCATTTTGTAATATTTGAAAAGGAAAACCAAAAAAAATGCAAAAAAAAATTGTTATTATTTAATTATTAAAATGGTTTTTGCGTTCTTATTAAACCGCATAAAAAGATTATATGGTTACATAATATGTAAAATATTAAAATATGTGCATATTTAGTATTATTTTTTAATTACATATATGCATTTATATTTTTGTACATTGTAATGCTTATAATATTATTTATATGTATAATATAAATTAGTAATTATTATGGTATGACGTGTTTGGATGTGCATGTGATAGAATTAAATTTTGATATTGAAGCGAGAAAAAAAACGAACCAAAATTGTTTTATTTTATAGGCTGTAATCAATTTTCGAGGTTTGTATACTTTTAATTTTAACTATGGTTTTATATATTTTTTTTTAATTTATAATATTATTTGTTATTATTTACTATTATTATTATTATAATTATTGAATATTATTTTTTTGAATATACTTCTATATTGTTAGGTATTAAATTTATTCATATATATGTATATATTATATGTATATTTATATATTATTATAAAAATATTTACATTTATATTTAGTGCAAATTTTACTTTTCTAATAAATTCATGCCAAATATATTTACATATTTACAATATTTATTACAAAATGCATTTGTAATATTATTAATAATTTACATATATATATATACAGAACTTTTATAATATAAACACACATAACAATAAAATATATTACATACATTCTTTAACTATAATAATCATACCATGCACATAAGCTAATACATGCGAACTCTACTGAGTGCATAACAAATATTAAAAAAATAAAATAAAATATAAAATAAATAAATAAATAAATAAATAACAAAAAAATTAACAATAAATTATAAAAAAAAATTAATTAGAATTTTATATTTTTTTTTCTTTGTCATAATTTTTTTTTTAAATGTAATTAATTAAAATTATTAAATTTAAATTATAAAAATTTTTTAAAAATAAATTAAAAAAAAATTTTATTTTAAAATAAAATAAAAAAAATTAAGAAAATAAAAATTTTTTTTTTGATAAAAAACTTAAAATATACAGGTGCAATACCAAGGTTACCTGGTGATCTGCCGTATAAACCCACTGCGTGCCAAAGCAACTGGGAGGGGAAGACACATGTGTGAACGCAACTCGCGATTATATTTAATATATATATATTTGTTTTTTTTTTTTTTTTTAATTTTTATATAGCGTTTATATATATAGAGATATTATAATATATATATATATATAATTATGTGTGTAATTAAATTTGATTAAATATTTAGGTCAAATTTGAAAGAGTATATATATATATATATATATAATAATAAAGAAGAAAAAAATAAAAAACATGAACCATGAATAGACCATAAGAAAACAAAAACAAAAATAAAACCAAAAATAATTGTATATAAAACAATTTGTGTTAAAAAAAAATAAAGAACATTTTCAAAATGGCGGATTTTTAATAATTATTATTATTTATGAATAGATAATAAAAATTAAAAACAAAAAAAAATTTTGAGTGAAACACAAAACGTAACAAAAAATAAATAAATTTTTGATAAATTTGATTTGAACTTTTTTGTGATTTTTAATTTGCACATTAAATAAATAAAATTTATGTATATAAAAACTAAAGAAATGTGAACGATATTATTATTTTTTTTTATTTTAGGTTATAAATTTTCTTTTCAAGTGGAGGATTTTTTGCCAAGAAAGTTTAGCTTTATAAATATTTTGTGTGAATTAAGTACAATTAAAAAAAAAAGAAATAAACGAAATAAAAAATAAAAAACTTTGCATATTAAAAAAAAAATTGTCTTTTTTTTTTTTAAATATTAATTTGCATAAAATATTCATATATTAAAATTTTTATAATAATTATAAGATCGGGATGTGTTTTTGCTTTATATTTTTTTTAGAATTATTTAAGACTTTCTTAATTTGTTTTCATAAAAAAAAAATTCTTTTTAATTTTATATTGATTGCTATATATATATATATTGCTTTTATTAATTTGTGCGTTTTTAGTTATTTTTGTTATATTAATACTCTACCTTTAACCTGTAATGAAGCTGTATATTTTGTTTCTGATGCAGGATTACTTGCTACACATGTATAATCACCAGTATGTGATGCCGATAGGGAAGGAATACTAAGGAGTGAGGAATATTGATCTAACATTGTAACATTAGCACCTAAACTTTGTGGTAAAGGTTCACCACCTTTTAACCAACGTAATGTTAACGGTGGATCACCATTTGAAACACCACATACGGTACGCGTTCGCATACCTTCAGCTAATCCATCTTGAAATGTAAATGGCTCTATAACAGGAGGTACTGAAATTATATAGAAGAAACATAAAAACTAAATAAACGGACAAAAAGAAAATTTTCAACAAAATAAATTCATAATTAAAATAAGGAAGAAAAAAAAAAATCGTTATAAATCGATGAAAATTTGGTGAAATTTTTAAGTTTAGGATTATTTCTAGAATTTGTTTTTTTTTCATATTATAATGTTAGAAGATTATTTTATGATCCTCCTTGAATATTTTATTTTTACATTTCGTTGAAAAATTGTACGAAAATTCATTGTTTTTGTTGTTTATGTTGCCATGTAGCATTAAATCGTAGTTACTGGTGATTTTTTGATCGATTTATTCATGTGTTTTTTTTATTATTATTTTTGTGTATTTCTCGAATAAACATAGAAACGGACGATCATGTTCGGCATATTTTCCTTAATAAATCACTTTGTTTTCAAAATTTTTATTTCTTTCGTTGTTTTCTTTATGTTTTTTTTTTTGTTTTTGCATTTGGGTTAGTTGGCGTTCACTTTTACATACGTTGTTTGGCATATCAATAATGATAATAATAATATAAACATAATTATTAAATAATTTCTTTATTATTATAATTACATGTTTTTTTTTTCAAAATTAAAACAAAAATTTAAAATAATTCATATTATTTTGAAATGAAACTTAAAGAAAAAAGTAAAAATAAGATGAAAATGAAAAAAGAAAAAAATTATAAAAAAAAGACTCTTAAAAAATTCGGTCATCAAATTTTTTAACATGCTGTAAAATAATACTATGTTGTCATATTTTTTCTTGTCATTAAATTCAAAATGTCAGTTTAAATGTCATTTACAAGTTCAATTTAAATGAAGTACTTTTTTTTAATGTTTTTAAATACAACAATGAAATGATAATTTTTTTTATCTGTATGAATATTTTTAAGTTAGTAGAGTTCGGATAAGCTTACACAATTATGGACTTGTACACAAATTTCCGATATGTGTATGTAATGTTTTTTCGTTCTACTTCATTATTTATACCTGCATTCGAATTAATGAGGTTAAATTCATAATTTTTTTTAAAAACAGTTATCCGAATTCTACATTTTTATTATTAAATAACCTATACTAAAATAATTACAATTTTAATGAAATATAATATTAAGAAATGAAGAACTTTTTTTTATAATAAACTGGCATTTTTACTCTTTTTTTCCGGATTTAAAATGAATATTTTCAGTACGAAAAATAAGAATTCAAAAAATATATTTTGTGAAGAGAAAAAAAGTATTTCGTTTACAGACTAAAATCGTGTGGAAAGATGAAAAATGATAGAATTGAATCAGGTATACTATAGGCATTATCAGGTATAGGTATAGAATCAGGCATTTTCACGCAATATTCAATGTTAAAATTTGACTTAACAATGTTGATATCAATGTTTAAATCAAAAAACCATAATTGAATTGAGAAGAATCCCATCACATCATATGATGTGCAATATAGGGGTGATTAATAACAAGAGCAGTTTCATAAAAAAAAAAAAAAATAATTTTATATGTTATGAGGTTCAATATGACTGCTCTATAGACTCAAAATAATTAAAGTAAAATTATTTTCATTTTTAAAAACCTTTCTTATATATTTTGAAAATTTTGATTGTTACAAAAATAATTGAGATCAATATAAAAAAAAAATAAAAATATGAAAATAAATTATTTATTAAAAAAACAAAAAATAAATCACATTCCTTTCATAAAATTTAATATTTATAAAAAATAAAGAACATAACTCCTGTTTAATATATTTCTGATTAATTATACAAACATAATAAACGTTTTCTTTTGTTTTTCATATTTACTTTACAAAGGAAATTTATTTTTAATTTACTTAAGTATGGAATTGGAAAATAAAAAAAAATTTTTTAAAGAAAAACAAAAATTTCAAGAAAAATGTCAATATTTTCTTTGAAATTTTTTTTTTAATAATATGAGAAAAAAAAAGTTAAATTTTTTTTTATATTTTCTCAAAAATGAAAATGAAAAAAATAATTACAGTTAAAAGTATTGAGTCTCAAAAGAAAAAAAACTTTAATACATTAAAATTGAAAAAATCTAGTATTTTTTCAATATAATTTTAATTTTAATTGTATAATAAAAATCTTAAAAATACAGAGAAAAAAATATAAACTTATGCTCTAGTATTGTCTTTTTTTTATTGTATTTTTTTTAAATTTTTAATTAAATGTAGAAATTAAAAAAAAAAATGAAAATGAAAAATCAAATGTTCAATATGAAACTTTCATCTAAAAATTTTACAATTTATATGAACGACCAAAAAAAAAAAATTCTTATAAAATTTAATTTTTAATATTTAACAAAAACAAAAAAAAAAATTTATTAATTTTACAAAATAAAATATTTAAAATTTTTATTTTTTCTAAATAGAATCACGAAAATTAATGAATTAATGAACAGGAAAAAACTAAAAAAATAAAATTCAAATAGAATTTTAACTATCTAAAAATTTATTTAATATAAGAGTATAAGGATATAGAAAACAAAAAAAAAAAAACAGGAAATTTTTTTTTTCTCTCTAAGAAATTAAAATACAGAAATTCGAGACAACTATAATGTTATGTAATATTATTAATTTTTTCTCAACTATATAATTAAATTTTTTTTTTTTTGTTTTAAAGGATACTCATTATTTTTATATAAAATATCCTTTTTTTTAAACGATAATAAAATAATATAAAAGAAAAATTAATAAAAAAAAAAAATTTTTTTTTCTTTTTATAAATTTTGTTTTTTAATGGTGGTTACCATTGACCAATAACGACTGCGTATTTTCCACTTCAGCAGCCGAATTTTTAACAACACATGAATAATTTCCGGTATGATCAGATCCCAAATTTTCAATAACCAATATACTATTATATTGATCAACTTGTTTAACTGACATATGTAATGATGGATCTATTGGACGAATATCTTTACGCCAACTAATTGTTAATGGTAAATCACCTTTTACAACCGAACATGTTAATGAGGCACGATCACCCATATTTAATTGTAGTACAGATGTTTGAAATGGACTTAATTTTGGTGGTACTGTAAAAATTTTTTTTGATATTTGTTTTTTTTTTTTTAATTTTTATTTTTAATATTATATATATATATATGTACAATAAATAAAAAAGGAGAAGAAGAAGAAGAAGAAGAAAAAGGAGATTAAAAAATGTGATTTAATTTCATATTTTTTGTTTTCCTTTTATTATTATTATTATTATTTTGTATACATTTTATGTAAATTTTATTAAGATATTTCATTATTATTTTTAAAAATTCAATTTATTTATTTGAAAATATTTGATGCAATGAAAAATAACTAAAGAAATAACATTTATGCAAAAAATTCAAATAAGAAATTTAGGATTTTTGAAACAAGAAGTTGGAAAATTTTTAATAATACATTGTATGCATTTGATGCACTCTAAAGAATTTTTGAAACACGGTAATTGATCATTTCGAAATACATACAAATAAATTTCATCAAAATGATTTTAAAAACCTTCTTAAAATTTTGAATTAAATCTTTGTCATTTTTTAACTTTGGTGTAACAACATACGAGTATGTAGTGATAATTCATTTTAAGCACTTTTCCAAAAAAAAAAGTGAAAGAATTATTTTCACTCCGTTAGTCTGTCAGAGTGCAAAATTGTTCATCCTAAATGTATGCAATTTTTGAAATATATGTGTATTCGTACATGAATGAAAGTAATTTTAATAATGTTACTTATTGAAAAGAAAAGTGCTACCACATAGATTTCGAGAAAAGTTGTTTAATTGTTTTTACTTTTGGTTTTATTATACTGCACCGAATATTTCAATATAATTGTATAAATATATTATAATAATATATATTATACAACAATATTTAATTATATTGTTATATAAACACATAAAAATGTAATATATTTACAAAGAACTTAAATTCATTTTATTGAAAATTGTAGTCCCATATTGAAATATATATATATATATGTATATGTATGTATTTTCAAATTTTAATTATAATTATATGTATGTGCATAACAGACGCACATGTAGATTTTTATATTATATAATATATATTTTTTTATTTATATATACATATATTCTCTTATTATAAAATATATTTCACCTAGAAATTTAATAAAAAGAAATCATTTTAAAATAAAAAAAAATCTTATAAATTTATTTAGTATTTTATAACATTTTAAAATGATTAATTAAATTTATATAAATAATTAAACTTAATTCAGGTATATATAAAATTATAACTTAATAAAGAAAATACTACTTTTATAAATTAAATTTTTATTAATAAAAATTTTATAAAAATTGTTCTGATATTAGTAAGAGTACAACAAGCATGAATTGTTCAAATTCATGTATAGTTTCCGTATTGATTTCCTTCTTTTTCCTAAAATAATTTATTGTAGATTCCTTTGAAAGAATTTTTGTTAGTAATTTTATTGTTTTGTTCAACTAAACTTAAATATAATTTTATAATAAGTTATGTAATGATAATTATAATAAACAAAGCTGATCTGATCTGAGATAATATAAAATCTTAACTTGATTTCGATGTACTTAGCGACATCTCACCAAAAAATGTTTCGATTTTGTATCTCCATATGGTTTCTGGTTATATTTTAAACATATGTAATGTCATAGCGTATTTGTGTTTGGTGGTGTAACCACATTAAGGCTTTTGTACGATAATGACTTAAAATTCAAATAGAAATTTAAAAAAGTACAAAATAGGATCTTTTGTTATAATTCTCAATCGCAAATCAAAGAATCTACCTGATCAAATTTACTAATAGAAAGCGAATTAAGTTTATCCATATCATAAAATTTATCTTTAAAGGCTCCTAAATTGCAACATTCTTTTGTATTAAATTATTTTTATACTTAGCACACACCAATTCTTATAAGCTGTAGAAAACGCCAATTTTATATTCTAAGTATTTTTTTCATATGTTAAATGTGATACAGATATAAAAATTGTTTGATAAAACCCGAAAAAAAAAATAAAAAAAAAATAAATTTAATAAATTCAAACTCATGATTGCTTTCAAATAAAATTCATATTTTTCAATTTGGTTACCCAATTGTTCTATTTATTGAGGATTTTTTTTTGTTTAATTATTCTACAAATGGAAACCAATATAAATTAAGTTTCTATGGATAAAACTAAATATAAATATATACGTATATGTTTTATGCAAAAAAAAGAATTAACCCTTAACGAGTCAACTTCTATAAATAACGTAATAAATTTTAACAAATAGCATAATTTTATATACTTCAGTATTGCAACTGTCTAGTTTTAACAATAGTCGAGAAACTCACTATCCTTGAATACTTGAATTTGTCACGATTTTATTCATTTTAACAATTTTTAAGTGGTTTTTAGAACAAAATTTTGGTTTTCCCAACAACACTCATTTTTTGGTAAATTTTTGAGTGATTTTCTTTAGTGTATAACTTTTTTTTTACATAACTTGCAGATTTTAACATGCTATTTAGAACATAAGGGTGAGTCTCAATCCATTTTGAATTGATGTGAAACGGAGTTTAAATTTCTACGTAATGCAGTGATAATAATTTCATGAACACCAGCGTACAATTATATTTATGCTTAATTCTAATTTTGGAACTACAAGCAAAAGTAGCTTACCAAATTTTGTGCCTTAAAATTAAAATATCAATAAATTGAATTTGAATTTTTGAGGGTTAATACAAAAGTTTCTTTAATATTGATTATTAATGTACAGAAAAGTTTTGTTTCTATTGTGAATTTTAATTTGGGTAAAGAATTAAATAAAATCAACGTGAAACTTGAGCTATTACAAAATATCACGTAAAATTTAATGAAATTTTTTTAAATTGAAAATTCCTAATAAATTTGCACGTTTATATTATAATATATAAATTTTTTATTTTTCAAAAATTCTTAATTTTTCAGATTAAAAGAGGGTTAAAGGAGAAACTTATATTAATATATTTAGAAATTAATAAAAATGTTTTCTCATATTGCTTTATGAAACATAAATTCTAATTGCAAAAACTAAAAGAATTAATTAGATTCCCGAATTGCAGTAAAAAAATGTGATTTCAAAAACAATTAAATTTGAGAAAAAAATGATTGTGAAAACAATTATTATATTTTTTTTTTGTATCAAGGTTCTTGTTGGTAACAGCAATTTTTGTTAAAATGATTAAACAAGTGAAATAATTTGGTGAAAGTCATGAAGAAATTCAAAGTCTCATGTTATAAGGTATTTGAAATTTAAAAATTTTTTTTTTATTCCTACTGCTTCTGGGAGGATCATTTGTAGATAACCATGAACGCCAGTTTCTTACGTGATTGAGTTTACCAGGTAGGTGACGACCCCACCCTAGTTTTATTTTAGATATTTAAAGGTTATTGATATTTACTATTTTATTTTGCTGGCATTTTTAATATTGAATATTATTGAAATATGGCAATTAGTTGATATGTATAATATGTATAACATAATGTGTATATAATATTGAATATAATTTTTATAGTGACCTGTCTGAGCTTTCAACCCGAGACCCTTCTGTTAAAGGACCAGTGCAATAGCCACTGCACTATTGGTCAGGTCATTGGATTTTAAAATGAATGTTGATTATTAGAAGAAATTAAACGTATGTATTAGGAAAATTCCAAATTGTGATTAAGCGAATGAAAAATTTTCAGTTTTTGTAACAGCAACTTTCCAATGTTTTTTACAGAGTTGCCATGAATAATTATAAGTGAAAAATTGATAATGATAATGAGAAAATTTTTTTCTAGTTTAAACTGATCAAATTTTGATTGATTTAAAATAAGAACATCGAATTTTTTTTAAATTTGAGTCAATTTTTTGTATGGGAAATAAAATTTAGGGCAATGCGAGGAATGAAATAGAAATGTACTTTGTTAAGGTGTACTTGTTCAATCAAATTACGTATAAGATATTTAAAATTAAGTGAATTAATTTAAATTTTTCTTTCATTAATTTCAAAAGCAAAATTCAAGAAAATTGTCGGTATTATCAATAATCCTAACATAATGTAGTGAATTTCTATAATATATAGAACCCACATAACTTTAGCATGTGCTTTAATTTACATAAATGTTTAATTTCTTTTGGCTAATAAAATAATAAACTTAATAAATTTTTAATAAACTTAATAAATTTAAATTAAATTGTTTTAAATTTTCAGCAAATTTTTTATATCACAACTGAATTTGACTCATACTAATATTGAGATGGTAATAAAATATTTTAATTATTAATAAAAAATGAAGTGAAATTTGCTTTTATTTTATATATTCTGAAAATATTCAATTTATATTAAAGGAGAAAAAAACAAAGCTCAAAATATATTAAAAAAAGATATTTTTTTTGTGTTTGTTTCTAAATAAAAACAGAAGGAATATGAAAAAGGATTTGTTTTTTTGTTGAATCATAATTAATTAAACCAGTGCGAACGAATGTTCGAGGCATATTATAAATTTACCACTCTGTTTGTGACGAAACAGATGTCGGAGATATTAACATAAGTATATGTTTCTGATCACCACCGAATTTTAAGTTGGTTTACCTCTGTACATTCTGTATATTTGCCCATCCGTCCGTTTATTTATGCGTCTGGCTGCCCAGCCGTCTCAGCAATAATTGCAGAACTCATTAAGTAGACTAGGCCAGCCAAATTTTCAATAACTATCAAAATTTTTCAACCGCGTTCATAATTTTTGATCATGATTTGATTTGGGCTCAATCAAAAAAATGGTTTGCGCAGCTGCCATTTAACTCTAAAAATTATTTGGTCATATTTCGGAAACTATAAAGCTTTTTGTATTTGAACATTTTGTAAACGAGTGTATTTATAGCAGCGTTACTTTAATAATAAATTTTTTTATGCAATAATTAGTGGCTGTACGAGTTCTTATAATAGGTGCTACACAAATTCAAAAATAAAAATTGTATCAAATCCATTCAAGTTACAACAGGTACGCAAATCATGGACGACCAAGTTTAGTAATAGGCCCATTCTATCTAATATCTTAATTGTCGCATAACTTTTCAGAAACATTTGAACGTGTATCACAGAGTTGGCAAAGTCAATTCTGTTTTTTCCCATTTTTTCTATTAAATTTGCAAAAGAGAAAAAGAAAATATAGATTTAAGTTTTTTTTTCATTTCTCTTTTGAATGAAAATCGCGGCAGTTGCTGGTATTAAAAAAAATCAAAATTGAATTATTTATTCAAACTGAAAATTTATTATACAAATGCAACTCCATACTAAGTATTAATGAATGTATGTGTTATACGGAAATTATGAAGAAAAAATTAGTTTATTATTTAAAGAATTAAGATTATTTTATGTGAAACTTTCAAAGCTTAGACAAATTTTTTATTTTTAGTAAATTACTATAAACATAATCAGAAAAAATTAGATATGAGCCCGTCATTTTATTTAAACAAAAATATTATGCGATTTACGGTAGTTATAAAATATGAGCTGAAATGTAGGTAGTACTAAATGATCTAATACTTGTATAAATAACAAAATTACTGAAAATTAATTATGACAACAAGTGAGAATATACGAATTTTGCAAAAACTAAATAGGGGTTAAGCTTAGGCTTACCCCAATTTGGTTTCCCTACAAAAAAGAAAGTTTTAAACAATTGTTATCGAGAACTCAAATTGAATACTACATTAAATAGGCATCAATTGCATCGCCGTATCCCAAAACAGAAATCATATTTAAAATTAAATTAAATCTTAACTGAGATTCGTTTTTCACTCACACACTTTTTTCATAAATAATGATCGTGAAATCACACTGTTAATAATTGATGTTTGTAAATAATAAATATGTAGATTTGTTTGTGTTTGGTTCCTTTATATAATTCTCAATTTTTTTTTTACTTATTTTTGCAAGACTTTTTTTTTGTATGTGCAAATGCTTTAGTAAAGTTTTTATTTTTTATTTTCAGAATGCATTTTTTGAATGAACAAATAGTCCCAAAAACAAAGGAATAGCAAAAATATAAGCAAAATGAAGCTAAAATTTTTTTTTTATCAGAATATTTTTGCATCAGAATAAAAAAAAACAGAGAAACAAAATAAATATTTTTTCTTTTCAAAGGATTATTTTTTGCTAAAACTGAGAAAAAAATTGTGGGAGCGGGAAACAAAGAAGAAAAAATTAACCAAATAAGTGTAAGAATTGCAGAAAAAAGAAAAATGAAATAAAGAAAAATGTAAAAATATGAAAAATATTTTTTTTTTTCTGGGCTTCAACCAGAAAAATAAAATATTCATTATAATATTTTTGAAAAAGTAATTTATGAAGGATTAAAACGGGATGAGAAACTTATATAATATAAAAAGAAATAATAGCCGACGTTATCACTATTCAGTATCCTTAATATACACGTTAGTGTTGCCAAGTTTATGTAATTTTTTTTTTGTTGGTAAAAAATTTTCTACTTTAATGCATTTATTTCGATTAAATAATAGGTCTATGGAAAAAACTTGGATTATATAAATAATATTCTACAATTTACTGAACGATAGAGAGTTATTTATTAAAATTTGAATTATATCGTCAGGTTAATGCCGCAACTAGATAACTTGCAATCATTGGCTTAGGGATATTGAAGATACAAAATTTAGCAATAACAAATAATTTATCATGAAAATATCTAATTTTGGCATTATCATTTTCAGATATTTAAGAAGAATTTTAAGTTATATCTAATTGGTCGCATATTAAAGAGCATTCGATTTTTTGATGTCTAGGTTAATTATCTAAAAATAAAATCTTCGAGTTATGAATTTTTGAATTCATACATAACTTTTGAAGTTATGTATTTTTGAATACTAAACCAAATCCTTATACTCGAAAGCATTATGAACTATAGGATTAAAATATTTATTTCTATGTATATGGTAATACTATAGGCATTATTAATTATTCTTAACAAATATAATTTAAATTGAATGTAAGTTTTTGGTTGTTTTAAAATATTTCAAGTACATCAGTTGCATAAAACATAAAAAACACAATATTATAGAAGTATGTGCATATATATATGTACATAATATTCAAGTAGAATCTATAAAAAAAAAACTTTTATGAAAAGAGTTATTTATCCTTTTCTACAAATATTATTTTTATTTATTTGTAAAAAATTTCTTAAAAGTAAAAACATTATTTTTATAGAATTTATTTTTCAATTTAATTTTCCATACATGTGTATTTTAAATATTTAAAGAAAAAAAAATATAACAAAAATTTTTGGAACATTAAAAGAGGTAATTAATAAAACAAAAAACACAAAGTATTCAAATGTTTTTCATCCTTAATTAAATTTTTGTTGTATGTTGGGTTGGTACATTCGAAATTAATTAATATATTTTTTCAAAATAATTCTGTAACAAACCACCGTGTTTTCAAGTGTTCATATGACCTCAATTTCAATGTATTTTTTTTTTTACATTTAATAAACTACTAGTATAATAGTAGAGGATTTTTTATAAATTTTTCTGTTTTTCAAAGAAAATATTATTTAATTATTTCATGTAAGTAGGTAGGATACAAAGTGCATAAAATATTTTTAAGAGATTAAAAAATTATATTAAATAAAATTTTCGTTTTCATTAAATAATTTTTCATATACAAGTATCATTGTAATTATAACAAGTAAAAACGTTTCAGTCGGTATGAACCGATTGAATTATACCCTGCACCTTTCATTGTTGTATAGCAATTACTTAAACCTGTGAAACCATTCTATAGAAACTTCACGGATATGTCTGATCTATAACTGAACACACAAGTTTCGTGAATCTGACTTTATTATTTTTCCAAATATTTAAAATTAGTTTTTGGAGTTGTATGGCAGGTACCCGAACCTGCCAATCAATTCCACTAAAACTTCGCTAATATATCTGATCTATAATTGGACACACAACTGCCAAGTTTCATGAATCTGTCTTTATTATTTTTCCAAATATTTAAAATTAGCTTTTGAAGTTGTATGGCAGGTACCCGAACCTGCCAAGCAATTCCACTAAAACTTCGCAAATATATCTGATCTATAATTGGACACACAACTGCCAAGTTTCATGAATTTTACTTTATTATTTTTCCAAATATTTAAAATTAGCTTTTGGAGTTGTATGGCAGGTACCCGAACCTGCCAAGCAATTCCACTAAAACTTCGCTAATATATCTGATCTATAATTGGACACACAACTGCCAAGTTTCAAGAATCTAACTTTATTACTTTTCCAAATATTTAAAATAAGCTTTTGGACTTGTATGGGAGCCACTCGAACCTGTCAAGCAATTCCACCAAAACTTCAGAAATATCTTTGACCTATAATTGGACACATAACTGCCAAGTTTCATGAATCTGACTTTATTATTTTTCCAAATATTTAAAATAAGCTTTTGGACTTGTATGGGAGCTGCTCGAACCTGTCAAGCAATTCTACCAAAACTTCAGAAATATCTTTGACCTATAATTGGACACACGACTGGCAAGTTTCATGAATCTGACTTTATTATTTTGCCGAATATAAAAAATTTGCTTTTGGAGTTGTATGGCAGCCACCCGAACCGGTGCAGCTATCTCATTAAAGTTTTTAGAGCATATGTAGAATATAATTGGACACATGTATACAAAATTCTATATTTGTACCTTTATTAGTTTTTGAAATAATTAAAATAAACTCTTTGAGTTGTATGGCAGCTCCCCGAACCCGTTGTCCGAATTGGTCCAATAACAATAGGGTTCGTCCTTGGCACAAAAGAAACAACTTGTGAAAGTTTGGTGTCGATTGCATTATTCGTTTTTGAGTTATCGTGCGATCGGACGGACGGACGGACGGACGGACGGACGGACGGACGGACGGACATGTCTAAATCAACGCAGAATTTTACGCTGAGCAAGAATATATATATATGTCCATACCGCAGATGACTCCTTCAAGTAGTTACAAACTCCATACCAAAGTTAATATACCCTTCACGAAGTGCAGGGTATAAAAAGGTTAATAACATTAATAAACTCTTTGAAAATGTACAGAAATTGAAAAGAGAAAAACGAGCTTTTTATTTTTATAACTGAAGTTATTCAACCTCTCCCTAGGCCAATCTTATCAATAGTTTTAATAGTGATTTATTCGTAACGCAAGCTTTATAATATTTGAAGCAGAATTTCGGAATTTTAATAGTTTAATTTTGAATAATAATTTATGGTATGTTTGTTTTTTAATTTATAATTGTAAAACCTGCTCTTGCTTTTTATAAATTGCTAATATTGTAATTTTCGTTCATGTTTTCTAAGTTGATTTAATTGCTTTATTTCCTATTTTGGGAATTGGAATCTTATATGTAAATTATATATTTATGGGACTGCATCAGATATTGTGCTGCGATTGGCTGTTTTTCTTGGCAAAAGAAGACGCTATGTGACCAGTCTTAACTTACTAAGTGAATATTATATAATTAACAATATCTGCACAATATAGTCATTGGGTAGGTAACTATGAATTTTTTTTTATTCATTATTGTTTCATTGCGAACAATTCAAATACTTGAAATTGTTTATAAATGCAATTTAAAGTTTTTGTTTCTATAATTTTTTATAATTTTGTCTCTTTCTAACTAATATATTTTTAGGTTCTGTGGTACTTAAAATAGGGATATAAAACGGAAAAAAGAAAAATGGAGAGAAAAGAACAAGAGAAAAAAAAGTAATTCTTTGAATTGGTTTTTGTTTCATTTTGTTTTTTCATTTTGAAAAGGAAAATTTTTGAAAAATAAGGATGAAAAAAGTCAAGTACGTCTCGCCACAAATATTTTTATACATTGGTTTTTTCTTCAACGCTCTTATTTAACAAAAATTTTTTTGTTGTTGTTTAAGGTTTTTTGAATTTTTGAAATTTGGTACAAAACCACAACAAAAAAACGAAAAGAGTAACCTGAATATAGATATACAGTGGAGTAAAATTTTAAAATTAGTTATTATAATGGAAAAATAATAGCAATTTTACATAACGACTGGGTAATTGGTTGCTCATAAAAATTAACGAAATTAATTTTATTTTCTTTTAAAAATTTCATATAAAATGAGAAAATTTAGTTCTAGGATTTTTGATGTTTTTTAATTGATATTAGACTGCGTGATATAAAAACTTACTACGATTTGGTTAAAAAATAAAAAATTAGAGTTGAAGTATTTTCGTGCAACACTTGGCTTCACTCCCGAAAATAAATACATAAATAATTTTTATATATTTATGTTTTTAATTTTGAATTTTCATCTATTATTTTTTATTGATTTTTCAATTTAACACTTTATGTTTTGGGAATATGCAATTGGCTCATCCTACATACTTATTTTCCTGGCCAGTCGAAAGCGAAAAATAGGATTTCTCTTGTAATTGAATAATATAGTATTTGATTGACCTTTTTAATTTCGAAAATATTAAAATTTTGTAATTAATTGTCGAAAAATTTTGAAAGATTTTTTAAAAATTCAATTTTAATTAATTTTTGTTTAAAAATTATTTTCGGAATAATGTAAATAATGTTATACATTTTAAAATTCAACTGTATTAAATAATGAGGGCGCAATGCTGGTCTTTGTAGGCCCAATGCAAAATATATACTTGATATAAGGTATAGTTGTTTCAGGATTCAGTCAGCTTAAGACATTTATAAATTATTAAGGTATAGAAATAAATTAGTTTTTTGAAACAAAATGGCAATTGTTATATACTGTATATAATAAATAGACCTGATTATTGCATTGTTATACGCAACATTTGTTTGTTTGTTTATGTTCATGTGAAAATTATTACGTAAAAATAAATAGAATTTAAATATAGAAATGCAATTGAATGAATGATAAATTCACTTGTAATACAATTTTTTCTTTCAACATTAAATATGTTGAAAATATAAATGAAATATATATGCACGTATAGTATTATGTACAATGTAGGTAATAAATATAAATGTTTTATGCAAGAATGAATTTAAAGGAAAAGTTTTCCTTTTTTAACAAATCCTTTCGTATTTCTTTTTTTTTGCCTATAATTTTTTTGGTTTTTATATTTTATGAATTTTCTATTATTTACTTGAAAGGTTTTTTGTTTAAACTAATATATAAGTAGAAAAACTTTAGCCTTAACGGTTTTCAACTTTTCAATTGAGAACTCTTGAAGGGGCATCTTGGCAATTCAAAACAAAAAAAAAAAATAAAAAATTTACAGGGTGAACTGAAAATTTAAAAAAGAGAATAAGTTGAAAAATTTGTAAAATAGAAAATTATCAAAAAAAAAATTTTTTTTTAAACTTTTCAAAGAATAAAAGTAAAATTAAAAAAGTAAAAAAAAAAAATCAGAAGAAAAATGCAAATTTAACGGTAAATAATATAATTTCAAATAAAAAGTAAATAAAATGCTTATACTATTGCAATTCTATAACGGTAATGTAAATTTTCAAGTATTGTGAATAAAAAAAGGAACCTGAATTAGTTAAATTTCTATATAGCTATAAAGAATATAAAAAAAAAACAAATAAATAAGGAGTTTTTACTTTATAAAAATTAAAAGGATTTAAAGAATAAAATTTAATGTTTTTTTTAATGTTATCCTTCCTTTTATTTTTTTTATTAATAAAAAATTAAATCTTAAAAAATTTAATTTTAAGCATTAACTACAATATGGACCGCTCTCATTATTTAATTAAATTGAATTTTAAAAATATTCCAAAAAAAAAAATTTTAATTCTATAAATAATATTTTATACAAGGTCAGAACTTTTATAATGCAAACCCGCATGAAGAATATTTTTTAAATGAAATTAATTCCGGAATTTGTGAATTAAATTGCGAGCCAGATCTTAAAGCGATTTGTAAAGAATTTTGGAATGTTTGCTTGAAGGAAATAATAAATCCCCTAAAATCCTGAATTATATAACCTGAAGATTGAGCTTTTTCTAATTGGTCAAATATTTATGAGAATTTAGGATCAGTGTTTCCACTCGAAAACAAAATGTATGTAATTTCGAGAAAGAATCTATGTTAAATGTATCCATTCTCGGAAAGTATAGAATTGTTATTAGTATAACGATTCTTTTTATTAGAAACAAATTAGCAAAAATTAGCAATGTGAGCTTTATTATAGTAGCTTCAATAAAAAATAACATGCAACTTATACTGCATTTTGTTAAATTGTTAAATTTGATGCTAAAAAATATGCGTTCCGTAGCTGCTGAACTATGTGGTAAAAGTGTACAATTCATAATGAAAATGGCCAATGCATTTTCTATTACAAAAAAAATTCGGAAAAGCTATTAATAGAGCCAAAACATAATAGTTTTTTGAAGATAAAACAATTTCGCCATTTAATATTAGAAGCACTGTCACATATTTTGGTGCTTAAGAAAGAAATATATTCATATTTCAGCAAAATTTTTCAATGAAGCCAATTCTGGCACTTTAGCAGATTTGAGTACCTTTGTATCCACACTAAATTTAAAGCAAAAATTTATCCAAACGAGTGCAATTGTATCCAAGTGGGAACGCTGTTTAGAATATGATCACACTGTAGTTTCCATAAACGGGTATTGAAAATTTATAATTGTAACACAAATTATTGAACTTAATAGTTGGCAACTACGAAATTTATATGAGTTTTTTTTTAAAATAAATTTTAAAATTTTTTACAGAAATCGCTATAATATTACAATTTAGTGATCGTAAAAGAGGTTTACTTTTGCAAATATTTTCTGCTTAGTATTTTAATATTATTTAACGATAAAATAAAATTTTAATTGCGAGGATTATAAAATCATTTGTTCATTCATTTGTTAACAAACAAAATCTAAAAACATTATATATGTATGTATAGCTCTCTTTTGATGTTTTTCACACCTACATTAAATTTTATGTCATGTGTGAATTTATTAGGTATATACATATACATATACATGTTCATACATATCTCGAGTATTATATGTTTTATAAAATTGTTATCAAATAAATACCTACATATTTAGTAAATGAAATTAAAGAGATTATTGTTACTTTGTAGTTTTTTTGATTGAAACTTTTGTGCATTATATATAGAAAACTCAAAGAGTCATAAGGTTTTTACACATTTTGGTTAATTAATTAGTGAATAGAATTATATTACAAGTATCGTTAATAAAATGATATGGGAATTAATTCATAAATAATATAGAGGAACACTTTAGCGTATGCAGTATATATGCAGTATAAGTAAAAATAATGTATAAAACACTTTGACGTCAAACTGATAATATTTAAAAAATAATTTGAAATACATGAATCATGTGATTGCTCACATAAAATTGATTTTGCAAAAAACAAATATATATGTAAGTAGAAGGTAATGAATACAATATATTTGTTTGAAATTATTAGTAATTTTTTAATATTTTAAATATAGGCGGGGAGAGGATTTATTAGGAGGAAAATATAAAAATTTAATTTGGCTTTAGGTATTCATAATAAATAAGGAATTCAATATTTTATAATACTTCTATTATTTATGTGGGTAAACACACAAAAATTTTTGATACATAATTGATTATTAGCTTAATTAAAAATAGTTGGTCTCATATGGTATGCACAAATGCGAATTAAATGATAACATATAAACTCTAGTATAATATAAAAATTAAATTAGTTTTAAGTTATTTAAAAGTAGATAGGGTTTCTTTTGAGCGTTGTATGCTTTTAAACCCTAATATTCACCAATATTAACATTGTAATTATTGTAATATATGAATTGTTTTATTGAGTGATCATTCTTTTTATATAACTAGAAAATCGAAAAATTGAGTAAAATTAGTTGATTTTCCAAGAAAATGAGAGCTCCTGTGTTTTTTTCGGTATTTTCTTGAACTAAAATATTTCGTTAATAAAATTTTATAAAAGAGTTACCAAAATTAGTTTTAATCCTAAATTTTACAACAAAACTCTTTTTATTAACAATTTAAAAACAATTTATACTTAAAATTTTAATTATATAGCAAATTAATTTAACAAAATCTTCCCAATTGTCTTCATTTTTTATGTTAAACTTACATACTCAAAATAATTGCAATTTTTAAAACTTTTATTTTAAAGTTTTAAAATATATGTATGTATTAAATTTAGATTGTTAAATCAAGTCACGAAATCTTAATTTACCAATTAAAGCAGCGTTTCATTTTGGCATATTGTTTGTCCAAACGCGTTAAAATTTGAAAAAGGTATAGAAATTAATTTAGATTTAATATAATTTTTATGTTATACAAGTTAACCTTCTTCATTTTGAAAGATTTGGGTTTCATTTTATATTTTTCATATTCAACTATTTGTAATTGTTATTGTTTACAATAATTTGTATCCGAAATGAAAAAAATAATAAAAAAATTTCCTTTATAATTTTATTAACTTGCTTTACATTGTGTATACATTGGCAAAATATTGCTACTGATTTCCCCTTATTCAGCATATTTTCATTTTATATTACTAATCAATTCTTATCTTAATGTACCCAAATATTTGAATATTAAAACATTGTTTTTTTCTTTAAATTGAAGTATTTAATATTTATTTGAGAGAAGAATTTTTAAGGTTCAAAAACATACCGTAATATTATAAAATTTAGGGTTAAATTCATGTAAAATGGGTATTATATGTAATTAAAAAAATGTATATAAAATATAGTATTCAAGTATAGAAAAAAATAAAGAAAAATATTATTAAATGGAAAAAAATTATTTTTACTTCTGTTGATATCAGCACGTCCTTAATTATCCTGAAATTTTTTTAAATACATATACATAACTTCTTTTATAATATGGACTCCATTTACTTTACATGGTGTGACTGATAATAATTAAAATTTTAAGATAACCATTTTACTTGAATTTTAGTTTTTTTGTATGAGAATGCAATTTGTAATTAAATTTTTTAGTATTTTGTATTTTCTAGTATAAATGATTGTTCATCCATATTCTTGCTTTACCACCTGTCATTGTTTAAAAATAAGAATTTTAAGCTAAAGAAATTTTTATTTATGAGAACACGACAATGCCCATTATGACCGATGCCCAAATACAATTGTAATTATTTATTTTAGAAAATTAATATTAAGTCAATTTTAAATTAATGGAAATTTCTTCATGTAACTGTAGAACAGATGGATAACGTAATCAAAGGAACGACCTAACGCTCTTTAGCCGGATGCTCAATCAACTGAGATATAGAGGTATGAAGAAATTACCGGCAAATTGTTATTCACATTGCTTTATACTGTAATCCACATGATTACTACGTATTGTTTACGTTGAGATGCTACATGCAATCTTCTATTTGAAGTAGACAATCACAAGGACACATATAAATAGGTATTGTGCCTATTACACTAATTTACTGAATTACTGACACAATTATAGACGAAAATTACACTAAGAATTTATATTTTTAGTTAGATTACAGTTGATTGTTTTAAATAATTTTAAAAAATCAAAGTCCATTCGTGGTGTGTATATAAAAATTATTTCATAATCTAATTGCAAATATTGTTGATATTTAAAAATTTTTCCAAAATTTTTGTTGAATTGTGAGATTGGTAAAGCATAGTTGAAGAGGTTTTGATTTTAAACAAATCCACTTCAACTATGCTTTAATTTCTCTGAAAACTTAGAAGAATAATAAACAAAATTGATTTAATATTTGGTACTGAACAGATGTAGATTTTTAAAAAATACAATATTCAAAAGGGCATAATTTGTTTTTTAAAATTTAAACTTCTGATATCTGAAAAATTATTAGGCACACTATGTAAGTAAGCATAAGTCGATATTATAAATTCTATAAATTTCTTTTTTCTGTGAAAATTTATATGTAGGTATATTGTTCTTATCAACAAACATACTAACATATTATATACCTAAACTTAAGTATGGATATGTAAAAACAAAAAAATATTTTTAAAAGAAGTATCCTTTATATATTTTATCCTTTGAGTCCTTCTTACTTTTGACTCTATAAAATTTATATATATATTTTTTTTTTGCTGAAAAAAAATTTATTCTTATTCGTAATGCTATAAAAAAATGTATTATGCCAAAAAAAGAACAAAAAAAAAATAAAATAAAAAGGATACTGTACGCAACAAAAAAAAAATAAAGTATTGCAAAAAATTATATAAATTTTGTTTCTATTTTAATAAAATTTTCTAAATTTCTGATACAAAATTTAATCCTATTTTAAATTTAATTTATAGCATTTTTGCGCAATGTAATTAAAAAAAGGATAAAAATTAAAAAAAAAAGTCTCCTTTTTATTTTTTTTGGTATCAGTCCACGTTATTACTTCTGGGACTGAAAGTAAATTCTTATATAAAGTAAATGATAATGAAAAATAAAAGAGAAGACATTTGCTACAGAAGCTATGAGTAAATTATGTGTGCATGTAGTTACGTCATATGTACATATTTCTAGCTCTATATAACATATTATGTACAAACGTAGTATCAAGATCCTGTACCTATACATAGTACGTAAAATCTAAAGTAAAATATTTTTATTATTTTTAAACAAAAATTTAGTAAATTGTTTTTCTTGTACTTCAATATAAAAAGAACAATAAAATGAATAGAAAGAATAGAGAAAATTGGATACAAACCTATTACAGTTACTTCACCGCTACGTCTAGCACTATGTCCTTGTTTATTACGTGCCCAACATGAATATAAACCAGAATCAGCACTCTTTTGTACTGGACTAATAACTAATGTACCATCTGGTTGTACTTTTTGTCTTATATCTTCTGGTAATTCACGACCACTACGCTCCCAATGTATTTCCTCAATAGGATATCCTGCTACAGGACATTTTAAATATAATGTTTCGCCAGCAACTGCAGTAACTTTTGGTATTAAACGTATATATGGTAATCCTGTTATGTTATTAATTAACACACATATACACATAATGACGTGTAGGTATTTGGTTATGATTTGTTTTTCATGTATATTTTATTAAACACGTTTTCCATTCATGTATATCGTATGTGTCAAAGAGTTTATCCCAAAAACAAATCATTTTTATCATTATTGTTTTCATTTGTGTATCATGTTTATATGTTTGAGAAATTTAATTATTGTTATTTTTTTTTTATTATTTCAAATTTAATTTTTTTTTTTAGTTTTTCATTTGTTATTTTTTTTTCGTTTTATTGTTGTATAATATCCGTTGTTAATAAAATTGATGTAGTGTTGTTGTTGTTTTCCAAAAAGGATATGCAAGAAAAAAAGAAGAAAACAAAATAAGAATTATATTTGTTATAGTTGAAAAAAAGGATAATTTTATTATTGTTATTATTTTTGACGAAAAATATAAAAATTCATAAAAATTTTTTGTGTTTTTTTTTTAAACCTTGATAACATTTTTTATCTTAATTTTCATTTTTTTTTTTAAATTTTTTTCCTATTTATTTTTTTTTTTTATTTTGTTTAATTTAAGGTTACATTTCATATACATGCCAACATAGGTGTATGTATATATGTGCGCACATGTTGTATAATACACCTAAAAGAAATCTCATATTTTTTAATAAACTAATATTTTTAGGCCTCAGAGTGAAATTATAAAATCAGCTAGTTTAATATTTTATTGTATTTTCTAACATTTATTATATGTCATCAGAAAGAAGAAATGGAGATGGATAGGCCACACTCTCTGAAGGACAGTAAATAATATTTCACGAAAGGACTTTGAATGGACTCCACAAAGTAAAGATCAGTAGAGGAAGAAGTAAGAGGACCCCGAAAAATATGGTCTGAAATAAAAGAAATTGCGTACGATAGAATCAGATGGTGAAGCCATGAATATGCCCTATGATTCTAAAGGGAGTAGAAAAAGGATCAGGTAACTATGCAAACTAGTCTAGTATCAAGAGGTGGAAACATTTTAATTTACAAATTATTTGTGTCAATTTATTTATTCACAAAAGATATTGTTGTTGTTTCATGTATGCATGGATATTTTTCCTTAGACTAAAATATACTCGACTTAAAACCTAGCGGGCAATTTAAATATTTGGCCATTCGAATACTTTTTTTAATTATTTGACATTTCTTTAAGGAATACCAGTAAACCTTTCTAAAAAGGAAGCATCAAAAATTTTGTTAAAGCAGTCAGATTTAAGATTAAAATTTATGTATATTTTGATTATTGGTTATTCACGTAAGACAGTTTTTTTTAGTTTATTTTGCATATATGCGCAGAAAATATATAAAAAATTTATATACAATAAAAATTATACACTATTGTAGAATTCCATAATTTATGCCTTACAACTTTAAAAATTTCAGAACTCGAAATTAATATAGCTATACTGATTTATTTTGGCCTGTAATTGTATTGATCTTATAATATTTATAATTATTAAGACAAGGATTATACTGTCATTCACTTGCTACTTTAATATGTAACTTAATAAATTGATATTAAGCACAACTTATTCACATATTTTCTACTTGTAAGATAAACCCAGACACTCTGTATATTATACTTCCTCTTGCACAATCTCATGTGTATATCAATTTACATATATTATATACTTATACCTAGATAGTTCTTTTTGTTCGTGAAATATCTGGGTTATTCATTGATTTTATATATTATTCGTTTTTATTATTATTTGAATTTCTTGACGTTTTCAGGCCTGAATTTAAATGGTATATTTCCAATTCTACATTTATCAGTATATTTCCGAGAGGAAAATTTAAATCAGAATAAATAAATTTTTGCATTGTTGTTTATGCAAAAATTTTCGTCATTAAAATGTTTGGCACAAATTGATAAAGTTTCCGTTTTGGTTTTAGTAAATAAAATATAAAAAAAAATTTGAATGAATGTTTTAAAAATAAAGTATGTATTTGCAGGTTTTATTACATTTTATTTATAATATTGCAAATGATCATTTGATATCATAATTTAAATTTAATTTATTTTTAAAATTTACAAAGTACAACAGTACAGCAACAGTTTAGCTCTTGTAAAGCCAGTCAATTTTAATTTCAATACATTTTCCTTTTAATATCGGTTTCCAATTCATATTATAAAAATGTTCGCCTGAATTTATGCAATTTTTAGTAATTTGAAAATGCTGCCATTGAATTTTTGTATTCAAAATATGGGAAGGAAATCGTAAACTCTTCAATTGATATTTTTGTTTTTTTTTATTAATCAGTGTTAATCAAATACATACGTATAACTATTATTTTTAATCGAAAAGTTGTAATGGTTAATTGGTTTATAATTGAATTTAATTAATTTTCAAATGAAAATTTATGCCTCAAAAATTACATTTGTAATTTAGTTTTCAACTTTAAAGTCTTATGTATTTTTAATTCCACTGTTATATTATTCCTGATTATTACTCTCAATTGTGACCTTGTTTCTTTTTCTTATTACAGAAACTGAAATCGAATAAAAAATTCACAAAATGATGTAAAAATTTAAATTATCAAGAACCGAAAAAAAAAACAGCAAAAAAGTTTTTGCATTTACAAAAACAAAGAAGTAAAAATAAAAATTCCAATAGATTGCAATGAAATAAAAATTTACCTGAGAACAAAGGACACATTTACAAACTTTATATTTGTATACAAAAGAATTAAGGATATTTGTTCATTTTTATTTTTTAAAAAGGAAGTTTTGTAAAATAACAAATTTACAGAATTAATCATGTTGCATGGAGCTTAACTAGTTTTATTGTTTCTACAAATTTTATTTTAATGCACATGCAATATATCTATATGTGTATATGGGCAGTTTTCTCATCAATTATGCAATTCATACAAGTTCATATACTTTTATTACATATTCACTTACGTATACAATCACAATTAAAAATTGCATATATAATAAATGAATTTTGTTGTATAATCTATGTATGAACGTATTTATAATATGTTTACTATACATGTGTATAAAATAATTTGAATTTAATTTTTAGCATACAAACATAAAATTTTATTGCATATTACGCATATACGCATACTCATATAAAATATGTTGGCATATGAAAGTTATGCCCGCAGGGTGAACCCATTTCAAAAAATATCAGAAAATGCTTAATAAACTAAATATGTTGTAGTGAAATACAGAAGCGCATTTAAGACCCATAAATAAATTGTCCAAAATTTGGGTTTGAAATAGTTTATGTTCAATAAGTAGTGACAAAAATTATGCTCTTATATTAGGAAACAAAAAGAATAAATCTAAATTCTGAATTGAGGATAACAGAAAACTATTGAATTGTACGAGTAGAATATTAGAAAAGAATTGTAGAATATTGAAAGTTAAATAGATTTTTTTTTGTTATAACTAAATCACTCTAATTAATGAACTTTTTGTCAAAAAACTTGGATCTTATTACTAATTTCTATGCAATTTGTTTTCCCCTTTTATTTATTTTTAAAATAAATTATTTAATTTTTTCCTTTAGATTCAATTTAAATTTTCAAATAAAGTAATCACCCTGTTTATTTTTTATTATCATATTATGTATACATACATGAATTTGTATATGTGAAATAGATGCATTTAAATTCATCTATAGCATATTTAAAGCTACTTTTTGGGGATATTTCAAAGAGTATCCCAAAAGTATATTCAAATATGCATATTCCGTATATATGTCTATATATATTATACATATAAACATATATATATGTATGTAAAGCAATATACTATCATAAAAAATTTACGAAAAAAAGACAACAAGGAAAGGCTAGCATTTTATTATTCTGTGTTATTGGATTTTTTGTTTTTTTGTATATGATGAATTTTGTTTTGTGGGTCAGTAGTATATGCTACTGATGGATATAATATATATGAATGCATACATTTATAAATATTTAAAATATACATAAATTTACATATTCATATTATATGCATGTATGAAATTTGTAGATAAAGTAAAAAATTTTATTCATTATGTACATATATCTATGGAATTCAAAAGAGAGAGGAAGAAAGCGAGAGAGATACAGAAACTAAGGACCAAATTACTGTGTTCTCTTTATACATAAATTTTTTTGTATGTATATTTGTTTCATAACCATCTAGATAAGTGATAACAAAATATTATTTTCGATCATGGTGAATACACTTTATAAAAAAAATTATTACGTAAATTTTTAGGTCATTTATGAGCCATTAATGTTTAATCTTCAACAATAAATTCGTGATAATTCTTTATACATTTTTTTATCTTTTAAATTGTTAAAATAATTTTAAGAATTTTATTGAGTTTTATATTTTAATTTTAATCCTTAAAGATTTTTTTTATAATTCAATCTCTATCAATAAATTTTCAACAAGTTAAAAGCAATGGTTGATTTTAATAATTACTTTATGTTATGTCGTAATAGATTTGGGAAAATTACTGAAAAATGAAATATAAATTTATTGAAAATATTGAAATGCCCACAGGTCTATAATTGAATTATAGTCAATGAAAATAATTTGTATAATATTATAATGGTATGGGAGTTGATAAGTATTTAAAAAACGGCTTGAAACTTTAATATATTAAATGTTGAATATGTTCCCTCCAATGGATGGAATTATCTATACGAATTTGTGTAAACTATCCAAGTATGAGATTTTGAAATTTATTTAATTGATAATGATGCAAATCTGTCCTTTAAGAATGAGATATGAAAATTAAGAAGGGGTTAGCCTTATTACCAAGTAAAAATTATTATTTAACAATTTTTTTGTAGACTGATGAATTTCATTGATACTATAGAACTAGTTGTGTTCAGCATATTTGTATGAGGTGGAAGTATAAGGAAATTGTCGAAAATTTTCGAAAATGCCATAACTAATGCGTTTATAATACTAGTTAACGTATTATAATATTTTCACCATGAAAATTTATTGTTTAATTTATTTCAGCACAGTTTAGGAAGAGGAATTTTTTGATTTTTGTGCCTGAGGCGTCGTCCTAAGTATATGAAGGAATAATCTTCATTTCTGAAAGTGAAAATACATTTCACAACTGTAAGAATATCAAATTTATAGAAACCATGTATTCAATGCAATAAGAAAATTTGTTAGTTTTTTTGAATGTTAGGGCAGGCACATAGTTTTTTAAATCAGCCGAAAAATTTCAGCATTTCTATTTCTAAATTTAAATAAGTCTTTAAATAATTCAAAAAATTTTTCTCTTAAGAAGCAATAATCAGCACAGTATTAGTAAATTTTTATATTTTTATTTTCACGTTGAAAGTACGGTTCAATGTAATGGCTTTATGTATACACGCATATATACATTAATCTATTTTATATAAAATTTTATAGGCCTATAATATTGAAACATCAACCTCTCACCGTTTTTATTATATTGAAAATTACATATTATGTGAAAGGATGTATCGAATGATAAAATTAAATTGAGAAAAGGTACATAAAATAGTTTATCTATATCACATTTTTTTTTTTAGAAAAAAAGGTTGACAACCTTTATATTATAACATTTGCTGTTTTTCCATGAGTTTATTAATGTTATGTCCTTTGGTCATTTCATAGTTTTTAATTTTTTTATTTCATCCTTTTGTAATATGAGTTAATAATACTATGTAACTGTGTGTTATATAGGCAAAAATTACATACATATGAATAACATTCTATTTTTGAATAAATATGTATATGTATGCATGTTATTCATGCTGTACATTTGAATAGAAATGGTTAAAATTGTCGTTATTTTTGTATAAGAATGTTTTGTGTTATAATTATTATAATACAAGTATATATATAATAAACAAATGTATACATACATATTATATGTGCTACTCTTTTTTTATGTAACGGATGTTACAAAATAGTAAAAACAATTGTTATTTTGAAAATGCTTTTTATTTTATTGTCATTTTATTATAGATTGAAGCCAATTCAGTTAATGTCCTTGGATTTTTGTATACACAAGTAGATGTACACATAATATATTAGTTAAACAGATACAAATTACAATATATGTATGTGTTGACAGCATTTGTATATGTGGTAAATATTTACATGTTACTTGTTTTATTGTTTTATTTTACATATTGTTTTATTTCTATTGCATAAAATTTATAAATTGAAATATAAATAGCGTTATAAAACGAAAATTTCTCAATGAGAGCAAAATTTTTATTGGTTTGGTTTTGTTTTTTTCTTTTTTATTTTCTTTGTGTTATCTGTGTATGCAATTTGATTGATGAATATGTATAGTTTTCAAAAAAGGATATTTTAAAGTGTAAAACTTTTGACATTTTATATTGAATGTCGTTTTAAAAATAAAATTGTCGACGGTATGCGAGTATCGAAAACTATAGTGGTTATTTAATTATGAAGTTATGAAGTGAATTTCATTTTCTTGTTATTATATAGGAATAAGAAAGCGTTTTTATAGATATAAGTGAACAAGAATATGTGTAATAAATATTGCATATTTATAGGAGCATTGAGAGCAAAGAAGTGCGTTGTTTATTATCGTTTCTAAAGTTCTATGTAAAATCAAAAGTGATTGATTGTTTAACGTTATTATCTTTAGATATCGGATCTGATCAAAATCAAACAAAGAAGCAACGAATTGATGTTTTTCTAAAAATACCGAATTTTCGAACAATCGTACGGATATGGAGCATCTCTGGTTTTAATAGGCATAACACCATACACATTTACATAAGTGTTACATAGGTATATATATATGGAAAATTAGGGTAAAATTTCATTTTCAGAAATTGTTCTGGCTCTTGTAACATAAAGCAATTTTATTTTTTTTTGCTTTTACAAAATTTTTTATGTATGATATTTTATGTGTTTTATATGTACATAATGTATTTATATAAAATTCCTATGTACAAGTTATAAATATGTGTATGTATACACTTGTATATTAAATCTATATTATTTTGTAGACCAGGAAAAGTCCAGAACAATCAAGATATAAAATGACCTATCCCAAGTGATTTTTTATTTTTATTTTATGGTTTTAAGTTGTTTTTTTATTACTTTTTGTGTTTTAATTTTGTGTAATCCTTTTTTATTATTTTTATTTTTGTATATTTCTTAAATTTTTGTTTTGCATATTTTTTATGCTCTATTTCGTACATTTTCAAAATGAAAGGAAAATAAAAAAAAATTAAATGAACAAAATTAACAAAGAGAAAATTTTGCTATACATTTTCCTGAAAACACTAATTTTTTTATGTATGTAATATTTATTTTTGGTCTTTTGTAGAGAAAAAAAATGGAAAGGAGAAATTCAACTCGATTGCGTATTTAATAAAGCATATAAATGTGCGATTGATAAGTAAAACAGAGAAAGGTATATTTAACATTTAAAAAAAATGAAAAGTGAATTTGTAAAAGTATGTGAAAATTTTTCCCGGAAACAATAGTTATCATTTGAAAATTGCGGTATACAAATGCACAATAACTTTTGTAAAGAAGCAAATTTATGTACATAATAATGGGTAAATGAAACGTACATATAGGTAAAGCTGTTGTTTACTTTGTGTATGTATACAAAATAATTATAATATATTATATATATGCACATAAATAAAATTTTGGGGGCAATTGCAAATTATTAGTTATTTGTATTCAAAAAATAGTGTCATATTACGATTACGGAGGCAATTGATTAATTGCGAATTTTCATTTTAAAATTTAGAAAATAGAAGTAACGAAAAATATGATCGTAAATTATTATTTGAAGTGTTTAAAAGATCTTTACAATTTGTTGAATGAATATTTTTTAATTTTGAAACCAAAAGTACCTTGTGATACATTGGGACTATTTTACCAATTAGAACCTAAAAACAATCAGTCATTCTAGTTTTGATTCATTTTATTAAATTTGTAATGATTTATTTACTTGGTATTAAATATATTTTCATAATTTTTAATATTCTAAAAATATATCCTTTATTAATTGGTAATTCTCCATATTGTACAATGTGCTTTAGCTTATATTTTATTTCCATATGTTATATTTTAAAATTAGCAATTGAATTAAGGAATTTATATCATTAACTTATTAACTATTCCACTCATATTATGAACTAAAAGTATTGAAATAAAACATCAGTGAAAATTTATCAAAATTATAAAAATATTTTATATTTAGAACAGGAAAAATTAAATAATAAAATATTTTTATAACAAAATTATTATCTCTTAATCAATTAAATTGAAAATTTTTCGTGGAATTTAATTATGATTTTTTATGTTAATCATATTATATTTTATTTTCTAGTAGTATTTTGTGGGATTTGAATAAAATTAAAAATATTTTGCGAAATAACATGAATTTTCTATTTGAATTTTTAATTATTTTTATAGAATTGAATAAATTTTGAAACTAAAACATTCTTTTTATTTAAAATATGAGCATGCAATAATTCTAATGAAAATTAATAAGAAATAATAATATTTTCGGAGAGAATATTTGAAGAGATCAAATTGAGAATGTATAGGTTTTCAAAAAAAGAGGTTGGATGTAGCGTGGCAGATATTTTCTAACAAATAAATGTTTTTTGAAACGAATATCTGAGAGTGTCATAAATTCACAAAAATTGAGAGTTGTTTTACCATTTCAAATAGCTTGCTATACTTTCACCATTCCAAAATTGCTCAGATTATGCATAATTTTAATTTCTTATCTTGGATCGCCTTTATAATATTTAAACATCGAATAGGTTGTTCATTTTAATTTAAATTTTCTTAAAGTATTATGAAAAGGACAAAATTAGACAAAACCTTTTTTCCCAGTTCCGGCAGCTTTTACCTCATAGTTTTTAGTTTTATTGTCAATATCAAAAGTTTTTTCTTTATTTGTAATGTGTGTTAGAATAAATCTCTAATGATTTTTAATACTGGGACAAAAAAATCTTAAATGACTTTTTAGTGTTAAAAAAAGAACAGAGATAAAAAAATACAAAACAAATTTTTTTTTCCTTTTTTTTAATTCTTAAATTGTTGGTCTCTACTTTTATACAAAATTTACGTTTCTGTGCGTATATAAAAAAAGGTAACTAAAAATTCAAAAAAAAATCATACTATCCTTCGAGATTTTAATAATAAATTTTTTTTTGTTATACAAAATCACCATATATAAATTATTTTTTTATAGGTTTATTTTTGGAAATGAAACTTTATTATAAAAACTTTCAGACATTTTGTCGCTATTATAAAAATTTCTATATTAACTTGTCTGTTTAGATTTACAACAAAAAAAAAATCTTGTACCTTTATAATGCTAATAAACTTTCTTATGTAGCTCTTAAGTTATAAAGAAAATTATGAATTAATTTATATGTGTATAAAATGTAAGTAGACTTCCATTTTAAATGCTAAAAATAGTTTAAAGGTATGCGCATAAAATAACATTGACTCTAATATTTTTAGTTTTACAATGTCTGAGACTATATGCAAAAAGTTTATCTTTTTTTTTCTAAAAGTTATGATTTTCTTCAAAGAGTTTATATTACAACTAATTGAACACGAACAGACAGAAATTAGACTAATTTTAAAGAAAAATAATTGGACGAAATTTCATGAGGATGACTTTTTTAAAAAATTTCATGAGGATGACATTTTTTTAAAATGAGAGAACAACTCTTTATCTTTGTAATAGAATGTAGGTGTACGAAGAAAAGAGAAAATTTAGTTGAAACGAAAATGAAATGAATTTGTTGTTAGAAGGAGATACTGATTTTCCTTGTAATATTGGGAACTAATCAAATGCAACGAAACAAAAATTGTTTTTTCGTATTGTAATTCAGAACTTAATTCAACACTGAATCTTACATTTTAAAGTTTATGTAAATAACAAGATTAGTAATTTAGAAACAAAATGGTCAAACAATTAAAAGATTGTTCTATTTACCAATCAAAGTTGCAATTTTAATTTTGATTTTTCATTCTCTTGATGTACTTCAGTGTTTCTTGTCATTCTTATCTCAAATAAAAAACAAAATGCGAAACTTGAATTTTCCATTTTTTGTATTTGATTTACTTAATGTCCTTATGTAGAATTTATATTTTATTAAATTTTAATATAATAAAATTCTATAATACATAAATGAAATTCTATTCTTATTCTGATTTCGTCTATTTAAAATAGCGGAAACTGTGTAGTTTATTCTTATATAGTCCGTCATCTCAAAATGCAAATCCCATAAGAATTTTTCGGATAAAAAAAAGGATTTGTTTTCTTTTTCCCAAAGTTTTCTTCTTTTTTTTTGCTTTTCTTATTATTGTATTTTTTTTATTTATTTTTTCTTTTTGATGTAATTTGAATTGGAAATATTTTTTCAGTTTTACAATTGTTGTATTTTTTTTTTTCTTTTTTTTCATCATTTTGACTTGCTTTGCATAGAATGTAGGACAAAATTTGATTTACTATAGTTACAATATTGTATGTGTGTATATATGTAAGGGTATATATATATAGAAATAACAATAACAAATTTTCTTCTCCCTTTACTTTTCAATATCCCATATATGTACAAAAAAGAAAAAATAGTATGTAAATTGGAGAAATGAATGAATTAAATCAATGTTGAATAAATTTTCTGGCTTTTCGAAAATATGACAACTGGGAATATTTCAAGTCTGATGAATTTTTCCGAATTTTAAGCAATTTTATTGTATATACTACCTACATACACTGAAATTTGTATATATACTTTTATAAAATTCAAGGATTTTGACAAAAAAAAAAAACAACTGAAATAAAGAAAAATGTAAGAGCTGAAATTTTATTTTTTTTTTTTTCAAGTGCATCCTTAGGAGTAAAAAAGAAAAATGTTTTATGTGCCGTTTTGCTTGTAAAACTTCTGATTATATTTTTTTCTTGTGTTGTTTTCTTTAGGATCTAGTTGAATATAAATGTAACAGAATTTTGTGCAATCATTTGAAATAGTCAAAAAGTTGAATAACAGGGTAATATTTGCATTATAGTTGACTTGAGAGGAAAAAAAAAATTAATTTTAAAATTGAAAATTAAAACTAAAAAATCATAAGGTATAAATTTTATCCCACTTCGTATTAGATTAAGAATTCCATTGTCACTGTTTTACTTGGAAAATATCGAAAATTTCTAAAATACAAAAAAAGAAACTTAAAAAGTTGAAAAATTTTGCAAATGTTAATTAGGTTGTAATTGTAATGAAATCTCATAATTGTATTTTGGTTATTAATTAGCAAAATTATTTTTTATTAATCGTTTTTTTTTTGGAAAGTAATAGGGGATACAAGTTGTTATTTATGATGAGTTTCAAAGCTAGGTTAAATTTGTTTGTTTAATAATTTCTAAACTTTGTAGGTGTAAATAATTATTTTCTTCAAATAAAATACAAATGTAAAATGAATAGACTTTAATAATAAGATCTAAATAGTGTAAAAGGTAATAATCTTAGCATCATGGCGTGATATTTACGGAGAAAGTGTAAATTTTTCTAAATTTGACAAAACATTGTCTATAATAAATTTTCTTATTTCATATAGGAGGGACCAAAATAAATTAAATATAAAATTCGAGCAATAAGACATTATAATTTTAAAAATTTTTCCTTACAATGCAAACTTTACTTATGTATTGTGAGTATCCATCATAAAAAGCATAAAATCAGTTTTAGTATAAAAGATTTGTGTGTACAGAATGTAACTGATTGTTTGAAATTGAATGTTCTATTTCATTCAGTTTTCAATTAGTTGTTTTCAAGATATTACAGGGTTGTGCGTTGTCATTTAGTTTAATAATATCAAAATATTTAGAATATTTTCACAAACTTTATAAAATTCAAAGCTAAAATGGAAGGATGTCCCAGATCATTACTTAATATATAAGTTTTCATTTTATATTTATCGATTGCACGAATCACTTTGATTTGAGTGAAAAACAATGTGTTATTTGGAATTTTTTATAATTCTGATAATATATTAGAGCAATATGAACAGAAATATCTTTACGCCTGTGTAATCTTGTACACTATTAAAGTTTTTTTTTTTGGTACGATGTAGTGCAATTTATTGTATTGTCTATACGAGTTTATATGGTATAAAATTAACTATATCAAGAATATGCACAAATCTATGAATACAAATATGTACATATGTATATATGTAGTTATATTTACCCAATTGACATAAGTAATGTTCGGTTCAACTTGACTTAATAGGTCGAAAAACTAATTTCAAATCATTGCCTGAACCATTTTTTTTTTATTTAATTTTTCTATCTCCATTCATACATAAATTTTCTTTGAGTTGATCTGTAAAACGTTTTACACTATCAATTTTACATGTATAATTATAAGTATATATGTACATATATGTATATTTATTTCAAAATATGTGTACATATATATGTTTAGATAGATAAATGGATTTTTTTTTTGTTGCTGTTTTTGTCGAATTTTTGCAAATTTTCAGACATTTTTGCGTAAATAAAATATAAAATTTATTAGCAACATCTGCCTTCTTGAATATGGTTGCAATAAATTTTACAAAATTTTCTTTTTAATTTAATTCTAGTTTTTCTCTTTTATTTTTCCATTTTCAAACTTGAATTATGTTTGCATTTTGGGTCTCTGTTTTAAAAATAAAAAAATTTGTTTTTTAAATCAAATGTTTAAAAAGTTAAAATTTAAAGATTTGAGATTTAAATGAAATTAAGGGAAAATCAGAGAGGATATATAAATTCTTTATTGGAAGACTAAAAATTTTTATAGTTTATAAAAATTTTGTAAAAATATTTTTGAAAAATTTTGAAAATATGAGAGTTTAATATGAGATCGAAGTGATAATAATTATGTATTAAGATAAATTTTGTCTACGTTGTTGTTTTTTGAAATATTTGGTTATAATAAAGAGATTCTGGGGGTCTATAGTGTTAAAATCTATAGTGTTAAAATAATATATCTACCTTATATTTAGATCTAATAATTAAGTTTAGTTTGTTTTGATTAACTGCCGGTCAAACATAATTAATATTGCTGCCACATTTTTCTGTTAACCTTTAAATGCTTAATAATCCAATAAATTTTATTAAAATTTTCTTGAATGCTCAACTAAGTTCCAATTACATATGGTATACATACATATTATATATATATGTAAAATTATATGAAATAAAATTTTGAAAATAGTATAATAGAAACACAAGAGTAATAATTTACAATAAGACCACAATGCATTCATTTCTATAAATCATTCACATATAAATGCTTTAAAAAATATTTTTTTGTGTATGTGTGAATAATGCATATTGTATGCAGAAAATTTAAATTTTGTAAATAATTTTTTTTAACACAATATTGTGTAAAAAACTATTAACCCATTTTTCCATTTATTTCGTCCTAAAACGAAAAATGTGAAAAAAACTCAAATATCAAAATTAAATCCTTTTGAAAAAAAAATGGCAACTATTATAAAAAAATAAAATTAATTGAAAATGCACCCAGGAAATTTAAAAAAAAAAGAACGAGAACTATGAAATCAAATATAGACAAAGTAATAAAAACCACTGAAACGTTAAGCTTAAAAGTCATTCCTTTTTCTATCCTTATTTTTCGTATCCTTGTTTTCCTTTATTTTTTTTAGTTATTTATTTATTTGTTTATTTTTGAATTGATGGCAACTATATACAAATATGGTTGGCTTTTTCATAATTTACAATTTGTATGAATACAAAATAAATCCATGTATGTATGTATATGTGTACGTGTTGCAAAATAAATAGATTTAGTTATATTAAAATTGAGTAAAAATTGCATAGTACCACGCCACATATGCCATTATGGTGATTGACCACAAAACTTTCACCTAAAAAAATTCAGTAATATTTGAATAGAAAAATATTGTAAAGGAAAAATGTTATAGAATGCAAAAATATACATTAGTTGCTAGACGTGGTTGTTTAATTTTTGTGCGTTACTTCTGTTTATATTGATTCATAATTTTGTAATTGTGAGCGGTAGTTTTTGAAAATTACGTGTTATATTTGACAAGTCCTCATATGTATAATAAACTTTTCAGGTCTTGCTTAGATTTAGAAAATCAAATTGACATTAGAACATCGATAAGCTATAGGCAAAACTATAAGCACAGATTGTATAATGCCATATATAACTATCAGGCCTCCAAGTTTCCGAAATTTTGAATTGGAAAAAAATACACAAACAATTGTTAATGTTTTATGTTTTTATGAAATTTTTGAGTATTCTTTATGAATCTCATTTTATTTAGTATAGTTTTAAAAGCCATCTAGATTATAATATTTATTTTTTTTTGCTTTTTTGCTCAATTTATTTTTAAATTATATTTTTTATTCAAAAATTTTACTCTGTAATTCAGGACCCTTCCATTTGGAAGACAAGAAAGGTTGTCTGCAACCTTTCAAAAAATATGTAGAATCAGTAGATCCAAAAATATTGATCAATTTTCTTCACACAAATAAATTCCGACATCGCTTACATTTAAACTGCATATAAATTTGGAATTTATTTTTGATTTGCTCTCTCAGCTTGATGGCCTGATAGATATATATGGCATTAGATTGTATTGTATAATTTTTAAAATAATTTTGGTCTATCGAAATCTGGCTATAGTAATGAATTTTTTATTTGGCCTGAAAATATTTCAATTGAAAAAAAGTTTATGGTGAAAATATTTGTTCTTGTTTTTAAGCAAAAGAAAATCAAAAAATTCGAGAGCAGTTTTTGCTCTCATAATGTAAAAACATAATAATTTTGTTTTTTTGTTGTTTAAAGTCCTAAAATTTCAATTCATTTACAATACAAGTGTAATTGTTAAGAGGAAACTTTGTTTTATTTTCAAAATGACGAAACAAAACAACTTTTTTTTTTGGTTCTAATTATAATGGTTTAAAAAAATGGTCATATTTTACTTTAATTAAATATAATTTTTTATAATTTTTTGTAAAAAGTAAGTTTTCTATAAGAGCGATGATATTGAAATCCAACGGTATCATCACAGCGACTATATGGTGTATGTGAATCTTTTGGGGGCCTTGTTAATTTATCCTAACTCTAAAATAAATTTTCTAAAAATTGTTTTATTAAACTTTTACTTATATTTTAGGCTTAACGCAACACAGGATAACATTTTTCATTTTTCAGGACAATTATAACGTTCGAAAGCACATTGAACTTTCGAACAGCTGCACTGACCATATTCTCAAATTAAAATTTAAGGGTTTTGATTGATGGTTTCTCATTGATGGCTCCTTTTGATTAGAAAAAAAAAATTATTTCATTTTTAAATTCAGGCGTTGTATTTTAAAAAATTCCTCCCAATGTCACGTAATTTTGGCTTCGATAATCATCGGCTTATCACTTACTTTTAAAAGTTTTTTGATAGTATTTTCTTCTGTTTTTATAAAAATTTACAGTATTTACATTTAAAACTTCTTATTTTTCTTCTTATATTTCGTTTTCTCCTTAACTTTTAATCTGTTTTCAGATAAAGTTGAACACAATGTTGTCTTCATTAACATTCACTTATAACATCTTTTTGCATATTTTCTCAGATAGATATTGGCACAATGTGTAATCATGATTGTTGTTACTAAGTCATAATATAATTTTATTATAAGAATGCAATGTCAAAAAAAAAAATTGAATTTCGAAAACTATCCAAATTGCAACATTTTTTGTATATTTGTATGTACAATAGATTGGTTTGTATGTGCAAGTGAGTATGCACAAAAAATATCTTTACAAAAATAAATTTATTTTAAAGTACTTTTCGTTTTCAAAAGTATTATAAGTATATGATAATACTTTAAGAAGTTTCAAAAACTTTTGAAAGTTGTAAGAATACTTGTGACAAGTTTTCCTACATATCACAGAACATTTATACGTATAAATATACTGTTGAATATTTGTTGACGGAATATTGAAGTAAATTTAATCTTATATTGTTTGTTTTTTAAAATTTAAATAAATTTTTACGTATAATGTAGATTAATTTCTAAAACAAAAAAAATACGCTTTTGAGTACGGATATTTAGATAATAAGAAGAATAGAAATTTTTGAGGATAATGAAGAAAGAATCGTTTAAAATTTATAAGGAAACATTTTTTGTTCATTTTTCTATTTAATTCTTTCGTTACGTACATTACAAATTTGTAGCATTAAACTTATAAACATCCCACAGATTAAGAAAAACAAACGGTAATTCGTATATTTTTTGTAACTCTCTCTCTATGTCTTGTAATTATTTTGCCAATTAGGTTTGGGTCAAATTATTATTAATTACCAATACAACGTGTAGCTTTTTTTATGTCTGTTATTAATTCCTATAAGAATAACTAAGGGAAATTTCTTCGTACAACTGTAGAACAGATGGATGAAGTAATGCAAAAATCGAGTCAAGGCAGAGAAATTTCTTAAAAAGTTTTCTTCTCGAACTGAACTCGAACCAGTGAAATATCGTTTTCTAGGCGGAGGCTCTACCAGCTGAGCTGCAGAGGTATTAGGAAATTACCTGCATGTTAAATTTATAAAGTAAAATATAAAGTGACAATAAGTGTCATTTATTCGTACGATTCGGTTTTTACACTTTTACAAAATCTATTCAATCTGACTCTTCTATCATTAATTTAGCCTATTTCTATAGGTTTAATATGCACTTAAAATTTTGATTTGGGATATTTTCATATTATCCCCTGATAAGAAATCCTCTTGCTAGTAAACAAAACTTTTATAATTATATTATACTTAAAGATGCTGAATCATAAAATAAATAATTGAACCCTACGGTATGCAAAATTGCATTTTTAATGGTTTAATGATGGACCATAAAATCTTTTCTTGTTGTTGTTGTAAAACACAATTCTTTTTAATTTACTATTCTTGATTTCATTAATATCAAATTGTTTAGAATTTTTATAATTATTTACATAGCATATTTATTCATGTAGATATATATAATATTCAAAATTTGCAATTATATTTGCAACATGTTGTACAACTAGTATATTTTATTTCATCAAACATTGTATTTATTAAAAATATAACATTAATAATAAAAAATAATATATACGTACCATAAATATTCAGTCTTGCAGAATGTGTAACTTTTCCGGCACGATTTTCAGCAATACATGCATATTCACCACCATCTTCAACCATAACATGACTTATATTTACGTGACTAATTACATCCCCTTGGACTGTCACATACTGTCCAATCATAAATCTGTATGTATGTATGAAAAAGGAGAAAATAATTTAAAGAAATTAAGAAAAATAATATACAAAGATGAAAATATTTATTATTTATACATATTTTAAAAATAAATAAAACTTACTACAATAACATACGTTATATGGCCCATATGTATATTGTATATGAGAATGTAATTAGAAACATATGTGTACGTTTTATGTTTGAATTTTATACGAAAATTTCGTAATTCAAAAAAAAAATAAATAAATTTTTCTTTCTTATTTTTTTCCGAAAAATTTACTTCATTATACAAAGATCTTATGGTGCGAGCAAATAATTAAAAATAATACACATATGTTTATATGTACATGTATAATATGTAAATCTCCGCATGTATATAGTTTTTCTTATTTTATTTTAAAAAATTTTCAGGCGACATACTAACAATAAGTAAAGTAAAATGAAAAAATTTTTGTGTTAATTGTACAAAAATAAATTTTCAAAGTTAAAACGGATTTTAAAATTAAAATGTTTGCTTTAACTTTTAATTAAAACAAAAATAATTTAATCAGAGTGTGTGTGCATATTATATTGTGTGTGTATGTATACAGCACATTTCAAAAATTTTGAGCATTTTGTTAAATTTTTAACGAAGATTTATAACGTAGTGTATGTACGAGTATATCAAAGAACTACTAGGAATAGACTATATATATATCCCACATCTTTTGTTGGAACTTAAGAACTTGATAGAAAGTGGAAAAAATGTAAAAAAATTAATAGAAAAATATGTCAGTACAACCATTCCACCCAATAAAATTCTACTTTCCGCCTTGAATACATTATAACGTGGCGGTTTGAGACGAATGCCATTTATAAACCTCAGTGTTGGATTATTAAAAAAAATTTCATTCAGAGTTACTCTATATCGAAAAATTCCTGTGTTTTTTGCATTGCAAAATACAAATTTTAAAATTTTATAACAAAATATATTGAAGTCTCTGACAAAAAATCCTAAAATCTGTGTTTAGCTTCAATTATTCTTTAAATATCTTAATTATTGTGTATATGTGCATGTGTATTTCAGTGATAATGAAATAAAACCGCAAAATCATAATTCTATATTGAAACTAAATTAGTTACTATTTTATTTTTTAATATTTTTTTAACATTTTTTTTTATTTTTCTTGTGCAACAAGGAGAAAAGAAAAATGTATTTATTTCTCAAGGGCATGGAAAATGTCTGGTCACATTCTATTACGGCAAAATAAATTAGTTTTTTTTTTAAAACTACAAGATTTTTACTACAGATTCATGTAACATATATAAAATTTCATATATAATTTAAATATGACCGTCGTATAACAATATTACAATCGAAAAATTAAAAAATTGCAATTCTAATTGTACAAATTTGTGGACACTAATGTAAAATAAATTTCATATTTATTAACGCCGCTTTGAAATATTAAAATTACTTTGCAAATTATATTAATATTGTAGCTATAAAATATACGTGTATATTACTATGTGTTTAATATTTCATTGAATTTAAAATATGTTCGTTTCTATGTATTCAATTCCTATACCCATAATATCATACACAAGTATATTAGTTTGCCTAATGCAAAAAGAAAAATGATTATCTTTTAATAGCAGATTTTCCGCATTTTCTTATTTTTGCGAAAAAAAAAATTATCAAAAAGATTTTTTTTCTAAAGTTAATTAAAACATTTTTATTGCTTAAAGCAAAAATTCTATGGTACGAAGAACTTCGTAGATTCCTACCGGTGGAAAAACATAGGTTTTTTTTTTTTTTAAATTTCATGAGAATTTTTTGTTTTTTTTAATTTTTGGTGTACATTTTTTTAGAAATAGCGTAAAATAACCAACAAATGCAATATTATTCCTGAGTCAACAGTAATTTTTTAAATAAATTGGAAAAAAAATGAAACAAAATCCTGAAAAAAAGAAAAACTGAGAAAAAATTTGTTTTTCGTTTGACTAAAAGAAAAGTGTTTAGTACAAAAAAGAAAAAAAATACTCAGTATAGCGTTTTTTTTTTTAAATTAAGGAACAAAACTCGTTAACCTCTAAATAGGTTGCATGTGACTAAATATTTTAAGTTTAGCAAGTTTTTTGTACTAAATGTTAAAAAAAAAAAGGAGAAAAAAAATTGAGCAAAACAAAAAAATAATAGCAATTCGAGACTAAATTGCATACTTTCAGGAATATTTTTTAAAAAAAAATCCTTTGAGAGGAATAAAAAAAATAAATGAAAAAATTGTAATTTGAACCTTTTTTTTTTATAAATTTGACATTTTGATAGTGCGATATTTTTGAGGACAGTCGCTATTCGGATGAAATGAATATGGATTTTCATTTAATGTGAAAAAGGGCTTATAGGAAAAAGTATAAGCAAATTTATGTAAGCTTCTAGATAATAAAACAAGTAATAAATTGCTAATATAATAAATCGACCTACAGAAATGGGATTTAATCTAGTATGCTTCGTCATTTGTTCACACAATTTTAAAGAAATTCAATCCAGCATATCCACTTATGAACATAGGGCTTTCATTTGACTTTATAGCAATGCTTTAGTCTCATAAGTAATTGATAATTTATTTTTGCTTCAATATGGAATACTTTAAATATAATGGTGATTAATTTTAATATTAAGTTTTTAATTTATAGTATTGGATTTTAAGCAAATAATGCTAAATATAATTAGCATTTAAAAGTGACCTGACTAGGGTTTGAAAACGAGGACTATTGCTGTTACCGTTCAGATTAAGGACTGTTGCTGCAACTGTCGCAACATTGGTTAGGTAAATTATAGGATAGCTGCCATATAGCTTTGATAAAATAACTAAATTTCAAGAAAAATTCAGCATAAGAAGATAAAATTTTACACTGGCTGTGATATAAATAATGTCACTGTTTAAAAATATAACAGTTGACATGATCTAAAGATTAATATGCCCTTTTCGTACCAGTCATATGACCTCCTTGATCATTTCTACATCTAATCTTGTTTTTTTTTTATGAAAATCTGTTCTTATTTTGGTTATTTCGAACACAAGCATATAATTTTAAAAAATAAAGCTATTAATAATAATTTACACTTTATAATGTGTTTTTTATATGTATAGTAAAAAGGATTGAAAACAAAACTACAAAAGTGTTAAAAAACAGTTAATAATAAAACTTTGAAACTGTAATATTTCCCATTACAATAATTAGCTCGTTATTAACTCGATAACACTAAATTTTAAGTATAAAAGTAATAAAATAAAACCAACTTTTTTATTTAATTTTTTATTTTCTTTTTTTTTTGCTAAAATCAATTTAGAAATGTAGTGATGAATCCTTTAATATCCTTTTTTATAACTATAAATGTTATAACTTTAAAATTTTTTCATTATAAAATTTTCATTTTACTTTTTCTCGCAGCTCTTATTTTTTTTGTTTTTCATAAAACATTATTGATATTTTATTTCGTATGAAAAAAAATTTAAAAAAAAAACCAAAGCAAAAATAAAACATGTAAAGAATCCTGATGAAAATTTTACGAAAATTCAGCAATAATAAATGAGATTTGCGGTTTGAAATGAAAGGCTTTTTGAAAATTAAAGGAAGGCATATTAAATGTTTTTAAAAATTGATTGAAATACACATAATAAATATATATGTATTTGTGTGGGTATGCAATTTCACAAACGTTTTCAGCATATTTATCTCATCAATAATAATTATTTACAAATTAACTATTCATTCAATTTAATGTCTGGTTTTTACGGCTATCTAACATAATAATATAATATACATAATATATAATATATAATTATATATATATATATTATAATATTATAAGTTATTAGTATAATTGTATATATATACATAAAAAACTGCTTAATAGTATGCAGATGTCTGTGACAATAAATATTATATGAATATATAGTACAACATTATTTTTGTTATACATATATTATATAATGTACATATACATATATTTGTGTATATGTATATTAATTGCGTTTGGTTGAGAAATAAATAAAAATTTTTGGAAAATTTGAATTTCAATTTTTGGAAATGTTTGAATTGAATGAAAATTAAAAATAAATATGTACATAAGGAAAAATAATATACATTATGTATTTGTAGTAGCCACAGTTTATAAACTGAAATATAATATAGTACATTTTTCATATGCTAAGGTTAAAGTTTCTTGAAATTAATTTTTTTTTTCAGAATTCTGTAATTTGGATTGCATGCAAAATTTTTAATTTTCCTGTACGGTATTTGGGATTTACTTTCTTTATCTTCTTTTTCATTGAATTTTTTATTGATAAGACTTAGGCAATATGTTTCGAGAAAATTCCGAAAATCTGAATTATAGTGTATAAGTGAAAGTTGATATACAATTCAGTGGTTATCAAAGTTGAAATACGAGAAAGTGTGAGAAAAATACGCTAGTTAATTTTTTAGTAAATAATGCAATATTGGTTCTTATTAAAATTTAAGTCGCTCACACCACAACCATATCGAAAACTCATGAATTTATGGATAAGTAAAAAAGTATCGATAAGTAAAAATTCACATAATTTTGGTAAAGTCAAAATTGAAATGTAAAAATGGTATAGGCAGGCCTAAAAAGAGGATTAGAATTTTCTGTTCAAAATTTTTGCATCTAAAACTAATTTTTGAACTAGGTTACGTTTTTTATTGTGTGATTGATGTTTAACTTGATGGTATTTTATTTTAGTGATTTTTTTTCAATTAAATTGAATTAAACATGCATCCTTACAAATTTATACTCACTGATTTAATTAATAGATTTTAATGTAGTCTATTTGAAATTCTGTTAATTTATAAATTCATACATCAAATATAAAATTCATTTGAATAATTTATAATTAAATAGAAACGAAATAAATTCATAATGATTAGATTTGCACATATATGAGGTCAACGATATTTATTTGTTTTATTTTTCATTTTATAATTTATATAAGCATGTATGTGTGTATGTGTGTATGAATCTGTTAATTTATTAGATTACAAATTTTCAGTGAAAATTGAAATTTTTTAATGAAAATTGTCGCAAAGAACGTTAAAATATAATTTAGAATATGTTAAAAAAAATTTTTACAAAATGGTGTATTTCATTTTTTCAAATTCTGTTAAATTGCTTCACTTTGATTTCATTTGTTTTGCATTTTTATATTAGGAAACAAGAAAGCGTAATGCCATTCCTATTACTTTCTAAACATTTTGTCGAATACATTTTGTATAAAATATGAATTGAAATTTCTTGAACACTTTTAGAGAATAACTTTTAGCTGTTAAGGTGTTAAAATATTTTAATTTTTATTTTTATATTTTTTAATCCCCTAGAACCATTTTACATAAAGATACATGTACCTATATGTATGTACATGTTTTTCTCTAGTCATCTTGTTAACGTTTCTTTAAATAGAAAATTCAATTAGATATGAATTTATAAAACTTTTCAAATAAAATTTTCAACAATTTCATAATATAACAAGATCTGCTTTTTTTTTTTTTTTTTGAAAATGTCTTCGGGCATTAAAGATATGCTCTTATCACAAAGTAAAAAGAGCAAAAAAAGAACAGGAATTTATTTTAAATCTAATATTTGTTTTCAATTTTACAGACAGAAAATTCCAAAATAGCAAAAAAAAAAAAACAAAAAGGAAAAATAAAAAAAAATCTAGAAGACGGCAGAAAATGTTAAAAAAATGTAGAGAAAATGAAATAAATTCTAGAAATTCTCATTCTCAGAAATCTGGTAGAAAGGATTCAAGTATTTTACTTTTTTCTTTAAATATTTTTTTCCCATGTTTGTTTATACTTGTTTTCAAATTGTAAAGAAAAACCAAAAGGTGAATCCTTTGAAATCTTTATTTTTTTTCTTTTAAAATTATTTTGTTTTTTTCTTCAAAACGAATAAGAACCAACAACGTACAAGTACTTACAAAAAATGTATGTAAAGTTATATTTAATCGTTTTACTATAGAACAAGTAAAAATTGTAAAAGCTAATTTTATTAATTTTATAAATTGAATTGATCCTTATAAGATATTTGTGGTAATAAAAATAAAAGTCATGCGAATATTTAACTAGGGGAACGATCTTCTTCTTCTATTATTGAATTTATGAGGTTCATTATAGTATGCAAAATCTTATTATTAAATTTTAACTATACTTAAAAAAAATCTCAAAATATTTTTATTATACGTGCATTACAAAAATTTTAATTTTACTCAATAAGCTTAAAATTTTTCTTAAAATTTAGTTTTAGTAAATAAATTTTAAAATCACGATTTAAATTATTTAAATCAATTATTTATTCATATGGTAAATTTATTTCCAATGGCCAGTTTTTACTAAATACAGTATTGGCCAGTAAATCTCTAAAATCAAAATATTTGAAATGTGAGACGACATTTTCATTGATTTTCTAATCGAATTTTGTTTAATTTAAAAATGTTAAATTTTTAAAATATTGCATAGCGTGAGGGGCAATGTATTAAAATTCAATTGTGAATAATTTTCAAAATTTCAAAAATTTTAGTTATTATGTTTTATTCCCACCGTTCGTGATCCAAATTCTATATAATTGGCCTGTCAGTCGAATTTACATTTTTAGGGTCGTTTTAAAATTGTTATTTAATTTAAGGATATTTTGGTTATTTTATTTTTAATATTATATTTTTTTCATTCATATTTCTTATTCTCTAGAGGTAATATTAAATTTCTCAAGAACTAAATAAACGTTATCACTTAAGAAAATTTCAATGAAATCATGATGAAAAATTATTGTGGTTTTTATTATAAATCTAACCAAGGTTAGATTCAATAAAATCCAAAGAATTCTATTTTGTGAATAATATTAAAAAAATAAGTTAACACTTACAGTTTTTAAGGTTAAAAATTTTTTGAGGCTTTGTGCTCTTCACAATAATTTATTAAAAATATTTAATATAAAATGAAGTATATACCATATGTTATAGCATATGATGCTGTGTACAATATTCACTGCACAATTTAATCTGACTTAAATAATATTTGATGTTTAACTGAAGAATGAGAAAAGCTTGTTTAACTTTTATTCTGCAAAATTTTGAGATATATTTCAAATACTACCTCTTCTCTCTTTATTATGATCTTATTGGAATAATCACCGCTTCGTGTATATAAATTTGAATTATATTTATACAAAACGTATTATATATAGAATGTGTTCTGTAAGAATATAATAAGAAAACTTTTCTGACCTCACATGATAAGTGTTTTTTTAAGTTTAATGTCCTTTAGTTCAAAGTTTCTTTGAAAATGTGCAAGCATATTATAAATTCCTCATAGATTGTACTGGTGCTGCAATTGCAGAGCATATAATTAAATTTAATTTAATTAAACAAGTGTTGCCATATGGCAGAAATTAATTTTAAAAATATTAATTTATTTTCTTTTCCGATTTTTTTTTAATTTAATCTCCTTATCAAGAGTGGCATTTCTATTATATAAACATATGTATATCTGAATATATGTATATAGGAAGAGTATATAAAATTTTTGTACAAAATTTAATAAATATACACATCCATACATACTAGTATATTTATTACTATTTTGGTATATATGTAAATGTATGTACATACTTAACAAAAAGGAAATTCTTTTATAAAAATAAAATCTAGACAAGATAAATATTTATATCTATCTATAGAATTATAAGTACGTATATTTAATTGTGCAAGGATGAAGTGAATATTTCAAAAAAAAACAAAAAAAAAATATCCTTCTTTTTTTTTAAATATAATTTTTTTTGTTATTGCATTTATTTGATCTTACATTTTGTTTATCTTAAAACTTATGGTATTCTAAAGATTATTTTTAATATAGTTGTGGGGTAGATTTATGTGTACAGGTTCTAGGAATATACATTTATTTATTTCATGGTTATTATTAGCTAGCGATGATGTGAATCAGTAGAATTTTCTGTTGGACTTTACTTCCTTTAAATTTTTACGCTTTATCTGCTTTTTGAATAAGCCAGAAACCAGTAGTATAAAAAGACTCTCAATTATAACTTTAGTATATGGGGGGTATCAGAAGGTAAAATAAAAAGCGACCCAAGAAGTATATAGTAAGAATAAATGAAAAATTAAAGGAAAAAAAGGTGTGGTCAGCACACAGCAGACCGCAAGGTGTATGACCTAATTTAGCGAAAGTGATGCACAGGATTATGAAAACGCAACTCAAATTTTAAGTACTTTAGTAAACTTTTGGTTAACACACCTAGAAAGGATAGCCGAAATAAACTCATGTGTTTATAAATGTTTATGAAAATCATTTTAGCCGAATTTGAGGTACACACCCACGTACAGACAAACAAACCTACCGACATCTTGCTAAAAATAGTTGATCTCGCTTTTCTGCCGTGGAGAAGTGTGTTTCCATCGAAAACTCGATATGTTTAATTAGGTGCCATCACATAACCTCCTTTATTGTATTCAATGTGGTCGGTAAAAATATGAAAACAATAATGAAAAGGAGAAAAAGGAAAATAACGGTATTTAAGTATTCATTCACTATGATTTTTTTTCTGTACCTATATATACATACATAATATAAATCTATTTATTGCCAATGTACAAATACTTTAAATATAACACCCATAGAGTAACACTGCCACAATTCAATATTTTGAAAAAACTACAACATTAACCAGACGAAATACTTTTTTTTACCTGATTGATTTTGAACAATTCAGGCCGATTTTGAGATAATTTTGAGGAGTTCTATAAAATAAATTGGGCTCAATTCTTTTTTTAAATTTTTGCATCTTAAATTGAACAAGTAAACTTTTCAGTTATAGTTTTTCTAAAACAAAATTTTAAAACACTTTAAAATTAAACTGTACAAGTTTTCTAATAACGTAATCAGTTTTTTAATATTGTTTGAGTGACCTTAAGTGTTAAGACTTAATGTCGTATAATATAATATCATCTTATAATATTGTGAATTGTTATAGTATTCTGACTTTCTGGCAATATCAGTTTGTATCACTAATATTCGGATTCGTTTTTTAATATCACGTAACCAATATCGTACCGTATATAATATTTTATAGGATTATAATATCGAATTTCCATTATACATTATTCTATTGAATTATATAGTTTATTATATTTAGTTTCTAATATCGTAAAAATTCATAATTTTTCTAATATCGCATAATTTTTTTAAGTCGTAATATGAAATTTCTAATATCGTGTACTAGTAAATTTTGAATTTAGAAATCGTAAAACCTTTATTAAAGCGTTATTTTGCGGGTGCGATATATTTGGTATCGACTGTATAAGTACTACATGTAAAGGGTATTTGTTTATAAAAATTTGTATATGTATATCTATAAATGTTGAAAAAACTTTTTATACCGCTATTCTTTGTTCGTATACGAATACACAAAAAAAATGTTCAGACTGAATTTTGTTAGACAAACGTTTGCACATTGTATATTGCAAAACGATGGTAAAAAGTACTTACGCTTTTTAATTACCTCGTTAGCTTCTCATCTACCAAGGTTTTAATTAAAATTATTTTCGCTTGAAAATATATGAATTTTTTTTCTCCTTTTTATAACCGTACGACCGTATGTTCGAAGGGCTTACTAAATTTGCCTTACCGTTTGTAACGTTAAGAAATAATGAACTGGGGTATAGACTCAAGTGTATGTCTTTGATCAGGTCCGAATTTTGAGTTGATTTAGCTTGGTCCGTCCGTCCGTCCGTCCTTACGTCCCAGCGATAACTCAAAAACTAAATGAGCTAAGTTCACCAAATTTTCAGAAATGGTTTATTATAGTAAGTGCCAGAACCCTATTTAAATCGTGTAGCCACCATACAACTTCAAAAGTTATTTGGCTTTATCTCAGAAATTATTTGAATTATAATATAAAAATCTCGTGAAAACAAGTGTATTCTTAGAGCAATAAATGTGATATGTGTTATAAAAATCATCGAAATTTTTTGACTCGTTGTTGTAGTAGCCATACAACTTCAATAGTAGTTTGGCCATATCTTAGAAAATATTAAAAACACAGTACTGAAATTTTGCATAAATTAATATGGTAATTTAGCAACCTAAGGTTATAGTGTCTGCCGCATAGTCAGCTATGGCATATTTATTTGCACATAAGATAACAAATTCGTACGGGTATCACAGAGTTGACACGGACAACTGTATTTTTTCTCGTTTTTTCAATGTTTTCAATGTGATTTATATTTGTTTGCTTTTCTGTATATTAGTGTTCATAGTGGATGTTTTTTTGAATCTGTAGAATTTTTTTCTTTTTTTTTTTGGTTTTTGATTTTTTTTTCGCTTTTATTAGAGAAAATCATTTGCTGGGTAAAATGTTAGAAAACTCGATTAATTATGCTACAAGCTCAAAATTTGATTTCCATTTTTTATTCAAGTCAATGTCTTATAAAAGCCAATAGATGATACATAGGGGTCGAAATAAACATAAAATTGTTGGAATTTTAAAATCATAATGTGGTTGAATATTGAGTGAATCGTTTTTTTTTTCAAAAAGGTTACAAATCCGACCGTGTTTACATGTTTTACATCCGACCGTGTTTACATTGCGCCTTAACATATGCAATGTTTTTAGAAATAATGGTTACAATTCTATTAATAAAGAAAAATTAACTAAAGTGACTCTTGTTTTCTTCATCTCTCCGAACACCATTTTCTACGTTGAGCTAGATTGAAGCGAAAATACTGGTAATGATTGTGGTAAAATGGTACCATTTGTGTCTACTAAGTATTAAAAATTTCCTGTTATGAAAATTTACGAAAACAAAAAAAATTAATAATTTTAAAATGGATTTTTTTTATCCAAACAAATTAATAAAAGCTTTAATTTTTTCTGTTTTTTTTTAAAAATTCGGTTTATTTTTCTGTTTGCCAACAAATTCCACGAATGTGTACACCGTGTATGTATCTATAGCATGTGAATACTTTTGTATGAAAACGAATGAATAAGATATTTGTATGAAAGAAATTGTATGCAAGGGTTGCATACACCCTCAATGTTATAGTTTTTTTTTTCGTGAATACATAAAAGTAATTTTGTGTATATATACAAGCATTTTATTTGCAGTTTGTATGTTTGTATAAAACAAATGTTTAAATCCATTGAAAGGATTAAATAAAAAGCACACCACCGTTTATATATATATATATGGTATTTGTGTTAAGAACAAAATGTGAAAACGTCAATTAATAGGAATGTGGATAAGAGCTTGTAAATGTGTAATATTTGCAAAGAATTGTTGCAAAATTTTATTGAAATTTAATTTTTAAAAATAAATAGTCTATAAACTTTTATTGTTGTTTGCGTATTTAGATGATTTGTTAGTATAGTTTCATTCATTCGAAAAGAATTTAAAGATTTTCAATAGAATATTTTTGGTATTAGATCGTAACATTATTGTGTTTGCGAAAACTATTTTATTTAGATTTTTTATTTTGAGTAATTATCGTAACTTTTGAATTTTTTCTTTCATTGTTTTTATACTTTTTTGTTTTGCTTTTTAATTTTTTCTATAGAATTTAGTATTTAACTTAAATATTAATATGTGCACGTATACGTATGTATGCGCTTTTGTATACAAAACTAAATAATGTAAAAAAAGTTAAAAATGTATATAACTAAAAAATATTGGCATTAAATGAATGAGTAAATATTTGCTCATATCCATAAAAACTAGCATTTAATACAAATTGTTCAACTTTAAAAAAAACATACACATATTACATTATTTTATTATGATGTTATACATAATGTATATTCATGTTATAGTTGTATGGGATTTGTTTTTAACGTTTGTGGCATACGATCATTCATACAAGAATGCTATTGATACCAAACAAAAATTACACTAATGCGAACTTTAATGTTTTTAATTGCAGTAATAAATTTTCAGCTATGCTTAATGTTCTACAAATTTATTTTAAAGTAGATATATAGTTTCGTGTTTTTAAATATAATGGTTTCAAAAATTTAGAATTAGAACTTGAAAATCTATTTATATAATGTTCCCGTGAAAATGTAAGGCATATTTAGTAAAATGTCTTAAAATGTTTTTAAAATTGCACCTGATTTGGTAGAGAAAGATCCTTCAAATCTGTATATGAGCCTTTTTTCTAATTACTCATTTATATGATAAATTTGGTTAAAACTGTTATACGAAGCAATTTATTATAAAAATTTATTTTGAATTATTCGTGTAGGAATACCTAATTTTTTTAAGAGGGTAATGAACTTTTGCCACAATATTTCTCTATTCGCAAGTTATTAATAAAATTTTATAAAAAATATGCAAAAATTAAAAAAAAAATAAAATTCCTTTTATTAAAAATTTAATTTTAAATTCAAATAAAAATGTCCAATTAAATTTTTTTCTTTTTAATAATTAAAACCAACAGAGTAATTATAACAAAAGTGTTAATGAATCACTCTGTATAACTATATATATATATAAAAGTAAAAATTTTTGTATTATATAGTATGTACATATGTACCGCTTATTTATATGTACAAGAATTTAAAAAAAAAATTTATTTTTGTTTGTTTTCACCGTTTTTCTTTAAATAAAAATAAAAAAGCTAAAAAATATATAATAAAAAAGAAAAACAAAAATAAGAACAAATTTTCAACATTAAGTTCAATTACCTTCCATTTGATGGAAGAGGAAATCCGTCTAACGTCCATGAAACTTGTGGTGTTGGATTTCCGGTTGCTGAACATTTTAAACTAACGGCTGGTCCGGGTTGCAAAGTTTGTTCAATGAAACTATAAAGTAACGATGGTGGTGCATCTGAAAAATGCAAAAAACGAAAAAAAAAACAAAAGTAAGAAAATATTTTTATTTGTTTATATAAAAAATATATGTAAATAAAAATTAGTTATATATAATAATATGTAGTAAGAGAGTGGAAAAAGAAACACAATATTTTGTTGGTGTATTTTAAAAATAAAGTAAAAAAAATTGAAATAAAAAATTTGTGAGAAAACAAAAATATTGTGATGGAATTTTTATAAGCTGTTATTTTTATTAATGCAAAAAAAAAAAAAAAACAGCAAAACACCAAATAAAAATGGTGATGAAAAAAGAAAGAATTATATAAAACCAAAATCCGACAACTAATTTAGAGGAGTTTCATAATAAAAGATGGCGAAAATGATTTATTACTTCAACTAATTAAGATTATTTCAACAGTGTTTGTTTATCTGTTCCCATTTTTTTTATATTTTCCAATTTCCTTACTATATTTGCCATCATAACATAAAATTTTTAAAATATTTAATGCATATCTTGTTTCATTAAAAATTATTTCAATGTTTTGAAGTGATTTTTAAGTGTAAAAAGGAAATAAAGAAATTTTTGAAGTTTCTATTTTAAAAATTTGATCTATTAAAAATATTATATGGGAGTGTTAAAAATTTCACTATGAATTTACTGTTTAAAATTACAAAATAAACAATGAGGACAAATTTGTCAAAAAAATTTTCATGAGCTAATTTGTTTTTAATAATATATCGCTAGTTATGAAACAATAAGGATTTAGATATGTAATGAAATTTCTCTCAATGCCAATGTTTTAAAAACCCACTGTTTAAACATAAAGCTTTGGTATATTGTGCTCCAATTTTTAACAGAAAATTTGTTCAAAATTTAATTAAGAAAAATATATAAAGAAAGTTTGAATATTCATATTGTCCTTAAGTTAAAGGTTACGTACCTTTTATAATTAACATGAATAATCGAATTGAAGAAACATTTAATTTTAAAATAATATGTATAGTTGTACCTGAGGGATAAGATAAATTCCAAGGAATTGAAACTTTCCTTCCAGCCTTCGTTCTACTAATAAGGTTTATCACGAATATTCAGTGGCAAATGTATCTTTGTGTGTTTTTGGGTTTTTTTCAATTATCTTAATTGTTTATTTAGTAAGTATTGTACCTATTACACTAAAAGTATTAACTCAATGGAAATTTCTTCATACAACTACAGAACAAATGGATGACGTAGTCAAAGGAACGAGGTAAAGGCAGAAAAATTAAAAAATTTTTCTTTTCGAATTAGACTTGAACCAGTTACCTACCGCTTTCTAGGCGGACGTTTAATTGATCGAGGAGAATAACTTTTTAATTTTTCCGTTCTGTAAATGGTTCCTTTGATTACGTCATCCATCTGTTCTGCAGTTGTATGAAGAAATTTCCATTGATTTAGTTCTATTTGAAAACTTAATTCCATTTGGCATGAAGGTAATTCAGATAAGAAGTAGAGTTCATTATATAATTAATTATACTTATATAAAGAATTTCAATTTATGGAGGGTCAAGTGATCACGAAAATCAGCTCAATTATATATAGGAACTCTGTATTATATAATCCATATTTTGTCTTATAAGATACTGAAAAAATTTGATACATACATATTAAATCTTTTTGAATAGCTTATCTAGTTTTGTTAAAAAGTTTCTTAATTTTTAAATATTAAGGGTACAAAGTTTAGATTATTTCGACAGTCTAAGATAAAAACCCTGGTTGTCGTGAAAAGTTTTTTGAATTTTTCAAACTTTTTGTTAACTGTTATATACATAGTTCTAATTTTAATTAGTTTGTTAAAAAGCTAAGTATTTTTTTTAACAAACTTTTTTTTTAAAGCTGTATTGGAAGCTAGCAATAAAAAAAACAAGTACATAAGCTTTAATCCAGAAATAATTTTATTTTTACTATTTTTTTCTATTTTCATTTTTTAATCTGACATAGAATTAATCTCTGATGATTTTTTTTTCTGTTGACATTTATATAGGATATATTATATGGCGAAGGACATTGATAAATAGGATTTTGTTGTCCGGTACTCTGGTATATTTTTTATGGTTTTGTAGGTTGGATACGAAAACTTTTTCTCAAATATCTTATTTTAATAAAAGGAAATTGTTATTTAATTAGTTTTTACCTTGAATTTTCTAATTTAAATTTTCTAATTTTACTTTGTTTTTTTTTGTTCCAGATTATCTATTAATAAAATATTTAATGTTGACGCTTTTGAAATCATGGATGTATACAGAGTGATTTCTGTATAGTAGTCCATTGCGATATTAGCGTGTAGCGCTTCTAATTAAAGTCAAATTTTATTGAAAACATCCTCTGATTATAATTTTGATATATAGTGTATGACAGATGTAACAGTATTTTGAACCATGTGCTAGAAAGATGGTGCAATAAATTATTCAATAGGAACTGTAAAACACTTTTAGTTTAGATACCGTAACCATTTGAAAAAAGAATTTTTAAAAATTTTTTGGTTTTTTTTTTTAATTAATGGTAATTTTGCGGGTAACGAAATATTGCAGCTATCCAACAGTTTCTGAAGATTCAGAAAGTCCGACTTGCGCTCTCTAATTTCAATAAAAACATTTTGAAAAATAATGGAATCAACAATAAAATTTTATTCGATTAGGCTCTTTTAAAACGTCCTCAAAAAGAAACAGGAGAAGATATCAGCCGCATATTATACCTTTCGTTAGTAAAATCATACAGTAAATGATTTTACTAACGAAAATTTACACACTTGGTATATGTCAATGCACCACTATGGACACATCCTATACATATATAACAATTATATGTATGCATGTTTTTTTGTATCTATATATTTCACTATAAAATTGTATATTTTTTTATAAAAACTTTTTTTTTTGTTTTCAATAAGTAATTTTAGACGAGGATTAAAGTAAATATAATAAAAAAAATTCGAGAAAAAAAAGAAAGCATTGACGAGTAAAAAAATAATTAAAAAAGTTTTTTATTGAAAACTTTTTCGCGAGGAAAAAAAAATCCAATCGAATTAAAATATTTCGGGTATAGACTGGCTTATTCGGACCTTATACACAGTTATGTATACACATATAGCCATTAAAATTTATTTTATATATTTGTGAACAGTTCGTGTACATAACATTTTATTATGTCTGTTTTTTAAGATTTAAAGATGATTTTCAAATTAAAATATTTGAAGAATAATTTTATTATAGACGTGCTTTTTACTCTATCATAAGGATTTAAATTATGGAAATTTTAAAAATATTAGTACGGATTAAGAATAAAATTAGTTTTCGAAAATAGTGCCGAAATACACTGTTTATAAGTATAAAACTGTCAAAATTAAATTTGAAAAAAAAAGTTTTTTGAGAATGTAATAACGAAATGAATGTGAATGTTATTGAAAACAAAGGATGTTTTTCATACAACCATAAGAAGGCCACAGCAAATGCTATAGTATTGCACCACGGAGGTTTGTGTACAGTTGAAAGGCTTGAAACTACAACGTCAACCCCTTTTACCGCGCCAGAATCAAACTCTTTGAAAAACAGCAGTTTAGGATGGCAATATATTTCAAGTTTGGGGAAGAAATCTTCCGAAATATTCAAAGCTGAAATATTGTCATATAAGAAATTTACTCAGTTCAATAATAAGTCATTTGATTATTTTAAATTTCAATAGCAGTCAAAATGACTGCTTTTGGGTTATATAGGTGTAACACATATATATACCGGAAATGAGGAAGGGGGGAGGTAAGTACAATTACCAATGAACGCATTTTTATGTTGTACAAAAAGTCATAAACTTTTATGAAATTATATCATTGCACACATAACTTTTTTTCTAATTGAAATTAAAAAGCAGTCAAAATGACTTCTTTGGGTAATCTAGTGTTAAGTACGCTAAGTCTTGACCTTAAGTACGCTTAATTATTTTTTAACTCTAAAGGCTCTAAAGGCGAATCAACTTTTTAAATGCATAAAGTGCTTATTTTAGCTTTTCTTCAGCTCTTAACTTATTAAGGATGGGATACAGTTCATTATTTTAATTATTTTCATTCAAAATTATCATTTACCATAGTTTAATTGAACATTAGTCAGGTTGGATTTAAACATAATAATTAATTGTATACAGAAAAAAATGTTTCACAGCTTTCCGAGCAACTTAGATATGAGGGATGATTCCAAAAATTTTGTCTCTGTCATTAGAACTTCCGTACGTTCTTAGGTACATTATTATTATCTTATATATAAATCAAAACTTTTATATTACCAAATTAAATAAGAATAACCAAAATATTAAATATAAAATCCCGTAATTCTTATATACTTTCATAAATTCATATTATATGGTAAACAAAGATTATATAAGGATAACTTTTTTGATTTGTTTCAATAGCAATTTAAGTATAACTTTTTTCATATTTTCTAAAATGAAATTGTTATTACCTAAAGTAAAAAGTTTTCAACGACTTTTGTTTTTTATTAATACGAGTATAATAATAATAATTGTTATATACATACATACATACATATATACATACATACAGCCAATATACAATGTATCGGCTATGATTATTACAGTAGAATCGATTTATCAAAATTACATTTATATATGTATGTAAATTGTATTGGTAAACGCTAAAACATCTTTTAATTTTTGTAAATATACATATATATATATAAATATATAAATAAATAAGTTGAATTTTTGAATAAAAGGAAAAAAATTCGAAAAATACTTGGGTAAAATAAAATTATACTGACAAAACATCATCATTCAAATCTAATCATGTAAAATTACATTAAATTCGACCTTTGTATATCATTTATCTTTTACCATTTTATTATTTTTTTCTTGTTTAAAATAAAAAATGAAAAATGAATTGATCTAGAGTGGTATGAGGAAACAATGAAAAGAAAGGAAGCAACAAAATGAAATCATATCACATTACATAATATCATTTTGTAATATAATATCCTTAAGGATATCTTAATAATGACAAAGGAAATGTCCAAATTTATTTCAATATATATAAGTATATGGTGCCTATATGAGTAAATTGTTTGTACTGTTATATAAATACGTGTGTTATGGAGATGTAAGTTTTGTTAATAACATTATTTTCATGGACATAGACTTTACGCAATTGTATTTTTTCATCGACTACGCAATTGTTGAATTGTCAAAATATTTACAATTTCTAGAAAAAATATGCAATTTAATTACAAATATATATTATATTTGGCATAATTAAATTTTTTGGCGGATTTGGAGCCATTGCTAAATATGCATAGGAAATTATCGAATAAGAAATAAGACGGAGATTTCTAGTTGAAAATAAATATACGATCAATAGGTTCGAGATTACGAAAGCGGCGTGCAGAAATTAATTCACAACCTTAGCAAAACAACTTTTAAAAAATCACGGAACATCCCTGAGTATTAGGTTTCAATATATATGTAAATATGATAAATAATAAGCTTATAACAAAATATTAAAAAAATTAGAAAACCTTCATTAATAAAAAAATATGAAAATATAAAAAAAACATGAAATCAAAAAGTGTTAAAGAGAAAATTTTTTAACCTTGAAAGTCTTAAGATTATTTTTCTTGAAAATTTAACAAATTGAAATTAAGCGTTTTGAAAATTCAAAATTAAAAGGCGTTCATCTTTCATCAAGAATTTTCATTTTATATGTAAAGTATTTTTTGTTTTTCTCGTTCTTTTGTAAAATTTTCTTATGCCCTTCATATCACTTGAGTATAATAAAAATTGAAACAATTTACTTATATATATTCATAAATAAAATAAAGAAGAAATTGATGTTTATATGAGCCTGTATATATAAGTATATATATATATATAAGTATATATATTTTGTAGTGCATATATAAATGTAGTAATGTAGCAGATCACGTTATGCATATTGTGTTGAACAAAATATAAAAATGCCAAATAAATTTCATATTTACCGTTTTTGTTATTGTCCTTTTTACCGACAGTATTGTGTATACAATAGGTAGGTTATGTGATGACAACAAATTTTGCATATCGAGTTTTCGGTGGGAATGCACTTCTCCATAGTAGGGAAGTGCAAATAAACTATTTTTAGCAACCTGTTGGTCCGTCGGTCTGTGGTCTGTCGGTCTGTCGGTTTGTCGGTCTGTCGGTCTGTCGGTCTGTCGGTCTGTCGGTCTGTCGGTCTGTTGGTCTGTCGGTCTGTCGGTCTGTCGGTCTGTCGGTCTGTGTGTGTACGCGTGTATCTCAAGTTCGGCTGAACCGATTTTGATGAAATTTTATATGTAAGTTTATTTCCACCATGGCACGGATTGATCAACTTTTGGGATATATCAGGCCTCGGGAATTGCACTTTTTAGCGGGCCTGTTTCACATTTTTGCCCATTTTGAAGAAAATATTCAACCAATTTACTTGAAATTTTATATATAAGCTTTACTAGACCGTCCGCGAAACTTCCTAACTTTTGGAAGAAATCAGGTCTCAGCAACTGGACGTTTACTAGGGGCCAAATAAACATTTTTGCGTATATAAAGAGAAATAATCAACCGATTTCATTGAAGGTTAATATTTGAATTCCTCGTATTAAAACAATGAACATGCAAATTTTTTGGAAAGATCATTGTTTGATTTGCGGGCCGATTTGGCATTTTTCATTATATCTACGGAGCGGTCGGTTATGTGCTGACCATATCAGATTTTTTTTCCATGTATTTCTTGCTATTTTTTTCTTAGCTTTTATAAAAATATTTTAAAAGCGCAGCGCGTATATGTGTTTATAAGTATACATTTGAAATATTAAATATTAAAAATAAATTTAAAAATACAGTAGAATCAAAAAATATTGAAATTTGGTTTATTAGTTTTGTGACGCTATTGAAATTAGAATTTTAAACAATTTTCATGAATTTTGATTTTTTTTCAGTAATAATTTATTGTAAAATAAGTAATAAACTCCAGAAATTCGGGTAAAATTGTATGTTCTGCATAATAAGAGAATTATCAAGAGAGTCCTGTAACTGAGAGTGGTAGAAGACTTGTACTTGAAAGAAATAAGTGGAAAAAAATCAATTTGAATTCATTATTCGCACCCCGGTCAGGTCACTATAAAAATTATATTCAATATTATTATAACTTAATATGAAATACAAATAAATATTATAGAAGTAATTTTCAAATATTCATAAAATTCGATACTAAAGACCAAGAAAAATAAACAGTAAATATTAATAAACTGAAATATTTAATATAAATAAAAACTATATGGTAGGCTAGTCACCTACGTAGTTTCTATAGTCATATCTCTATGACTATAGAAACTAGGGCATGATAGATATCATGCACTAGTCCTATACTCCTCCTAGTAGTGAAGAAGGAAGAAAAAAAAGAAAATTTGCATGGAATTTAAAGTGTTAAAGAAACAGAATTGTACTTGAGTAATTTGTCATTGGCTGCAGTTGTCTCTTTGTGCGTGTTGTTTGAATTTTTTTATAAGATCTGCAATCCGTAGTGCCTTTTGAATTTTCGTACTTTTGAGATTTTTTGAAATTTGTGCCTTTTAAGAATTTAATGATTAAGTTTTAAGCATCTACAATAAATTATGAAATTTGTGTTTATTGTATTAATTATTACAATTTGTGCATAAATCAAAATTTCGATGAAATCATTGATTAAATTGCAAAACAAAAATCTATAAAGTTTTTGAATGTAAAATAAATTATAATTACGAATATATTATAAATAAAATGATTAATTCAATACTTGGTAGTTGGTATTATTCTTCTAGGTATCATTCATTTTTTAAGGTTCATTCATTAAAATTTTACTGTACGTTATTAATAAAAAATTTTTAATAATTTATACATTTTTATATAAATGAAGATATATATATATATATATATATATATATATATGTATCTATACCAATAATGTATAGGTACACAATGATTTGAAGGTGTTAGGCTGGTGTATATTTTATCTGAATACAAAATATAAATTGAGAGATGAATGTGTTGAATATGATAAATGAAAAAAATATTAAAACTGACAGCCCTTATTATTTAGGGATTTCCATAGTAAAGTACGTGTATTATAATATATATACATATATATATATATATATATCAATTACATGTACATTTATACGTGTATTTGTATTTTATTTAAATTGGAGTGTATAACACAATATTTAAATATAAATATAATGTATTTATATGTATGCATAATATAATGTATACATTCATTTACATATTATATACATATTCTCTATTTCATGAAACCTTAATGGTGCTTTTTATTTTCACTTTAACGCTATATAGATGTTTAAAAAAGCAAAAAAAAAAAAAAAATTTCATATCCATCCAACCATTTATTTAGTCATAAAGTGTGTTCTCGTGTGTATATGGTTTTACATGTAGTATGCATGTATGTGCAACAATACATGTAGTATATGTAAGAGCGGCAATGAATGAAAAAAAGCATCAAGGAGAAAATAATAATAAAAATAATAATAAGTAAAAAAAGGCGAAAAATGAAAAAAAAAATATTCATTTCTTTACCCCAACATCAATTCACCAATTCAACCAAAATATTTTTCTTGTGACGCGTTTTTTTTATCAGCTTTTGGTTCTGTTTTTTTTTCTGCTGTTTGGAATTTTTAACCAAACCAAGCATTACGAGAACGAACAATCAGCCAAGCATTCAATTCCCATTTTATGCTTTGGTAAATATTTGAAAGCGAACAAAACGGGTCTCAATTCGATGGATTCATTTCTTTATTTCGTTTTTTTCCTTAATGGTTTTTTACTTATAAAAAAAAATGTTCTTTTTTTTTTTTGTTTCAATTTTATCAATTTTTAACTTTTAAATATTTTCTTCAATAAAAAAAAAAAAACTTATTTGCAGTCCTTAAGGATTTTTGTTTTATTTTTTGAATATTTTTTTAAACGACAAAAATATTTAAGCCGAGTCAAGGGAATAACCAAAATAAAATGAAAAAAAAAACAACAACAAAACACTGGAAGACTTTAAGGCAAATGAGATAAACAGAAAATAAAATATTTATGAGTATGTGTGTGGAAATTATGCAAAAATAAAATATTCTAAGTTAAGCTTTTCTTACCAAAAATATATAAAAAAAATATTTTTGCATGTAGGCACAGAAAAAAAGCTGATAACTTAAATTTGGTCACTTGGACCTTTTTTCTTTTTTACCAAAAAAAATTATTATTTTTTTTACCAAAATATCATTAAGTCAAATTGTATTTTATAGATAAACATATTATATTTTTTTTATAGCTTTTGGTTTTTTAATCAGTAAAGTTCAATACAAATCAATGGGTTCAGGAATTTTTTAAATTAAATCGGTTTCCTTTTCTTTTTGCTTGTTTTTTTTGTTTTTGGAAGAAAATTATTCCATTTTCATTTAATGACGTAAATAATATGTGAAAAACTTAGATTCAGAGCTTTTTATATTATATTTTTAAAATTCTAGTGAAAAATTAAATGTTTTAGCTAAAGAAATTCAAATTCAAAGAATTCTTAAAAGTAAATTAAATAAATTTTCATTTTTTTATCAAAAAAAAAGAAAAATAAGTAATTATAATCTAAATAAAAAGACATTTCGGTATACAGACTAGAAGTAAAGTTTAAATTTTAATATAAAAAAAAATTGCATATCTTCAGGCAAATTAATAATAAAATTTTAACAAATTGTGTAATTTGCATCTTTGTTTGTATGCATGTTTTACTATGATTAGAAGATTTTATTACATGTTTACATATTACCTACATACAATTATGTTGTCCCCAAAAATTAAATGGAACTTACTAATAAAATTCTCAACAATCGAAATTTCTTTAATCGTAAAATTTTTATTCGTTCTTCATACTACATTAAAGTAAATTGTTTAAATATTTAAAATAAGAGAAATGAAAATTCTTATATATGCATAACTTTATATGTGCACATACGAAAATTTATGGTTAGAATTATTATAGTATAAATATACAGTAAATTTCGTTGCCGTTATGGGATTTGCATACTTTTTAAAGAAAAAGTCTTATGCAGTTAAAACAATAAATTTTTATTGCGGCTATAAAACAATTCATTCCGGGTTATTTGTATTTTTTTTTTGGTTAATTTTGCATGTAGAAAACGCGACATGTCGTCTTATTTTATTACTTTTGCATTATATATGGGAATTTTGTCATTTTGAATGTAACTTGGTGCTCATATACACTTATTTTATATATCTACATGTACAATAAATTATTATGTGTCTTGTGTTTTTCTTAAATATTTTTTGATGGATAATAGAGTCATATTTGAAAGTATAGCTTAATATAGTCATTCAATAATTCAATATTAGATTAAAATTTTTTTAAATATAAACTTTTGGGAACAATTTCTGTTTTTCGTATATGTAAACTTGTTAAAGTAATAAGAGTATTTTTTTTTTGGTATCGTATATAAAAAAAAGAACGCTCGTAAAGAATATTGAAATTAAAATTTATGAAAGAATTTATTTTATGACATGAGTAATATGCATGTACATTTATACAATATTATAAATATGAAAGATATTTTAATTCTAAAATGTATATAATATTTTAATTTATTGACAGTATAAAAGAAGACTTTTAATTTTTTGGAAGGAAATGTCTTTTTATTACATAAAGTTTTAAGCATCTACAATAAATTATATTTGATAACTTTATGAAGTCATTTGAGAATTCTGAAAGTATATGTGACATGATATTATATGCATTTATCGTATGTATTATTAATAGGTGATTCTACGAAATTTTAAAATAATATTAATAAAAATATTGAAAATTGTCGTAAAATTTTTTGTTCTCATTTGGAATTAATAATTGCAGTAGGGACAATTTTATTTTTTTAAAATTGGTTGCATAATTAAAAATTCTAATCGAAGTATTTTAAAATTTCATATTTTATGTAATACGCTGTCTTTCATTGGATAATTTGCTTTTGGTTATTTTTAAATTACAATCATTCTAATAAATTATAAAAATAATCTGGTGTGATCAGCTCGTATATAACCAGCCTCAAAGTGTATTATAAAAATGCTTTTCAAACAGTTCTTTAAAATTTTAAGGACCTTGGTAAGCTTTTAGTTAATATTTTAGACAAATGCAAATTTAAGTCTCACAGTACCGGAATTCGAAAAGTTGCGGTAATAAACCGAATTCAAATATTAAATTTAAAGAAATCCCGGTAACAAAGTTTTTATATATAAAATTTTAGTTTAATCTGTTAAATATCTTGAAAATGATCAAAATTATATAATCGGAACTTAAAAATCTAAAAAGCAACATAGCCGAAATAAATTCACATAAAGCTTTTCATCAAAATCAGTTCAGTCGAACTTGAGATACACGCTTGCACACACAGGTCGACAGACAGATATCTTTCTAAAATTAGTTTATTTAAGCTTCCTTTCATAACCCTCCTTATTGTATGCAATGTTGGTCGACAATAATGTTATAAAATTATCAAAATTCGAATAGTTAAGGAAATTGTTTTTTATCCAGGGTCTGTTAAGTTTCTCATAGATTTCAATAAAATTTATTCAAAAGTAATTTATTAAAAAATTCTACAAGCTTCGTTGTAGTTTGATTGAGGTACTTTTTCGTAACGCAAAATTCTATGGAATTTTTTAAATTTAAGATTTGCGTAAAGGAATGCGTATTCTTGAAAGCGTCGTTTGTTGAATGGTTGATAATTTTTCCGAAATATAATTTTTTTACCGACCGTATTGTGTAAACAATAGGTAGGTTATGTGATGGCAACAAATTTTGCATATCGAGTTTTCGGTGAGAACGTACTTCTCCATAGTAGGGAAGTGTAAATAAACTATTTTTAGCAACCTGTCGGTCTGTCGGTCTGTCGGTCTGTCGGTCTGTCGGTCTGTCGGTCTGTCCGTCTGTCGGTCTGTGTGTGCACGCGTGTATCTCAAGTTCGGCTGAACCGATTTTGATGAAATTTTATATGTAAGTTTGTTTCCACCATGGCACGGATCGATCAACTTTTGGTATATATCAGGCCTCGGGAACTGCACTTTTTAGCGGGCCTGTTTTACATTTTTGAACATTTTGAAGAAAATATTCAACTGATTTACTTGAAATTTTATATATAAGCTTACCTCGACCGTCCGCAAAAATTCGTATGTTTTGGAAGAAATCAGGCATCGGCAACTAGACGTTTACTACGGGCCAAATATACATTTTTGTGTATATAAAGAGAAATAATCAACCGATTTCATTGAAATTTAATATATGAACTCCTCGTATTAAAACAATGAACATGTAAATTTTTTGGAAAGATCAGGGCTCGAGAACTGATTTGCGGGCCGATTTTAAATTTTTCACCATATCCACAGAACAAATTGATGGAATTTCATGAAATTTGATATTTGAGTTCTGGTTACCGAAACTAACTGGCGAGCATTTCAGGGAATTCGGGTAGCACAAAGCGAAACTCTACTAAGAGCCAAATTTACATTTTTCTAGGTATGTTAACTATAAGCTTACTAATGTTCTAAAAATTGGAAAGAAGTATTTAACAGACATTTTTATAATATTCTGTAACACTTTCATTTAACTAGACAATACACAATGCGGTCGGTTATGTGCTGACCACATCAGATTTTTTTTATTTTTATTGGTATGAAGAGAAAACTTCCTTTTATTCGGAATAAATTACTTTTTTATTTTTGCTAATATATTTCGTGCGCTACATACGCACTTTATCAAAGCTGATTTTCTTCTTAGTAATTTTATAATTTACTAAAATTTTCTGACTTTGCACCAAGTTTATTAAGTTTTATGATTTTTTTTGTTGGATGTGTAAAGTAGTCTTTTTGCTCGAGTTCTAGCTTGGGTTTTTTTTATTCTTCAAAAGTAAAAAAAAATTGTTAAAGTTAATATTTTACAACACGCAATTTTTATTTTCTGCATCCATTTTGCTTATCCTAACTTTCCGCTTGCTCATACGAGATTAAAATTTATGTGTGTGTATCATAATTTCTATATTTAAAATTATTAAGAAAATTGCATATTTTTAGGTGCTGCTGTCTAAATTGTGTCGAGCAACATAATAAAAATTTTTTAATATTTTTTTTCCTCTTGTAGAGCCTTACTTTTTTAAAGTATTATTTAAAAAAATTTGGATTTGAATAATTTTTATTTACGGCTTTACTTATACTTGTTTGCATATGTATAACTATGTATAAGTATTTTGATTTTTCAATTTTAAAAAAACAAAAAAATTATGTAATTTCAATTCTATATAAAAAGCAAAAAATTTTTGCAAAATAAGTAAAAATTTCTTTTATCCTTTTTATTTGAAATTTCAAACGTCATCATTATTTTTTTTGACAGAATTAATATGAAAAATGAGAATATTTAAAAACAATTTTTTTTTTTCAATATAAGAATGTATAAAAATATTATTTTGGTTTGTATAGAAATGTTCACAAGAAATATTGAGGTTACAAAATTTTTGCTTTTTTAAAATTTGAATTTAAATATTTAGGCACGTGGAATTTCTACGGAATTCAAGATTAAATGAATAATATTAGTTTACGAAAAAATTGTATATAATTGCAATTTGTATGTTTGAGTTTGGTTTTGGGGCATATTTTTAAATTTTTCATGTTTTTCTCATAATTCCAAATACATAATTCATACCAGTTCCACATTATAAAAGTTGAAGCAGAAACATAATATGGCGTAAATAATTGGAACAATTTTAAATATAACAGCAAATCACTTATATTCCGTGTTTTTTATTCTTTTTCATTATAATAATAATTGTCTCATCACAAAAAGTTTTACCACCAGCAGAATAATTTTAAAAGCACTTAAATATCATTTAAGAGCCATTTAAATTTGGTATACTTGTCAACACAGTTACTGACGTTGTCATATTGTTTTTTTTTTTTTGTTAAATTTTCAAAAACCAAATAAATCTGAAATTAAAAATATATTTTACTTTATATAAATTGTAAGTATGAGAAATTGGAACACATTATGAAAGGTTTTAAATTATTTCTATATAAAATAATGAATTTCTCTTTAAAATCGTTTACCATTGATTTTAAATTTGTGTTGATCATATTTCTTTAATTGTTCCAGGAATTGGAGATGAATATTGTAATGTTGGTCATTGAGCATTTGAAATAATATCACAATTAAAAATATCAAAGAGAGTTGCAAACTTATTATTGCTTTACAATGAAATTCCGCGATTAAAATGTGCTGCTAATTTCTCGTCATACCACTGTGTGACAATATACGGGGTGATTCTAAAAGTTATACAACAACATATACCATTGGTTAGAAGATCAAAAATGGGAAAAACTTTTGTTCCGGACTGGGTGCCAAATCTCAAGGGTTTCCGAGTTCCAGGGATTTTAACGAATTTTCACGAAATTTTTGCTGAAAAAGATAGGAACTTTAAACAAACAGTTTCAGAAGGGCTTGGTAAAGGACATAAAATAGAAATGCTGCTTGATTCGGTTTTTTGTGTATCTTCGGGACACCAAGCATTCGAACTTTAAAGAAAATAAAATTTTTCCTTTGATTTTTCAGTTTTTTCTAGCTAGATAATTTCGTAAGAAATTTTTTAAAACCTTGAATTTTTTTTTATAGAATTTTTCCCAGCTGTTTAAGCTTTATTTTAAGCCCTCAAACATTGAAAAATTTTTTATGTTACAGAAGATGTAGCACAAAAACTATGTCAAGATTTTAAAGACCCTTGAAAGTCAAAGCAAGAATTTTAAGCGTTGTAATTGTAAACTATCATTAATTTTTGGTAGTAACAGTCACTCGAAGACACAGTTGACATTTTGAAGGGCCGTTATTTTGATAAAAAATCTAAATTTTAATGTTTTTATTGAAGTGTAACAAATCGTATCAAAATTGAATGGAAATTTTATATAAACTTTTTAATTGGAAAACAAAAATTGAATTTAAAAAATTTTTAATTTTTGAAAAGAAAAATTAGAATTTTGTGTTACGAAAAACAAAAAAAAAAATCTAGTAATCAAAAAATTTTTTTCGAAACTTTTCTTGGTAAAGAAAATTGATAGGATTTTAATTTTTGCCAATTTTTATAAGAAATGGTACCTATATGGTTTGAAATTTTTAAATGCATTTTTCTCAGGTTGGGTGCAATTTAAAAATTTGAAAAAAATATTTTCGAAATCTGGACACCATTTGGCATCTGAAGTTATGAAAATTATCCAGCTGGAGCGAATTTTTAAAGACATGCCATATAAATTTTGACATTTATTTTAATAGAAAAAAAATTTTTTTTAATAGAAAATTTAATTTTTTTGAACAAAATGGAGTTTGTAAGTGATATGGTAGGCACATTATGAATTTAATAAATAAATAATAAATAATTTAATGGCGTTAATAAACTTTAAACATATTTCTACATAAGCTGAACTTGGTGTACGGTTGATGCAACTAAAGAGGTGTTCCAGTAAAGCAGTTGATTTGAAATAAGCGATTGAATAGAAATAGATTTGAAAGAAGAAAAAACGTAAATTTTTGCTGGACTAGGAGAATTCCATAGGAAAATTTGGTATTCGTTTTGAGAAATTGGTAAAATTTTTGGATAAGAAATTCGGATTTTTCCAAATTTTTAGATAAAGGCATATTAAATTGAATTTAATTTTAGTAACAACATCTGGTTTGATTTTAATTGAATTTATGGCTCACAATATTTGTGGTTTTTGTACTATATATATCTTCTGTAACATGAAAATTTTTTTAAGGTTTGAGGATTAAAATTAAAGTTTAAACAGCTGGGAAAAATTCTATAAAAAAAATTTCAAGGTTTTAAAAAATTTCTTACGAAATTATCAAGTTCGAAAAAATTGAAAAAATAAAACAAGAGAAAAATTTGATTTGCCCTAAAGTTCAAATGCTTAATATTCCGAAGCTACATAAAATACAGAATCCAGCAGCATGTCTATTTTAAGCCCCTTACTTCAGAAACTGTTTGTTTGAAATTCTTATCTTTTTCAGAATAGAAGTTATAATCCAAAAACCTTGAATAAGTAAAAATTTCGTGAAAAATCGTTAAAATCCCTGGAACTCGAAAATCTTTGAGATTTGTCACCCAGTCCCGCACAAAAGTTTTAATCTCTTTTAGTCTTCTAACTAATGGCATATGTTGTTGTGTAACTTTCTGAATCACACTGTATAGTCAGTAGCTAAATTTCAATATTTTTATTTGACAATTTTTATTGTGACCTAATTGCGGTTTGAATCTAGTGCACTTCTGTTTACAGACCACTTCCAGAGGTATTCCAACACCGGTTAAATAATGCAGTAGAACTTAACCTCACGTAATTTGAGTATTGAATAGTTTCAAGAGTTTTTAATAAGTTCATCTTTTAATAATACTAAATGATATTCCAATAATATGTGGATGCCTCTTGAATTTTTATTTATACAAAAGTATAAAATGTAGAATTCTATGCGGTAGATATGTGTGTAGTATTGCCTATATGAAAAATGGAATAACCCAAATGAAAAGAAATTTTGAAGTTACACACAATATCTTTCATTTTATACAGATTGACACCTTTTATTGTTTTCTAATCATGTTAAAATCACAGAAAATAATTTTGAATAAAATTATTTTATATATAAATGCTGAGAAAATTACAACATCATAAGAAAATATTTAAATTCATATAATAAAATAATGGAGGTGTAGAAAAAAGGAAAATATTTCACTTCCGTTCTATTATTCAAAATGTTTATATTTTACTTTTGAAAGAAAAAGAAAAACTAGAAGAAGAAAAAGAAGAAGAAACGACAAAATAATAGTCTTATCCTGTTACCATTTTCTTGGAATTTTAACTACCTATTGTAATTATTATTGTTCTCAAATATAGACTTTAATTGTTGTTACAGTAGAATTTTCGTTCATGTTTCTGAAATATAACTACATGTAATTATATATATACTTATTATGTAAAATAGAGTGTAGTCAAATAAAATACCGCACCCTTAAAACGTCAAAAAGATGTTAAAGGTGTTTATGTATAAATTGTTCTCAAGAATGTAGATAGGAGGATTTCTTTAATAATATTATTTCTTTTGTGCAGAAAACGATAAAACAATAAAAAATTTTAATGATTAAAATAGAAACGGCTTTAATGTCTGCCTTTGATTTTATTTATAAATGTTAGAAAATTAGTGCTGCATTAAAGGTTATATCAAAAGATTTACAAAATTAAAATAGGGTAATATTGCAACTAATTTACTATTTGAACAAGTATAAGTAGAATGTCTACAGCCTTAGCATTAATAAGCATAATTGTGCTCAATTACATACTAACGAAATTTATGACGGAATCGATGGCATCATGGTATTATAAAATATACAAAGAAAAGGATGACGTGTTTAAAGTGTACCACTCTTGAAACTTGAAAAAAAAAAGAAATTCGTAAATTATATAAATTGTTATGCCGTACATTACAATTCTTTTAGCTAGAGACTATAAAAGTAGAAAAATAATTTTATTTTTTCATTTTGAGAAAATTGGAGACGAGACACTTAACAGAATCAGAAGCAAAAACAACAACAAACAAAACAATAGAATTGTAGAATATAGAAAAACGGAAAATTGAAATGAAAAAATTCAGAAAAATATAGAAAAAAAAAAACAAAAAGGAAACAATTGAGAAAAAGCTGAAGAAAAGTTTTTCTCTTAAGATTTGTGTTTTCACAAAAAGTTAATAAAGCTAATTAGGCGTTTAAAAGAATTTCTTATATTTTTTCTTTGCTTATTCTGTCATATTTTTTTTATAATTTTATTATTGTTTTGATGCTGGATATTGCTGTTGTTGTTGTTAAAAATTTGGAACGACGGTTTTTATTTTTCTTCTTTCTCTAGCAAAAAAGAAAAAAAAAGTTTTGTAATATTTTTCTATTTCTGTTTTTCATTTTTTTTTATATTTTTTGAAAAATGAAACAATAATATACATAAAAAGCTAAAAAAAAGTTAGGCAATTATTTAAAAAAAAAAAATCGAAAAAAAAAAATAACATAGAAATTATATAAAGTGTCAGGAGGAACCTTTTTCGTCGCTGAACAAATTGTTTACATTCACAATTTGTTTGTTCGTTGGATTTTTGTTCTTTTGTTTCTAACAACTCTATTCGGGAAGAACACGAATGACTAGCAAATTTAAACGAGAAATTTTTTATAAATTAATTTATAACCTATATTTTTCACTCAAATTCTTAACTGCTTTAAACCTCAAATGATCTATGGTGTTCTCAAAATATCACGTACATACAAAATGATTTATAGTTATTTATTACGAGTATGCTATTTAAGTTAGGAATTTTTCAAACAGAAAAGGATTGAACAGATTGCAGAAATAATACTGGTTTTTACTAATTTGTAAATAATATTGTTTAAGGAAAGTTAAAAATAATCAGAATGAAAATGACAACAATTTAAATAGCGGATATCGTGCGTAAATGTTGTTGAAATTAGTGATTTTTGAAAAAGTAATATGTAGGAAAATTTGTATAATGTTGGAGTTAAAATAATTGACAAAAGCTAGATTTAAAAGTGATATATTATATCAAGCTTTAAATACGGTCGTTTTACACGATTTTTTATTTCCTTTATTATTCCCATTTAGGAGCATAGGGCTTTCACAAAGCCTGGGCCTGGCCTCTCCATCTATCTAAATTTGGCGCCATGTTTTACACGAGACATGAGCATTGAGCTCATGTTATGTTGTTAATTATAAATCATATATAGTTATTTAACATGTAATCTATTTGTATAATAAGAAGCTTATTATAAGTTATTGAAAATTAAATGGAAAATTATTGGCATATGGACGAACGTCTAGCAACAAAAAGACTATATAATTTTAACTGAATAAAAAAATAGAAAACCTTAAGACACTTTTTTTTTCTTTATTTATTTAAAAAATGAAAAAGTTAAAGAAAATAAAAGTTACTTTTGAATTGAAAAAATATAAGTATGTGAATGAAAAAAGTAAATGAAACATAATTTTTCTATTCTTATTTCTTTCATTTAAAATAATTATTTTTGTATATACACCATTAATCTATATATATGTTATACATGTTTATATGCACATTTTATTGTAGGTATACAATTTTTATTGTAGGTATATAAAAAGGGTGTGTCGTAACAAAGTGCAGTGCTATATGCCATTGCACTCATGAGTAGACAAAACTTTTGTGTGGAAACCATGTTCACAGCTCAACCGGTTCAGAGCTACAGGGCCTTAAAGTCAATTTCGACTGATTTTTTTACTTTTTGAAATTTTAAATATAACACCAGAGTAAGGGCTTTCTTATGAATTTCTACATTAGTTATAATCTGTTCAGATTTCGGAATCACATGACTTTAAAGTTCGAAAAAGTTGAAATTTTAACTTTTCATTTTTAAAAATCGTTTATTCTCTAACATGGTGATGTAACATGGGAGCTTTCTCCAATATTAGCAAAGATGTCAACCTTGACATTTGAGCTTTAATTTGGTGTATGAGTTATAATTTGGTATCATCACGCTACCGGATCTGGTTCAGGAGTTATTGAGAAAAATAGAGTACTGTAAATGTTATTTTATACCAAATTTTTTTCTTCAATGACTTAGAAAAATGTGCAACAACCGTTCAAAATGGTGTCTCTTTTCTGTTATACAAATGCTCAACTTAACAAACGAATTTTTCTCACATTTGCAAATGGAGTGGAGAATAGCATATTAGGGCCTATACAATGACATATAGCAGTGCATTTTGTTACGAGACACCCTATACATAAAATTTTGTAAATAATATTTAAAATTTTTATTGTATATATATATATATATGTATATAGGTTTATATATATGTATATGTATATATGTATATGTATATATGTATATTAAAAAATTGTATATATATATATGTATATAGGTTTATACAATTACAGTGATGATGGAATTTATGATGAAAATGGGCGCAATAATAATGAAATAATCCCAACAACAATTATAACAACAGCAGCAGAAGCAATTGAAAAAAATGTTGAAATTTTATATTTATTTTTTTTATTTTGTTTATTTTATTTGTATTTTGTAAAAGATGTTAAAATTATAAATTTTTTATTTATAATTCATGCATATATTTAAACATTAACCAGATTTTCTAAAATAGTATGCACATATTATTATTAAGACACTCGAAACAAATTAATTTTAGTATACAAAATAATTGATAATCTGAAATTGAGCTTGTTACAATTAATTACATTAGATTATAAAAATTTTTGCCATTAATTGCATAGTTTTTTGATTTTTGAATATTTGCAATAAAAGCAAATTAAATTTCGTAGGATAAAAATGGATCAGAATAGGTAATAAACTCGAATTTTAAAACTCTACAGATTATGGGGGTACCTGATCAATGGTTTAGTGGTTATTGCACTGGTGCTTTAATTGAAGGATCTCGGGTTCAAAACGTAGTCAGTTTACTATAAAAATTAGATTCAATGTTATACAGTTGAACGTACATTTCATATAAAATAAGAAAAAAAATTAATACTAACTAATTGCCATATTATTTCGATAAATATAATATAAAGAAAAAAAACTACGTTAGACTCGCCATCTACCTAGTGAAACTCAATGACGAAAGAAACTGGGTCATAGTTATCTACGATATCCTGAATTTAGCCTTAAGCTGCTTCCAGGAGCGAAGTAGGATTAAAAAAAAATATAGTTTGGCTGAGTATTTTTTAATTTTTATATTTAAAATGCAAAAAAGATCCTGAAAAAGGACTGAAAGAATATTTAAAGCGCTAGTTTACTTAAAAGTCTTACCCATCTTGTACAATATATACGATAAATGTTGATGAAAGTTGATTTAAAATTTTTATTTCTATTATCCTTCTTTTTGATACCTTGCGCACGCAATACAATTATTTGGGGAACGAGCGATTATTTAATTGATTGACGTTAATCTGTAGGGGATTTTTTTAAAATTCTGCTCATATAAATTTTCTTAATTTAATTATCGTTATTATAATATTTCACTCTGAAAAATTTCAAAAGTACCGTGTATTAACAAAGCGTGGTATTGCAGCTAAAATTAACGAGATTACTTGAAAAAAAGATTGAAAAACACTGGGAAAAACTTTTTTTATAATGGTATTTTAAAGTTTAATATTTAATAAAAATTATAAAGAAGTGTAACGTTGTATATTATATTATGTAAACTTTTAAAAAATATTTTCCTAATGATTGCAATTTAACTTGTAAATATAATAAAAAAAAAATGAGAAAAAAAAAAGGAATGATGATGTTTTTCTTAACTTTCCTCTTCTTTTTTTGTGTTGTGAGTAATAAAAAAAAAATATTTCTGTTTTTCATTCTCTTTCTCTTCAATGGTAATTATTAAAAGTATTTTATTATTTAAAAATTGTTGACAATAATTATTTTTTAACATAAATTATATTAAAATGTTGAAAGAGGATGATAGTGCAGCGCAACGGGTGGTAGGCTCTTTGTTTTTCTCTTTTTTTTCTTATTAAATTCTATTATATTTTTTTAAGGACTTTTTTTTTATGTTCTCCCTTCTAAGTGCTTGAAATTAATATTGTTTATGTAACACATTTATATATGTATATATGTATATTAAAATTCTTGTATATTCAGTTGCTTTGGTTGTATGACAATATAAAATTTTGTTTATTTTGTGTAATTAATAGAATAGTTGGGAATATAAATTTGAAAGTATACAAATTTATACAAAAGACAAAATTGAGTTTTTTAATATTCGAAAATTATCATTTAAAATTAATTATACACAATAATTTTGTATTGTATACTTAAATTTACATATATATAGAATGTTCTTGTTAAAAATTAATTAAATCGTATTTGAGTTTTAATATTTTCATCATATTGAATAATGAGATCGTAAAATTTTTTGTGAATTTTTTGTGAAAGAAAATAAAATGTTTTTTTTTTTTTTTTGGTTTCATATTTTAATAATAATTTTAAATTTTATTGTGTTATCATATTTCGTATAATGAGCATATACTTACAAAAATTATAACATAATTAAAAAATTTTAAGAAATATTTAATGCTTTCAATATAATACGAGGAATAATTATAATGCGAGGCTTAAGTTAATAATTAAGTACATAAGAACATTATATGCTAGTTTTGAAGAAAATTATACATATATGCTAACCAATTTTAAAAATTAAAGTTTTGAATAAAAGAAATATAAAATTAGATTTTTATTATTTATAATAAAAACATTGAAATCGCGTTATCTGACAGGCTCATACATGGCTGTCCATGCCGATTCAGTCGAAAGGGACGTGTGAAACTATGGGAATTTCAAAGGGTGTGAACTAATGAGGTGAGGCCTTATACTATGTAATTCAATTTTCGTGAAACGATTTTTATATTTGGAAAAATAGTAAGGTAGTGCAAATCTATTTTTATGACACTACCTTTTCTTTTGTGTATAAGAAAGTCATTTCATAAAAATCAAATCACATAGTAGGGATCCTGACCTGTTTCCAATAGTTTACCGTTCTTGTTTTCAGTGGATAAGTTGGTAATTTAGAGGTATACTGGTCCCGAAAACCGAGTCACTCTGTTGTCAGGTCACCTCAAAAAGTATTTTAAAACTTTTACGCCTTTACCTGTAGCTACTGTGCGATTAGATATAGACATTAATAAAAACAAAACAACAAAACTAAAAAAAAATTGGAAAAACACGTACGCCAAACGTAGAAGTAAATAGCTAAAGGAAAAATAAAAGAGAAGCAGTGGATCAAAATCTGTGGCGTTTGCACAGTCCCAGATTTGATAAATATCTCCCATAAAATAAGGATCCTTTCTTCGAAGCAAAAAAAAAGTTTATTCGAGCTTCTTGGCGACTATAACGAAAAGTGTTGCCGAAAAATTATGGGAATTTTCAGAAACCAAGTGAAAATTTCTCGGGGTCTTTTAAGTATGCATTACCGGCTCATCGGCAATTGTTATATTACGTTTTATATGGAATGCGATGGTAAGTTCCATCTTGGCGAGATGGCACCACAATATGGTAATGAGCTGATTAGGATGAATGAAACTGTAGATTCTCTCAGAAAAAGCAGGAGTCTTTGATGCGTCTTCTTCTGGAGTATGGAGCTTTGATGCACAGAAGAATTAAGTCTCTGGATGGCTTTGTCTTTGACAGCGGGAGACCTAGAAAGAATTAACCCTCACAAGATACTTGAATTTATTTAAAACATAAGGGAATACTTTAGACGATATAAACTTAGTGAGCGAACACAACAGATTTCTTTAATATATTGACGCTCTGTAATTTATATTGAAAGCTGTTTAGAATGTTATTAGGCCTATTTAATTTAATTTATTAATTAAAACTTAATTTCAATCAAACTTTGATTTTTCATTTTAAAATAAAAGTTTTTAAGATTCTAACGAATTTTGTTTTATCTTTTGCAATTTTACAACGCAATTCCATAATTAGTATATGTAATTAGTATTGTAAAAAAATTATAATGACAGTTTTACATAAAAAGCTTATAAAATCATCTTTCTTTTATCCAATGAACGTTTTATTAAAATTATATTTTTTTTATTAATTTCATAATTAAGTTGACAATTCATGTTTGAAGATCTAAATCCTTATAGAAAATTCAGTATTAATGGATTTGTTTACAAAATATTTTTTACATTTTATTTTTTTTGTATATACGCACCCTCTTCAATTTAACATAGGTACAAATATATATGTATATCTGTATATATATATATAGAATAATTATGAGTATTTTTGTCGATAATGATTATATAATTATGAGTGGAAAAATCCATTTAAATAAAATATTTTTCTATTGAATGTAAAACCAAATCCAGTAAAAAAATATTTGCAACCATTAAAAATCTTTTTTAATATTTTTTTATTGATTTCTTTGGAAATTATAAGTATACAATATGTAAATATATAGGTAGATTTGAGTATTTTGATTGATATCAATTGATTATTATGATATTCTCATCATTTCTTCAATCATCCTATTCATTTATATCACACTTTATACACAATAATATTATGATGTTCATTCTAAAAATTAATGATGCTGTTTCAAAAAAAAATCAAAAAAAAAAACAAATATTACAAAAATATTGAATTGGGAATGTAAAAAATCAACAATATAACTGACATGATATTACGCCATAATAATTTAAATGTGAAAAAAATGAAACGCAACAAGAAAAAAAAAAAATAAAAATTATAAAAAAAAATGACAGAAAACAAAACCCAGTACTCTTTTAGTTAAACAAATCCTTAAAGCTTTAAAAATCAAATTTATTTAAAAAAAAATATAAAGACAACAATATTAAAATATGTTCTAAATTCAGAAAAATATCAAGAGAAAATTTCTGGATCAGTGATAGCAGAAGTACACCAAATGATTATGACAACTTCAAGTATTTCATGTACTTTTTTTCTAATATTATTTTTGTACACAAAAATAATAAAAAAGAATAATAATAACAAAAATATGTACATATATAAAATAAAATTCTTCTTAAATATAATCTAACTTCAATAATATAATAATCAAAATAATGAAGATGATAAATAACAGCAGCAGCAGTAGTAGAGGCAGGCAGCAATAGCAACATCAGTAAAATCAACAACATGAACAACAACAATATTAATTCAAGTATATATTTCCTTTTATATATATGTATGTATTTATACAATTCCTTTATTCTAATGTAAATACATATATATGTACTTAAGTCTTTTATATTAGATACACAGGCGACCATATATTAAATGAACATCGCAATTGGATTTATAAGCTCTACATAATTTTTGTTCGGGAACATTTTTGGAAAACGATTCTGGAACGTCCCAGGTTCCAAAAAAGATTCAGAGAAAATATAAAATCAAGTTAAGGAATGTAGTCGCATGGTAGAATGATCTTTAATAACATTTATCAGACTCTATGAATTTTATTTGGAAACATGTTAAAATATCGGTTTCGTAAAACGCCCCAAATGGCAAGCTTATGTTCAACAAAAGGTCATACTTCGCCTGTTTTCAAAATGTCTTTAAGATGTTTCTTAATTGAAATTCTTTAATGTCTTTAATCAATACAATGGTACACGGATCGATTGTAAGTAAAATTTATTTTTATGATTAAATTGAAAAATTAATTTGCTTGAATGCTCAGTAGTTACTGAAATGATCATTGGTTTGATAACGTAAAATTAGGAAAGATTTTTAATATGAACAAAGTTTTTAAATAAAGTAGTAACTCTAGTTTTTGACGTTTGTGACGATGTTGATCACAAAAAATATTCTTTTTTCAACTAGGTGCTAAAGTTTTCGGGACACATTTTTAATTTGAAGGCAAATGATAAGTGAAAAATGGGAAATAATAAAGTTTCACTGTACTTAATTTTTTTTATTTTCATGTACTCCAATATTTTAATGAAATTGTTGTTGTTTTCCTTTTTTCCTATTTATGTTCAAATTTATACCATGTTATCCTATTAATAATTTTTCTAATCATAAACATTAATACATACTTATACATATATGTAATTATTTTACACTTGAATTATTTTAAAACATAAAATAAAAATAAAAATAATCTCTTATGATTAAAAATAGGATATCAAAATAATATTTTATAAAAATTGCTTTTTGATTAATTACCTCCTAATTGAAGTTCTGCAGCTGCCTGAAATGTATCACCTTCGGGACGTCTAACAACACATTGATACATTCCTTTTTTATCACGATTAACATCGGTTACATGTAATGTTTCACCAGAACTAGGAATCTGTCGACCATTTTTATACCATGATATTGGTTGTATACCCGATACAGGTGAACCGTTACTAGTTATAACACAACGAAATTCTGCTGTACCACCCATATGTACGCTTAATACATTTGGTATAACTTCAACTTGTATTGGTGTTGATACCATTAATCGTAATTCAGCACTAGCTTCACCGCCAGCACTACTAGCTGTACATTTATATGTACCAGAATCTTCACCTGTTACTGCTTCTATAGCTAAAATTGGTCCCAAAAGTCGTATTCTTGGGCCAGCTAATACTGGTATTGGTTCTGCACCACTCTGTGTAAACCATCTGAAATTAATATTAATTTTTTCTTTTTTAATTTCTTAATGTAAAAATATTGTAATAGATAAATTAATTAAAGTTTTTAAAAAGAAAAAATATGTAGTTCAATTTTCTTTAATTTCTAAAAGATGCGTAAATCTAGATATCAAAAATAGATTCGCAATTTAAAAGTGCGAATAGATTTTATAACAATGAGAATTACAGTTTTTTATACGCACAAATAGTCTTGTATAAGAATTTTTTTTCCTTACAATTTGATTTTTCATAACTTATTCTTTTGTTAGAATTTCTAATCGATTGATTTTTCAAGATGAATATTGAATTGAAATCATTATTTTTAGGTCATTCTACGCAATGAACATAATTATTAACGGCGCATCAAAATTATTCATTAACTAAGTGATCAATATATTTTAAAATTTTCATAGGGGGAAGATTTAAAATTTAAGCAATTTGTGAGATTAAGAAAATTCAGTACCTTACCGGACTACTTCTTAATTAATTTAGAAAATACATCAGTCTAAATAAAATTCCAGTCTATATATTTAAAAGTATTTCGTTTAGAAATTGGAATTCTTTAATGACATTGTATTGAAATAGCTTGCTAAATTGAAATGTTTAATTAATAGGAACGGATGAATTTCATGGTCTCTCCTTTATTCTAATTATACCCATTTTATTTTCACTTTTATTCAGCACAAGAAATCGCAAATTAACAATAAATTTTGGCATTGTGCAAATTTTTTAATAGTATGCCTTAAAGATTTTAGGTGTTTTAATGCAAACATCATTCTTTAAGAGCGATTAAATTAATTATTATATTTTATACCCAGATATAGTGTGTTCTCTCGTAGCAGTAACAATGAAACCGGATTCTTCATTGAATTCTTCTTGTGTTGATTATTATTTTTCTTTTCAAATTTTTTTTAATCCTTAATTGTTGGTACGTGTAAATGCATTTAATTTCAGTTTTTGTTTGTACACAAAATAAAATTATAACTAAAGTCGGAATAACAAAAAAAAAAGAGAGAAACTTTGAAAAATTGATTTTCCATTTTCCGTACTCTTTCTTTATTTTTGTTTTTTTTGGTAGGTACATAAAGGGAAGTTAAAAAAAATAACTTTGTAATTTTCATTTTTTTTGCATAAACGTAGGCACATCGAAACTGCACATGACAAGATTTCCCAGTTTTTATTTTTATCGTGTAATGTCCTCAGTTTTCGAGATTGGAGCTTTTTTTTTGATTTTCATTTTGTTTGTTTCTTTGTTGTTACAGAAACAAATTTTTTTTTAAAACGTTATGCAACTGTATTTTTTTTTGCATATTTTTTTTCATAATACTTTTAACTTGAGCCCGTTATTTATTCTTATATATTTACATAATATTCTCCTCTTAAAATATAATATAGTGATATACTGGCGCGGTTGTAGTAGTAGTTGTAGAAATATCGTATTAATCGTAGTACAATATAATATATTATTATTATAGTATGAGTGTATCATTTACATAGATAAAACAAAAGATATGATAATTTCAAAAGCAAAACAAAAAAAAAAGAAAAATGGAAAAAAGAAAAATTATTTTCCCATCTTAAAAAGCAGATAACGATGACATTATCGTTATTATAAAACCGTCATCATCAGGCACATCGTCATCATCGAATATGTTGTAAAATATAATAATAATATGTACAGTATATTTATTTATTGTGTAGTTCTCGGTATAAGAGTATGTATACATATACACAGAATATAACAAAAGTTCTGTTTGCACACGTATACATAATAATATAGTGTGTGTGTATAAGGAAAAATATGAATAAATATGGAGAAGAGAAAAAAATGAAAAAGAGTTAAGCCTATATGCCCATAAATAAGGGAGGATAGTGATGATTAATCTGGTTTTTATATTTATATATATTTTATATACGTTACTTGTTGTTCATAAAATATAAGAACATTATAAAAATATGACATTATTGAGACAAACTTTAGGATATGAATATGCTGTTCTAAATATTGTATAACTAGTTTGATAGAAAGCGTAATAAAGGAAAGAATATTATGATAATATATGTATCTGTTGAAAGTTAGGTAAATGACATCAGAAGATTAGCTTTAAAATTGACTAAATGCGCGAGATGCATCGGTTATAATAGAATAACTACTAAATGAAAGAGGTTCGTGGAAGACTTATTTTAAATAGAGACAAGTAAAGTATGAACACGAGGAAAAAAGAACAATGCAGAATAAAATTATTTTCGATTGATAGTTTTTTCAGTTTACTTTAAAGTTAAGCATTTCTGGTATATTCTGGCCGATATATTATTTGTAAGCTTATACCCCTACCGCTTGGGTCTTTTAAAAATGAAAAGATGTGGAAATTTAAAATTTGGCACAGATTACTTCACAAATATTGGCTATTAGAAATTAATAAGGTTGGTTTTAAACCTTTTCGATACCCGGTTTTGTTAGTCAAGTGTTTGTAAATCGGTACCTCACGTTGTAAATAATACCCGATACAGGTGGTTCCAGGACCTTTTCATATGAACTCACTTTTATTTTGCTGAAAGCCAATGTGTAAACAAGGTGCATTTTCCACAATTAAGTCGGATCACTTTGATGTCGAAAATTTAAACATGTACAATTGGGTAAGAAAAAGCAGTCTTAATAAGATCAAAATTAACACTTCTACATGTTTTTTTTTTTATATTATAAACGAAAAGTAGATGAACAAGCACATAGCATTTACTTCATTACTATAAACTTAATATTGAAATTTTCATACCAATTTAATCACATGTATATTTATCTAGGGATTGATATTTATATATAAATAATATATATAAAATAATATAATAATAATAATGATGACGATAAGAACAAAAATGGTAGCAGAACTGTAATGTAAAAACTTTATCCACTTAAAAAACTCTACCATATCAAAATGTCTCAAATTCGTGTTTGAATCGAATACGGAAAAAATATGTATACAAGCAGTAAAAAATATAATATAAAAATCTTTAGATATACATACTCGTATAATTATGAATTTATGTAAAAACAATGCTGTAATTTGATACTAGTAAAAAAGCAGTGAAAAGTATTTAGAATGCGCTGTGCATCAAAAACAAAAAAAAGAAGGAAACGAAATGAAAATAAACAATATATTCCCAGATATTTAATATTGTCGATTTTTATGACTGTAGAGTAAATACAAAATTATAAATAAAAAGTTGGACCAAACCAAAGGTTTGTAAAGCAGCACTTTTCACTTCAACAAGTGAAAATACTGCTTATAAAAAAAGTCTGTTACATTATTTAAATTGGTTTCATTTATATAATAAAATATTTCAAAAATTGCATACATTTAGGATGAAGTAGAAAAAAATTTTTAAGAGGCGTTAACATAAAGGATTAATTGCGTGAGTTATGCATGGAATCACCTTTAACTTTCTGCATTTATAGTATTTTAGAAAATGATTCAGTTTCGGAAATGTAAGGTGCCGAAAATTCGAATTTTACAAATTTTGAGGGGCGATAACTTGAGCGGGAGTGACGAAACGAAACGAAAAAAACAATTTATAAGTATCTTAAAGCTGCTAAAATTTCAGATTCCTGTAACCTATTGTGTAGTAGAAAAATGATATCAAAAAATCAAAAAATTTGTTTTTTTTTTGTAGATAGCGGCAAATTTTAACAGCCATTTTTGCTTTTTAGTGGTTAAATTATTCTGTTCCGCTGTAGAAGAAGCCAGCTGTAACTTTTTCACGTTTGCAAAATTTGAAAAATGTAATATGTGTTTTTTTTAAAATAAATAGTTAAGAAATGCAGTTTTTAGGGGTTTGAGGGGCTATAACTATTTGCCGGGGGGACGAGGGGGAATAGGATGGAGTTGGGTAAAAGCTTTCTTCTACGAAAATGAGCTTCTAGTGAAACTCAATGCACATATAAAAACTCAGCTTTATATATCTCAAGAGTGTGGTAATTTTTTAAACATGTCCACGAACGTACGGACGAACATAGTGAAATTAATAAAAATACTTGTTTCAACATTTTTTTTTGGATGGCGTTAAAAAAGTAAGAAGTCATGATAAAAAATATGAAAATTTTAATTTCCTTTAATCCGATATTATTTTTGCTTTTTTGATTATCGCAGTAATGAGACATTTTCAGTATGTTCAGATTGGATCCAGTTTTTAAAATTGTAGTTAAAAACACTTTCATAATAAATTATGTATATATTTTTCTATCTTAATTGAATAAAGATAGAAGTTATGTAGCTTCATATTTTGGTTTTATAAATGAACTTGGACATACTATGTAACAAAATATTACTTTCGAGATTTTGTCATTTATAATAGAATAACAAATAATTTTTTTGCAAAATAGAAATTCCAAGCTTTAACACTGGGACAAATTTGATTATATAGTATTGGGATAGAGAAGTGTAGTTGAGAAATATACAAGCATTTTTTAATTTATTGAAGCAGATGAGAAAATCGGTAGAGTTCAAATTGGATATTTTGTTGAAGGAAAACCGTGAAAGCTATTCTCTTGAAGCAGTCATATTTTTCTTTCCAATATTTACGTATGCTAAATTAAATTACTTGGTATATTTTATTAAAGGGGCATTTCTATAGAAGTTCGTTATTAAAATTTCCAATAGGGTTTTTTGGTAAAATCTTTTTAAGCCTTGGGTTGGTATTTCAAAATGTTAATTCAGAAGAATTATAAATTATCAATGAAATTATACAGGCTGGAAAATCAACGTTAATAAATATTTTTTTTATTTCTCAAAGGTAAATAAAGAGTTGTTGAGAAAATTGATGTAATAAGAAAATGTGGGTGAAAAATTATTAATAATTCGATATGAAATTCAAGCAACTTTCATCGCTGGTTAAAAAAATTGTAAATCATTTGTAATTTGTACAATTATAGAATTATAATTTTATTTACGCCCAATTATATGCAATTTAAATGAGAATTCTTTGTTTACCTCGTAGCAGTATAAATAAAATTTGTAATAATGAAATCGAATTTGGAAAATTATGAACTTACTGCATCATAATTATAGTAAATAAAATATTATATATGTATGTGTGCACATAAATTTGCAATTATATTTGCATGTACATGTACTAGTGTCAACTATTGCTACAGATAAATACACTAAAACTGTTTCATTATATTATTATATTTTTTGTTGGACAAAGTCGATCAATAATTTAGAGCAGCTGTAACAATTGAAAATTTCCATAATATATTGTTTCTACATACACACATACATATATTTAATAATACACATAAGTACAAATTTTGTATATGAATAATTTTAAGCTTAATATTTATATTCATCTGTCGATTTATTTACAAGACGTGTGTATATATAGTAGTATAGAAATAATAGAAATGAGATTGTTTTAATAAAGAACTTAAATAAAAATTGATAGTTTAGTTTAGATGATTATTTTATGATAATGATGATGATTATGATGATGATGGTGAGAGATAGAGGAAAATTGACACTTGATTTACTTAGGAAAAAAAGAAACAAAACAAAATTATTGTAATGAGAAAACCTAAACAAAAAAAAAAACAATTTTTTTTTTAAATAACTTAATTTTGCTTGATTGTGAGATAAGTAAAGAGTTTTCTGGTCTGTCTTTTGTTTTATTCCTATAGAAATTTAAAAAACCAAATCAGTTTTTCACTTGGTAGTGGAGAATAATTTATTTTGTTACTGATGATGATGATGATGATGATGATAAGATCTTTCCAAAATTTTATGATCTTTTATGATTTCTATAGTGAACTACATGAATTCCCATTTTCTTAGAAATTTCACATTATTGCATTTGTCCTAAGTGAGCCACATCTAGGTCTCTCAGGCAATCATCTCTTACACAACAAATATAATTTAACTATTGGGCTAATAAACACTATATTCTCCATCTTGCACATCTGTTTATGATTTTAAAATTTGAACTATTGAAAAAGGATAGTCCTGCCTCCTGTCTTCGAATATAATTTCGATCGAAGATTGAATAATTTCGATCGAAAACAAGCGTATATAGATATTTTATAACATAAACCTAAAAAAACATTTTATCCTCGACCATTAAATGCATTTTATTGTATAAAATAAAATGAAAAAATATTAATTTAAAAAAAAAATTAAAGAGTAAATTCAATAAGAATTTATTTCCGGTTTGAATGAACGTGAATTGTATTCATTTCTTTTTTATCCTTTTGCAAATCATATAATAAATTTATCGTATTTATAAGAAGGAAGTTAAAAAAAGAATCAAATTTTTTATTATTTTATTGTAATCGTTAGTCAGTACTTTTAATATAAAAGGAAGTATTTTACTCAAATAATACAAATAATACAAATAATAATATTAAAAAGAATTTAATATTTCCATTACGATTTTCTCTACATGTTTTTTCATTTGAGTACTCGAAAATGGTATATAAGAATGGAATACTTTTTAACGCTGGACTTGATAACAAAAATGATACAAATTATCTGATTTATATAAAAATAAAAAAAATGCACAAAAATTACAAGAAAAAATTTCTTTTCGATAACTTAAAATTTCAAGGATTTTATGGTTTATTAAAACTGAATCTCTTATACGAATATCTGCTTACAAGAAGAATTCAATTTTTTTTCAAAATTTTGGTCTTCAAGAGCCGTAGATAATATAATAAAAGTTTGTGTATAGTTGAAATCACGTGTATTTTCTTATTTCTTTTTTTCAAATTTTTGATGACACAAAAATGTTTATTTTGTGTGCTTGTGCGTAAAAATATGTTTTCTATTCAAATTCAAAACATACAAGAAAAATAATGTTAATTTAACCTTCAATCATTTTTCAGTTTTGAAAAATTAAATTGAGGACATCATCTTGGTTATGTAAACTTTGAAGTAGGTTTAAATGTAAACTTTTTTTTTGTTTTAAAATACTATAAATATAAAGTTTACTAACAATATTGCGCTACTAAATATTTTTGAAGTAGTCGCACAAAGTATTTAAGCAGCTGTATTAAGCAGCTGTGAGATTTTTTATAATCGAGTGAAAAATTGTGTGTCATCCTTACATGGTTTTAACAAAATTTAAGTGCAATTTATATTTAAAACGAAAGTTAATATAAAAACAAATGAAATCTGAAGAAGATAATTGTCAACCGTCGAACAAAAATTGTAAAAAATAACACAAAGAATTAAATTCAAATCAAGTTTTTTTCTAATTAACAAATGATCAATAGATGACATAAACATTAAAAAATTATTTCGAACCAGCACTACTCTATTTTTAGTGGAGCGAACTTTGGATATTCACTTTTCAAGTCATTTTACAACTTCTATAGGCTGAAAGTGATAGTGGTTAACTGTTTTTGTGGATGACACAAAATTTAGAGAGCCTCTTTTGACTTTTTTTTCACTCAATATTACGGAAATATGCTTATTAACAAAACCAGGGAGAAAATTTTACTGGTGAAATGATTTCGAGTTCTAAAAGATGTTTACGAAGAAATCGTGAATGTACATGATGCAAAAGTTTAGCAGTTGATTTGCAACGTTAATTTTGTCAATTTTGTAAGTTTATTTAAGAGTGGGTTTACTCATTATTATTTGAGGAAAATGCGAGCACTAGAGCAATATGACAGCTCATTAAATTTTTTCTTTTTCGAGACATTTATGCTGCACAAAAGATTTGAATATTTGCGGAATGTGTAATTGGAGAAATTTGTATTGTATACGAAAAATATTAAATTGAGTTTAAATAAGAAATTTCATTTTCAAAACAGATTCTTTTGTATCTACAGTATTTTCATTTTTTAGCATTCCTCAAATACTCTTAAATATAATAAATAAATATATTTTCCCCTTGAGTACACGTGCAAGTATACCAAATTCGAAATTTACAAAAGGCAATAAATACGATAACTATTTAAGATTTTTAGCACTCAGCATTTGGTTTTTGAATTGAGAAGTAATAAAATTTTACAGCATTAAGCTCTATAATTTAGTTAAGCATGTAAATAGCATTAAATATAATTAGAGTAGAGTAAGTCAATTTGATAAAATTACTTTTTCAGGTTAAGGTTTAGTGTAGTCATACTAATATGAATTCTTGAACTAGGTCAAAATCACAAAAGCTCATTTCTCAAGAACACACTAATTCTTATTTATTTTCCCATTACAACAAAACCGATTTTCAATGCTCTTACAATAAATGTAATTTTTCCTAATGCACAAATTTTATCTTTATAACTTTCTTTTATATCAAAAATTTGCTTTTGATCAAAGTAGTTAATTACTAAGTAAATATTTACACTACTAAATAGTGTTTTTTTCATTTTTTCCTCATAAAAATTTTAATAATGCTGTGATGCAACTTATTTAACTGCGATGACATGTTTTAATTGAACTTCATTTGAAAAAAGCTTTTTATACTGTAAGAAACAACGAAGGTAGTTACAGTTTTTAAGCCAAGGTTAAAAATTTGACATTGGTTATAAAAAAGATAAATTTAGGTTTATTTAAGTTATTTAAGTTATTAATTTAAGTTTATTTTAGTTTAGATAATTTGGAAAATTCATTGTGTATAAAAGCGTATGAAATTTGAAAAGAAATCGGTACATTAAAATTGATTTGCTTGCATTTCAAGACAATTTCACTAACATTAAATAAGATTAATATCATGGAATCCTGCCGGTTAATAAGAATATTTGGTGTTATTTGGTTTCTGCTTAATTCTATTAATATTATAAATGCAGCAAATTCAACAAAATTAGAAAATAATGATAGAGAAGCAAGAATTATGAATACAAGACTTGTTGGTGCTGTTGAAGCTGAAATGTATGATGCACCATATTTAGTTGCTATTATGGTAAAATCAAGATCAAAAGGACTTGTACAATTTTGTGGTGGTTCTATTATTCGTTCAAGTTATGTATTAACAGCTGCTCATTGTCTAAAATTAGAACCACATCGATTACATTTAATTGCTGGCCTACATAATGTCGATAATATTGAACATTGGACAACACAAAGACGACGTGTTCAGTATTATGTAAAACATCCAAGATTTACAACAATTGGACCATATGATATTGGTATAATAAGAACAAATATGCCATTTAGATTTAATGAATATATAAGTCCAATACCGATATCAATGGATAATGATCCAGTTGGAAATATTTTAATATATGGATGGGGTAGTACAGAACAATCATCAAAAAGAACATTCCCGAGTCGATTAAGAGTAGCCAGTTTAACATTAGTAACGTATAAATATTGTAAGGAATCATTTCCAACACAAAAAATTCGAGAAGAAAGTAATTTATGTGCTGGATTACCTGATTATTTAAGTAGTGCATGTGTTGGTGATTCTGGTGGACCAGCAGTACAAAGTGGAAAATTAATTGGTTTGGTTTCATGGGGACCAAGTGATTGTAATTCTGAAATTGGTCCAACTATTCTTACCAGATTAGGTTATTATAATGTATGGATTTTGAAAAATTTACAATTACTATCGTTGCAATATGATTCAAAACAAGAAAAAGGTAATTCAAATGAAGAAGTTTTAATTGAAAATGATTCAACAGATGATCTTCTTGATGATAATGAAATTGATGATCTATTAAAAAGTATTCGAGTTTTATCTTAATTTTAGTGTGATTGTAAATTAGATTTGTGTTGCGATTTATTTATGTACATAGTTTCATAAAAAGTGATTTATTTTATAAATATTTTCTTGGATGTTTCTTTACGATTTTTTTTAATAAAAACTTGAAATAAATTTAAAAGGGTTGCTTATGTTTTTGTAAAAACTGAATTTATTTTATTAAAATTGTTGAAAGACTTTGTTAGAACTTCTATAAGTTCAAGCCGATCTAAATATGCTGCTATCATACTAAGTCGTTGTTGAAGTATCCACGAATAAGACTTTAATTTTTTAAAAAATATTCCCGTGCTTTAAAATGAAGAAAGAAATTTTAAGGAATTAAAATTGCTAGTTAAATGGCAAAATTCATTAAACTTTGAAATCAAAATATTTGCCGCCTTTGTTTATTTCCTCTTATATCCTTAAAAACTAATATTCATAAATAACCATTTGAAATATTTTATTAGCAGTAAAAAGAGAGAATTTTATGCAGTTAAGAGTACCTTAAAAAAGTTAATCGATAATTTTTTTTTTTGCTTTTATGATTATTTCATTTTGATTTGTTATTTGAGTCTATAAAGTTTTGTTAGGGCTTTGAACCTAAAATAACAAACTGCTATTTGATTCGAATGAAAATATTATTAAAATAAAAATATTTTCTTTTAATTTCTTATTTTTTTTATTTAGGCTTTTCAGTCAAAATTAAGAAATTGTTATTTGAATTTTCTTTGACAATTATTTCGAAAAACGTATATTGAGAAAACGGGGAATAAGTTTGAAGAAGAAACAACTTTTAAATAATTTCAAAGATATTTGTTTCATTAAAGGAAGAAAAAGACTAAGAGTCCGTAAAAGAGTCTTTTGGTTTTTACTGCTTTGTCACTATATTAGAGTTTATCAAACAAGAAAACAAAAGCGGAAAAATCTGTCATAAATCTTTAAAAGAAAAGTAGCAAATTATAACAAAAAAAAAATTTTTTCTCACTGTCATCTTTGATAGTTACATAAATTTTGCACAAAGTTTTTTAGAGCGTCAAATTAGATACTTTTCTAAAGTATATTTCTAAGACCTTTTCCGCCTTGTTTAACTAAAGGAGAATGCAAATATTTTCTATATTTTTCACTTATTAAGTAACAGTAAAATTACTTATCAGTCTCAAATTTAGAACTATAACTTTATTTTTCAAACATGGAAGAATCACTTTATACATACATGAACTATTGGCCGCTGCGGGGGCATGCGGCTAGGTTAGTGCTGCTTTTCAGCACAACGTATCGAACGGAAAATAAGGAGACTATGTTTCACTGTCTCTACGAGTGTCCGGCTCTGGGCGGGATCAAGCTAGTCACGTAGGGCAGAACATGCGTGACGGGGCTAAACGATTCTTCAAAAAAACCGGATGGCTTGTAACCATACGCTCAATTTTGGCCTGGTAATCACCGGGTAGTGGTAGCAAAATGACACATTTGTGTCGTTTAAAACCAACCAACAATACAACAACCAACCAACAATAAAATTGATTTGAAGCAAATTGTGCAGGCAACAAATAGTTTGATTGCAAAGCTTAATAAACTAGATTTAGTAATCTGAATAAAAACAAAATTGATTTCTCAAATTGTTGGAACTGTTTTTTGTCATGTAGTCATTTCTGTTCAATATTATTAGCGAACGAAAAAATTAAACAATATTTGGAGTACTCAAGGTGTCAAATACCTTTATTAAGTTCGTTTATAAATCTCTATTATTTTGTAAGCTATTTTTATTTCAAGTTCAACTTTATGAATAGTTGATGAGACACCAAAGTACAAAATTAAAAATTATCTTGGCCTTTTAAATTGGTTATAATATTTTTTTGTAAAAAATAATAATTCTTTATTATTATTATAAATGTTGTAAATGAAATCGATGTATGTAGGCAATTGAGATTGTTTACGTTATAAACTTTTATCTTATAAAGAAAACAAGAAAACAACAACTATACAATACGAGTATAACACCGAACAGAAAAAAAAAATTGAAAATTCATGTTTTATGAAACTTTAAAATTTTTCTTTTGAGAATATTTTCCTTAAATGTCCCGAATGCAAACAAAAGTTTTCATCCTTTCCTTGTTTTTCAAATCAAAGAAAAAGAGGATAAAAAAAGAATATTATGATAAAAGAGGTGAATTATACACACAAACATAAAATTAAAAGGAATGAAAAAAATAATAAATCCCCAAAAGGCTCATCAAAATGTTAGTGAAGATAGGAGTGTAGAGCGATGTGCAATAATAGAAATCTAAGGAAAACAAAAGCTTAGTGTACGTATTTGTATAGAGGTTTGTGAGAAAAATAAGAAAATCTTAAAAAAGTGTGTAATATTCTCGACAGTTGCATGTTTTGCAAATTAATTTACCTATGAAAAAAACATAAACATATCAATTTTTGACGAAATTTTAACGAAACCTATGAACCAAATAGAAAACTTATAGAAACTTGTATTGGCCACTTAAATATTTTTGTACAGAACGTGCGTAAGCTTAAAAACTTCCTTATAATTTTTAATTAGGTTCAGAAATTTGAGAAATTGTTCTTTTAGATTTCTTTTGACATATGATAAAATAGACACCTTTTAAACAATTTTTTTCACATTAAGATTTTTTGAAATCTCCAAATATTCTGTTGAAATAAACTGAAACGAAATTTATTTGTAATAATCATAAAAATTATCGACTCTAGCTTATTAAAAAAGCGGGAGTTATTTTACATATTGAAAGAGAAAAAAAAACCTCTTATGAAACCAACCAAACAACGACAAAAGAAATAAAGAAATCTTTGAATATTTCATGCTGATTTTATTTTAAATAAAAATGATAAGAACAATGAAATCAAAATCAGTATGTACTTATTTTCAGCCTTTACAGTACTAAAAGCACGTACATTTGCAAATATAAAAATTACATACAGAAAACGAAAAAAATTGTGTAAAATATCTTAAGGGCATTACAATTTTTATAATAATAGATTTTCACACGAAAACTACTATATTAACAAGCAGTACAGTGCTAGCCGTCATTTATTATTGTAAAAGCCCAATTTAGCATGTTCGCTTGAGAGTCACAATTTTTGAATGGCTGTGATGTGATGACGGCTAAACGTAGAAAATTGGGAAGTAGAACGCTAGGCGAAGCAGTTTGTTGGAAAGGTTTTGAGTAATTATTAAAGTTTTGAGTAATTTTATGATGACATTTTGGTGGTTAATAATTTGAATGTTTTTGGTGATTATTTAATATTTTTGAGTTTTTTTAGTGGATCTCCTACAGATGAAGTAATAATCTGGAGTCTTTAAGATATAAGCAGAATTTTTAAATCTTTTCTAGAAAAACATTTTGCTTTTCAGTAAAACACTCGTTCTTGAGTGAAATTTTTTAAGTGACTTAAATATAAGTAGAATTTTTAAGTGATTTCTAGAATAACAATTTGCTTTTCAGAAAAACACAATTTTTGACTAATTTTTCAAATGACTTTAATGATATGTTGGTGACGATGGAAAGATTGTGACACCTTTGTAAAAAGACATTGCCGGTATTCAAATAAAATAGTACTTTGAGTGGTTTTGCTTCCATTTGTAAAACACAGAAATGTAAAGCATTAAAGTCAAATTTGTTAGGTTTTAAGATACTGTATAGTTGAAAAGTATAACATTTTTTTATATTTGTTTAAAAAATTTTCTATAGAATTTCTTCGATAAATATAATTTCACTCGAATCACTGTGTGTAAATATATACACACATACATACATATCTATAATATAAGATTATTTTTTTTTTAATATCGTTTTTTCTATACGTGATATTGCATAATTTCTTGTTCGTAGAAGGTATAACAATTTTTTTGCTGTTTATTTTTTTTTTAAATGCAAAGTATGTATGTATGATATGCATTATTTTTTGTACGTATATATATATATATGAAGTGTAGAATTAAACCCAATCAAATTCATATTAATAAAATGGATTCATGCATAGGCATATCTCTTTTTGTTTTATATGTACATACAAGTTGTGTCTCTCTATATTAAAGTTTTAATCTTTAATTGTATATTTAATATATAGGGTGAGTTTACCAGCATTTGGTTTTTAACAATGAGAAATTTTAATTTAATTTTTATTTAAGCTTGTAAATCAGATTTCAAAATTTAAATTTTAAATATTATTTTAGGTAAATTTTTTTGTGGTTCATTCGGACGATAGATTTTTTGCATATTTAAGTCGGAATATCACCCGGTATATACATAATGACACATTTAATAATTAAATGTAAATAATCATTTTACCAAACTTTCCAAGGAGATAATTTTAGATGCGTCAAATCGCATCTTTGGTCAATTCATAGACTCATGCAAATTAGTTTGTTTACGATTTAAAACTAATTGATTCCAAAAATATCCTTAGCTAATATTTTGCTATTATGAATAGCACGTTGTTATGAAACTATTTAAGTACTTTTTCATTCCCAGCTCGAATCGATTGAATTAAAGGTAAACTTCGAAATTGTTGTTGCAAATTTATTGTAAAAATATTTGGATACCGATTTTATGGGTAAATTAAAAAACTTAATATATTAGTGCTAACTGATAATATTATTGTGATATTGAATACACTTGAAACACGCTGTACAATATTCATATGTATGTAGGCATGTATGCACATAATACATATGTATATGAATAGTTGCATATAAAAATATTCATTATTTAGTAAAAAACTATAGACTATTTCTGATTGCATACACTCATTTGTTCATTCACAAAAAAAAAACTGCAAACGGAAAAAAATCAAGGAAAGGAAAAAAAAGTTCTGAACCACTAAAAGAGGGACTCACACATACCCATTCAGTTTTTTTTTAATAAATTTATTTTTGTTTTTCATTCATTTTTTTGTTATTTTTTCTTCTTTTTTAGTTCATATTTTTTTACAGTTAAGCTACAAAGAAATATGACTGGAGTAGTGAAATTTATATTTCATGATTTTAACAATAGAAAAGAAAAAATATAGATTTTTCGTTTTATGATTTTGTTTCTGCATTTTTCATAAATTCATGCATGAGAGCAGTTGATAATATTATACACAAATAATAAGAAATTATGCTCCCTTCTATGCTATGCTTCACAATCAGTTTTTACTGATACTGATGATGTTGGCTGCTGTGGTGCTGTCGCAAAATTCTACTACAGAAATTCACCATTATAAATCCTATCAGGAGCTAAACAATTTTGCTTGTTCTACCATTGTTATTGTTTTTTTTTTCTTTCTGTTATATTTTATTTGAAAAACAAAAAAAAAAAATTTTTATTCTTTTGAAATTTTGCTGCGGTTGTAAATCGTAGCGGCTCATTTTAGTAATAATAATGAGGTAAAAAAAACAAAAAAATAAAAAAAAAGGACGAAAATTTAATTCAGAATTGGAGAAGGGCGAATTCGTTTTTTGCTGTTTTTGTTTTCAGTCTCTTTTGTTTTAAGATTTTCAAGTTATCGACGCTCATAATTACAGTAAAATTCATTCACAACAAAACTGAAATAATAGTTATAATAGTAATAATGAAAAAAAAAATTATAATAATAAAAACGGTAGGATATCAGGAACCAAAAACAAAAAAAAAGAAAAAATAAGAAAGAATGAAATAAATAAAAATAAAACAAAAGATAGAAAGAAAAAAAAACTAATTGTGAGGATATTTTGAAAATAAAGAGAGAAAAACAAAACTTCAATTGAATGGGAGGATGATGTTCTCTTGATATGAATTTCGAGTTTAAGGTTGAAATTATTTACTGAGTTGCAGACAATGTACCGGCAATTCAATACATATACCTATACTTATATATTGTACAAGTATTATTATGCATTAAATTATTTATTAGTAATAAGTACTTGTATAATATGTATATAGTGTTATATGAATATATATATATATATATATAAAATTATTATATTGTAAAACTATATATTTAAATGCATTCATTTGCGTTCATTAGCCATTTCCAGTTTCCGAAGCTCATATTTTTCTATTGAAATTCACTTTTTATTTATTTTCATAGTATGTGAATATTTTTATATATAATTACAAATTGTGATAAAAATATAGTTATATTATTTGTTGGAATACATTGAGTTAATGCAAAATGGCTGAAAAGTTCATGTAATTGTATTGAAAATTTCTCAAAAGTTCATGCTTCAACTTCATAATTTGAAATTATTAAAAATGTTTAAAAAAATTTTAATTTCGTAAAATTCTTGTAGAAATTCCGTAAAACAAATGCACTGATTTATATTGGTATAGATTTTTTGAAAACTTTAAATTTAATTTCTTGATCGCTTTCTCTTACAAACTATCCCTCTGCGAGTTTATATAAGAAGGAGAGTATAAATTGTGGAATAATGTGTGAAGGTTTCAACATAAATAAAGTCATGCAGTAAAATTTCAAATAATTTCAAATTCTTATATGAACTGGGACTCGGAAGCTGGATTCAAAAATTTTTGGGTTGAATCGAAATTCTCAAAATCTTAAGGTTTTGCTTTCGAAATAGTCTAGAAAGAAAGAGAAATTTTAATTGTTAACACAGCATGCATCAGTTTTAAAATGCAAAATTTTCAAATGATTCGGAAGAGTTGGCATGTTCAAAATTATTTAGTAATTTAGTTCAATTTAATTATACAATAAGCTTTCAGAATTCGAATGCTTGAAGAAAAATTTTACTTAAAACCATTTCTTATTAAAGATTAACTTAAAATATTTGATATTCTATTATACGTACTAATAGTTATTATAAGATTGCTTTAAGGATTAATCTAAAAATACATTCCCTTTTATAAATTAAATTGATGAAGTTTACAAATTTCTTTTTTTTGTTTTCATCCATCTTTGTAATCATCAGTTTTATTTTTTTCCTATTTTTTGTTTTTAACTTTTAATACCTCGTAATTAGTTTACTTGTAACATTTTTTTTTATTGTTTCCTATACGTTTCATCTTCATATTTAGATAGAGATGTGTCGACATATTTAATTTAAACCAAAAGGATAACTTTTTTTTCTTATATACATAAAATTATGTGTTAATACATAACATATTATGTACATATATATTTTATGTGGATTTGAATAAAAAATAAGAAAGAAAACAGAAATAAAGGATATAAAAAAAAATGGAGGAAAATAGAAAGAGCTAGAAAAATTGTGAAGTTATTGAATGAATGAAAGAATTTTGATGAGTTGATGAAATGTGAAACTTTTTTTTTTATTTGAATTTATTTCTTTTCATATTTTCTACTTCTAGTTTTTGTTTTTTTTTTTTGTTTTTCCATTTTTATACAATTTCAATTGAGACTTTAACGTATAACTTAATAATTGGCAATAATTTATTTAGATCTGAGTTTGTATTTCTCGGATTTTTTCTCCTAAATTTACTTACAAAGACTTCTATTTTACATTTACGTTAAACATGATATTGTACATAAGTGCTGTTATATTAGTGTATGAAGGAAATTTGCCATGACCTATCGGAAAGCTTATTTTACATAATTTTTTAACAGTACATTTCGTTTTGATTTCCAGAAACCGAATAACTTTTTTGAATTTTCTCTAAGTACTTATAAATTTGACTTTTTGGCTTCCAACTAATGATTTTTTAATACTTTTAATTCTTATATTGGTTCTGCTCCTGATCTTATATTAACATTTTAGGAGTATTATACGACTTGGGTATAAATTAAAGTTCACAGAAATAAATTCGAGCTTGAATTTATGAAAACTTATTTCCTATGTTGAATGGACTTAATTACTTAATTTATAAAAAAATTCAATGCGTCTTCATATTTCAAAGTTTTTTATTAAGTTGAAGCTTTGAAATATTAAGACATTCAAAAATTTAAATATGAGAATTAAAGTAATTTAGAATTATTGGAGAAAATCCTTTCCTTTCAAATTAAATCTTTATTCTTAAAGTTTTTTTTTTTGCAATTTTTACAATTTAAATGCAAAATAACAAAGAAAAAAAAATTTTTATATTAATAAGTTTTTAATATTGTTATCGTACAATTTCATTTCCTACACAAAAAGAATAATTCTACTAAATGAATTTAGTCAAGTGTGCAAGATTCTTAAGATCCCACTGAGAAAAATGTGTCCCTAATTTGGGTACAAAAAAATTTTAACTCTAAAAATATTTTCATCTTTTCTTTTACATTTTTCCTTTTTTTTATGTCTGTTTGTTAATGAAAATCCTGGACTTCATGGTGAAAATAAAATAAATGCAAAAAAAAAAAAATGAAAAATGATTTAATTGCGAAAAAAAAAAGTTTTCTTTATTAAATTTTCATAAAAATTAAATAAAGTAATTTAAAGGAAAATATTAAAAAGGAAGTGAAAGAAGGTATGAAAATTTATGGTGAAAAAAAGAAGAGAACAGCTTTTTCATAATTTCATTTTTAGTGAAATTATGAAAATATTTTAAAAAATCATTTGATTATAATTCATCTTTTCCGTGGAAGCATTGTTAAATGATTTTTGTTATAGACAAGTTAGAAAATTTAAGCAATTTAATATGAGAATAAACATTTTTTGAAAAATATATGATTTTATACGCTAATTCTGGTGTGCGTTTTGGGTTTTGAGGCAAAGCAATTTTCTATAGCCAACTTAGGTAGCTCTAGAAAATGACGAATTAGATTAGCAAACAACACAAAAGATAGATTCCTAAATGTTTATTCCACTTTCAAATTTGGGAAATATTTTGGATATAAAAATGAGAAGAATCAGACAAATATTTTGGGCTGGGTCCCTGTATGCAGGTGTGTAGAAATGCTTAAGGACAACATGCGCATTATAATAAGAACCTGGAGTCAGTTGGGACTATTTTGACTACAATGTTATAGGAAAGCTATTCAATATTCAATAGAAATTGTAAAAGGTTTACTTGTTGTAAACCTTAACCCTGTGATCCGTCTATAATTCGTTCGTCTTTTGATTGAAATCTTGCTTTCAGAATTCTATAGTTTTTATAAGTCAGTTGCAGTTTTATAAGCAATCTTCTGTGTAAGGCAATAACCATTACACCAAAACAAAATGTTTGCATATCTGTGTTATTACTTTCTTTGTTAGTTTCTAAAAGCTTCTCTAAGAAACTAATAGCTTCGTAGCTTTAATATCTTTTTTCTGGCTTCTAATATCTAATAGCTATTAGAATAGCTTTTGATTTTCGATATTAGTCTAAGTGTAAAACACTTTAAGTACCTTCAGATTCTTTTATTAAATAATTTTTTTTTTTTAATATTCATTTAATTTTTCTTTACTTAATTAAAAAAAAAAGCAGAAACGCAACTAAAACACAATTATATAAGAAAAAAAAAATGTTCAAATTACACTTACCGGTATTCAGGTGATGGACATCCTTGTGCAACACATAAAAGCACTGCACCTTCATCTTGTGACACAGATACAAGTGAAGTATGTTCTACAACACTCGGCGAAATAATTCCTCGGTGATCTAAAAGAAGACACAACAAAAAATGAACGTAATTTAATATAGAACTGAAACTTTATAGTTACTATTCAAAGTTAACTTTGAAAATTTAATACTAATTGATCAAGGGAAACACAATGATGGAAAAATGTATAAAGTGTAACTATGTTATATGCGTATATAAGAAAGTAATGTATGTATCATGTACCTATGGATGCTCATCATAATTATACAGAAGAATGTAGAATGAAATATAGATTGGGTGCGGCTAAGGGTCTTAATTAAATTTTTTTATTTTAATAATTTTTTATTACATTTAAGAGAAAAAATAAAATTAAATAAAATGAAGGGAATTCGCGAAGTAAACTTCCTTCACAACAAGAACCTCTGGTATCACAAAACAAAAAAATGAAAGAAACAGTACGATGAACAAAATGTAACTTATGATAATCCATTTATGGTGATTTAAATGCTTCTAGGAAAAAAGGACAAAAAAAAGGATTTAATTTTAAATAATTACAGAATGGTTAATGAATGCAAACTTTATAGCATATACTTATAAGTTTATTAAAATTAATGATGCCTCTGCTTTAAAATGTGCTGTACAAGCGAGCTGGAAACAGTAAGCTCGGTAAAAATTTTTTATAAGAAATAATTTAAATTTTGAAAAAGTTTTTGTTTATTTTGCTGTAATAAACTAAAGCAGTTTAATTTTAATTATTTGTTTTGAAATGGTTATATTTTATAGCCGCTATAATAATGAAAATTAAAATAATATGCTGAGCAACGCGCTATAAATCTTGTTATGAGTTTTATAGCATTGCGCTATAAATTTTCGACTAAGTTTTCGGTCTCTATTATCAAGAAAAAAGGATCTTTTCCCGTAATCTCTGTTCAAATTTACGTGGAGTTAGGATGCTCTCGTTTCTTTCTTAAAAATATGGTAAGACTAGATTTAATACATGAAACAGTTATGAAGGCGTAAACTAAATTTTTGTCAAAATAAGTTGGTTATATTAAAGGGGATGCAATTATATTCTACTTTTATTTCATGATGATGTTAAATGAGTTGTTGGTCATTTTAGATACACTAAGCTTTTAATTATAATTCAATTTTTACTTTAAAAATTATTTTAGCTTTTCAGGAATTTTTTTGTAGATGGTTTTTACGGATAAGCGCATATATGTATAAGTCGATATTTGTAATTTTTGTTAAGTTGTTTAAGTGTATCTAAGTGGTTCATCTACTGATGAGTAGGGCCAATATGATATGACAAAACGATCTCAGATTGTTGGAACAAAATCGTTTCTTATAATAAATTGCTTAAAGACATTATAACTTAACATTTAAATGTATAAGGTCGTATTGTGTTGAGGTCGTTGATTTTGAGTTACATGCTTGAGTTATGTATTACAAATTCAGAGTGTTCCATTATAATTGACACTTTAATAAGTTCATATAAAAAAACTCTTTTAATTATTTTTATTCTACTAAATCGCTTTTATTTTTTTTTAAATTCTTTCCCATGGCTTAACAATTTAAATCGCAAATTATGCGATATGATCAGAAAGCGAAATTGGAAAAATTTTCATATAAAAGTACCTAATCTTTCAATAATTAAAAACTCGAATATTGTGAAATAAATAGGACTTAGTTTTCACTATTTATTTAAATTTGGTAACCATATAAAAATCCCGATGAAAAATTGTAACCACACTGCAACAGAGTATTGAATTCTTTCAAAATTTATTGTTTTGTCATGTTGGGCACGGAAATAATGAATACGTTAAGACTACACTTATAGTATGATTCATTCCACCTAAGAGCTTCTTATATTTAAATCAAAATTATTTTATTGAAAAATTCTAATTTTGATCCTCTTAATTTAAAAAACAAAATGTTTATTAAATCTAAAATAATATCAATATAAAATATTCATGTGTGAAAAACAAATACCGCGCTTGGAACAGCATGTAAATATCGAGGCCTCTCGACTTATATAGGGGAAAACATTTAGTGAAAAAGAATGAAGCGAGCGAGACCTCCTGATTTAGCCTAAGGTGCTGTTCACAGACTGAAGATACAAAAACACGATAGAGCAATATTAATAGCTGGTCAGTTTGAATAATGTTGGAAGCTTATGACTATATGACCGTTTCAGATTGGATTTATGTTTCCCACTATTGATAAACCTGAAGACAGTTTGGGTCGTCCTATATTTGTTTTTCAATGATTTTTAACACCTCCCACATGTATTAAAAAGAATATATGAAAAATACCTCCCCAATACCAATAAATTAATTTACAGAAAACCATATTTTTAGAATTAAATTTTTAGATTTAAGTTCGTAAATATTTATGTTTAGTTTTAAGATATAATTTGTATATATTAGATAATATTTTAACCAAACCTTTATAGTAATAATTTTATTTTAATATTTTCTAATTTAATATTTTTAATTTGAGTTTTCGCATCCAAATCTTTTATTGTAGCCATATTATATAAAATTATCTTAAATTTCAATAGGAGTGCTATTTATTAGAGACATTGAGCGGTATAATTGTAATATTTTTCAGTAATGAATAAAGGAATTAAAAAAAAGTCAATGCTTTTCCATTTTAATTGTCGTAGGTTAAAAAAATAAAATGGTGCTTATTTTTCGTTTATTATAAATTTGATTAATTTTCCCCACGTGTTTAACCGTGAATAAGATAAATTTGTTTGGATACAGTTATCATTTTCTCTTTTTTTTAATATTAAAAAATTGCTTGTAACCTTGAGGTAAGGTTAAGTATTCGAGTATATTGAATATATAAAGCATAATAAAAAGTAACGTGAGAATTTTATTCTTATTATGTACTCGGTTGTTTCTGTTCTCTTTTTGTTTTTTGTTATGCCGCATTAGACCTACAAGATCTGGGGATTGTGATTTATTTTTTTTACATTTCGTTCTCATTTTATGTATGTATCTTGGTATAAATTCATATTTCGTTAAACTAAAATTTGTGTAGGGTATTATGGAGAAGAGGAAATAAAACTCTGCTGCAAATTTATTTATTTTTATCATTGTGTTAGTCATAAATCCTTTAATACACTTTTCATGTTAAAAAAACAAGTATACTCTTGGGGCAATGTAGCAATTCAAGCTAAAAAAAAGCAAGAGATTTCCTTTAATGTCAAACAAAAATAGAAAGACAAAGAGAGACAAATTGAAACAAAGAGAGGAAAAGAAAATCAGAAAAATGAAAAAAAATAAATATATTTTTTTTTTGTAGTCATTCTGATAAGGATGTAAAATGTAAAATAGAGAAATGTAACGATAACCAATATTAAAACAGGAAAGGATAAGCAATTGCATTTTATTTCAATTCTAAATCCTTTTGCTAAGATCTTTTTGTTTTAGAATTTTTGCGGGAACCGAAATTTATATATTGGAGTTTTTTTTAATTCTATAAATTTTTTTTTTAGGTCCTGACAGGTTTTGCTTATATAAATGCTAAATTTTTATTTTAAAATTAATTCTAATCAATGTTTTACTATATATGTATGTATTCAAAATAGTATTTGGGGGGGATCAATATTTTTCAAGTATGCAATTCAAAATTCAAAGGCTATAATATAGAAAACAAAAAATGGTTATTTTGTCTGCAAATGAATGCACTGATACAATTTTCATGGGTTTCATTTCAAGGAAAAAGCAATTAAATATATTTTTATCTTGCTTCGCTAAATTTTGTCCAAAGTGTTTTGGAAATCAATATTGAATTTATCCTTAAGCAAATTTCAAGCCAAATATAAAGTAATTCGCATTAGATCTGTCTATGATAAAAAATTTATGGAAAAAAAAATAATTTCTAACAAAATAACAAAGGCAATTTAAAATTTTTATTTGATTTTCATAAAGTATTTTTTTTTGAATTAATACTTGTACTGCATTGTTATCGTAACAAGCAATTGAAGTTGCCCACGCTTTCTTCATCATTTGTGTTTGGATAGACTAAAGAATATTTTTAATTATAGAGAATTTTTTAGTTTGGCATTTCAAAAATTTCAGATCTAAAATCAATTAAAAAATAAAAAAATTTACCATACTCAGACACAAGCTAAAATTTTTTTCAACATCAAAATAAATAAAATAAGCAATAAAATAAAGTCTAATAATGCACGAATCAAAAAAATAAAGCATTACAGCCCGAGAAACAATTCAATTACTGCATGAGTCATTTCAATTGATCATTATTTGGTAATCGGAATTGGCCGCCCAGATAATGCGAGTTAACGCCGTTGGATGTTTTACTTTGCGGTTTTTTGAAGTCTATGATTTTTGTCAACGAGACCACAACCAAGCCTTGTGGTGGGTAAAAAGTGTGTACGTGCCAGCTTAGTCGTGGCCCTATACTGTGTAATATATAAATCATTAAAAATTTACAATTTTTAATTATAAACTTGTGTTTTCTATCAAAGTTACTTCTTGCTTGAATTTTGGGACACCCTTATATCCATTTAACTTTTTGATTATTTAAATAATTGAAATATCTCAATATTCTTGTGTAATATAAAATTGTCCTTTTATATTATTACAATTTCTTAATATCGATAATAAATTTAATTTAATTAAATTATTCTGACGACACAATAGAATCCAATTTTGTCATTTAATTGTCCTAATATATTTATTTATGTAACGCGGAATAAGAAAACAAAAAAAAGCAAGAAATTCAAAGGAAAAAACATTTATTACCTACTACGATATCTAACCAATTTTGATAAAACTAAAATTTATCCTTAACTTTAACAACATGCTGTGCTGGTACAGAAATGTTATAAAATAATTAAAGTAATTAAATTCATTAAAATTCTTTTTGAAAATGTTTTGCCACCCTTTTTTTATATATTTATATAGTAAATAACATCTTAAATTAGTTTATTATATTTTTGATATTCCGTTTGTAATACTGAAAAGTAAAATTACAGTCTCAACTACTTGTATCGATGTACTTATATTATTGATTTTATTGAGTCATTACACATGTTTTACAAGACTTATTGGATTAAAGACGTATGATTATATACAGACAAACTTTGTTAAAAGTAAAATATACCACATTTGAGATGGTATTTAATTGCTAATAATTCTTACTAGAATATAAGGCAATAAGTACTTTCTTATTTATGCTAAATTTGCATTCATTATTATACGAATTAAACCCTCAAGTATATAAGGTAGATCAAGTATAAAATAAAGTTTAAAAATACTTCTAATTTTGGTAGAAACCAAATTTTTTTTATCTGAAGGGCTTCTAATTTTGAGTCACAACATTGTAATTGTGTAACCCTATAATATTAGCTTAAATTTACACTATTTTCAACTTTGTTCTTCCTCACACCTAAACAAAATACAAAATGCTCATTGGTTTTTTAATTATATTGTTGTATACCGTTTATTTAAATTAAGCAGAAAATTTATTTTAAAAAATTACTGTAATATGATAATTTTTTTTGTTTTTGTTTAAATTTTAAGAATTACTTTTAGTTATATATTGAGCGTAAATAATTTTTATGTCATTTTGTTTTCGCGAAATAAATTTAAAGATGAAGAAAATATGGTATAGAAAAATACAGTAATGACTACAGATTAATTAAAATTCTTATATAATTGTAGGTATATTTTGTATATACTTACTTCTGTATATATTTTTGGTTTTGGAAGAACTTGCCTTAAAGGCGATCGTTATAAAAATTTTAAATTAAAATATTTCTTTTCAAAAATGTCAAAGTGATTAAAAAAATAAAAAAAATATTGTAGTAATAATCATTACTTAAATTTTAAATTAAATGAAATTCTATTCATAGGAATAATTTCTAATATAATTAAATTTAGAAATGGGGTGGGCGTGTTCTATTGGCAGAATTTTTTTGTGAAAATAGCAATTTTGAATATTAATTAATAGGAACAATTAAATTATTTCTGTGATACCGAAATAAAAGTATAAAGGGCATTAATTAATTGGAAATTTTACATAATTGTCTTCGATAATTAAAACGATTCCCTTATTTTTATACATTTAGTATCAAATGTTGTGAAAGAACAGAGTTCCTTTGGAGTTTTTTAAGTGATTTAGCGAGCAATTGGTCTAGTAAAATATTCACGGTCTACCTTTTCTTACACATATTGAGCAGGTGCAATGAACGAACTACTTTACATAAATTTTAAAATTTTACATGATTTTTCGTTAATTTCAGTTACTTTTACATGTATGCCCCTAAAAATATGCAAAATTTTCATTTTTCATGGAAGATTGTTTGAAAATAATATGCTTGCGAAATACTAAAAAAAGTTTGTTTTTTTTTTTAATATATTGTTGACCGGCAATTTTATTGAAAATTTATCTCATGTCACCGACTATCATTTCGTAATTAGAAGTGGAAGTAAAACAATAAAAATAAACTTTAATAAATGTTATTTATTATTCAACTTTTAATATTTATTTTTTGATATTTTGGTGGCCTAATATCAGAGTCGCTCTCCCCTAATGCAGTATTATATTCACAGTTACCACAATTTGATTCATAGTCACTCGGAAAATCAGATAAAGTATCCGCGTGTAATTCATTGAAAGTTGCTTCGTTATGTTTCGTCATGGTTTTTTTTTAAATTTTTTAAATTATTGAATATTTTTTATAAGAAACGATTTGGCGGGTCTTCATAATGATCAACAATTGCACTGTATGGAATATAGAATACAACAGATAAAGAAAATAACAGCGATGCGAAAAAAAACGCATCACCAGTTTACTCGTGGTCGGTCAACAACGTTTGGTCATCAAAACATGAGTTAACTCGTGATAGGTCAACAATGTGTTAAGATGATGCGTTCTGTAAATACTTTTAACTTATTAAATAAGATTTGGTAACTTAACTCATGTTTTCATGAGTTAAGTTAATTTTCATTCATTTAAAACTTTTTAAGTTTTTTAGACCTAGTATCATTAATAGTAATTAAAAATATATCGTTTAGAAGAACCCTTTTTTTTAGCAATTATTTTTATAGCACCTATTGGGTTTCTTTACAAAGAAAATATGTTTTTCGTTTTAATTACATTTGAACCTATTTTTTCCCAAAAATTTAATTAAAAATATCACCTAATTTTTTAATTACTTATATCCAGTCTAAAATTTTATCTTAACTGAAGAATTTTTTCACTCAAAATGACTTCATCTTTTACAAATATTAAGATTCTCATTACAATTTTTTTTTACATTTAAAATTTATTTAAATTCAACCATAATTATTTTCAGAAATAAATGAAATAATTTTAAAAAGTTTACGAGATCTTAAATATTAACCATAATAAAGAAGAAATAAGAAAAAAAACCTAAAAAATTCTTAAATTACACCTGCCAAGAAAATGAGAGCAAATTATTTTTTAATCAAATAAAAAAACCAACAAAATTGTAAAGGGAAATAAAAGTACACGAAAGATTTTACTCTCTCTCTCTTTCTTCCAGGGTAAATCCTTCTCCTTTATTTCATGTTTGTTTTGTTTTTTTACTTAACTTCAAAATCTTTATCAATTTTCAATTAATTAAATTTAAACCTCGAGGTTTTACATTTCTTTTTTTGAAAGGTTGTCTTTTAGTCTTCATTTTATTTTTCATTCCAATATTCTGGTGATTTTAAGAATAATTTATATAAAAAGGTAATTTTTTTTCTTTTTGAGTTAAGGAACATAAAAGAACATCAACAAAAATTTTATTTTTGTTTTTTTTTTTAGAAGAGATCTAGCGTTGGAGAAGAAAGAAAAAATGTGTAAAACAGATAATCAACTATACATACATACATACATATAAACAAACATTATATTTTTGGGTACCTTACTCCGATTTAGAATTTTAATTAACAATTAAAGGGTTAGGGTGTCCTTTTCAAAAAAAAAAAAATAAAATAAAAGGAAAAATAGGGAAACAAGAAAACACAAATAAAATGATAACTAATTTTTGAAATGAGAAACCTTTGTAAAACTCAATTTTATTTAATTTCAAAACCAGAAAACCAGTAAATAAAAGAAAATTACAATGAATGACGTAACCTATATAGTATAATGTCAGACCATGGATACACTATATGTATACAATATGTAATAAAAATGAACTTTAAATGAAGAACTAAGAAAACCCCGCGAGAAGCCGAGTCAAATGTTTTTCTGCACAAATATTTTCGGGAAATTTAAGTATGACGGCAAAAAAAGGATTCATACTTTTGTGCCCATTCTACGATCTTTATTTTTAGAACTTTTATTAGAGGTATATTCCTTTACTTTATTCCTGTCCCAATCAAGTCCAAATCATATAGGATTCTTTTGCTTGATTATTTAAGTAATTTTTGAAAATTTAGTGCATCTTGCTGAATGCGTGTCGCTCAGACAAATAGATGGTCTTTTGTTCTTCAGATTTTTTCTCTTTGCTCAATCACATTAAAAAAGGACGAATCGGTAATTTGAATATTACAGGGCGAAAAAAAAAATATGAGCAAGTAATTTTGATTATATAAAAATTGTTGCGATTGAGCACTTTTGTTCAATTATGGCTCCAAAATATAAACATATGATAGCTCATACGAATTTTACGATATGAATCAAGTGAATAATTCTAAGCCATTTTGTATCTTTCTTCTACTAGCATTTTTTTTCTGCCTTCTTGAAGGATCTAAAAATTTCAAATAATGCGATTAACCTTTGAAAAGAAAATACGATGAACGAAAAAAAAATAAAAGAACCAAAAATAAAAAACAAACACATTTTTGAGAAATTTTTTTATAAAATGTTTTCTAATCAGGGCATCTAAGGATATTTCACATTGCAAAAGGAAAGTAACTTATGAATGTATTTGTATACGACGGTCCATAGCATCAAAAACAAAAAAAGAAAAGGGAAAAAATTAACAAACGAAAAAAAAACAGAAAATTCCTTTTTAAAGATCTTAAAGGTTATTTTTGAACAATGGAAAGTCAAGAAAAATAGGAGAGGAAAAAGAATTTTGATTGTAATCTTACGATAAAAATGTAAATTTCCTTTTGGCTTTTCCTTTTCCATTTTATTTTTATTATTCCTTCCAAAAAGTGAAATTAATGTTGTAAAGGTGCTAATATTGGTTCTTTGAAATTAATTTTTAATATAAACTAAGGTCAGTTTCTATTTTGAAAGGATTCATGGATTCATCATTGAAAAAAAAAGAAAAGTGGAAAAAAATTCATCCCACATTTTGATTACTTCTTTTTTTAAGACCGTTTTTTTTTTTTTAATTTTTGTTTCATTTTTTATTAATTTATTTAAATTAGTACCAATAAACTGGTTAAAAATTAACGCTAAATTTAACCTTTAAAATAATTGAATAAAAAAAAAACAAAAACGCACACTGATTAAATTTTAATTTTCTTTCTTAATTTTGTTTTGATTTTTTTCTTGGAGAAAAATTTTTAAAAGAAATTTTCATATAAAATTTTACGATATGCGGTTGTTTCTTTTGCTTGAACTTAAAAGTTTTAATTATAAAAAATATTTCATAATGATTTTTTAATTTTTTAAATAAGGATTATGTTTCTTGTTTTTGGAAAATTGTGGAAAAGGTTTAATTTTATAAAGTCATTTTTAGTGTGAGAATTTCAATTTTTGTTTCAGCGTAGTTCTTAATGGTTGTAAGGTTAAGTTTTATAAATAAAGATTAAGCAAGAATAATTAAACTTTAATTTGGCTTTAATTAAAGAAACGTTCATTTAATATGTTAATGTTAATTTAAAATAAACAATCTAAAACAATCTAAGAATAGAGAAAATACGAAGAATTTTGTAAATTATGGTAAGGAGTTCTTGTATATTAAGCAGTATGTAGAAATTAGCCTTTATCTGACTTAAAAACCTGTGATCATAGTCAAAGTAAATGGTTAATGAGATAAGTATTTATAAAAGGAGAAAATAAAATAACAAGATTGTCGTGTTCTAGAAAAAAATTCAGGGCTAGCACGGCACGAAAGATCTAAGACTACCTCTTGAGAAAGTTTGGTGCTTTCGTTTGTTGCAGAAGCGAAATACTGAGAATATACACCAATTTTGTTCTCACGAATTTCAGTCTGCTCAAGTTCATCAACTGAGTGGATGTTGAGCAACTGTTGTAGTGGTATGCCTCGCACTCAAAAGGGAGGTACAACAAAATCCGTAACGCGCTATTTCCTCAGATGTACCAATCTTCAAATCTGACAAATATGATATAAAAATCATTAGTTATCCTTAAATTGTGCATAACTTGCAAGTAAAGTTCGCATACTGCTTACCCAGAGATTTGAAGCAAATTACTAAGTAAGTTATTATTGCGTTTATATAATTATAAAATAGAACATAAGATTTTAATATATTTCATATCTATGAGTATATAAGATTGCCATGTTATGCTCGGTTTGTGTTTTGATATAAAGCCCAAATATTGTTATCTAAATATTTTTCAACTCTATACTCTGCATCTATTAAGTATGTATGTGCAATGATGTAATAATGTGATCTATAATATTTAATAAAAACAAAAAGAAATATTGCGAAAATTCTCCTGACAGACTAAATTGCAATAAATACCTGTATTGTCTATACGCGCTGGTATTTAAGGAGGAGTAAAAGAATAAAGGAAAAATGAAAGCAAGCAAATTGGAAGACAAAATTTTTGGTTGTAATTTTTTTTCTTTGTATTTTACTGTTGGTGTTTCTGCGAATATTTTTCTTTGCTTTTTACGAATCTAGGGACTCGTTAAAATCCTCACTGGAACTTTTTGTTGACTTGTTAAATTTATATTTATATATATATATATATAATCGGAACAGATTTTATTTTCGTTTAACAGAATTGATTTTTTTTTCTTGTTTTATTTTTTTACATTTTTTTTTTGCTTTTCTTAACTTAATTCGGAAATTTGTTACACAGAAAACAGAAAAAAATCAGGTAAAAATTTTGATTGAACTGGGATTTTTCTTTGTTGGCTTTTGTTTTTTATTTCCTTTACCAAATAGGTAAAACTTGTCTTATGTTTTTAATGTTTAATCTACTTTTTATATTAGAAAATTTCGATTACTTTATTTTTGCTTTATTTAATCCCGTATAGAAGTCAAAGTATTTTCCAGAATTTGAATTTCAGTTCAATATTTTAAAAATTTACTGATTGATTTTGCGTTAACAAGCTTTAAGTTTCTTAATTACAACCCGGTTTATTTCATTGCTTAATTATTTGACCATTAAGGTGGACGCTAAAAAAAAATGCACTACGAAAAATTAATTATATTATTTCACTTTTCGTCTAGGTTTTACTTTGTTGGTGCTTTCAAAAGTTTTCAAAGATTCAATACAATCATGTGGACACACTCGTTTTTGACAATTAAGAATAATCTAAACTATTAATATTAATTTGTGTAAAAATAATAATTGTGGTTTCACTCTGCATCATCAGAAGCGGAGTTACGTGGATATAATATTGTATATTTTAGTAACTGTTTTAAAGCTGTTAACTGTTTGCAGCGTGTAATTGTAAAACGTTTGGTGTTAAAATTTTTGTTTAACAAAAATACAAATATTTATTTAGTAATATTACGAATTATGAAACACAAAACAAATATATCCAAATTCAATATTTAAATGATAAATATAGGAGAAAAAGAGAAATAATTTTAGAACAGAGAAGATCATCAGATCGAAGCACTTCCGGCAGAACTGTCTGTATTTCTTCATTTCATCCATAGGAAGAAAGAGAGTGAATATCATTTTAATACATTCTGGTAATGCTATTTTCAAGGGAAGATACTATTGTTCCTGTTATAAGGTTCCCATTTTACAAATTTATAAAAAAATCATTGCAAGATTACAAGTTTATCATAGATTTTTTAAAATTTTTTCGTAACTTGTTGAAGAATCCTGAATGAGAATTCAGAAGCGAAAATAAGCTAAAAAGTTCGAACACATCAAAATTTTGCTTAAGAATGTTGAATTTTGAAAACTCTCATTTTTGTGATCTTTAACACAATAATTGTTATATGGGAGTATTATTTGAAAATTTGATTAACCGTATAACAGAGTTAACAAGAAAATGAACAAAATGAATCATTATATATATATTATATAGGTAAACAAAATGTTTGTGTACAAATAATTTAATACCCACACTCTCTACAAACTAACTTACCTAATATCATTTCGTTAAAAGAAAGGTACATGAACGATACACATAATGTACATTATGTGAACTCTTGCTTTTAGACATAAAATATAATATTATATGTATACATGTCATATTTAAACATCAATACATAATATATAATATATATGCAGTTATATTAGAAGTAAAATCAGAGTAAAATGTTGTTTAGCATTTATAGAAATTCTGGTTCGTAAATTAACATTCTTTTGCAAATATTGTAATTTAGCCTTCGTACATATATAAAAATTGCAAAAGAAAAAAAAATAAAAAAGAAAACACTCTAAATATATACCAAAACGACGACGACAGGACATTTTCATAAAATATTGTTATACATATATGCGACTATCGAAAGATGAAGATGAAAGGAACATGATTTTTGTGTATGTAAATATATATACATATAAAAGGACGCGGGAACAGGGAAGAAAAATTTCCTCTACTTGAAACATAGAATACATGGGACATGGGTAATTTTTCTTTTTCTGGTCGTTTCTTGTTTGTTCGTTTGTTTGTTCCGAAGAGGTTATGAGAAAGTATTAACTTTAATGATAAAGAATTAATCAGAACTTGATGGTTGTATAAAAGAATAATCAGTCATTATAAGAAATTGGTATAATGAACATTATTCTTTCTACATATATGAAGGAAAATGGTTTTTGCTCTTTAATTTTTTTGCTTTTATTTTTATAAATATATAGCCTTTGATAAAATATTCAAAGATAAAATAAAAGCATCAGAAATGAAAAAGAAAAAAAAAACTCTAACCTCAAATCTGTTCATATTACTAAACTAATCATTAAAAAAAAGAGAGAATAAGAAAAAATACAAGAAAAAAATTAAGTAGAGAATTTGAATAACTGGAAAGCTGAAAGCAAATATGAGACTTTAGGCATCTCTACTATGTAATCTCATCTTACAATACACTAATATACATACATTTGTATATATATGCATATTAAATAATAATGATATGAAATGTATGTATTACAATGTAGTATGTATTCATTAGCTACATAAAATACTTACATATACCTATAGCATATATGTCCATAAGATATAAAAATAAAAAGGCTTATACAATTATATTATTGTATTCATGCACGAGTACATAATGTATATATACACAAAGTACATAATATATATATATACAAAAAGTAAATAAAAGCCTAGATAAACACATTTTATAAGATAGGAAGAAAAAAAAACTCCTTTAAGCAAAAAACAAATTAGAATATAGAAAAAAAAACATAACAAAAATTAAAAAAAAAAAATTAAATTGAAAGAGATACTTACCAGTGATCCTGACTTTTGCTGGTGAACTCATAACAACTTGTCTAGTTAAACGATGCATTGTACGACAACGAAAAGGATGTGTTCTATCACTATAGTCGAGATCATGAATTAATAATTCACCGGTGGGTAATAAATGAAATTTTCCATCTAAATATATATATACATATACATAGTATATTACGAAGATATACGGTATATAAAGAAATAAGAAAAGAGAAAAGAAAAACAAATATTAGTCATGTTATTATTATATAATAATAAATTATATATTTAAATACATAATAATATATAAGTAAAGTATATTATAATAAGAAAGTTTATTAAATATGTAATGTATATTTAAACACATGTATGTTATAAAAATATATATGCTATATATAATATATAGATTTTATAAAATGAGATTTTATATACCTCACAAATTAAATTTACATAATATATAGTACATTTGTAATGACCAAATATGCTCATATTATAAAAAAATATTTGATTGCATTAAGCTTTCAAATATTTAATGTAAAATATGTTTATACATAATTTATATTGTATGTATACCAATATAATATACCTACAGTTAAAATTATATTGGAAATTACATGGGTTTTTTTTATGTAACACATTGCATAATTTGTCATATATGTTTTCATATATTGGGCAAATGAAACGTACACAAAGGTGTTCGAAAGCAAAATAGTCTCAACATGAAACTTAATTTTTATGTAAAATAGAAATTTGATTCGATGTATTAATCAAATTTGAGTTTAATAAAATTATTTGAGTTTAATAAAATTATAGGTTTTGAAGCTCTCAAGTAATAACAAATTGAATTTCATAGTTCAGTTAGTCCCATCTCTTCTCACTTAATCAAATTCAAAGATTTTGATAACTTATTGATTTGTCTCAGTATAAGTTTATAGATTTATTAATTTGTTATAAGTTTTATTAATGCCTAAAACCGCGCATATAATTAACAATCTTTTGATTAAAAACTAAAATATATAAATCAGAAAAATTCAGTATTTTTATTTTGAAATGAGAATAGTTATAGTTGGCCGTGTCAATTTTGTGATACCCGTACGAATAATTAATGATTTTGAATGTCTAAGATAATTGACATACAGTTTTATACAACCTTTTGCTTCTTGTATATAGTGCAATTTAAAAAAATAATTACCATACAAAATCATACAATCTAAGAGCATTAGTTTCTGAGCTATGAACAAGTAGCTTATGAAGTTATATAGCAGCTACAACAAACAAAAATTTCAACGGCTTTAAACACAATAGCCTTAACAATATATTTGTTTGTGAGAATTTCCAAAGCTATGAGCTGATCAATTAATGAGGTATGGTAAAATAACTTTTGGTGTTGTATGACAGCTATTACAAGCACCATTTTATCATATATGATTTTGTAAAATTTCCGTACTGTAGGTTGAACAATTTTCAAACTGCTGCCCGAACCGGTACCTCGATTAGTTTTTGAGTTATTATTGATGTCGATGGACGAACGGACAAACGAATAGGCATTGTTAAACCGATTCAGAATTAGACGCTGAACAAAAGCATATGCTTGAATTTATATATAAGACCATTATTTCTTAGCGTTATAAATGGTAAAGCAAATTTAGTATAACGTTCAACATACGTTCGTACGATTAATTGTGAAAATATATGCGAATTTACAACTCTTACATACGTAAAGTTTTGGATTTTGAAAACGACTTTTAATTTTAATATAATTTCATATGAAATATTTATATATATAATATTTATATTATTATAAATATGTATTATAACATCATCCCTTCATTTATGTTAGTATAAACTTAATACGAAAGTTACTTAACAAAATTAAATAATTTAGATAAGAATGTTCGCAATAATAATAATATGGTTGTGTATAAATACAAATATGTTTATATATAACATTTCTGATACATGCACAATACATATTACATAATGTGTATCATGCGTTACTATAAAATATTTGCAAGTATACAAAAACAATTATAAATATTTCAAATACCTTTAATAATCAAAAGATCAATGATTAATATATTATTAAATAGTTTTCTTTTTGTTTTTGCATTCTGAGCTATGGAAAATATTTCTATAGAAATTTTCTTTAAATTAAATTTTAATTATTTGCATTATAAGCAACTTTTCTTTTAAATTCCTTTATCCTTTGCTAATTTTGTATAAATATTTACTTTGATCGGACATGGATGTTATACATGATTCTTAGCGGTAACCATAACATTAATGAAGTAATTCTAAACTAATTTAATTTAAAAATAAAATTTTGCTTAAATATTGTAATATAGAATATAGGTAATTTATAAAATTAATTTTAGAGATTGTACGAAATAATTACCACAATTCAAAATTTACAAGATGATTTGCATATTTATGGTTTTAAAGGGATGAATTTCCATATTATGAATCAGTGGTTTACATATTAGATGAATGAAGTTAATAAATTTAATAAATTATAATTATGCAGGTGCATTTAGCGCGTATTTTTTATTATAGCTATTTGTATTTTTAAATATTTTTATCTTCTAAATAAATTATCTTTTATTTTTAGATAAATTATAAATCAGTTAAGAAGTAATCAGAATCCAATAAGTATTCAACAAATATATGAATCAAGTACACATGAGGAAGACTTATTGCAATTTCACACAAAAGAATTTGTTATACGTTTGCTATGATTGTATCTTATGAAGTGTTTATGAATATGCGTCTATATCGCATGGCACTATTTACATAAAATAATTTGATTAAATTACGTTCTCAAAAAAGAAGTAACAATATTAACATTTTTTTATACACTTTATAATATAATAATATTGCATATGTTTGGGCGAAATTATTTATTCAAAATCGTTTGCAATTTACAATGTAATACAGATGTTTTAAGCCGCCGTTTGAAAGTAGCGGCTGGTGCAGTTATTAATAATTAAATATTGTAGCCATATAACTAGGAGATTCATTTAGAACTGCTTTTTCGGTAATAATTTAATTCGGTAATAACTTTTGTTTTTGGTATTTGTTAAATAAATGAATAAATGAAATGTAAATAAATTTTTTCGAAAATTTTCGTCTTATATGAATTGTAGATGCACACGTACATTATACATACAGATATATACATATCGTACTTGGCAATAATACCACAACATCTCTAAATTTAGAAGTTTCGATTGAATTAATTACGTGGTTATGGAATTTTATATATGTGAAATTAAGACCGGAACATTTTGTTTTATACTAACATTGTTTTAAAGTTGTGTAAGTTAAAAAAAATAAAACAAAATATCGCGGTGTTTTATTCAATAAAAAAGGATATTATTCGAAAAAATGCAGGGCTGAAATATTTTGAATTATTGTGGTTTTCGGTGTAAATCGAAATATTGCAACAACCCATTTGAAAAAACCGTATACTGTCGTGGATTAAAATATTTTTCTAATTTAACAAGAAACGCTCTCTAAAAAATGTTCGAAAACTGAACTCAGAAAATTTTGAGTAAAAACGGTAACTTTTGATATATCATCACCTGATTTGGAGCAAAATATAGAGAAATATTTTGCGCTTTCAACCACTTGCTAGTAAAAAAATTAACAATTTTGAGATCTTACGGTATTATTTTCATGGTGCGATACATTACGTTATATAACATAAAAGTGAGTTTTAAGAAAGTAAATTAAATTTAACTACTAATTGTCTTTATTTCTTTCTAAAATTTTAAAATTTTAAAAATTTTAAAAATTATTTTTTAAAATTAATAAAATAAAAAAAATAAGAAACTTGAATAAGCCCTGATTTCTTTTATAATTATTCAAAATATTCAGTTCTAATATACGCGATTTTCGAGTACTCCTTAGGCGTAGCTACACGAGAAATAAGAGAAAAATTATTATTTTTATTAAATGTGTTACAAATACGATTTCATAAACGATACAAGACAACATGAAGAACCTACATTCCTACTATATATATAAACATAATTTCAGAAAATGGTGAATTTTTATTTTAATGAAATGTCATAAAAATAAATGACAAATTATATGTTACCAAATATGTACATATGTACATTATTATGTACGAATATTATTCGCTCAAATGCACATAAAAATTTGAGTACAATAAATATTATTGTTACAACATAAAAAAAAAAACCTATGTATGCCTAGATGCTCGAATACATACATGTATACATACTATATATGTTTTACTTATTAATGTGTAACAAATTTATAATTTATTTTAGTTCAAGTAACATACATTTTATGTATTCATTTTAAAATGGACTAAATATTATTTTGTACTTTTATAATAATATTTTCGATATTTTATTTTATATAATTTTCCCTATAGGTATATATTGTTTTTCTTTTGTATGTGTATATTATTATACATATAACATTATGTGTATTCCATTATGATGGTAATAATTTTTATTGGTTTTCATTGTAACATATAAACATATATAACATATTTTCGTAATTAGAAATTGTTTTTGTGTACTGTCATATAAAATATTATTCAAGTTGTATACTTGTATTACGCTGTTATACATATTCGATATATAAATGAATTATTGAAATTAAAATGTAATGTTCGATTCTAACGATTATGAGCTTGAAAATTGAATTCCAAAAAAAATTCATTAATGGTGTTAAGAGCACTAACCTATTGCTTGGTCGTCATAGTCAGGTGGCTAATATACATGTAACAGAAATAATTATGGACGTGATTTTCGTTTTTTAGATGTTGCGAAGTTGATGCAAATTATATAAAAGTTAAAAAATATCAAAATTTTTTTTTTCAAATTCGGGGAACCCTTTTCTTCAACCTACTTGCATCGTCCATATTTTATAAACGGATACGGTAAACGATGAATTTATTTTACCAAATAAATTGTAAACAAATTTTACTAAAAAATCGCCATTGTAAACATAGTTGGCAATTGAATACCAAGTCGTTTTCTTCACTTTGAGTAAAAAATTATAATTTTTACAATTTCTGAAAGAATAATTCAAAATTGTTAGCAATTTTAAATTTTTATTGAAAATAAAGTATGTTTTTAAAAATTTACAAGTACTTTTTATATTTTTTAAATAACTGCCCATATTTTTTTAATAGCACACAAGAGGTTTAAGAAAGACATATGATTTATACACATAGATATATGAATTATCTGGAATATTAAATTTATATATTCCTGGCATACATTTATTTTATATAATGTTGACATTTTTATTTAAATTTTAATGATGGATTATTATTTAAGCACATATGTACAAATTATTTATGTTTAAGTACGTACACGTACAATTTCATATAAATGTAAAAATAAAAAATGAAATTCTATTTAATGACTTTTGTTACAAATTTTGAATAGAAATGTCCAAAAAAAAATTACAAAACTTGAAATTAATATCATACAATATTGGAATTTATTAGAATTGGGGAATGTTTTAAAAATTCGTACATTCAAGGTTGTTGTGGGCAGAAAATACCTTATATTGGTACAGAAAATCTACATATATATGAGCACATATGAATAAATAAGTTTTGTAATTTTGATATTCTTTTTTTTATTATTTATATTTTATTTGTTTTTTATTATTTGATATGAGAATGCAGCATAATATCGCATAGAATGTGATCTAATGGAAATTTTATCATAAAAATCAAATTATGGTATTCATTTTTTATTTAGGAATACTAAAAAAAATTCTTCTCATATTGTATACATATAGGTATATATACTCGTACATATAGATTTCAGTGCTATAAAATTCAAAAATTCAATCATAATAAAAATTAAAAAATAAAATATGTCATAACATTTTACATAACCATAAATATTATGTAATTGTATTTGTAAATTAATATGAATATCTACATTATGTATAATATGTAAAAACTACCCTGTGTTCATGATGTGTTTCTTTAATAAATTTTTGATTTTGGAAGAAGATATGTACGTTATTCTGAATACTATTTATTGTGGCATAATACCTCAATCGCATCTATAATATAAAATTTCTTTTAAACACCAAATTTTTTGTGTGTTCGTTAAGGATGACATAATTAGTGAGAACAACCAGTTTAAATGATTTGATTTTTACTATTTTTTTCAAGAGATTTTGGTATAGAAGTTACGGTATAACAAATGTCATATCTAAATATTATGACAAATTTTGATTATAAAGCGTTTATAATCAATATTGTAAGCAATATTGCGAGAAATTCAAAGAAATTTCTCTGACAAACATAATATGAAATCTTGTTTGCTACCCAATATTATATTTTAAATAAAATTTTTTGCATAAATATACAATACTTTAAAAAGATATTGTCAAATACAAGTAATTCTGTTTCGTATTTATAAGAGCTTAATTTCATGTGCTAGACACGCTATAAATAATATCTACATAAAAAATTTGCAGAAAATTTATTATAAATTATACAATTTCAGCATCCTTTAAATTAAATCAACTTGTTATAATGTAATTATGCGTAAAATGTTTATTATAAATATTCATATACATACAAATGTTGTATGCATACATTACATATTTTATATTTAAAAAATAAACCCTAAATTAACAAACAATTAAATAATAATAATAATACAAAAAATAAATTCAACAACAATTAAATAAAAGAGTAAAAAAAATATGTATGTATATGTATAATTATTCTTACCTCCTTGTAGCGATGGATATATATAGAAGGCAGGTTCTTGAACCCATGACACCACTCGAACTAATTCCTTAACAAATGTTGGCACAACACAACGTAATATTGCTGTACAACCTCTTGATGCACCCAGTACCTCAACGTCCACTTTATAGGCTTGTGCTACAACTGTTATATTATTATATGAATGCAATTTATATCCCGTTATTTACGTTTTTAATATATCACATTTGTTTTATTTCCAACAACAAAAAAATTTAATTTTTTATATGTATGTAGATTATATGGATATGCAAAGAATATGCGAATAAAATGCATTATGAAGAAAACGAAAAAATAAAGAGAGAAAAAGAGAAAAATAAAAATACAATTTTTAATATTTTGTTATACAAAAAACGCATATATTATGTTTGCATATTATATAATAATTTAAATTTAAATGTATATGGTATATAAAATAATAAAAATATAATTATATATTTAAACAAAAAAAAACAAATCTAACACATACATAAATAATTTATAAATATATGTAGCTATGTATAAAAAAAAGAACAAAAATTAAACGAGTAAAATTTATTAAAAATAGTACATAGACGTTTTTTATTTTTATTTTTTCAAAAAAAAAAGAAAAAAATAATTTCTTTCCTTTTGTACATAAAACGTAAAATATTTATTTATAGGAGGAATTCTCTAGGATGCTTGGATAAAGTAAAAAAACATGTTGCCTCCGGTGATTTTCCTACCCTCTTACGTTTCCCTCACATATTTTCTTTAAAAATACTTTATACGTAATATGGGAAGAAGAAAGAATTGAAAAAAGGAAAATGAAAAATTTTGAGTGGCAAGATAAGGTGGCATAGTTGGCAAAAAAAAGAAAAAAAAAACAGGTGAATGAATCTTGGAGACTTTGTAGAGATTAAGATTATTTTATGGTTATGCTGTTTTATGCTGCGCTAATATATTAAAATATTTGTCCTCATAATACACATATATTTTATATTATCTACATACATACACTGCATGGATTATAATGTACATATGAAATTAATAATGAATAAATAATTACTTATTTATAATTATACATGTCGTGTAAATTATAATATTCTACATAAAAATGTAGACATTTATGTAAACATATGCATATGTTTATATAACTATTTTGCGATATAGAGCATGGAAAGGAAGGACAATATTTTTAATGATGAATTGTTAATAAAAAAAAATTATTATTTTTCTTGATATAATTTGCCTGCATCATACATGTAATCAATAAAATCAAGTGCATATACACAGGATTTGTTTTTGCCTAAATCTTTGTGTGTATCGGTATACATACGTATGTAAGACCCGTGCGGTATAATTGTATTAATTAAAATAATGTCATTTGCAGATTTTTAAATTATTAAAAATATTTATCTATCGATTGCAAAGAATGTGCTTATATTAACTTATAAAATTCCAACACTATTTGTGGTACAAATCTAACTACCCTTTTTACACTATCTGAGAAAGCTGAAATTTTACACACAAGTAAAATATTGCAGAGATATGTTCCTATCGAAATTGTGCATGTACCACTGTAAAGGTAGGATGGAAAACACAAGTTTTTTGAATTAATTAATAAATTAATTTTGAATAATTAAATAATAATTTCGAGCACATTGGAAAATAGGGATTCGCTTTTTCTCCTCCAAAACAGCATACGGAAACGTTAAAATAATGAAATTGGTATTGGAACCAATCCTGTTCGTAAACCCGTCTTCAGATTTTTATTTCACTATTTGTCTTTCAGATATTAATATGTGAGTGTGCAACAATGAATTTATACAAGAAAACTAAAATTTTGAATATCGAATTTTGAAAAATTTCTACAGAAATATTGTTTATATAAATTATATTATAAGATAGGGTAAAATTTGAATAATTTGCAAGTTAATTAACATTTTAATCTTATCTTCCACACTTTCTTGGACAAGCGAGACAAATCGCCATTCTAATGCTGGAATCATTCTACTTCCACTTGGACAAAAATCTTCACCTTTTCAATTATTGTTCATGTATGCACACGCGTTGTAAAGTTGTTTAAAAATGGCAAGATACCAATTATATGCGGAAAGATTCGCGCAAATTTTATAAATTTAGAATAAATAAATTATAGCTTGTATTGCGATCGGCGCACTACTCTTGGTTCGGAATTGACTTAAATTCTAAAAAAGAAATTTTTACGTACAAACACTGGTAAGTTAATATTGTTAATTAATTTTTTATGGGTAGTTGAAATGAAAATAATGATTACGTTAAAAAATAATAAGAGTATATAATAAGAGTATATAATAAGAGTAAATAATAATTCGTACTATATTTTATGGCGCCGTACTTTATTTTAATGTTGTCTAGATACACTTCCATTTAAGCATTCAATTCGGAACCAAAAATAAATACATTTTTCTTAACTTGAACCAATTAGTAAGTTATTTTTTGAAAATCTTTTTAATTCTTAGAAAAAATAGGCAATTTACAAATGTTTAACACGCTAGACTTACTTACTCATACATGTATGAATAGTACATACGGTCTTTTCTCTATAAAGTCTTTTATAATATTTTATAGCCTATGCTGTACTTGGATCAAAAATCATATTTGTTCATTCAAAAGGTTTTTTGCTATTGCTTTGTTTTTTGGTATATTCCTTGTACCATGAAATAATATTCATACATACATACGTATAGTGATGCTCTATATGTGTATGTTTAAGTGTAGATATGTCTGAATATTCCTTTTTTGTTCGAACTGTTTTTTTTGTTTTTTTTTGTAATTTTCTTTCGCATGGAAAAACAAAAAAAAATTTATTTTCTTGGTTCACTGAGAATTTTTGAACTCTTATTTTTTGATCAAGTCTTTGAAAATGTTGATGATATTGCATAGTATTTCAATGTTGTTGAAATGAATAAAAAAAAATATTTTATGCTTATATATTTTGTACATTTTTGTATAGTTTAGTATACTTTATCAAAGTGCATTGAATACAACATCGCATACATGCATAATATTCGTGTTAGAGAATGTATAACAAATAATATATTGTTATACATGCACGTATATATGAAAAATGGTTAATAAATCAAAGAATTGAAAATAATTTTCTATTGATATAAGCTTTAAGAATTGAGGCCAAGCATCAAAAAATAAATAAAAAAGAGGATAGAATTTTCAACGAAATAAAGTTTTGTTGGTTTCTTTTGAAGAAGAAAACAAAAAAAAAAAGAAAAATTCTAAATTGAAAGATGTTCTATGAAGAACATAGAATAAAATATTATTCTATGTTCTTCTATATCATTGAAATTTTTTTTTCCAATTTCAATTCATATATTGAAATTGAAATATTGGCAACATATTCCTCTTATTATAAAAGCTTATTTATGACCATGTAAGTACCTACATATATGCATAGACTTACATTTATAAAAAATGGTTTTCAACAATATTTTAAATTTCAAGAGCAATTTGAGTATACAAATTGTTTTGAATTTGTTTTGAAAGTTTTTATCATGTAATAGCATAGAACAGGCGTTAAAGCAGACGTATAATATCGGATGAATAATAACTTGTTCTTGTGCTGCATGTACATATGTATGTATCTAAAAAAGTATGTTGGTTAATAAAGTTTTAATTAAAATTTGAGATGTAGTTTTGTAGGTGTAGAAGTCCACTTTTGAATAAACAATAATTTCAATTTGCAAAACTTATAATATTTTCATCTTCATATTCTACTACAAATGTAACAAAAAATTTATTAACAATATCTTGAATTTTAAATCTGATTTCTTATGAAATAATTCAACTGGAACTAATATGATACGAATTACAAAATTTTGATCTATTATTCTAAGATTGTAAGGCTTATTATTTTGTTTTGGAGATATTTTTAAGTACAAATAGCGATAATTGATTCTAGTTCGATAATTACACATAATTATTAATGCTATTTTTGTAAGTATTTTTATGATAAAACTATGGCGGTAATTTTTGAATTTTCAAAATTGAATTGAGTTTATCATTCATTATAAGAATAGAGGGTTTATATTCAGACCGAAACAATAATACACCAATCTAATAATAAAATGTTTGTTTAACAAAATTCACTATAATGAACGGGTCTGTTTAGGTTAATGGTTATTGAATTTAATTTTTGAAATAGGAAGTACACTTTTTAATTTGTTAATTTTTTTCTTAGTTTTTAAATCAGTGAAGAGAATTTTGCGTTTTAGAAAATAAAGCGTAATGCTCAAATGAAACGAGTTCTTTTTAAAAATTGTGAGTATAGCCACTATGGTTTTTGAATAAATTTTCTTTTATTTCAGTTTTAAAATTTGGTTTCTTTTCTTGTACATTAGTATTAAGAAAAATTTAATTTACTCTTTCAAGAATTTTATTTTCCTATTTTTTATTGGAATTCATAAAAATTTCAACAACTTCAAGTACTGTTTTATAATTTTTAATACAAGAATAATTATGAGAAACCCTTTAAAATATTTATAATAATATGCTAGAATGCGATTGGACAAATCTCACTAAATTTGGCTTCTCTTGCAAATACTCGTAAATTCATTTTATATCGTACATACACTAATTTTTTCTCGTTATAATAATTTAAAACAAAATGGTCTTCTTCCGTTTTTGTGAATTCAAAGAATATGCATAATATTTAAAATTATTTTAAGCAAAATAATTAATTCTTTTTCCTCAACTTCTTAGTTTCGAGAACATTTATAATATTTTTCATAATTAATATAATATAGGATTAGTTAAAATAAGAATAATAAGAAATATAAAGGAGTGTACTTTGAGAAAAGGACTGTATTTTATGTGAGAGTATTTTAAGAGAAAATTTCTTCATCACAATGACAAACGTACTCTGCTTGTTTAATAAGGCAATTAAAATTTTTATTTGCATATGCATAAACTATTTACAAGCTAATTTAGAATTTTAACACAATTTTATTTTGCTTAATTTAAGGCTTGAAAACTATTTTAGGAAATTGATTATGGTTGGTTTGATTTTTTTTGAACAAATTCTAATGTTCATTGAATTTTCCATTTTGTTCCTTTTTCGAATATAAAAATCAAGAGTATAGGAACAATTAAATTTTTTGTTTTAATATAACTTCGTCATTGATATTTAAGTCAACAGGTTGGAGAGAAATTTTGTACCTATTTAAGTACTATTGAGTTCTACATTGTAAAAAATAAAATTCATCAGGTATACTCTTTACAAATTATTGACCTATATTTTCAAAGAAACAAAAAAAAAAATAAAATAAAATTTTAGACATGCTTGGAATTTTGAAATGAAATTTTAGATTTTATTCTGTAAGAACAATATTTTCTATGTCTATTTTATAAATATGTAAGAATACATGAGTCCTTTTAAGCTCTTTTTGTTTTTTGAAAAGATGTTATCGACATCAAGAAAATGAGGTCAAGTTTTAGAAAAAATCATTGCTTTTTTAAAATAAAAGTTCGTTTAAAAGTTTTTTTGATTTTTCGAAAACAACAAATAAAAATTTTCTTGTTATGATTTTAAAAAAATAAAACAAAAATTGTCTCATTGAAATGAGCGAAAATATAGAACCACTAATAGGCGCAATAGGCGCAATGTGATGCAAAAGATATGTACATTGTTGGTCCGAAATTTAATTTTTGGTATTGCATTTGAATGGCAAATTTAAATGATTATTGAATTTAGTATTTTTATCAGATTTTTATAGGTAACTCATTTTGTTAAAGCGATAAGCAGAGAGAAACTTGTTAATAACGCCATTCGAGTACAATTTAACTAATATTTCGCGGGTACCTCAATTTAAAGTGAAATTTTCCTATAAACAAAAAAAAAAGACATAAGCATTCTATCTTTAAACTTTTCGTTGGTTTCTGACCAGTCTTTTCTGATTACTGGTAAGTTTATGTCATATTTTTACTTTTTTATTACAGTTTTCATATCCTTTTTCGAACATACATAAATTTTATAGTTTTTCAATTGTCTCTTGATTTCTTTTTTTTTATGTATTTACACACAATTACAATGAAATAAAAGAGAAGAAAATGAAAAAATAAGACTGGCATTTTTGGATTTATTTTTATTTCTCTTTTGTGTCCACATTTATTTTGTTTATTTGTATAAACCTGATATCATCAGGAGCCAGTTCTGTTGACATTTCACAAATTTCATAAGATAAAAATAAGCGATTTAGATTTTTTTTTTGTTTTGATTTTTTTTCACATTTTTCTCATTTTTATGTCTTTTAATGTTTATCTATTTCTGATGACCTTTGGTAGAGGAAAATTAAACTGATGACATAAAAAATATGTATATGTTTACGTATTATGTATGTATGCTGATATATACAATAATGTATATGCGAAAATGTTTTATATAAAAGGATATTTTTTTTTTCAAAAGATTTTTTTTTCCCTCTTTTGGATTAGTTGGTTTGGAAGATTAAAATATTTTCAAATTAGAAACAAATATGAAATTTTGATATTTTTGTTTTTCTCTTATATACTTGATAAGTTTAGATGATAAAATGAAGAATGATGCGCATAGCTTTTGTCCTTCAACTGAGTAAAATTAAAATTTTCATATGTTAATCCCTGATTCATGAAGGAATTCTGGTTCAAAAAGATTCTTAACTCTTTTAATTGTGTATTTTTTTTTAATATATTTCAATTTCAAGAGATAAGTGTCGTATGCTTGAGGACTATAAATTTTAGAATTGTCTAAAGAGTACCTTATTAAAAGAGCTTTTTCATAACTGTAATTCCTGAATATTGTTATATGAATTTTGTTATAGAAGTTAAATTTTTCATATTTTTAATATGAGTTGAAAGACTATTGAGATTTAGTTATATTTATAACGTCTCAACTTTTCTTAATTTTTTTGTTGATTTTATAATATAAAATTAATTTAATTACTTTATAATAGTGCCAAGGAACGTATAAAATTGCATTGAAAATAGCCTTATAATATAAAACTCCAACTGCTTATACACAAACACTATTTATTTTAAATTTTATTCAAAATTCAGATAACAAAATTTGGGTAATAAGAAATTTAAAGTGTTTTACGTTTTATGCAAAGGGCAGAAATGAAAACTAAAATTAAAAACAAACAAAAGTTTTTAAAAAAAGAAAGCTAAAAATGATTTTTTCTTAAAAATTAAAATTTTATACTTTATTAATTTACCTGCTCTAACTTGTACATCACGTGATATTATTCTACCAACGCTATTTGATGCAACACATCTATATATTGTATTATGTATATCTTGCCTATATTGTGAAGCTGAAAATGGCATTAACACTAATGTACCATTTCTATGTACTCTACGTATACCACCAATATCACCGATTGATGTACCATCAACTGATTGCCAATCAATTGTTGGTTGTGGACTACCAGATGCTGAACAATCTAGCCATCCACCGGATGAATTTGAAAATTCTAATCTAGATGGTGGTTCCATTACAAAACCAGGACCCCTTAAGTGTGCTTCAAACACTTCCGAAAAAATTATTTCTGTAAAAGAAAAATAAGATAAAAATAAAATTAGAAATTAAAATAAAATGTTCGTAATTATAATTTTTAAAATTTTATTATGATTAATTTGAAAAAGTAAGTAAATTTGCACTTCCAACAATGTAGTGTTAATTTATTTAAAACTTTATAGATTAGTGAAATTTTAACTTAAAAATTTTCAAAACTCGTGTAAAGTATGATGCCTTTACGACATCGTTTCGAAATTACCACTAATTTGAAAAAATTACATATGAATACTAACTTATTTAATGACACCTTAACACATTTTACTTCTTAGCACTTTTCCAAGCAAAAATGGCTTATTAGTTTTACTCTGTCCGTTCGTGTGTCTGTTTACAAAACTTCTACACTATTGAATCCTAAATATGTCTATTTAACTATGCATTGCAACGAAAGCATAAGCATTTTTCAAATTTTGTAAACGCCGAAAAATAGTGAAGGGCTTTTTCTGTTGTGGCATATCATTGAACTGATTTTATTGTTATCTAAAATCCGTTTTTTTCCAAAGTTTTGATATCTTTTTTCTTTTAGATCTCAGGTTGTAGAAATTTGACATTTTAGTAGTTTTTAAATACTAACAAATAGTTAATTTTGTTTGAAAAACTTTTTTTCTAGCTCCACTCAATCTCAAATTGTCGCCTCTTCAAACTTATCAAATTCGAGTTTCCGTCACCTTATACTTCCTAAACTGAAAGCCTTTCCAAAATTCCACAAACGGAGACAGCTAACCGTAACTTCGATGCCATTAAGGAGTATAATTATTTCTCTTAAATCTCACAAATAACCCTTTAAATTCGAATATTATGTTCACGCCTTTTCAATTTTGTTTTTCATTTTATTTCAAAAATTGCAATACATTATTCATCCGAAAAGTATGCAATTTTTTAAAAATTTTCAAATATAAATTTATTAAAGTATTTTTAATAATGAAGTACATAGCTAGATCGTTTTTAAAAGCGGTATTATCGCTTGTTGAAGGGAAACGTGCTACATTACAAACCATTTATTTGACTCAACTTTATTCTATATAGAAATTGCCAATTAATCAGAAGCAAAACTCAAAAATGTTCAATTTAGGCTAACCTAATATCCATGAATAACTTTTAGTTGTTAGTCAGTTCAACTCATGTAACATGGTTCGACCAATATGAATGAACCAATAATAAACTGGTTGAATTCAGTCGCAAATCATAAGTTAAATTTATTTCAATTTTGTAATTATGGTTTCCTCCAAATAATTGTACACTTAACAAATACTTACTGCAATGACTTTAGATTAAAGAGCAATTTTATTTTTTAATATTTCTAAAATGCATAAAAATTTAAAAGCTATGAACGTTTTTTTAAAATATAATTTTAATTCTCTTTCTACATTAATGCCTTATATACTGACTTTAAGGGCGGGTGAGATACTACATCAAGAAAATAATTTATAAAATTTTAAGAATTTTAAGTGGACTTATACGTATTCATGTATGTAAGTATATGCAATTGAAAAATCGTTCCAGCGAAGTTCTTTTTGTGCAAAATGAAGGTACATAAAAAGCACACCATCATTTTCTTTTCAAAATACAAAAAATAAGGAGAAAATTGCATGTGTGTATGTATTGTTATAAAATTTTAGCAACAATATAACAAATAATTGTGAGTACAATATATTTGTATAACAAAAAAGTAGAATATATATAAATGACTACGCTAATTTCAAGAGGTGAACTGAAGGGCCATTTAGGGGAAGCAATTATGTAATAACTTTTATTTCTAAGTAAAATCTTTTACCGATTTTTTTTTGTTTGCTTTTGCCATAATATGAAGAAAAAACCTTATTTAACTAAATGATTATTTTTTTTGTTATAAAAAAAAAAATTGTAAATAAAATTTTTATAAATGATGGTTTTTAAAATTTCCAGAATTTAAAAAATTGCTTTTAGTGAACTTGCAAAAATATTTTTAAAGTAATTTTACAATTTTTTTTTCGAATGTTTTTGAAGGAAATGCCACTTTCGTTAGCAACATTACTTAGGGGTTTGTATTTTAGTAATATACATTTTATCTGAAATGCATTTTATTGTTAAATGAATTTTAGGTTGATGATTAATTACCTTTTTAAATGGTTCTTATTGCAGTAATTTTCTTGCAATTTTGTTCTTTTTTTTGAGTTGTGAAATAAAAGCATTGCTTATATAGATTGAGTACATTTAAAACATTATGTCGTATACGTTTGTAATTTTGTTGGGTTTTTTGCTCTAATACTGGTTTTTTGAAAATATTAATTAGTAAAAATGGGGCTGAATATTTTATATAAATACTCAAAATGCAATATAATGACTATATAAGATAATTTTGAATTTTAATTTCATTGCACAGCGGAGTTTTGCTTTTAGTTCAAAATTATGAAGTTTTAAGCTCTATATAGAATACAAAAAATTTCTGGAATAACTTAAAACAATTAATTATAATCGGTATATTCAGTTGAAGTAGAAATATCTTTGGGAGAGGGTAAGTCACTAGTTGGAATTCAATACGTAAATTAAAAGGTTTTAATTTTTCTGCTTTGCAATTTATTTCGGTTCAACGCTGCTTTTTTTAGTCGTGCAGTTATATGAAGAACCTATTCTTAATTCCAAAATTTAATGTATTTTCATAAGTTAATCAAATGAATATGGAATGAGCTGCTCAGAAATATACGGTCTAGCTTTGTAGCTTAAAATTTTTACATTTTCTTTATTTGATTATTAAATATAAATTATTTCTGTAATTGTGTAAAATGAATATGTTGAAATGAATGGGAAGCAAAGGCCACCCCGGAAGGTCACTCTCCAACACTCAATAGGACTGAAGGCACCACCAAGATTGCGATGATTGTTTAGGTAGGAGGGGTATACTTACCCTCTGTGATTTTATTTCACTTTATTATATCCAGCCACTTTAAAGATATAGAAGTCTTCGGAATACCTGTAGGTGTGGTTAAAAAAAAATTAATCTGTCATCGAGATTATTCCAACGTCTGCTTTTCCAACTTGATAGATTATCTGAGACCTATGTTATTAGAGTTTAAAAATTTGATCTCAAAGAAAAAGATAACCTTAAAAAGATTTAAGTGAATTAAAGGTATTTAGAAATCTTGTTCAAGGCATACAAGAAACATCCAAAGAAGTATGCATAACATCCGACCATCTAATATCCAACTTATGTATTAAGAGTGGTGTATACAGAAATAAATTATTGTTAGAAATTATATATTGTTCAAGCAAGTCGCAACCAGAATTATTTGATCCAAGTAATACGAGAAAGGCGACTAGAACTTCACAAGAATTTTAAATAAATAGTTGTGAATTTGATTATTATAAAAGAAGCAAGATTATTAGCTTGAGAGGAAGATGTAGGAGAAAACTTCACGGGAATGGACATCTATATTAAATTTAATAAATCTAATAATGACTGTTTTCTGAAATCGAATGGGTGGCAATAAGATTGGGTAAAATAGGTGAAGAACAAAACTGTAGATATAAATTTGCTTTAGACAAGGATTGTTCCTTATTGTTTGAAAGGATCAAAAATTGGAGGTAATTTTGGTAATGTTAAACAATAATAGTGCTCGATCATTAGCTGAAACGAAAAATTTACGTAGCTAATATGAAAAAGTTAATATTTGCAGCCAAGTATTTTGTAGCTAATATTTAAAACTGAATCGAACAAACCGTTTTAACAAAAAAACTTGCGCACGTGTAAAATTTTTACTCAAATTACAAAACTATATTTCAAGCTATATATTAGAAGATCTTTATATATATATATAGGATTAATAAAGCTATAAATATAGAAAACTATACAGTTATACTGTGTTGTACATTATATTGCTAAAAAAATTCTTTGCTTTAATTTTTAAATTTCTAAAATCTTTAAAAATTCTTACGATATTTGTATAAAAACAGAAAACAAAAACATTTACTTTTCTACCCCTCTAAGCATTTCCGGTGTTATACGAAATTTTTCGACTTCTTTAAAATTATTGTACTTTTAGGAACATTTGTTTTTTGTGTTTTTTTTTTCTTTTTATGAACTCTTATATCCGAAAGTATATCCCTCCGCTTTCTATTACTTATATTATAATGTAGGTATGTATATGTTTTTAATATTACATATTATAGAGAAACAAGTAAACAACAAATGAAGAGTATCAAAAAAAAAACGAAGATTAACGAAGAAAAAAAATTCAATTTTTAGAAAAAGCAAAGAAAGAGAAGAGAAAAATGTGTGTAAACAAAAAAATTTTCTCATTCGTCCGATTTCTCCCTTCTCTTATTTTACTTTAGCACCATTATTTAGCCGTTTTACTATTAGACTAGAGGATGATTACATTTTTGTATAAAAATATAAACAAAAGGATGTAAACTAAAACGGTCATAATGTACCCGGTTTAAATTGCAAAATATCATAATCGTTTTAAATGTATGCGTGTTTTTCCTTTTTTTTCATAATTCTAAGAATATTTTATTTTTGTACGTGAGTAAAGAACAAAAAAAAATTTCCATATTTTGAATCCCTTGTGTACAATTTAGAATTTTACACGAACAGTTCAATATTAACTTTGACTTCCTTGAATTAAAATATGATGATGCTTTAAAGACTGAAAAATGGTGTATAATTTAAGAATAATATTATTATTTTTGTTTATGTTTATTTATTTAATAAAATTATTTTTATGATTTAGCTACTAAAAGCATTTTCGTTTTTTAGGGGATTAACAAGGTTAAAAAATGTAAAAGCTTGCTTACTATAAAATTAAGTTTCCTGTCGGGAAAAATCTATTAAATGTAGGCGACTCAAATGATTGAATTTGAATAATGTAGACTCGTTTCTTTTCGGTTTCGTGATATAAGAATTATTTAACGTATTGCATGTTTTCTACTGATTAAACACAGTCAGGTACATGGTATTTCAAATATTTTATATATCAATAAAATCTGAAATGCTTTTTTATGGTTTGGAATTTAAAATGAGAATACATATAGTTGACCGTGTCAACTCTATAATGTACCAGTACGAGTAAATGATTTTAAATGTCGGAGGCTATTAACTTACAGTTTTATAGAACCTCTTGCTCTTTATAATATTGAGTGCTATTTTATACATATATAGTAGTTATCATACAAACCAATACAATCTAAAAGAGCTTTACGAAAAATAATGGACACATCACCAAATTCGTTTGTTTCAGCTTTGTAACTTTAATATTTTCTGAGATATGAACAAACAGCTTATAAAGCTGTATGTCAGGTACCACAAACAGTCGAGAAATTTCAACTGCTTTTTTCAAATACAACAGTCCTTATATGATATTTGCTTGTACAAAATTTCAAAACTGTACCCTGAATAAATTTAGAGATCTAGCCAAATAAATATTGAAGTTGTATGCCAGCTACTCAAACCAGTACCCTGATCATACCCAATTTAAATAGGTTTCTGTCATTTACTCTTAGCTCAATTAGTTTTTGAGTTGTCACTGGAACGAACAGTATAACATGTGTAGATTAGACATTATTACAATTGACTGCGTCATAAATTTAAAATTTAAAATGCATCGGTTGCTGTTTCTTCAACTTAACGAAACTGGAACAACGAGCAAATTTTAATGTCATTTACTGAACATTATGAAAAATTGGCCGGAAGAGGTTTAGTGCTAATACCCGATAAAATTTGGTGTTAATATTAATTAAATATGCTTTTATAGGAACTAGTACCAAATGAGCTGCTTAAACCAACTTAGAAATTTTCTACAGGTCTGGAGGAATCTTATACAGATATTGCTAAAATTGTAAAACTGAATTGCTTTTCGGTTGGGGTCGTATTGTATTTTGAACACAAATTTATGCAGAACAGTCAAATTAATGCTGTAATGTAATCATTTAAAAACAAGGAGTAGGTTTAAAATTAATTTCGAGTTTCATAAACTGTACGATTTCGTTATTTTCTGCCCATTTAATAAAAGAATTCTCGCCTTCTATTGTATGCCTCTTCAATAATGTTTTTTATTTTGCTTATTCTGTTTTTTGTTCCGTATATAGTGCCTAAGTTCCTGAAAATGTTAACAATTTTGCCATTTTTGTTTTTATTTTTTTTCTTCATTTTTGGTACTTTTTTTCTGATAATATTCTTTTCGTTAATAATAAAAAAATGTGTGACGTGTATGAAGGAACGGAGGTCGGGTTATTATTAGTCTTTGTAATATTTTATTTTTAAAAAGAACCTTGGAGAGGAAAAAAAAAGTAAATATTCTCGATTATGTAATATTAAGTTTTTTACAGGGTCTTTCCAACTGCAAAGATGAAATAAAACTGGAAAGGTTGAAATAAAATTAAGAAAATTAAGTGTTTTCGTATTGAGCCAAAGTTGTCAATTTTTAACATCGATAGTTTTTCAGCTTTTATTGGTGTAGCTATAAAATTGCTTAAAAATAATAAAGTTAACAAGCCTTTACAGATTACATTCTTTAAAAAGACGTTAGTTTAACTAATTTCAATTATAAATCTAAGATTCTTTCCTTCTTAATTTTATTTCACAAATCTGCAGTAATTCTCAAATCGATCGATTTTAAACGCCGTGATTCTGGAAGAGACTATACTGCCTTCAGTAAAATATAATAAAATTTCTTATTCTAACTGATATATTTTTTTCTTTTATGTATAACTTCGAAATTAAGAATGTACAATCTGTAAATTATATAAACATTTAAGTATATAGGTACTAAAAGTTTAGAAGCTGAGTATAATTTGTTAAATAAATACTGTATAAAATGTAAAGCATTCATGTCGAAACAGCGCAATATGTACTTACGTACAAATGTGTATATTTATATGTTATATGTACGGGTATTATGAAAATTATAGTATAATAAAAAAAAATACTAAAAATACTATACACACACGTACACATCGTATTTATAAAAGAATTCATATCTATACATCTTCTATATTTAATGGATTTCTCTACTATTTTGTATTAAAAGTACCATCACCGTTACCACCATTACCCACAAATTTTGCAGCCGCCCGTCCGCTTTAAAAAATATAATATAAAAAAAGAAGAGAAAACTGAAAAGGATCGGCTCATCTGATGCTTTTAAATTCCATTTCTTTTCTTTTCTTTTCTTTCTGACTTTTTCCTTGCGTTTCTCTTTTACCATTTTATGCAACAACTCTTCTTAAAATTTTGTTTTCGTTTTTTTTTGTTTTCTTAATTCTTGTTACTAAGGTGGCTATTAATGTTTTCATATAGAGAGAGTGAGGAGCAGGAGGATAAAATATTTTCATTATGATTCTTTTTCTTTTTCTCTCATTATTTTTCTTTTCTTTTATAATGTTTTTTGTTTTCCTCTGAAAAGTTATTATGTGAAAAATTACATACGAATGAATGGGATTTCTGAATTAAAGCATATTCACAATTTTATATCCTTTTCATCAAAAATTTTATAAAAATGAATATGTATTTTCGTACAAGAATTTGTGTGTGTATAATAGAATATAAATGTACTCATATATGATAGCATATTTGTTTTCTAGAATATAGATTCCAGATATATATAACAACTTAGAGTGATTTTATGCAACCTATATATACATGTGCATGTACATGTGTATAGAATTTTCTCATAGATTTTACCGGATTAATGTAGTTTTGTGACAGCAAAGATTTGGATGCTATATACATAGAGAACTCATTAGGGGTATCAAGTATGTACATATACATCATCTCATATAATTTATGTACATATATACGCTGGGTATTATTATTTTTGAAATGTACGGCAGGCATATATTTTACAAGCACATTTTTTAACAACCAATCGTCCCAGTTTATAATATTTTTCCTTTTTTGTTTTTAATAAAGAAACAGAAATACAAAAAAAAATATTTATTTTGAAGTCATTTTTAGTGCTTTTCCTTGAAAATATTATTAAATTTTCAGGGATACCAAATTAGCAAAATAATTAAATTTCCTGTAAGTTTGCGATTTCGTCAACTCCTAAAACTATGCAATTTTTCATTTATTATTCTAAAACATTTTTATGTAATTTTAATATTTCGAAAATAAATCGTAAAAATCTTTGAAATAGTGTACAAAAAATGAATTCAATTTTGGAGTAATTTTTTTCGTGCGTCAATATTTGTTCAAGTTTTTCAAAGCGCATGCCATATTTAAATAAATGTGACTTTCATGGTGAACATTTAAAAATTTACCAAATAAATGTGCCAAATAAATTCTCGTTTTAACTAAAAATAACAATTTTTAAAAGTTTTGTTAAATATTTTTCAGCTGCACTAAAACCATTGTAAGTGCACAAATTTATTGAGTTCTACGAAACCGAGTGGAAAACTTCTTATTTTATACTTTATATACTGATCAATACCTAAACTGTTTAAATTTTAGAATGTGAATTTTAATTATAGAATGGACTATGCACAGCCTTAAGAGGTCAAATGTGCTTCCATTATAAGTGCCACGCAGGTCCTTTCACTTGAGCTCGTAAATTGCACTTAGAATGTTTTTCAAAATTTTTCTCTATTTCCGAATCATTTTTCATATTTCCGCTATGGTTGTATGTTCTTTTTTGTGAACGGAATAAATTAAAAACGCATAACAAGTAAAATGATTTGAGCTTTTTAAAATATTTTAAAGATTTAAAATAAAATATTCTAGATTATGAATAAATAATTAATAATAAAAATTTTTATAAGCAATTTATATAACAGTCAGCAACCTTTAACAGTTATGTAAAATAATCTACAAGTATATATATGGTATATTTTTTTGTTTTGTAACTGTTTTTCAGGTTTTTAATTTCAAACAGAAAAATGTACATTAATATTTTGAATATGATTCGTACATATTTACACACAAATACATTGTATACGTAAAATCGTATTTTATATAATATGTATATTTGTGTGTGTATATCTCCCTGTATAATTTTGTTAAAGAGTTATTTTATTTACTCTACTTTATGGCAAAAGTTTAGAGTAATTGTTGGTTATAAATAAAAAGTATGTAGGTATACAACAAAATATGTATATGTACAACATTGTAAAGAAATACAAAATAAAAATTATAAAAATATTTTCAAAATTAAATACAGAAATATTCTGTATAAAAGCAATAGAATAGAGGAGGAGAAGGAAAGTGTTATACAAAATTGGTAGCGCGCCGACATTACAAAATTTCAAATATTGTAGAGTAACAATCATCAAAAGTTGCTTACTAAAGTGTATAAAATGACTAAATATACAAATACATATACATTCTAATGATAATCATAAACATCGGGGCAATAAGTTTCCAAGTACATATACATACATACGTACATAGGCAATGTTATATTTCTTATGTAAAATGTGTAAAATAAAGATTTGTCACACATATAGAGACTTAATGAGCAAGGTAAATACTTAAATATACTTACATGTATAATATATATGTATATATATGAATATAAATACAAATATTGTAAGTTGAAGTTTCGAGAAGATATAAAAAAGGAAAGGGATAATAAACCTAAAAAAAAAATTTTAAATGAACATTTTTTTGTGGTTTATCACTTTAAAAACTGAATTTGTATAATATCACCCATATTTATATGACAGTAACTTTATATCATTACGCACTGTAACACTATCTGTACATACACATACACATGCCATATACAATGGTTACATTTATATGTGTGTTAACAAACTTATTAACCGCATCAAAATTAAATAATTTTCTTCCTTTCATTTCCATTTCCTTTAAATCTTTTGTTGATTCATAATTTTTCTCTTTCAACTTTTTATTAACTGCACTCATACATTTTGACTTAAAATTGTAATTTTAACTTTTATAATTTTCCTGATAACAAGAAAATTATAACAATAAAATTCAAGAGGAACAAAATTTTTAGATTTTATTTTACTCAGTTTTTGATTTTTAGTTTTGTAAATTAAATCGCATTAGGTAATTAATAAGACCATAATTATAAAATTTTATAATTGAAATTTGAAAAAGGTCCTTCCTTTTGTAAAAGTTTTTATAAAAAAAGATGAATTTGAGTTTAGTTAAATGAAGTTTTACATAATTATTGTCTATGAAAATTAAAAAATTCAGTGGTAGTTAGAGTTAAATTTCAATTCATAATTATTTCATCATAGAATAGGTTAATAAAAAATTATTAAATATGGTACCCTATAAGAGCCAGATGAACTCTTATGAATTTGCAATTATTTATTAATCAAAATTGAACTTGAAGTGAAATGCTTTATACGTTCTCTAAAATCGTTTTGTTTTTGTGCTTATTACTGGAAGATTGGCAAGATTTTGTTAACGTGCTTTCCACACTACATTTATCTTCGCTATGCATACTGAAGTTTGATCATGAGAGTTTTGAGTTATATATACAACAAAATTCAGAATTTTCTAAACTATCTTTTTAAAACAACCTCGTAACTCTAACGTTAGTATTTTCGGAAATATAACGTTGTAAATTTTACACATATCAACAAATTGACATAATTTTTTTTTTTTTTTAAATGCGTTTTTCTAGAAACGCAAAAAAAGCAGTTCCGTGACTCTTTCATAATACCGACAAATTATATAAAACAGTTTTGTCTTCAAATTTAAAATTCGCAAACCAAATGAACGAAAGTAATTGTATACACCTATCATATATAAATGTACTCAATCAAGGAAAAGCATCCTTTGGTTACGGTCATCTTGTTGTTTAATATTAAATTTCTGGATTTATTTTTAAATTTTTTAAGTATCAATTTGTATTCCGCAACATTACTTTGTATTGTCGGCATTTCATGTTTTTATTTTTATATTAAATTAAGGATGTCCAATATCTTAAATTGTTGGGTAATAATCTTGGACAACAGGTAAACAAGGAAAAAGGATAAGTTTCTTTTTTCTGTTGTTGTTGTTTTTCCCTTTTTTTTTAGGTACTTTATTTGAAAGATACTTTTAATCTTTATTTTTATTTAAAGGTACGGAAATTGGTTTAAAAAAAAAAAGAAAATTTTATAAAATCTAGTTAGAATTTAAAATTAGTTTTGGTAAAAATCACATTTACAATGAAAATTTTATGCTTTTTGAAATAGGGATTTGTAAATTAATAAATTTACAAATTCACTTATAAGAAAAGTTATTTGATGAATGAGTACAGATGAGTGAAATTAAGAATTAAGGATATAAATAGAATGCGTTATACATTACTGTTCACAAAATAAATTTCAAATAGTTCTATTAAAGCAATATTGTTGGCATCTATACGAAATAACAAAAAATTTTGATTAAGACCGGGTTCGGCTCTGTTTTGTTTGTAAAAATTTTAAATAACGTAAAACGTAAATAATTATTTTGTGTATAAATGACCAAATTAATAGAATGGGGTTTTATATTTACTGTAAACACCTTGGTGTCCTTAATTAATTACATATTAGTATTGAGGTCTGACTAACTATGTATTCAAAAATCATATAAAAATTTCAGTTTTATACATTTTTACAATAAGAATTTTAAATTCGTGAAATATACTACTATAGGGAAATATACTAAAACAAAAATAAAAATAAAAATAAATCATGTTTAACTTCCTTTGCATACATAAACCCTTTTTTTATTGAATTTTTTCCAGCTTATATTTTATTCAAGGAAATTTCTATATTAAATTTAATTTTAAAGACCCTAATTGCTAAAAGGTTGGTTTCATATCCCATTATACATATATGTAAGTATTTTATATAATCTAAATAATAGAATCAATAAAAAAGGTAATTATTTTATTTTCATTTCAAAGTTAAGTCTATTGAAATCTTAAAAATATAATAAAATAATATTTTAGTTGAGAATTGAATTCGTTTTCTCCGATAATCAATTATTAGATTTAAAATATAAACCTAAAGTTTTATAAATTTCAGGAACGTGATATAGTTTCTATTTATTTGAGTTTCCTACTGACCAGGAAAATATTGAAAACTATGGTACTTTTTACGATAATTTGTAGATGATTCAATCAATTAAAAAAATTTCAATTTATTTTACTAAAATTAAATTTCAATTATCTATATTACTCCAAAAATATTCTCTTTAGTTTGATAAAAGGCAGTGAATAGAAAAAAAATTAGTTAAAAAATATAACCGCATAAATATATAAGAAAAACATTATTTTCCTTTTCTTTAATGTAGTTAAGGATAAGAAAAAATTTATGATCCTTTTATACTTTAAAGATTTTCATATACTCAAAATAACAACTGACACAGAAAATATACTAAGATGTTATTCTCATTCTTTTTTATTTTAATATTGAAAGAGTAATGTACAGAGAATAAAATACAAAAGAAATGAAACATTATGAAAGAGAAAAGGACTAAAGTTTAGCAAAAAAACAACAATAAGGGAAAAAAATCAAATAAAAACATTAAAATTGAAGGGGATAAAATGAAGTAAAACACATGGCTTTTATATAATAATTTCATTGGCGGAATTGAAATGTCCTGACAAAGTTATAAAACGTATTTTATAACATTAAATTGTCTTCTAAATTGATTGAAATTTATTGACAATTCATGAAACCAGAAGTGAACCAGAAAATTTATTTTGCTACATACAAAAAACAAAAGTAAAAAAGAAATATTCAAAATTATTTTGTAGATTTCTAAAAAAACAAATTTTAATTTTCAATTGAAAATAAAAAAGGGAAAGCTGAATATTTAATTTAAAAATTAGGATTTATGTAACTATGATGAAATTTCTTGAATTGTCACTATATTCAATCGTAGTAAATATAACGGAGGGCGAACGCATTACAAAAATTATCAAATTAACAAATCAAAAAAAGTTTTGTAGTTGTTCCAGAACTTCACAATTTTCAAACAGCTTTACTTAAAAAGTTTGAATGTCTTGACTGATAATATATGGTGAAAAATTAATGGCGAATATTGTAGCTTTTGCAGATTACTTGATATATATGAGGGCCAGAAGAATAACAAGAGATGCCTTAATTACACTTTTGTCAACGTGATTTTTAGGTTTACGAAGGATTAGGAAAAACAGCCCAATCTTTCGAGTTGATTCGCTCAATTATTATACAATTATTGCTTTAATATTAGGAAAATTATTCTGATTTCAAAATAAATAAACAAATTTCATTATTTACTGTTATTATTTTCCATTTCAATCTGAGTTTTCTTAATTCAACCCTGTTTTACATTTAAAATTTTCTTATTTTTCTACTATTTTTCTTCACACATTGTCTTCAAATATCCTTTTTTATTGTTTTTCATTTTAATAAATTTTTATATTATTATGTATTTCGTTTTTGTTCTCTTTTGTGCAATCCTATTATAATATGCTTATATTTTCAATATACCACACCATCATGATTGAAAAAGCAACATAATAAAAAGAAAAAAAAAAATTTAAATCAAAAACAAAAATCATAAAAAAAATTTTTTTTTATTTCATTGTCTCATTTTCTACATTGAACTTGTCTCCACGATTGTGAATGAAAACAACATAAATAAAAATAATAAGAAAAATTTCATTGTAAGAATTATTTCGGGAAATACCAGAATACAAAAAAAAATAAGAAAAATAATAATAAGATGTTGCTTGCTATACATTGTTACGCGAAGCATAAACCCAAGTATTATTATCCTTTCTTATTATTTTTTACTATGTTTTTCGGTTTGTTTTTCAGTTTTGTTTTCTTATACTTTGTATTTTTTATTTTTCGTTTTTTTTGGCACGTATTTTTTCTTGATAAGGAAGTCATCGTCTTAAAATGTTTCTGATTTAAAACGAAAAAGTGAAGGGAGTAACATAAAAAAATTGAATTGAATTAAACTAATGGTTTGTAAAGTAGCACTTTTCCTTAAACAAATGCATACGCCTACTTTTTCAAAGATTTTTCAGCTAGTTACTTAAATTATTTTTTAAATAGCTATAACAAAACTATATTATAGGTAAAAAAAAAATTGCATACTTTGAGGGGTGGATGGGGGGAAAGAAAAATAAAAATAAGGAAAAATCGGTTCGTAATAGTCAAACTCGATGGCATATTGCGTCAGTCAAGATGGTAAGACATTTACCGTTAGTTCATTACTTTTCAAGACTTTTGCAAAAGCTTGCAGTTTCGCAAGAAATGTTATATATTGTTACGTCACCACCATGCTTTACTCGAAATCTTGAAATACGTAAGTATATAAAGTAAATTTAAATTTTTGTGATTTCGTGGCTAGACAACTTGGAGGGAAGGGAGATGAAAAAAAGTGTTCTTTAAGAGGTTACAGCTTGTAAAAGGAGCAAGCTAGGTAAAAATTCTCTTAAAGAGATATAGTATTCTCTAAAAACTTACATATATATAAAATTTCAGCTTTTTATCTTGAAAGTAGTAGAAGTTTTTCATAAACACGTGCCAACGGAAGTACAGACAGATGGACTTGAGTGAAACAAAATAAGAACTTTTTTTCGTTTTTAATTTTAACAGAAAAATTCTAATAATAATAATATATGGGTAAAACAGCTTCTTCAAAGAAGGATAAAAGAGAAGCACGTTCGTTGAGGACTAAGTGCATAATGTTGAAAATGAATATAATTTGTTTTGTGTTTGGAAGATTTGTAACTGTTTTATGTACAGTTGTTCATGTCGTTTGTCTTTTGCAGTTCTGTAATATATTGTATACCAAATGAATATTGGTTCTGTACATATTTATGTGTGTGTTGTAAATAATGTAAAATAAAAACAAAAATGGATAAAAGAATTCAAAATAATAAAATATATTTGTCCAAAATTGGAATTTTTATATGAAATCATATACAATGTTCAATATAATAATAATGTAAGTATGTATATGTTGTATATACAGATATCACATATAAAGATAATAAATACTATTTGTTTCAATTATTGAAAAATTTCTTGTTTTCCTTTACATTCTTTTTATATAATCAGGAAAAAATAATATATGGGTTACACTTTTGGTAATTGAAAGTTGAAAAAAAAAAAAGAATATTGAATATTATGTATAATATAATAGGTATTTAATATTGAAATAGAATTGAAAAAGTCATTTATGACAATAATGAAGAAATAAAAACGTCTTCTCTACATGCTAGCCAAAAATAATGGAATGAGTACAAAATTTTGTACAAATTTCATACGTTTTTTTTATTAAAATGTGGTTTCACATTGTTCTATATGCTTATATTTAATATGATCATTAAAATTATGAAGAATTTCTGATAAAAATGTTAGTGAAATATGGGGCATATTCAGTTTCGTAAAAATATTTCTCAATGTTTACCGCTTAAGTTGGAATTTTACCGCTCTTACATCGAATATTAAGATAAACCATATTATAGAATTGTGAATAGGGAAATAATGAATTTATTAATTAATATTATTAATTACTTTTACTTATGTAGCTGATTTATTCTAGGAATAAATTGTAAATGCAATAGTTTTATGAGTAAATTTCCCCGAGCTTCATAATATTTTAAGGATAAATCAATTCTTACATCGTTTAATAAGCCGTCTGTTCGTTCTTCCATTCGCACCTTAACCCAAAAACGAAAAAAAGAAAATATTACAAAACTTTCAGAAATTTTTTATTTTCTAACAAGGACGGCTGCTACTAAAATTGGACCCGTTGGAAGAACAAGTGTCGGTTGCTTCTCTTGAAACTCAAAAAAATTATTTTATATATTCCATAAACTATAATAAAGCTACCTGCACGAAATTTATCAATAACGTGTCTAATTATATAATTCAATTAAATCCTTTACGCTTTAGTGGAGTAATTTTAAAGGTCCGGACAACTGTCATACAGCTTTAAAAACTATAATTTTAAATATTTTAAAAACTAATTGCACCTCAATGAAAATGATGAAATAATGTCGAATTGTAGCATAAAAAACCCCGATATAAGATATAATTCAGTCTAAGAGTAAAGTGGATTGAGACATTGGTATTTGTTACTAATTTCAATGCAGATGACCTATATAGTTCGGTTTGATTGCCAATTTTTTCGTATTTTTTCTTTGTGTAATTTGTGATCACAATTTTCACATTTAAAATTATTATATTGCCCAGTTTCTGATAAAATGAAGTTTCGAATGAAAAATTTAAAAGTAAAATTAAAATTTTGAAACAAAAAAGTACCACGATTATTCTGTACAATGAAAATTTCGTTTTAAATTTTCGTTTTCCAAAATTTTAAAATTTCACCAATACGATATTTGAGCTTATTTTATATTTTGTATGAGCTCATTTTGTAACAAAACTTTTAACATTAAAGCCTACTTTCCAGTTTAATTTTTTTTAACAAATTGTTTAAATAAAATTGTAACATTTTTTTTAGAAGTATAAAAAGTAATAATATGGCTTTATAATGTCCTCGTTGTTTATTCCTTTTGGCTTCGAATTTTCCTCTTAATTCCAAATGCATAATATTAAAGTCGGTATACAGTACACATATTATAATTTTTTTTTAAACAAACAATGTAATCGTTTGTATCTTATACATATATTTGTTGTTGTTTATTTTTTTTTATTATCTAAACAAGTAAAGTGAAATAAAAGACATTTATAGTATTTTTTTGCCGTAAGCATTAAATTCTTATCCCTATATGTAAATGTACGTGTACGTACTCCTACCAGTGATAAGAAACTTAAACATTCCAAAATAAGAGATGAACAAAATGGAAAAATAAAAAAATCCAAACAGAAAATCATAATAAAAGGACAATAAAACAAAAAAAAAGAAAAAGAAACGAGAATTCTATCGTATTTGCTTTTTTTTCTTGAAAGAAAGTATAAAGACTCGTGTATGTAGTTAAGATGGTGCAAAATTGTAAGATGGTGCAAAATTATTCTGTTGCATTATTATTGCGTATAGAGTAAAAAATTTATGAACAGATTTTTTTTTCTTTTTTTATACCATAAAAATATTCTTTTCAATTACCATAAAAATTATACAATAAATATGTATGTATATTACTTAAATCTCATGTATTTGCATCAGTACAATGTTACATTAAATGAAATGTGTAAAAAGATTTGGAACAAAAAAAAACGAGGTTTGTAAAATAGAACATTTCATATTTGTAAGATTTAATTAAAAATTTAAGACCTTATAAAATATTTACACAGGAAAATTACGCTATTCTTCCGCCCATCTTGCTGTGCAACTATATTGCAAGGAAAATTTGTCAAAAAAAGCGATACGGATTAAAGATAAGATACATGGTAAGTTCAACTGAAAAAATCTACTTATTAACATGTACTGACAATTAAATTTTAGCTTAAATTTTCAGGATGATAGACGCTGGATTTAGATAAAGAGGGTTTTATTGTGACATCACACCTAATCGAAATCGTTACATCACCTCACATCCCATAAAATTTAAAGTGAAGAAGTTCAGTTCTCAAAAAACTAAAAAATTTAAAAACACCGTAAATTTATAAAATATCATTTTTCAAAAGTCCAAAGATTTCAGGTGCACGAACTTTCTCCTGTACAATGCACAGTAATGGCAAAGAATATGCCGAATCATGTCATCTTTGTCATAATAAAATCTACGCAAATACTCTAATTTTGGAGTTACACGAAAATTAACAAGAAACCAGAGTAAAACAAGTAATAAGCAAATTTTCATTTCACAATTTTTCAAAAAATGTTCTAAAATACATACAAACTGTTATACACACATAAATATTGTACATAAACCATTAAAACCATAATATTTAAAAACCATTCTTGTATACCAGGACCATATTTAAATGTCCTTGTTTTAAAATAATTTTTATTGTGATTTTTTGTGTACATTTTTGTTTTGTTTTGTTTTATTTTACATACTAATTTTTTTACAAGAATTACTTATTTTTTTACATTTTATTTTATTTTATTTTTTGTGCATGCCTTAAAATTCTCTGTACAAGGAAATAAAATGCAAAGGGCTAAAGTATTATGTAAGGAATAAAACTTGCTTATTCAAATGTTTGAATTTAATGTGTGAGCATATATGATTGTATAAAATGCAGTTAAATTAATCTTAGTTAAATGTAGATACATGAATATATTATGTAAATATAATATATTATTACTTATATACATTGCTATGTATTTTGTCAGTTTTAAGAAAATTTGTATAGCTTTCTTTTTTCTTACATTTTATGTTTTTGGATTGTTTGATTCTAGAATTTAATCTCAGTCTCCACTCGTTTAGATTCTGATACAATTTTAATATGAACTAAAAGTAAGGCTATTTTTTGTGCATATAACACGTATATGCATATGTACGTACACATAAAATTATTTAAATAAAGATTAGGGGGATTTAAAAGTTTTAAAGATATCTATTTTACATAATATTATATACAAAAACATATTAAGTAAATGTAGCTTATACTCGTACGTACTATAATAGAGTAAGTGTGCATAATATTTTTTATTGAAGAGAAAAAAAATAACATTATTTTTTTGTACAAGAGAAGATTTGTGGGATTTAAAATCTTGAATTTGAAAACAAAACGTCTTCGAATACATATATGAATGATCATGTAAAATATGTTTATATATATTTGTATATATGTATGTACTTGGAAAACAAGAAAAAAACATTTGGATTGAAATTGTATTCAAAGGATTATTGTGAAGAAAAATTTAATTTCTAAAAGTGAATCTAACCATTTTAGCTTCAGAGAATTTTTGTGTGGTTAAATTAATGTTAAAGAATATCAAAATTCAATTCTACTATTTTAAAGTGAACAAATATTAATGTTATTTACTACACATACACATTTTTGTGAAATAATGTTAAAAAATTGGCGGTTACACAATATTCATAAATAAAAATTTATAAAATTGAATATTTAATTTAATAATTTCTTATAAAAGGTAATTTTTATTTTAACCGATGCGGTATAATTCAGCCGCACATACCATGAAAATCTGTTAATAAAAACTATGGTTTTTGAAATATTTAAAATTATTCCTTTCGAGGCTGTACACCACTTATTCGGATTAGTACTTTCACGGCATATGAATGGTGTCATTGGACCCACGTTCAAAAAATTTAATAATAATAGTTATCTACCATATAATTTGTGGAATGTAGAAGAAGCAATTTCTCAAAGTTTTCAAATTCTTGGTTCTTTAGCACTTTTCCAAAAATTTGAAAAAAAAGATGCTTATTAGTTTCACTCTGTCCGTTCGTCCGTCCGTCGACATGTTTACAAAACTTTGAAAATGGAAAGCTAAAATTACATACATACGTATACATAGATCTTTACTAGAAACTTGTTTCCGTAGAAGAAAATTTTTACCAATTTCCCCCCTCTAAAAGTTATAGTCCCTCAAAATCCTAAAAATGCCATTTTGCTAACAAAATGGCTTTTAAAATTTACTAGACCGCAAGATTCAGAAGCCTGAAATTTTATCAACTTTTAGACACTAATAACCAGTTCATTTTGCTAGAAGAAAAGCTTTTCCTACTTCCAATCCCCTCCCAAATTATCTCTTTTCGAAATTTACAAAATTCGAATTTTTGGCACCTTATATTTCCGAAACTGTAAGCTTTTCCGAATTTCTATAAATGCAGAAAGCTAACTGTAAATTCCGTTCCATTCAAAAATATAATTATTTTGCTTAACTCATCCATTTAATCCTTGGATTCGAGCATTATTTTAATGCCCTTTTTTATCTTTTTTGTTTTATAGCAATTTATCAAACATTGGTCATCCTAACGCTATGCAATTTTTGAAATATGTTCGTATATGAATAAAAGTAATTTTCATAATACAATACGTAGTTGATTGTTCTTATAGTTGTTTGTTGAATAATAAAATTTAAAAATATTTATAAATAATTTTCTTATTACAAAAATATCAATTTAAAAACTCAAAATCAAGTCCCAAAAAATCCCATTTTTACCTAATTTTGAGCAAATTTTAAATACTATAATTACGCATTTACCATATTAGGCGTCCAAAATGCATGTTGACAATATTAGGCATTCCAATTTTATTTTTGTATTTATATACATTGTTATACTTATTTCATAAAATATAATATAAGTAGTACACGTTTATTAATTCTCAAAATAAAAATTATCACATTATATTATTTATATACATACCATTAGAATTAACTTAACAAAAATACCATAATATATTTTAAGGTTTTTGACCTAGATTTCTTCTATTTAATTATATTTCTACTTCAAAAATCCCTAATTTTGCCGTTAAATAATATACGTCATGCATTAAACCTACACAATATATATGTAGATATAATTCCTATAAAGATCTCAAATGTAAATGTGAGTGTTTTATTTGGTACAAATAGTTAAGGTATACATAACATTATGCTGTGGGTGAAGATTATAATCCCTATTTTGGTACATAAATATTTATTTAAATTCATCATCGAGATAAGAAAACCGAAAGATTTTAGGCAGACACTTTGTTATTTAATATACCAACAAATAATATGTGTATATATAACAATGTGTTTTATATTATATTTAAGTACTATGTATATAAAATTCTATGTGTGGGGATAGGTACTTACTAAAATTTAATTTTATCTTATTTCACATATATGTATATATAAGATAAATGAAAAAAATTAAATTTTTTTTTTGCAATTTTACGTAAGCTTTTTTTGCCACTTTTAGACGAAATTTACTTTTGAAAGAAAGTGAATTCCAAAAATAGAATTCCTTTATAATATTACAAGGATAATATCGGCGACATATCTAACTACATACTCTTATGTATATGTATGTATATATATAAAAGAATAAGTACAATATGAAATTTCTTTCATAAATTTCTTACTTTACTTTCTGTTTTTCAGTTTTGTAACATAAATCTCAAAAGAGTGTTGTATAATGTGCAGTGCATGTGCTCGTAAATATCATTTCCGTGTTGTTATTCTGAAAATCTTTTTGTATTAGGTATTTTTTTCACCAAGGTTTCATTTTAAGCATAACTGTATATTGTGGAATTTTGAAAACAGCGTGTTGTCATTTACAAAAGGAAATACCTAGTTTTTTTTTTTATTTTTTTGAAATTCTATTTTGAAAGAATACAAGTACATTCAAATACAATATGTACTCGTATTATGATATTATATTCTATTGCTTACGCTGAGCATATAGCAGAGGTGAGAATAAATTTACTACTTAAAATTCTATTGCAAATGTTTTAGAAAAAAATTTTATGTTGAAGGTGACTTTTATACTAAATAAATCAAATAAAAGTGCCGCTAACTTGACAGTATCTATATAATTCGGTTAAGTATGATAGATCAAAATTCAAAGAAAAAGCAGAATATCGATTTTAAAGTTGAATTCAAATTTAAGATCATGCTTAACTGGCAAGCAAATACAAAAATGTATTTATTATGTAATTCAATTATGTCCTTTTCTTTGAATTTGTTCTTACTTTGCAATTTAATCTCTATAGTTTTGTGAATACAAATTTATACAAACTACATTCAAAATATAGGCTTTCGGCTGCTTGTAATAAGAGTCAAAAAACAAAAACGCAAAGTATTCTCATCTTGAATATTTGGAATTAATAACACTCAAATTAATACTCATGCATTTTTTATTAATTTTTCTAGAAACCAGAGTTGGAATTTTTAGCACTATTACGCTTTTTTTAGCCGCCTTTTTTTAACTTAGACCACTTTCAAGAGTTGTAAGATGTTATATCAAGCTCAAAAACTATACACTTAGCATTTTAATATTAAAAATTATGAATGCAATCTATAATATTCACTATTATTGTAACAACATTAGCGTTATCTTACAAAAGTTTTGTTTCTAAGCCTTAGTGCATGTTTTACATAAAATTAGAAAAAACTATTTTGGGAAGGGTAAAAAAATTGCGTTAACTATGACATATAATGAAATTTTTAATCAGTAAATAGCATAAGTTATTTTGCATAATGTCGGTGTAAGTGTACAACAATTCTCTTTGGTTTCGAATGAATATTTATTGTACATTTTAATAGTTAATTCATTTCTTCTAATGAACAAATTTAATTCTATAAATACTACAATTAGCACGTATGATTATTTAAGCTGTTGGGTCAATTGTCCATAATTATTTGAAAAATATTCTAACTAAATGTATATAGCAGACCATAGATCATATGTAATTTATTATCTTCATCCCTTATCCATATTATATGTACGTATAATTATTAAGACATTTAATCAATTATGCATTGTACCATATAGATTTTTATCGAAAATGCAAAATATAATAAGAGACAAATTAGAAAAGAATAATATCCTGTATGATGTATGTATATTCACACACACATATATTGTTATTCATATATCTATAAGATTATATACATGCAATCATAAAAATTATTATATGATGCATATCTATACAAATGTTTAAGCCATATAATTATAAGGGATGGTACAAAACATTTTTAACCCAATTTTTTATGGCTGAAATTTTTCAAGAGAGACAAAAGCAAACATTATAAAAGCGAATGATTATAGAAACTTGAGATATGAAAAAATTTCAAATATTTTCTTTTTTTTGCTTTTTGTTTTTTTCTTGGCTCAATGTTTGTGTTTTTTCATAAAATTTATCATAACATAATGTAGATATGCATGCTATTTTTTTGTTTTTTATTAGCAAATAGAAAATCCTCCCATTCTGATTTAGATCAGGTCACTTTTAATCCTTCCAATAAACAAATACCTATGTATGTATTTACATTATGAAATAGAAAAATTAAGAATATTTTCTAATATAGTATTTACATTTTGTGGTTTGATTTGTGATACTAGTATAATAAGTGAAATTTTTTTCCAAAAATAATTAGCAGTAAAAAAAAATGAGAATAGTTGACCGTATCAACACTATGTGATGCCTTTACGAATAAATGATTTTAAATGTCGGTGATACAGTTCCATACACCCTCTTGTTTTTTATATATCTAGTGCTATTTTATACATATGTATCTGGTAACAGAAAAGGAAGGGCACATGACCAAATTCCATTGTTAAACATTTCAGCTTTGTAGCCTTAATAGTTCTAGTTTCTGGGCTATGAACAAATAGCTTATTGAAGTTATATAGGCAGCTAACCAATAACTTGCTTGTGCAAATTTTGAAAACTATGCGTTAAATAATTTCTAAGATATGGTCAAATAACTTTTGGATTTGTATGGCAGCTATCATAAGAGACTCAAGAGATCTCAACAACTTTTAACGAATATAGCTGTCATTTTACCATATTTCTTTTTGTAAGTTGAACAGTTTTTAAGGCAGAATTAAATAATTTTTCAATTTGTATGGCAGTTACAAGAACGAGCTAAGTAATTTCAAGGACTTTTAGCCTTAAGCAAGCTTCACATTCGCACAATAGATGCTGTGCTGTCACATCCTACTGTTGGCACAGATGACATAGCTAACCTGCCACCATGCCTATCTTTTCCAGGAGGACAATATAGGGTCATAGACCAACGAGCACTTCAATTACTAATTTCAAATCGATTCGTCTTAGCGAGTTCCTTTCCTCGTTCCCCAGTGGGCACCATTACCTTCTTGGCTAAGCCGATTTAATTAATTATTTAAAAAAAATTATTTTTAAATTTTCTGTAAGATTTTGAAAAGATTTCTTATAGAATTTTTTGAAATTTTTTACGTTTTTCATACTTTGTAATATCAGCAGTTTTTTAAATATTAAAAATTTTATAATAGACAAAATTACGTTTTGGTTAACAAGGATAACATTTATTTTTCATTTCTTTTTGCTTTTCCTTTTATCATTTTGTTTTATTTTTTATATGATAAATTTTAACTCAGTGTATATAATATCTTTGTTAGCGATATTCAAGGATTTTTCTAGGTTATGTAAACATAATACGAGAGAATTATGAAAAAAAAAACATAAAATCAGTTTCTATTTATTCTGGGAATATAGGACGCATTGGCATTTATAAATTCCAAAAAATTTAATATAAAAATTCAAAAAATTTTGGTTTTAGGTTTGTTTTGTAGTATCTGTAAACGGAGGTATTTATTAATTCATATTAGATTTGCATAAAATTGAAATCCCATTATATTATTAAATATACAAATACATATTTATTGTATATACATACATAATGTATGCATTGCGTGTTATGTAGTTTGTCGAAAATGAAAAATTTTATATTTTTGAATACAGAGAAGGTTTTTGTAAAAAATGGTTAAACGCAAGAGAAATAGTGTAGATGGGGTGGAATGCAAGCATAATTTTTTTGTGTTTCTTAAAATATTAATAAACTGGAAACCAGCATAATTTTGTAAACTTTAATATTTGTTTTCTGTAATGAATAGAATGGTTTTGGTGAGTAATGAAATCTTGGTCAAGGACTAATTCGCAAAAATATAAAAGCTCTAAAATTTGAAGTAATTCATTTTTTTTCTCTTTCTGACAAATGAAATTTTGAAATTTAAATTTTTATTTAATTTTTAAAACTTTTAATAATTTTTAACATAATTTAGATTTTAATTCGATGTAATTCCAATTAATTTGAATTTAATTTTTTTTTGTCGAATTTCAAGTTTAGGAATTATTTAGTTTAAGTATGCATGTAATTATTAGGAATTTTATTTATAAAAAGAATTTCGCATTTTCGAATTTTTACACAAGTTTTCTGTTGTTGGGGAAATACTCGTATGTTTGTTATGAATTATTTGTTTGTTTTATATGTAGTCATTTGTTTTTAAAAAATCTAGGCATAAATATAGGAGAGTTTTTAGCAGAAAGATAAATTTTCTCTTTAAGAACAATGTTTATGGTAACAAATTAGTTGTACAACTAGTCTATGCCATTTTGTTTTTAAGGCCTTACAAAAAATATTTATTATCTTAATTTTACTCTTATTTTATAACACAAGCAGGAAGAGCGTGAAAATTCGTTTCAAATACGTTCATGTCAATTTAAACTGACATCACATAAGTGTGGTGAATATCATGTATTTTGAACATGATTTTAGTGTGTTGAAAATGTTTGTAATTTATTTTTGAATAATCATTTTTCTGCTGAGTGCCGACAACTCAAAAGCAAATTCAACTGACCTCATTTAAGTTTTACTAAGGATTTGCAGTAGGGCGCTGTATTCCATGTAGCTATTATACAATTTTATTTAAGAATCATTTGGCAATGCCACAAAAATTGATGTTAGTTAGTAATATTCAAATTTAAACCAAACTATTTTGATAATACCGCCATACTATTTAATCAGTGAAAATAATTCTTTTAGAATAATTGAATTTAGAATTGAATTACCAAAGCAAAAATTGCATATATTTGGGATGAAAAAAAAAGTTGCAAGAGATTTTAATAATATGCCCGAATTCAAGGTTTAATTGCGCGAATTAGGAAAAATAATTAAATTTTTTAATGGCATGGCATTTATAGAAATTTTGAAAAAGTTGTAGTTTGGAAAATATATAGTACCCAAAATTCGAATTACAAAATTTCTTTTTCATATTTAATTATGCTGGGCGGTGATAGAAAAAGCTAGTCACAACTTTATTGAGTTTTGAAAATTTGAAAAATGCTTAGAGTTTCTTTTGTTTAATAGTTAAAAAATGGAATTTTTAGACCTTTGAAGAAATTTTAGAGAGACGAAAAGATTTGTAACCACTTTCTTCTATGGAAATAAGTTTCTAGCAAAGAAAATTCAAAAAATTATATATGAAAATTTAGATTTCTATCTTCATGGGTGTAGAAGTTTTGTAACATGTTCACGAACGGACCCCCATAGAGCTACAGTAATGAGGACTTTTTTCAAAATTGTTTTGGCAAAGTGATAAAGAAGAGGGTGTCTCGGCGCTGACAAAATCAATCCGCTAGGAAGCAAGGTACATTGTTAGTTTTAAATTCAGTATTTTTTTTAATTGGAGTAATTTTTAATTCAATTAACGTGAAAGATTTTTCGTTAAATCGCTGAGTACTCTATATAATTTAATCGCATTATACTAAAAATACTCGTATGTTATAGGAAACCTAAAGCACAAAGGGTACATTCATAGTTTCTTATTTAAAATTACATAAACATTATCTTTGCAACCTAATTTCTCTTTTAATTTCTTTGAAATCAAACTTTACTATACATATAGTAGCATTTTATAAAATAAATTACCTTTACAAAATTTTAAAAATCGTGTCATCTAGTTTTCTTTTCTACTAATAATCAAATCTAAAATTTTAATAATTATATAAGTTCATAGTCATATTATTTCGATTAACCGAACCATAATCTTTTACTAATAATATAAAAGAATTTTAATCAGGTAGCCTATATTAACCTTAATCAGGTTATTATAAATAATATTCCTCTTAAAAACACCACATACATATTTATGTAGTATATCAATTCTTAAGAATGAATAGAATTTCCTTATGATCCTTTCTATTAAATTTTAACCTAAATCTGGTTTTTATGCTTATTTCTTCTCGATTATACACGTTCTAGTATAATCGCTACTTAAGAGATTCTTTTTTTGTTTTTTTTTTTTGTTTTGTTGACCTAAAAGTAATTTTTACTTTTAAATACCAGACGTACATACATACATACATGGAGCCTTTTCTACCTTTCATCACACATCTATCTAAATACAGTTAATGAAATATAGATATAACATTATATTATCCTTATATTTTCTTAAATTCCCTTCTTTACTAACCTTATAAATTGAACAGAGAAGACCAAAAAAAAAAAGGATCGCCATAGAAAAATTTCATTCATTCATTTTAATTTTTTATGATATTTTTTTTGTTTTGTATGTCTTTGATCAAAAAACACAAAAATTAGGCCATCTTTAATGTTTTAATTTGGAAAATTCAGTATATTGGCCGAGATATATAGTTTTTATAATATCAGAAATGTGCGGCATATAAGATAATGTGCGTGTATTCTCATAATATGCGGGAAAGACACAAGTATGATGAAAAAACCAAAAATAATGAAAAACAACGGCTAACTGCCTTAAATAGATGAATAAATACACAAAAGTATTAAATATGTACATAATGTGTATTTGTATATATATTTATGTATATATTTATTACAATTATAGAAAAATAATATCTAAATAAATACATATAATGTAAATATGTATCTACTCTATATACATATCTTATATATGCAATTTGATACGTTTTTAATATAGTTACATATAGAGTTTAGGTCCACATGGTGTTTATATAACTTAGATTTTGTAAATAAATCCTTTTATCTGGATATATAAACACAGTCAGTCGTGTCAAACAATCTTTTTATATTCTTAGGTATACTTATGTATATGTACATTAAATAATGGGTGATTTTTTAAATGCTTAGTTTTTAAATTAAACTGCAATTATATGATACGTATAATTATACGATAACTCATTCGCATGGTCCAGTTTCACAATATTACCAATCAAACAATTTTCTGAATTTCAAACAGTTTTCTAATTTAAAATCGAACTGACATATCACAAAAAAAAATAATAATAAAGTTGGATCAAACCAATAGTTTGTATTGTACCAAATTTCCCTTTAACAAATAAAAATTCAGCTTTTTACAGGACTGCTTTCTATGCTCTACATGATGCGCAAAGTTCGAATTTAATGGTTAATTACATGAGTTAAGGAAAATTATAATTATATTTTTTAATGCCATGGCATTTAGCTTTCTTCATTCAAAGAAATTTGGATATTGTTTACAGTTTCGAATATATGGTACCGAAAATTTAAATTTTACAAATTTCGAAAAGAGGTGGAAAAAAAAATTTCCTTGTAACGAAATGAATTATTTAATAGTGTTTAAAAGCTGCTAAAATTTCACACTTCTACTACTTGCTGTCTGGAAGAAAAACGATATCAAAAATTTGGAAAAAACAATGAAACTATAATACATTAAAATTTTTTTCGGAAAAGTCCTAAATATAGTGACTTCAAATCTTGTAATCTCAGCGAAATGGTTCAAAAATGGGAAGATAATCAAACGATGAATGCATTCCTTAAATTTTTATCTTTTATTTGATATTAATAATTTGAAAATGTTGCTCGGGCGCCAGTCTCTCAAATTAAGTCGATTTGACATTGACAGCTGCAACGAATCACGTGTGAAGAGTGCAAGAATAGGAATGAATAAAATTAAAGAGTCACACTTAAAAAATAAAATCACCCATTAATTGTGTATAAGGACGCATACACATTTATATTTGTAATATATTGTTGTATGTGGCTCATATTATTTATCATTCGCATAATATTTAGGTGAATTAAGTGGGGGGTATTTGTACACATATACATATTTATATAAAGAACGTAAAGGATGTATTATTTTCTAAATATTAAAATGGGATATAAGGGAAATAGAATAGATTTTTATCTTTGTCGTTTTTATTCTAGTTGGTGTTTTTTTTTTATTTCCATTTTATGACTTCATATTATGTACTCAAACATAACTATAAATATATAAATCCATATATATGTTTATGTATTTTATTAATAAAAAGAAAAACCAAAGATATACATAACTAATAAAAGCATGAAATAGACCTTTTCGTGTTTGTTTCGCTTATTTTCAATCTATAGGTGATGGTGGACCAATGAAGCATACATTTTTATGTGAAAAAATAGACATGACTTTATGCTTACGTTCAAACATATGTAAATATACATATATAGATGATTTTAACATGCCTATATATAATTTGTATGTTTACGTTGTTTGATAGAAGAAAGTTATTTTGGTAATGATGGACAGTAAATATTTTATATAATACATTTAAGGAAAATTCTTAAAATCAGCCATATAAGGTTGTTTTTCTTTTTTTTTACAAAGACACAGAAAATGGATAGAAAAGGAATTCGTAACCGCTGTTTATTGTTTTTAAGAGTAGATATAAGAAGGAAAACTAAACTAGTTAGAAGCATAATAAGAAGAATTAAAAGAGAAAGAAAGAGAAGAAGAGAGAAAATGAAACCAAAAACAAAAACAAATTAGAAATTGTATAAATACCCTAATTAAGGGAAAAATTGGGCATTAAATGAATTTATATGGCAATTAAAACAGATTTTGTTTTTTTCTTTTGACTTTCTTTAATTTTTTGCTTTGATGCTTAAAAATAAAAATAGTTCATTTAAAAGGCTTTCATATAGATTTTCATTGCTTTATATTTACACATTATTTTTTGTGCGCGTAGACAATGGTTTGTTAAAAGAAAATTCAGGCTGATTGACTCACCAAAATAATAATATTAAAAATTTAAATGCTTAAATAATTCTATTGAAAAGTTTTAAAAGCATTACTATAGCTGAATAATGCTAAGGAATAAAAACTGGTATGAGGAATCAATAGTTTGTTAAAAAATGGAAGTCTTTTGAAAAATAATCGATTATCTCGGATTATTTGAGTATCGTAACATAATATCAAAGTAACATTGAAGAATGAATAACCGTAACTATAAATTAATATAGTTTCAAAGAATTGTAGAAGAGTCTAGAGCGATCTCGGACTGGATACGTTTATTATAAACAAATTTAAAAGTTTTTTCACTGGTTTTCTAGTTTTTATGTAGAAATTTGTATATTAAGAATTGTTTTCATTTCTTTTAATAATGACTTAGGAAAAATTAGGAAAGTATGAAAAATTTTTTTGTTTTGCAATTGGATCCGAACTTTCAACTTCCACCGCTGCATCTAAGGTTATGAATATTTTGAACGAATTATGAATATTTTGCAGATTACAATTTGTTTAATAGGCTTTTGAATTAGTTTACATAAAAATTTCTATTTAATTTAAAAAATTTTTGGAACTTCAAAAGAGCTGTCTATAAATTTTGTGCTGTTGCTTATTGCGAAGGATTGCAACTCCTTATAAATATTTTGAGCTTATATTATGAGTGTTAATAAATTAAATTATGAAATTTTGAATTCCAATTACTTTATTTTTAACAAAATTTTCAAGTATTAAAAAAATTGCATATATTCGAGTGCGACTTCTAAATGAAATTTCTTAATCTTCATTCTTAATTTCTTAATAAGAATTTCTTAATAAAAATCTTAATTCTCAATAAGAATTATGAGATGGTTTTTTTCAAAGTTATTAAAGTAAAATTTTAGTCACAATTTTTAGTGATTATTTTTTCCTAAACAATGTTTTATAAGGAATGCTAAAATCACCGGACCATTTTTTTTTTCTCAAATGCCGATTTTACCATTTCCTGTGACCCTTTTTTGGGGTCTTAAACTTTCCTTATTTTTGTTCTTTCTGTTATAATTGATTTACTTTTTCTAGGAATAGAATAAAATGCAAATAAGTGTAGTATAATAGTATGTATGTAAATAGGCTTAAATGTTAAATAACAGGATATTTTATTATTTTCGAAATTATTTAGAATTGGTTTTAATCATTTGAATTTTGGGAAATTTCTACGTAAATATTCTTTGTATTTGTATTGAAGGCCGACTTTCTATTAAGTCAATATGGAAAATATCATGCTAACTTTTTGTATTTTTAATGATTTCGTATATATAAATTATACGCTTGAGATCAATCAAATTAAATCAAACAACAATAGACTTATATATTTTACTTAATTTGATTTTGAATAATTTCTTAATTAAGTTTAATTCAATGGAATTAAATTCCTATACATAATTTCATTATATAAAAAAATGTGTTTTAATTGGAAATTAAAGTCTTGTATCTCAAAAATTGAATATTCCTTATATTTGAAATTTGTTCTACTTGCATAATTGAAAGATTTGCATTATTTGACCACTGAATAAAATTTTTATGGAAAAATTTTTTTTCTCAATTCGTGATGGTCTTTAAAGAATTATTCTTAGTTCTCAGAAATTGAAATTTGATATGGTATCATTATTTTTTTGTCGAGTCTTCCAAGATGTACGTGCGCAAATATTTTTCTGTAAAATAAATGTACGTTTACTTTTTTTAATTGGACCTTAAGTTAAAAATATGCGACTCTAGTTAACCTTGAATTAAACAATTTATGCTTGTTTTTTTGTTTATTTTTATAAATTTTAATCTGAACAAGAAATATTGTGGGTGTATTGTTATCTTTTCGTTTCTTTTTTAGTACACACGTAAATATTTTTAAATATTTTTTTGTAATAGATTGGCGACAAATAAATTCTATTTAGTTTTGGAGTAAAAGGAAATCATTTTTCTTTTTTTAAGTGTGAAACATTTACACCGCAAATTAGGCTCTAAGAATCGGTATATTGGTTGAGTTATTTTTGTACAAAGTTTATAAAATGGAATTTCGGATACCGATTATTTTGCAAAAGCTTGGGATTTATAAATTGCTTATTTGAATACAAAATTCAAAGCGTATAGTAAAAAAACCAGGTTTTCAAAAATAAATAATGAAAATTTTCTTCATACAACTGCAGAACAAATGGATGTCGAAATCAAAGCAATAAGTTAAAGGCAGAAATATTAAAAAAATTTTTGTCCTCGATTTGGACTCGAACCAGTAACCTACCGCTTTTTTAGCGGATGGTCTACGAACTAAGCTACAGAGGTATGAAGAAATTACCAGCAAATTGTTCTTTACATTGCTTTATACTGTAATCTACGTGATTATTAAGTATTTTTTACATGAGATACTCATCTATTAAAAGCACACAATCACAAGAACAAATAAATTGTGTAATACGAGTAAATCTTCCTTTTTCATCCTCTTGTAAAACGAATAATTACATTAATGATATTATAATTAATTACAAGAACAACGCCTGTTGTTTATATTATTTATTATTAATTTTAAATTTTTAAGTTTTGTTTCTTACCTTTAAATGCATAAAATACTAATCAAGTAAAAAAGTAATGTCAGAATTAGGATTTTTTGGAAAAAAACAAGCTCTGATAGTTTAACTAAGTATAAGTAATGTCTGCGGAATAATGATACCTGCGCGAAGGTTGTGTGGAAAAACACCATATTTACTTTCATCATTTTTATTTGATTTCTGTTAAATCCGGTTGAGTTTTTATAGGACAAAAAAACTTTTAGGGAAGAACAGAATTTCTCTTTTTCTGGCAACAGCCAGTCAAAGTGCATATTCGAGACTTAAGACTCAAATTTTTTCAAAAAAAAAAAAGAAAAATACAACGTACTTGGTTGTGTTAAGGCAATCTTGATTATATAGTCTAGAATAAGTGAGAACATCCACTTGGTTAAAATAATTTTTTGTAATATTTTTGAATATTCTGAAAAGTAATGAGAACAAAATCATGAGAAAAAAATTAAATTATTCGTCTCACAAATAGAACTGCAGTCGAACAGGAATCTAATTAATTTCATACAAAAGTAATTCTATTTTTTAAATACTAACGTTAATAATCAAACACATAAAAATATTCGGGATAATATTGCATTCTTACAGACGGAAATAGGTTATAAAAATCTAGTACTGGCTAAAGATGAATAAATTTCAATCATTTTAGATTTAAAAGGTAAAAATATATTACTCTAATATTTATAAAGCTTTGCAAAATTTAAGAATTAATGTAGCTAAAAATTTACTCGTAAACAAAAGCAAATTTATTGGTATTTTATTAAAAATATACTTGCAAAAGAATAATTTACAAAAAAGACATTTTTGTAAAAATTTTTAAATAAATTAATTTAAAATATTAATTGAATAAATTAAAAATTTTTTTATTAAAACGTACCAGCATTTAAAATAACCAAAAGGGCAATAACATAACAGCTAATCCACATGTTTTCTGATGAAAATATTATACAAAATATTTTTTTTTATGTTTGTTTTTTTAATAGAAAATTTAAAAATTTTGACAAAAAAAATTTTTTTTTTTTCGATTTTATTTTTTTGCACTCAAAATTAAAGATTTTTTCTTTGATTTTTAATTTTATTATGAACTTTTTCTTTATTTTTTTTAATATTAAACTGAAGAAATTCAAAGGATACTTAACCGTTGATAATTTCTTTTATATCCTTTTAGTTAAATATTTTGTTAAATTTTTTTTTTTGGCAATTTTAAATATCTGTATGAATATTTTTATAAATTATACGTACATAAATATAATTATATTTTTTGTGCTTGTTTTTTTATGTTTTTCTCATACTTTCTATTTTGCATTTGGAAGGGAAGAAAATTAATTGTTGTTTATTTAATTTAAGGATACGAGGAAGAAAAACGAGAGAATAAAAAAAACACATTAAAGTACAAAATGAGTAAAAATTGTTCAGGAAAAAAATTTTGAATTTGTTGTTGATGAAAAATATTGTAAAGAGAAAATATAATAAAAGAACAGCAACAACAACAACAACAAAAAAATTATTGATGAAAAATTTTGTTTAAGAAAGATTTTTTAAAATCCTTTTTAAAAGAAAAGGATATTTTCTTTACTTCACTTTTAATTCGTTTATTCTTGTTTTGTTTTTTTTTTGTTTGTTTTATAAATTCATTTAAATTTTTCTGCCTTTTTCTTTTTCCTTAATTTTCTGGTTGAATTAATCCATAATTCTTATAACAAACACTTTTATTTTTTTTTATTTTTATAATTTTAATTATTTTTCTTTCTTTTTATATTATTTTTAATTTAAATAAAATATATATACTCGTACATACATACATATATACCATATAATATTTTTTATTTCTGGTATTTCAAATATTATTTTGCTCTTATTTAAAGACCTTCACCAATATACATTTGTATTTGTATAATGTATATTATATATATATATATATATATATATATACATATATGGTTTGAGTGAATAATAAATATTATTTATTTTTTTTAACCACTTCTTTATTCATTTTCTTTAGAATTTTATTACAATATTCTGTTTTCATGAATTCGAGCATATATATATATATATATATATAAATATACTATTTGAATATTTAGATATATAATGTGGAATATTAACTTGTGTATATATAAAATTTTCCAAATAAATTTTCTCACATGATTGTTAACACATTATACAAAAATGTTGAAAATAAAAATTTTCTTTTTATTTATTTATTTTTTACTTTTATATTTTTTATATAAAGTTATGTATATAAGCATATTATATATATATATATATAATTAATATTTTATTTTTATTATGTTCTTATGTAATTATTATTATTATTGTTTAAATAAATATGATTTCGGCGCTTTAAATCAACGATAATAAATCATATAAGAAAAATTCTAACATTAATAATATTTTTAGCTTTCAGTTGAAAGAGTATACAAAAATAAAAATGGAAAAAATGTGGAATGTGAAGGAGGAAGCAAAATTTACTTCTTGTTTTTTTTATTATTATTATTTTTCGAATATTTTCAGATATTAAAAATTTTTTTCTTTTGTATTTTTATTTATTTCATATTTTTTTTTCACACTATATAGCAGAGCATCCTTTAATTTTTTTATGATTTTTTTTTGTATTTTATTTTGCAATATTTTAGTTTTATATTTTTAAATCCGTTCTTATGTTTTATGTATAAATTGTTGTTTCTGTTTTTATTTAAAATTATAATAATAAAATTTTAAAAGTAGTTTTTTTCGAGTATTTTAGTTGTTGTGTTGCAAAGGAAAATTAATGTTAACAATATAATAGAAAGACGAACTAGAAGATTTTCAAATTTTTGTTTTGTTTGTTTCAGTGAGTATAAAAGTGAAAAACAAAATAATTCTGAAGTTGAATAATTTGACAGATGCAATGTAATAAATCGGTGAATTTAGTAACGGTAAATTTTATAAAAGTTCAGAAAATTTTATTTTTTTTTAGTGTATTTTAAATTTTTTTCTGCACACAATTCACTTCTCACACAGGAATCTTAAATTAAACTGGGATCAAAATAAATAAATTTTATTTTTAATAGCGAAATAAATTTAATTCAAATAAAATAATTTTCACTTTTTTGTAATTAAATTTTAAATTTAAATATTTAGTTCCGCCTTTTTGTGTAATTTTCTTAACAATTAATATTTTAATTTGAAAAAAAAAGTAAATTAATTTTTTTTTCACTCTAAAGTGTTTCTTACTTTGAATAGAATGTGAGAAAAGAAAAATTTTAATTTTGCTGTTAATGGTTTAATTGCATCCTATAATTATGCTATTTTTTACGAAATTTATAAAAAAATTGCTGTTGTTTTTTAATTCTTTTTTTTTTGTGTTTTGTTTTTTGCTTTATTTAAAAAATTCTTTTTTTTTTTTTTATTTGATTTATTTTTTTTTATGTTTATTTTTTTTTTATTAGCTTAATGCTACTATTTTAAATTGAAATTTTAAAAATAAAAAAACCGTCAAACGTAACTTTTCCATTTGCACACCCCAAAGTTTACTCAACAACTGAACTATGAGAACTGAGTGCATCATATCTAAATACTTGACATTTCGATATCAAAAGAAACAATTGGAAAAATAAGAAGAATAATTAGAAAGAGCAGAAAAAATCACACAATTTTTTTGACAAATTACAAGTGCGCAAACTCAACATGTATTATTGAAATAAAAAAGTATAAGTACATAGAGGATGAAAATAAATATTATAACTGTAATTATGAAAAAAACCGTTATGATTTTGTTCTTTTAGCTTTTCTTGTTTTGAGTATCCTAAAAGAAGGAGAAATTCTATATTTTTTTTATCAAATTTAATGCTTATGATAAATGTAGTTTTTTATACAGAATGCAAAATGGAGCCTACATTATTTTTATTATCACATATATGTAGGTACTTGTGTACATATAGAAACATGCATAAATATTAAAAGTTGCATATTTTTAGGCGGTATGATTTTTTTTTTTTAAGAATTTTAGTGTGGATATTTTAATTTTTGTTTATTTTAATTTTATAATTGCAATTTCTTTATGAAATGTAAAAATTTAAATGAATTTTTAAAAATAAAATTTTTTATACAGATTTTTATACAAAGCTATAGTCGAGAATATTAAGGTTTCTTTACCGATTTGTCTAAGTATGTACTTATTTTTAAATATTTGCTAAAGGGCATTATAACTTATTGCGAATAAATGAAAAATAATTCTAAAAATGAATGAAAATCTAATAAGATTTTAAATTCTAATTAATTTAGTAAACCTTTTATCAATATTAAATTCAATTTTATTAAAAATTATGTATTGCATAAATCCAATGGAAATTTCATAGGTCCAGTAAAGTAAGAGTGCATATATGCAAATGCAGCATATATGCAAATCACGCATAATAATATTATGTATATGTGTGTATACATACGCAATAAATAATATGATAAATCTCTGTGACGTAGTTATACAAACATAAATGACATTTTTCTTCTCTTGTATTTTTGATTTTAGTAAAGGAAACACCAGCCTTGAAAAAGGATTTAACAAAAAGATTTTTTACAGAAAGAAACTTTTATCAGAAAAGGACGGGCGTGTAAACATAAAACAAAACATGCTTTTAAGGACAAATGTTTTCGATTAAAAGAAGATTATTATTATGGTAAGAAATTGAGAAAGAGTCGAAGAGAAAACAAGAACAATTATGCTGAGAAAGATAAAGATATTTGAGTTAAAAGATTACGGAAGAAAAAGAAAAAAAAGAGATAAAGTTGTTTTTGTTTTTCGCTCTCCATATTTGCATTTCTCATTTTAAATTTATGCTTTAGTAATACATAATTCTCGATTTGCTAACATGTTTCTATCTTTTATGATTAGTGATAAGATTTTTTCTCTAAATAAAAAAAAAAAAATTTAATATGAAATTAATTGCATGATTTTCGGCTCTCATTGCTTCATTTCTTCTCTCAATTTTTACTCATGTCAAAATTAACTCTCCAAAAAAGAAATGTAGAGTGGTGAATTTATTTTGATTAGAAAATTTGCATAATATTTTGTATTTATGCAGTTTTTGTTGTTGTTTTGTTTTTTCCAGAGAAATTAATAATATTTTTGCTTGCTTTCACTGATAACAGTGACAGTATCAAAAAGGAAAAATATATAAGTATGTGTATTAGTTAAATCAGCGCATGTGTCTAACATATGGGAAAATGAATGAAAATTTTTCAGTTTTTGACGTTTAATATATAAAAATGGCATTTAAAAACATAAATGTATTAAAATACACATACATAACATTTGATACATGTACACATATGTATTATAAGTTGCATATGCATTATATAATACTTTATACATAATGTGTTTGTAAAATATAAGTGTTTAGCGGGAGAAAAATTATCTATTTTCTATTTGTTATATAAAAGGTAAATAATGATATCAGAATAAATAAAGGAGTATAAGGGTTAAATTTGAGATTGCCATAAATATAACAGAAATCAAAGAGAGCGAGAGAGAAAAAGGAAGCGAACGACTATAAGAGAAAATGTAAAAAAGAGAAATAAAGCAATATAGAGAAAATTAAATGAGTTATTGCCCAAGGACATGGATTAAGGATTGAATAAATTTTTATGTTTATTTTTGTTGCAGTCTTTTATTTTTTCATTTTGTTTTGACTTTTTTATTGCTTTTTGTTTTTGTTGTACGATGCAATTATTTTCTTTTGTTTTATTTGTTAAATTTTTTTCTGTTTTTTTTTCTCTTTTCATTTTTTTTCCTTTCAATTTAATGGTTTCGTATTTCATATGAATTATGGAATTGAAGAAAGATTTGAAAAATGTTTTTCATTGCTGCTTTATTTTATGCTTGTTATACTATGTAGTTTTGTATAATAAATTTTTTCTTTCTTTTTACATAAACATATTATTAGATATGTGAATATGTATGTATGTATAAAGGTTCATTTAATAATTGAATAGAAAATAATATATGTAGCTTGTTACTTGGAATGAAGTTTTTATTGTCTTGTATTATGATTACCTTTACAAATTAAGGTTGGTAAATGCAATTTCTATTATGGTTTTTAAATTTTATATTATTTTTAATTTTTTGTTTCTGTATAAGGATTTCTCTTTAGCTCTAACTAAATTTTATTTTATATTGCATGATATTGTTGCATATTTTTTACCCAATTGAATAACTCGTTTCCCTATGAACATTTTTAAAAAAATGTAATTATGATTCTCTAGAATTTTGATTTTAATGCGGACTAGGTTGATGTAAAATAAAATTTAAACAAAAAATGAATTGAAGAAATGAAGTTTTTTGTTGTTATATAGAATTTATAATGAACTTTTTCGAGAAATTTAATTTGCATTAACTGTACACAAATAATTTTTCATATTTTTTGGTAATAATTAATTTCAAATTTAGACAATATAAAGATATATAAAAAGCTTCCGGTTTATATATTCTTATATTGTTCAAATTTTTCAACCGCACAAAATATGTTTCGCTGTCTCTTCTTCCGCACGACAAAATTTACACAAACTTATCACGCCTAATCTGTGAGTAGGCCGTGAGGTAGCCTCTTCTGTTGAGGCTTAGCTATATAAACCATTTGCTTTTCCCGAACAAATAAGAAAGTAAGAAGATTTATAAAAAAATAAAAGTGATATTTAAAATTATTTTCACATTTTTTTATTTTCGAGTAAACATCCTTTAAGAATTAAAGTAATTAATCAAGAAAGAAAAAATTCAACTACCAGTCGTAAAATTAAATATGAAATATTTTGATCTCATATTTCAAATCAAAAAGAAAAATTTTTTTTCACATAAAATGAAAAGAAAATGTCAAAACTCAAAAATTCTTTTAAGTCTATATGAAAAATTTAGAAAATTAAAATGTAAAAGAGAAAGAAAAATTGATGGAAATAATAATTTGTATAAACAGTTGTGTTTACATTATGTAAAAATCACTAAAAACATGTAAGAAAGTTCTTTTATTTGCAAACATCATTAACATCCAAACACATTACGTGAAACACGTAAATAACTATAGGTGTGAGGAAATGTGATTGCAAAAGATTCATTTTCTGCTTCTCACTTTTGTTTGTTATTTTGATTCTTTTTGTTTTTGCTGTGTTTGTAATATTGTCATTTCAAAATGACATTTTTTTTTGAAGTTTATAATAAATGTTTGTATGTATTTATCATTGATATTTTTTATACAAACGAAGTAAATTTTCACTTTTTAGAGTAGGAAACGAATTTTATAAAAGACTCAATTGTTATTAAGGTTTAAGTTCGTTTACAATAATTTTAAGACTTGGAAGTGTTGCCAGGGCCTGAGTATAGGACTAACGTAGATTTGGATGGCAATCACAAAAGATCTTAGAGGCTTAAGGGCCTCGGACCCCGAAGGAAGGAATATAGAGGAAGTCATTTGGAAAATTTTTGTGGAAATCATTTTGGAAATTTTTTTCCAAATCTTCTTTTTTTTTTAAAAGTTAACGTAATTTTGGCGTCAGTAATCGACTTTTTTATAGGGTTTAAGTGAATTTCATATATTTATTAGAGAAAAAAAAAATAAACAACATTCGAAAATTGCATTCAAAAAGAACTTTTCGAAAACTAATTTTATTGCATTTATTTACACATTTTATCGCGAGTTCTTTACTCGTGCTTCGTATTCTTAACTGTTACCGAAACAGTAATCAGAAACCATTATCTTTGATTATTTTTCATTATTTTTCATTATGAATTTCTAACATTTTTTTTCAAAAGTAAACCAATGTTCTCAAAATGATAAATTTCTGAATTACAAAGACAACTCATTTCAATAGTAGGGAAATCATTATTACATCTTTAAATTTAAACAAATATCCTGTCTTAACAAATTCCTGACTAACACATCCCAAATATTGAAAAATATCTTAGAGTTGACGTTGTTTTGTCATATTAATAAAAAAAAAGAGTAACATAAGAAGCATCACCGTAATTAGAAAAACAATTGTTTTCATTCATAAACATATCCTTTAGGTCAAAGGAATAAAATAGCAACAAAAACAAAAAGAAAAATTTCTTTGTTTTATATTTTAAGCAACCAAAAAGTAAGAGAAAACAAAAACCGTTTAAGTTCACTACTATGTGTTTCTGTTCTTGAATCTATTGTATAATAAAGATTTCAAACAAAATCATATCATATATACATTATGTATACAAACACATGCACAGAAACACTAAAAATTAAATAACGTGAACTTTTATGAAAATTCAAGCGAAAAAAAATGTGAACGTCATTTTTGACTCGGATTTTGTATAGAGGAAAATTTATTTTTAAGGCATTCCTTTTCATGTTATATAAAAAAAAAATAAAATAATTAAGAGAAAAAATATGCTTTCTTTTATGAATCGATTTGCTTTTTCGTCCTTTTCAAAATATGTGCCTGTTATTTATGTGAATATAAAACTGTTATATAAGAATTGACACTTTTGAAGTTTTGTTTTTCGCAGAAAAGTGATGCAGAGTCTTTCATCCATTCAAATTTATAGTCAAATGGACCTTTCATTAAATCATATTCCATTTTTATTGATTTTTTTTTTCTGAAGCAATTACAATTAATAAAATGTACGTACAAAGTGCATAGTATGTACGTAATATACATATTTTGTACATCTATACAACATAAAGTGTTCCTCTATTAAGTTTCAAAAATAAGGACAGTGTAATGAGCTAGTGAATTTTCTGTGTGACAATAACAGTTATGATAAAAAGTTTTACAATATTACTACGGGTTTTATAGAAAAAAAAAACTCGGACAGCTTTTAAACAAATTAACAATAATCAAGAGGCAATTTGATATTTCTTAGAGAATAGAATTAAAATAAACTATCCATAGTCCTTTGGGTTTTTTGATTGAAATTTTATTCGAATCTGTGAGACAAATAGTATACTAGTATCCTATTTGTCTCACAGATTATAATATAATGTCAGTAAGTAAACTTAAAATGAAATTAAAGTAACAATAGTAAATCAATCACTGTAAAGTTCTAATTCATTACAGACTGAGTTTCGAATATAAAATCTTGTTCGAATATAAATTTCGTTGAAATAATTTGATATTTGCTATCTGATTAGATATTTATTAACAAAATTAGAAGCTTGCACATTGAGAGCTATGGCAATTTTGAAATGAAAATATTTTCACTAAGAAATTTAACAGAAATTTAAAGAAAAATTTAGTAATTGCAAGAACAAAAGAGAAAGAATGTGCTTTATATAGGAACGCTACTTTAATCACCAATTAGAGTGGAATGACACTCGACAAACGCTTAAAAATTGCATAAAATTGTATTTTAATGATACTTCTTCGTTAAATCGAGATTCCATTCACTTTATGTATAGACAATGTATATATAGATAATATAGGCACCGTAATTTGCAGTATTGCACAAGTATTTATGATATAATATAAAATATTTTGCTTAATTATGTATTCTAAAAAATTTAATGGGATGCAAATTTTTCTGCTAAAACTAAATTCTTAGGAAATGGAAATAAGTTTAATTTCTTAGAAATTCTTACGAAATTTGTTTAAAGTAAATTTTCACGGAATTTCAACTTAAATGCATAAAATGTGTTAATATAGATGGAGGAAGAAATTTGCGTCCTACAAGCAAATTATTATTAGAGCTAAAAAAGTTTTCAAAAAACCAAGACTATGTATTTACATAAGGTGCTTTCAGAACGTTCTCAAATGTTAAATATTTCGTTTCTATTCCATTTATTGACTGCTCACTTCTAAAATGTTGTGAACTAAAAAATTATATGGAGTTTATTAATTTTTTTCCCAGTATAACAAATTTCATTTGAATTTTTATGATTTCTTTAAGTTATTCAATTTAAAAGTAGTTAAAACTAAATCTTAATTTTGTTAACATAATTGTATTTAATTTTAATAATATTATTAAAAATTTGGTTATAAAATTAATCGACTAAAGTTTTTAAATAACCAAATAAAAGTTTAAATGAAAAAAATTCTTAAAAAAATGAGGATAAACAAAAAGTGGAAAAAATATGAATAAATTTTTGAACATCATTTTCACCGGATGTTTATGACCTTAAAAAGAAGATAGAGAAATTCTTTTTTTTGGAATAGAGAAAAACAAATCAAATTAAAAATATTTTCTATAGTATACTTAAGCGTTGCATCATGAGAATATTGAAGATCCTTGAAAAAGGCAAATAATCCTTTTAATAAAAATTTATGAAAAATCTCTTTTTAAATGGATATTAATAGGAGAATTTTGAGCAAACAACTTCAGCTGCAAAGTAATTTTTAAAGAAGAAACACAAAATAATAAAATAATAAAAAAAAAAAACAAAATCCTTTAAAAAAAAAAACATGAATATTTTGTTTTCTTTTATTTTCTTGTATCAAAATTAAATAATATTTTTCTTTTCCAATATCTTTAAAGCTGTAAATATGATAATGAGGTTTTGTTCAGAAAAAAAGGATAATTCCCTTATTTTTCATTATTATTATTTTTGCTATCGAAAACTATGAAATATTATAAAATCTTCGGGAAATTTCCTTAATCAAAATTCATAAAATAATTTTTGACAAACATCAGAAAAAAACGAAGGCAAGCTAATACAAACATTGAAAATAAATAAGAAATCCTTTTCGATCCTGAAGATCGAAATAACATGAAAAAAATATTATTATTAAATCAAACTATTATCCTCGGAAAAGGTTTTTGTTCATTCATATTTTCATTTCATATTTTGATGTTATACGTTCAATTTCTTTAAAGAAACAGAAAAAAAACTTATTTTTCCTTGTATCACAAACGTAAAACAATATTTATTACACCTTGATAGGCAATTTAACATGAAATTCCATTTAGGAAGAACTTATAACTGCAAAATAAAACGAAATTCAACAGAAAAGCAACAAGGATCAATATCCTAGCCAATTTGTGTTAACAGAAATACAAAAAAAGAAAAAGCACAAAAAAATCAAAAAAAGAGGGAAAACAAAAAATTTGCATTCAAATTATTTCTAAATAATAAGAAAAGAAAAACAAAAAAAAACAAAACAAGGATAAATTCTCTTTCTTTCCATTTTCTTTTTTTATTCTTTTTAATTTAAAACATTGTAGCCAAAAAAAAAGGGTTTACACAATAATATTAAAATATTGAATAGATAGTTGAAGGAAAAGGAATTTATTTAAAGATGAAATAAAGATGTGTGTGTGAGTGTGCTCAATGCTAGGAAGGAATATTTTGAGAAAAATTGTGGTAGGTACAAAAATAATAGAATCCTCCAATATAAATTTCATTTTAAACATACACGAGAATAATGAAAAAAGAATAAAAATGGGAAAGAAAAGAAGTTTTTTTTTTCATTCTCAAGCACCAATAATAAAAATGTTATAAACAGAATAGGGAATAGATTTGAAGGGTATGCTCCGTTTTAATTAAAAGGGTTTTATGTCTTAATCAAAAGAGTGTGCAATATTTTACTAAAATGGTATAATTTTTTTTGGTTTGAATATTCGTAAACCATTTGACTTTATTTCATCTCCCTTTTTTCGCTTTCTTTTCCAGTGTTTCCTAAAGCTACTTTCTTGTCAGTTTATTCTTGTTACGGCTGATCATCCCCAGTGTACTGCTTCATATGCGTTTTCACACATTTCTACATTCATTCTTTCATTTCTTAATGGATTTCAATATGTTTAATATAATATGTCTTCTTTGGCCCATTCACCTAATTATAGAATTGCATTGCTCTTGATTGCATTTATTTAGTGAATTTTGCAAATAAATCCCCATAGGGTAATTGTTTTTTGTAAGCAGGATCCAACATTAGTTTTCTTGTTCTAATGCCTTTTTCTGTTCGTAAATTCTGCCAGTGAAAATCTTATTCAGCTCTTTTGTTTTTTGCTAGGGTTAGAGCCATTTACTTTACATTAGTCTTTGCACATAATTTTCTTCTCACATAAAATTTACACTAATCCTTTAATTTTTATTATCATCATTCTAACTCGATTTTTTGAAATAATCACTAAAAATTTAATTACTTTAAAAATTCATTCTTAAAATTAATGAAAAACCTTACAAACGTTTATGTTTTATTTTCTAGAAAAAGAATTATAAACACTTTACTATTTTAATCAAAAATTTCCACACTATTAGGGTACAAGTAATGCACATTTACACAAAAATAGAATAAAAAATTTAAAATTTTAACTAAAATTCTAAAATAAATAAAAAGAAAGAGAGAAATAATCTGGAAGAGAAAAGGGATATATGAAAAAGAAAAAATCCAACGTAAAAAGAAAATCCTATGATCCTTAGACCGTACTTAGGCACAGAAAATTATTCTCCAAAAATAGGGTAACTGAAGGATAACAAGAATATCCTTTAAAATTTGTTTTTAATAATATATGTATATGTGTTTTCATATTATGTTAAAGTAAGTACATATACGGGATTTATGTATGTAAATAAAAAAAAAAAAATTGTACCCCTGTAACTATAATATGGAATTCATTTTGAAAAATCTCGGATTTTTTTTATAATTCTTTAATATAATATGCCGCCATATCCGATCTTTACGAAATTTCAATCAAAAGCATACATTTTCAATAAATTTTTTATTGAATTAGACTCAGTATTTTTTGAAATTGGCTTCTGTATGCTCTTCATTTCCTAGTACATTAGCTGAAAAGAGAAGGAGATTGAGTGACCCGCGTAATATGAACGAAAGTTTCATGTGTCAAACTTTCTTTTTGTGGTATGCTTTATAAACGAATAAATTTCCCGTTCTGGCCGTACCTTGTACTGCGAAGCTATAAATTTATCTCTGTTTTATGAATCTAGGGGGCTGTAATAGCTCACATGGTATATGAAATAATTTGATTTTACGACAATCACGATATGATAAAGTTTTATAGAACGAATACTCGGACAGAAGTGGCCAGCAATCTATTATTTAAATCTCCTTTTTGACAGCAAAGCTAAAATAATATATCAGCCAAAATTTTCTCGGTATACCTTAATGCAAAACACAATTTCATGCAATATTTCATTGTAAAGCTGCTAATTTAAAATCTTTGCTAATATATCCAATTTTTTCTAATATATCCTCTAGCAGTATGCTGACTGGGGTGCACTATAAATTTGAATATATGCAGATACACGCAAACACAATCTTTTCTTTGTACACAAAGGAAAAGGTTTATTATATAAAACATTTTTTCTTATTATTTTTATTAAATTTTTTTGTTGTTCCTGTTTTTTTTTTACAAAATTTTATACATACACTACAAACACACACAAAAAATGTATTATTACATAGTATTTTTATTTTTAGTATATTTTACAATATTACAATTTTACAACATTGAAGAAAAAATTACTTAAAAGTCATAATATACGTTTACACAATACAATAGATTCATTGTTATTTGTGTATATGTAATATACCAAAAAAAAAACAAAAACAAAACAACAAAAAGATAAAAGAATCCAATTGAAACAGCAGAAAATAAAATATAAAACTGAATGAATGGAGCCTTGAAAGGTTTCTTGTAGTGTTCCTGTTTCATTGTTTGAATTGCAGTTATTAAAAAGGGTGAAAATGTTAAGTGATGGAAGAATTTCTTAAATAATAACCAAATAACAAAGAAAAGAAAAGCAAAATAGAAAATAAATTTAAAAAAAAAGAAACAATGAAAAACCGCCCGAAACATAATCGAAAGGAGAGGAGGAGGAGGTGAGTGGAACAAAAATGAAAGAAACCCCTGTTATGCTAAAAACAAAAATTAAAAAAATATTCTCTACAAGTACCGTTCTTTGTCCTCCAGAAAAATTGTTCTCGAATGCATATTGACATACAGAGTATGACTTTCATGTTGATTCAATAAAATGTCAAATTCGAAATTTTATTCTTCTGAGAAAAACTATTACATTCAAAAACTTCTTTCCTTGACGGTAGGTTCGAAGCAGCTTTTTCATTACAACAAAAAAATATTCCAAAATTTAAATTTTCGGCAATCTATTTAAGCACCTCAATAAAAGTAGATGTAAAAGCAAGTAGTAAATGGGAAGTTCTTTAGCTGTCCTAATATTAGTCACCCGATTAAATTATTTTGTAATTAAATAATAAATTTAATTTTTATTTTGCTCCCAAAATTATGCAATAACAGAATTTACTACACAATATTTAATCTACAACAAAATGTTAAAGGTTCTTAAAAGAAAAAGTCTTTTTAATTTTCCAAGGGAAATGTGCGACTTTTTAAGCTCACAAATAATTCTATATGAAAATTTTATTTACCACCATGGTAAGCACCATTTCAATACCTTTTTCAACTGCATACCATGTACTATGTACGGCACACATTTGTTACATGATCAGTATAAAATATTTTTGAGTGATTTGCCATTTTTAATACTGATTTGTTTTTTGTTTAATTTTGCTTTTATTGAACTTTGTTGTAAATTTAAGAAAAAAAAAGGGTTACGTACTTTTTTACATACAAATACTTGTAAGCATTTTAATTTTTTTTTTATGCTTTAATTTTATTTTTCGTTTGCCTTTTGTTTTCCTTGATTTTTGTTTTTTTTATTTTTTCTTCAAACAAATTCAACACATGGTAAAGTACGGCACATTATTTTGTATGCTTAAAAATCCTTAAAAATTTTTCAAAAAATTAAAACTCATATCCTTCCGCATATCGAAGATGACGGCACTGCCACATTACTCATTCATTTGTTATGATTTTTTTTTAAATTGTATTTTTTATTCTATTGTGTATGAGTGTAGGTGTGTGAATTATAATGTTATTAAAATTGGTTTTCTACAAATTCGTAATTGATGATAAAAAACAAAATGCCTTCAAAAATTTAAAAAAAAATTAAGTGTAAAAATTTTCAATAAAATTTAAGAAGAAAAAAAAAAGACAACAAAAAGAAAATGAAACTTAAAAACAATTTTTTTGTTTTCTTTTTGTTCTTTTTTCTCTTCTTTTGTTTTGTCATCTTGTATGCGTAATATTTTGGCAGTTCCATTTTGTAAAACACGCTGTTGTTTTTAGGTTTTAGGTTATCATTAACACAAGGCCCTGTTTTCAATGCTTCTTTCTTCTTCGTTGTTTTTGTTTTTGCTCTTGTTTTTTTCTGGTGTCTTGTATTTTTCTATATTTACAAAATAATTTAAAGTTAAATACAGGATAAATACAGGATTTTTTTTCTTTCGAGGGTTTAATAAAACGTGTAAGAGCATAACATTGAATGTGTACTTAAGTTGGTATGTGTGTACTGTTTATACCACATATTTTACCCGTATATTTGAAGAGTGAGAAAGAAAAAACGAAAAAACCAAAAGAAAATTTGTTTTTAACGAGATTGTTTTCTCTCTGTTTGTTTGTTCTTTTGTGTTCAATTCAAGGACATCCAATATAATATTCAGACGTAATTTAATCCACTTATATGAAAAATTATAATTTTAATATTTTTTTATACCTATATATTTATTTTTTTTTTCTCTCTTTATTCTTTTTTTATTCTGTTCATTTGTTTTAAGTTTATTTTGAGAGTATTACCAGGTAATATTGATTTTATTTAACGGTATAAGATTTTTACTTATTTTTTATTTTTTCAGTTTTGTTCTTTTAACCAGCGAACAATGAACATACATTAGAACTAAAAATATTAAAGCAGGTGAATAAATTTATAAAAATTTTCAATAATAACCTTTCAAATTTTATTTCAATAATAACCTTTAATATTGAATATCCAAAATGGTTTTAATGAAAGATTTTTTTTTAAAACAGCCAAATGATTGTAAAATTTCATGAAAAATTGAAAGGACCTTATATTATTGTATTGAATTATGTACTTGAAAATTTCTAGAAACATAGAATAATTATAAAAGAAATGTGAAATAGGATGAGTGAATGACAAGGTTGGCATTTAAATCAAATTTTTATTTTAAAAAATTTACTTTAGTAATTTTGTTTCTTCATCATTCACTCTTATGTTATAGCTTAATAGAGTAATTAACTGAGATTGGATAGAGTAAACTGGAAAGAGATTTACTGGTTGTCTTCTTGAAAAATACTTATTTTTGTTCATTGAAATAGGATTTTTTCGTTTATAAACTTTAATGTTCTTAAAAATGGTTCATTTCAAGAATATTGAAATTAGATTTCTTATAGACTTAAGAATTTCTTATAAACACGTTAAAATCCAAAATGTTTTGTTACAATAATTGGCAAATAGCTATAAATAAGAAGTTGAAGGTCGGACTATGATATTTTTAAAAAATTCAAATGAAGTTTGAGTTAGCTCGATTATCCACTGGACCGGGTTCAGCTAACAAGTTATGAACTCAACTGGACATCGTCATAATGGGGGATTGTTAGATAAAGGGCGCCTGAAACCAATTTCTTCTTAATGTTTTTCTTTTCTCTAAAATAAATTTCCTCAATTTCGTAAGTAATTTTAATATTTTCATAGAATTTATTGGTTTCGTTCATTAATCTTTTCTAATTCTTGAGATTTGCTGTTGTGAAAACTGCTAAACCATATCCTAAGTAAACAGTATCAAATCCTTGGTATAAGTATAAATTATGTAATCATCACCCGCTGAATGCAGATAGAAGCATTTAATATTAGTTAAATTAATATTATGGTAAGTTGAATAAAAACAAAAAGTTTCAGGGCTTTCAACGTTGATATTCACTGCCCGCAAATATTCGTTGACTTTAATTGAGAAATAAATCATTCCAAAGAAAGATTTTTAATAAAAATGCTGAATGTGTTCGATAGTATTAATGTGGTTACGAATTGCTACACTATAACACTTTGTGTAACGTTAGTTTGTGTAACGTTTTCAATATATTAAATTTCTTCTATATATAAAAATTTGCCATTTTTTTTCAAATGTCCTGTACTACTTTATTGAGCTGTGTAAATAGAAAGAAAATATTTTTAATGGAAAAGATTTGTTTTGATTCTTTTTTTTAATTTTTAACTTTTTTTCTCATTTTAATTTTTATTCATTGTATTGTGCAATTGTCCTTTTCTTTTCTCTTTTCTTATGTATGAACGCGCGTTTAGAATTTAAAGTTGGTTTTTTGTATTTTTTTTATTTTGTTGTTAAATTTTTCCTCTCACTTGACTTTTTTCGTTTTTACTCTTTACATTTTATTATCCTTTGAAAATTTTATTTTAACCGTTCTATATTGGATAAGTTTGTATGTATGCAGGTATATAAAATATAAATCTGATGTCTAAATAGTGAAACTAAAAACATTTTGAAATAGATTTTTTTAAAAATCCGATTAAGTTGTTATTATTTTTCTTTTTCGAGACCGCACTGCATACTATAAGGCAGGCTGTGTGATGGGACCAAATTTCGGATATAAAGTTTTCAGTGGGAACGCATTTCTCCGAAGTAGGGAAGTCTAAATAAAATATTTTTAGAGAAATGTAAGCGACTCTGTTTGTCTGTTGGTCTGTGTTTGCACGCGTGTATCTCAACTTTTTTTTTGCGTTTATATCGGCTATGTCGCTGACTGATAAAACTTTTGTGATAATATGTCAGGCCTCCAGAATTCAACCTTTTTGCGGGCCGATTTTGAATTTTTGCATGTATAAAGTGAAATAATTAACCAATCTACTTGGAATTTAATATTTAAATTTGGGTCGGTAAAAACAATGAATCTATAAATTTTTTGAAATTTTAGGGCTCGAAAACCGAACTAGGCGGCGATGTTAAATTTTTTACCATATCTACGAAACGAATTGGTGGAATTTCTTGAAATTTTATATTTGTATTTTGGTTGTTACCGAAACTAACTGCTGGCGAAATTTTTAAGGAATTCGCAAATCACAACGTGTAATTTTACTAAGAGTCAAGTTTAAATTTTTCGTTGAATGTTAACTAAAAGCTTACTAGTCTCCCTAAAATAGTATAGAAGAGCTTGAAATATAAATACATTTCACTGAACTAGGCAATATTTTATGCATTGAAGTTGGTTATTTGCTGACCACATCAGAATATTTTTCTATTTGTTTTTACTTTTTGGTTTAACTTTTCTTTGCAAGTATTCAACATCGCATATAGCGTTAAGTTAAATTAGTGGCATGGCTAATAGAATGAAAATTTTAACAAGTTTAATCACTTTATGCACTAATATAAATTATGTTTAAACATTTTCAGCAGGAGGGATAAAAGAAAATTAGTCGAAGGAAGAGAAAAAAAATATTAAGAACGAAAATTACAAATTTTGCTTAGAGTTGCTAAAAAATTAAAACTACGTACACTTTCTGTGGGGAAAATCTAATGAATGAAATTTTTATTAGTGGTCTTACTGAGCTTAGTTAACTTTCTTAGTAAGTTATTTTCTTTTTTTGTTCTGTTTTCTTGTAATATATGTTAATATTTAGCTTTCTGTACTGATTGATGCGAAACAACGAGTAATAAAAATAAAGAAATTTCGGATTTTCTTCCTATCCAGTCTGTTATTTTTACTTATTTTCCTTTTTTTTTGGCCAAATACAAAATGGTTTAAACGTGAAAGGATTATTTAATAGGATTTTGTTATTTGTATAAGTATTCTTTGATTTGTTTTTCATTTTTGTTTGTACTTTTGTTTTTATTTTTTAAGGGTACCTTATACAGTTAACTTTACATTATTCTGATTTCCTTGGGGTGAAATTAAATAAACTTATACTCATTCAATATATACTTTTTGTATGTATTCACATAATATACATATATTTGCAATTTAGAACTATTTATATAATATATTGAGAAAATTTATTGTTCTAAATTTCTTCTGTATACATACAAATACAATAAAACTCTTATATTTTGAACTTTGTCTTTAGTTTATAAACTGAGGTTTCAATAAGAAATTAAAATCACTAATTTATTTATGATTTTTCCGAAGGAAATGTGAAATTTAAAATGAATTTTAATTTTATTCCATCATGAGAACTGATGTTGGCAAATCTAATGAAATATTTTATCAAATCACAAGCACTTACTACTACATTATAGTTAAACCTTGAGGTATTTTTTAGTTAATACCATGAACACCTCATGACATGAACAATATTAGACATGAACAATATTTTTAATGATAACAAGCGTAAAAGCAAAAAAAATTTATTAGAAAATCTAGATTTTGCAGAATTTTTTTAATTACTTATTAATTAAAATTTTCTATTCGTAATTAATATTCGTAATTAACTATTTAATTACGAATAAAAAGAGAAAAATTTCCACCGTAAATTGAAAAAAGAATCGCAAAATTTGAATTTTAAAATGCTTGGGAACTAGTGTAATAAATCTGTGCGTAAGAAAGAGTTAATTTTGTACCAAAAGTATTCGTTGGTAACTAGGAGAGTCTTACTCAAAAAACAAAGAACTGCAATGGAAAAGAAATGAGTGACAAATGAGTGGGGCTGTTGTCTTTTTAAAATTTTTACAAAAAAAAAATAAATTATTTTTTTGTTGTTGTCCTTTTTTCATAGAAAAACTGCTACGTTTTTCTATGCAAATTTTAAACAGCGATTATTTTTTTTTAATTTCACATTCCAAAATTTGGAATTATATTTCTGTTTTAAAATCTGAGAGCAACGTTAAAAGAACCGAAGAACTGCATACATACCACAACAAAAATAACAAAACAAAAATTTTATATTATTAACACTAACAACTATATTAAAAAACAAAAATAACACGTATTTAGAATAATATAGTATGAGTATATACATACATGTATAACTTAGACATATATATGTATATACATATACATGTGCTTAATATTTAAGGATATTATCTCCTTGAATACTCTTTTAAAAGTAAGTGTAAAAAATTTATTTAAATCGAATATACAATTTTCGATAAAAAAAGAATTTGTAAATGCTTATAGAATACTTTCTGTAAATGGATCATTTCATAAATTTAAATACATACATACAAACATGATATTTACACATTATGAATATGTACATATATTATTATTATGTGGCACTCGTGTGGGTGAATTTTATTGAAATTTTATGACTTGATTTCATTTCAGTTGAATTTCAATTACATTTACGTGCATACATATAAATTTTTATTGCTCATTATTTTAGTAGTATTTTTCTTTTTGCGATTTTCACTACTATTAAATTACTAATATAATAATTATACAGATTTATATACTTATTCATTTTTCTTTTTTTTTTGAAAATTTATATGAATCTCTTTAGGAATGTTAAGTAATTTTAACAATACGTGTTCGTATTCAATACAAAAATTTGTAAATTAAATAAAATAGTCAGATTCATTTGTTCAAAATGTAATATCATAATTATTTTAAAATTTAGCGGTTATGTACATAATGTTCCCTTAATTTTAGTAATATTGAAAGTGATAGAATTTATATGTAGGCACCTTGGTAGGCATCTTAGATCTTGTTATACCTTAGATATAATAAAATTAACCTTTGTGAAATCTTAATTAATCATTAGTAACATAGATTTTTAGGCATTATTTTAAGGAAATTGAAACTATCTTTTCATTTTCAGCAATCAGTGATACCGCTGTACTCCATATTAAGGGTATAGTATGAAATTTTTAGTTTATTGCATATTGGAATATTAATTATATTTCATGGCTCATCTTAAAACAGAAAAGGAAAACGTTATTTATATAACGTATATTAAATCACCTTTTATTCCTTCAGCTTTCGTTATACCAGTTGTGTAAAAAAATAATTAATTTACACAGCTTACAAATCACTTAACTTTAAACAAAATTTTCAAGTTTCTTATTATAGCGACTTATTTTTCCCACTGTTCCGTACCAACTAAGGTGAGGTGGTGAATAATAATTTTTCTCTATTAAAGAAAATTTTTTTCATATCTAAAACGTTTTCAGATGAATAATATTTTAAAATTTTAAGTAAATCAGCAGTAGAAAATAGTAAAGAACTTTTAAAGTCATACAGTAGTCTTGACATCTTAAATTTCTTCTACATTTATCCAATTATTCATAACATTTGGTGATCTTAAATTTAAAAATACTTTTGTTATGAAAATAGATTTAATTTAAACATTGGAAGTTGAAAGCAGTATGCTTACAATTAAAAACTTTCACAAAAATAAAAAATCTTAATATTAAATTTTAATTTTTAATGCTTAAACTACAAACAAAATAAAGTTGGGTCAAACCAATGATTTGTATTTTAGCACTTTTCCCTTCAACAAGTGAAAATTCTGCTTTGAAATGCAGTCTATGTGTACCTACCACACTATTAAAATTATTTTCATTTACAAACGAAACTATTTCTAGGATTGCATATATTTAGGATGAAGCATTTATGCAGTCCTTCAAATAAAGCAAAAATTAATATAAAGTGGGGTTAACATAATGCTCGATTTTAAGGGTTAATTGTGTGAGTTAAAAAAAGTAATTATATTTTTTAATGTCATGGAATTTACCGTTAGCTTCCTGCGTTTATAGAAATTTTAAAAAACTTGCTGTTTCGGAAATATAAGGTGTCAAAAATCTAAACTTTACAAATTTCAAGAGGCGATAATTTGAGAGGGGGTGGACATGGAAAAAAATTTTCTTCTAACGAAATGAAGCATTTATTAGTGTCCAAAAGCGTCTAAAATTTGCAGTTTCTACAGGCTGGGGTCTAGAAGAAAAAGGACATAAAATATTTGGAAAAAACGGACTTTAGATAACGTTAAATTTGAACGGCCATTTTGTTTTTCTAAAGTTTAACTATAGTATATCGCGCTAAGGAAAGCAAGCCAGGGTCTTTTTGCGTTTGCAAAATTTGAAAAATGCTTATGGTTTCTCTGCACTAAATAGTAAATGGGATTTTTAAAAATTTTGTTCTACGGAAATAAGTTTCTAGTAAAGATCTATATACGTATTAAATTTAAGCTTTCTATCTTCAAGGGTGTAGAAGTTTTGTAAACAAAAAAAGTGTTAACGGACGGACGGACGGACGGACTGACGGACGAACAGAGTGGACAGAGCACTTTTCAAAAAATTTTTGGAAAAGTGCTAAAAAGCAAACTGCAAACCAACTTTTCCATATTTTTCAAGTTATCACTTCACATTTTATAATTACAAATTAGAAATGAAAAACAACATCTAAAGTATGCAATTAATACATAAATATATTGTGTATATATACAACACACCTACATATATACCTATATATTTTATATCCACAGTGTATTTTAACATTTATGTATAAAACCGCATAAAATTATATTTAAAAATGTCAAAAATATTTAATATAAACTCAAGTACATTATTGCCCACACACGTATTTATAAAGCTTCAGTCCTTATAATGTTTACGTGAATAATCAACATTCATACGTGTGTGTTTCCATTTAATTTTATGATTTTTTATTTTAGATAATAATTTTGTATACAAATATTATAATGTTCTTTCTCTTAAATATTAATTGCATTTTTATGAAAACATTTATGAATATTTATATATTCACATTATAATTTTCTTATTATAAAAATTGTACTTTATGCACATAATATAAAAATATGCATAATTAAATATGTGTATGTGCGGAATATTATAATCGCAAATGTAGGTACATACATAGGTTAGTACGATATAATTATATACATTTTATACGTAGCAAGAATATTGATATTGAAATGTATATATACTTATAAATTACAGTGTACTGCAACGTATTCAAAATTGTACTTGTGACAACTGACACTAAAGAATTTTAATTGCTTAAACTCTTAAAACTCTTAATTTGTTTTAAAAATTATGTTTTGACGATTTTGTGTTCGCTGCAATGACATGCTACCCTGGATTCTGGGTAAGTGAATTGGCTAATTGCTGCTCAATTTTAAATATTTTTTTCTGCGTTATGGGAAAAATTTTTTTTTCCATCAATACTAAGGGGATTGTGGCATTAAAACGGATTACCTATTGCGGGCTCGACATATTTACAGAGATGTGACTCCAAAAGTACTCTGGTGCTATTGCATAAGAACAATGTAATATTATCTATTGAAAACTTTAATAAAACAAAGGGGTAATGCGAAAAGACTCTTAAAATGAAAATGTAATGTAAGGATGTAAACATTGAGCTGAGCGGACGTTGTAGTACCGTGTTTTTCCGAAAATAAGACACTGTCTTACTTTCTTTTTTGGTCCAAAATATGCGTTAGGGCTTATTTTCGGGGGAGGACAAAAATAAAAGTAAAATATTTATACATTTTTATTAAATATTTATTTATTTTATACAGAATGTAGAAACTAAAATTTATTCAATTACAGTCATATTATCTTCTTCCGGATCATAGTCGTAAATCAAATTCTGAATTCTGCTCTGATTTTCCTCCAAATCCATTTCCTCGCTGATCACCATTCTGTTTTCAAAATTATTTTTTACACATTATTTTAACCAGAGCTTATTTTCGGGGGAGGACTTATATTACAAAAAGTTCCAAAAATCTCCATAGGGCTTATTTTCGGAAAAACACGGTATTAAATGAGGTATAGAAAATTTCATGTTGTGTGTTTAAAAGGTTTTGTAAAAACGATTTGGAAGAAAATGGTATGATGTACAGTGAAACTCTTAAACAGTTTTTATTACCGATTGTTCGTGTTTACCTAAGATCAATCATGACTCGCTACATGTAATTCCATTTTAAATTGTTGTTATTTAAATTCAGCGAAGATATTATAATTGTATTGTAATAAACGTTAAAAAGCTAATGTGACTGATAAAGTCCCAATGTCGGTGACATTAGCCTTCTTTAATATGTTCTTTCTCAACTTGAAATTTGAGATTTGACTTTCTTATCTCGTTTTATTTCTTATCTCTCTTATTTCTTCCTATTCAACTTTTTTTCATAACTCTCCTTGTACACAGTTAAAATTGAATTAATTGTAAGTGAAATATCTGAATCAACTTTAGGTATCGCAGTGTAAGGATTACAAATTACTGATCTATTATATTAAAGTATATTGTAATTTAAAAATTTTTATTTTTCTTATCCTATTTATGTAATTTTATTTAAGGAAATTGCAAAATGCTATGAAAATGAATAATATAATATTTAAGTATATAAGATTAAAATCAAAATGTTCTCAAAAACTTAAACAGGGTAGTCCAAAAAAGAAAATTTTTAAAATAAAATTATTATAAGTTTTTTCAAATAATTAGGGAATAGTGGTGCATTAGGTATAATGAATATTAACCTCTTCAAGGAATAAACTTTTAAGACAAAATTTTCATTTTTGAACAATTGCCATAGAATTAACTTCAGATTGCCATCATTATAGTGCTAATGAATTTGTAAATTCCGGTAATTGTTGTAAGTTTGTCTCAAGTAAGAATATAAGCTCTGCAATTAGTTAATTAAATTGTTCCCGAGACTTTTGTTATAATACCAAGAAAAATGACGTGAAACAACAAAATATTTATGAAAATCCTTCAGTGCACTGAGTCACCGACACGATTTGCTAAACTGTTTTGTGACAATTAATACAATCCTGACATAAAAATAAAATTTCCAAAAAAAATAAATAAATAAAAAAATGCCAAAACACAGAAAATAACAAAACAAAAAAATTTGTAAATACAAATTGAAAAGAAAAGCCAAACTCAAAAGGAGTAGCAAGAAAAAATTTAAACTGCCACTGTACGAAAGAAAGCATGCTACTATATAATGTCAATGTAAAAAAAACTTTACCACTTATACAAAAATTATTTGTTACATTTTTTTCCTTTTTATTTTTTTTTCGAAAAAAAGGACACAACAGAAAAATAACATTCTTTTTTTTTTCATAAAGGATTATCTAAAATTACATCGCAAACCAAAGAATAAATATATAATGTCATAAATACAACATTATTCGTATCACACACTAAATACACACTTGTACTTGTATATTTTATAAGACCTAGAATATATTGCATACGTTTGTGTATATAAATAAAAATTCTTTATGAGAAATTGAAGATGATGTTGTTGAATCAAAATGAAAACAAATCAAAAATGCAAAAAAAATAAAATAAAATAATTCGTAATAATAATAAAGAAAAAATGAAAAAATAGAATGTATAGTAGGTAATATAAAAAGGATTCCAGTGAAGATGAACTTTTTTCTCTCTCAGATTAAAAAAAAATGGAAAGAAAATAAAATTTACCACAGCAGAAAAGAATAATCACAAATGGAAGAGAAAATAAGTACAAAATGAAGAGTATAAGAAAATCAAATATTTTTTTCATAAAGCTCCAAGTTGCTTTGACTTACACAAGAAGGATGCTCGAAAAAATAATAAGCAGAAAAAAAAACAAAAATGGAAAACTGATTGCTATTAAGGATAAGCAAAATTAGCTTGGTCAATTTCGAAGAAATTTAGCCATTAGAAATTTTTCTAATCACTTATGAGTACTCTTTAACTTAAGACATTTTAATAACCTTTCTAACATGGCTTTAGCATGATCAGAATCTTCTATACGTCTTGATAATAACACCGACTTAACAGTTAAGAGTAATACGCCATTGCAAACCTATTGATATTCGATCTTTTAGTTTTAAGCTCACGATAAGACTTACCCTGCAATACTACAATTCATTCAATTTCATGAAATAAATCAAAATATTATTCGTTTATTCGGGGTAATACAATATTGGGACGATTAACGAGTACAAGTTGGTGCTACAAATTAAATAAATTAGAAAGGCAGTATTCCATACTGCATAAAAAGATGGAAACTTTGACGCTGTAAAGCCATTCCGAATTGTATTTTAAAAAAAATTTACAATATTATGCATTCCGAATTGTATAAAATGGATTTTTGACATAGAACTAACATTTCAGTTTTTGCGAGTTGAAAAATTGTATGAGAGTTGAAATTTTAAGAAAATTTTTTTTTATATGACAGTTCAGTGTCATTGTATTCAGTTTTATGCCCTAAGCACAATGAAGGCGCACTTGTAATTTGAAAACTGCAAAAATGTATTCTTCAACACTTAATAAAACACAATAATGTTCCAGAAACAACAAACAATGCCATATAACAAAAAAAAATAATAAATGATGTACTGTCAAAGTCAGTAAAATAAAATAGGCAGAAGCTGCAAAAATAGTAAATAAACAAATTATTTGAAATTGCAGTTTTATTGTGTGGAATTCCATTTAATCACCCAGAAGCTATGTTTTTTTGCGTTTTGTCAAAATTCGTAGTTTGAAGTACTGTTTTATTGTGTTTCGGGCCTTAGATTTAAAAACAGTATAAAGGCGTGTTCAATACTTTGTTTTTGACAACCATGGAATACTGCCAAACTCCTAAACTTCGTTTTTGTAGTTCTCATTCTTATGTGTAAAATCATTATTTCCTATTGATTTAAAACTTCCAGTCATATTATAAACTGATTGAAATATTAATAACAGTTTCGTTTAAAAATATAATTCTGCTAGATTGGGTATAAACATAAAGTCTTTAAACTTATCACTTGCTGTTTATATTAGATTTTTATAATCCTTTTTGGTATTTTTCCTTACAATTTTCTTTTTGCTATTTTCTTCTTACAATTTGATGTCATTTAACTTATCAATATTATTATTGTTATTATTATTAAAATAGAAAAGAAAAAACACAAAAATAAGAAATGAATAACTTTAGTAAAATGCCATCATCACAGTGTGCACAGAATTTAGTTATAAAAATAAAATATAAAAGTAAATTCATGTAAATTTAAATAATATGAAAATATTGTGGTCGGATAAAATTTCTTGATTTTAATAAAATATTTAGAGAAAATTGTTGTCATAAATTTGGAGGGTAAGAAATCAAATCACGACTGACAAAAGGTTGCAAGTGAATCTTTGAAATTAAATCAAAAATACTGTAAGCACCATTAATATCAAAAGGAGCTTGGAAAATATTGCAATATTGAGTAAGTTTTCCTTTTAGAAAATATATCGGATTATTACTGCTATTTTGAGTTTCATTTATTAATACTTTGTTAAGTAATTTCAAATATTTTGCTTATTTTTTGTGATTTTCTAAGACTATAGATACGACCAACATCTTCCAATAATTTGTTTAGAAAAATTTAATGCTTCCGCAACTTGCACTTAACTCATTTAAATTCAATCAATTTTTTCTGTAGCATTTTTAGTTAAAAAAAAATTAGTTGAACGACCATTTATTTCTTATATTCATCATTCACTTCCCCAAAAATGATTTTTAAGATTTCCAACTGAGATGAATATAAAATGGTGCATTCACATACAAACACAGAGATAACAACAGAGTTCAAGTTAAACTTCTATTTTCTTGCTGAGCAAGAAAAAAATCAGACTACGCTCTTTGCATTCTTCTCTCCATTTTTCATCATTGCAGTTTTTATTTAATAAAAATTTGAATTTTTCTTTACTTTTAATATATCAAGAATTCAACAACAGTGACAATTTATTTTAACCACAATAAGAGAAATGTATATGTGTGTCTATTCATATTTTGTGAAGAAAATGACTACTGCTGTGAATTACTGAAGCAACTAATATCGATATGAAAAAGGAAAAAAGGAAGAGAAATATGAGAGTAAAAAAGACGAGTTAAAGAATAAAGTAAGTGAGTAAAACTTGTATATAGTTTCGTTACTGTGATCTGTTATTAAGCTTTGATTTTTATTATTTAGATCATACCGTCATTGTCAGTTGTGATTTTTGTTCTTCTTTCTACTTTGCGTTTTTATTCCTTTCAACCAGTTTTTATTAAAAGGAATGCTGGGTCTAAAAAGAAGTTTTGAAGCATTTTAATTTTATTATTTTCTTTATAACTTCATTTCTTCCCAACTCATATTGTAGATGGGAAGAGATTTTAGTATTACATGGAATTTTTCTTGCATTTGAAAGAGAAAATGCAAGGGTGATTGAAATAGAAGATTTTTTTTAAAATATATTAAGTAAAGGTTTGGGTTATATGGAATGAAAAGGATTAATATTTCAAGTTTTTTCATTTTGTGACAAGAAAAGTTATTATAAAAGAATTGTGGCATTTTGACGGGCGAAATATATTCTAATATTACTATTTATTTGTAAAATTTATCTTTAATATACTTTTGAAGCACATTTTTATATTACTGCTCAATCAAAATATTTTAAATCTCTGATTTTAACAACTGAAAGAGTCTGAGTTCATTAAAAATTTATTAATTCAAAAATTAAGTTTATAGTCCTTGAAAATACAAAGTATGAAAGATCTTGAAGAAAATCGATAATTTACTTTTTCTATATTTGGAAATCGGCTAGGTTTTAGGATGTTGGATTGACTTTTCCAATTAAACGTTACATTAGACTGGTTTCAACACAAGTTCGTAAATATTGAATGACATTAGAATGACTTTTTGGTATAGTCTTAGAATTTTTTAATGAAATTAAAAGAAACGATGAGATTAAAAATTACGACAGATGTCCTTATAATTCACTTAAATTTCTAAAGTGTAGGATTATTCTAAGTGTGGGATAAAAAAAATTGTAAGATTCACTTCCAAAGAAAATATTTAATTATTTTATGATAATATTTTTTGAAATTTTAATCAGCACTTTCTAAAAATTAATAATCAAGTTTTAAATTTCAAATAATGTGCTTGCAATCGTGTAAGTTTGACTTTGTTGAACACGTTTTCCATTATGAAACTTACGTCAAAATTTTTTTTTGCAATTTAATTAAGAATTTTTTCAAATTAGTGTGGCTTGTTTTACTTAAATTTATTCAATATTATCATTTTTCAGTAATCATGTACAAATTCAAGGATAAGGATTTGTCATACTGTTATAATTGAATTTGTCATTCTTATTAGATAAAATTCTATATATAATCATATTATATAAATTGTAACTATCAATAATGTAATAGACAAATCTATGTTTTATGAAAAAGCACATTTTATAGCAATAGTTGTTGATAGTCCATAATTGCAAAATTTTTTGATATGAAAAAAATATGATGGTTCCTTTGCTTTTGCCGTTTAATTTATGAAATTCTAAATATTTGAAGTTGCTTGTAATGAATATATCCTCGGTATAGCAAAACTGTAATATTTAATGCTGGTTTTAGGATGACTTTAAACAGGACAAAAGCATATAGCTCAATTCTCTTCTCTTCAATACGCTCTTGGCAACTGAAATCTCTTACCGCGTAGTACAAAAATTCAAAATGGCAAACTGTGTTCTTCTGATTCTTATCAAGAATTTAAATTAAAAAATCAGAATCGGAAAAAATATCAAAATTTCTTATTAAAAGTTTTCTAAAATTACAAGTATAATAAAAGTTTTTCTTTCAGCAAAGGTCAGTTACAATATTGTATATGTCAGAGAAGGCCAAAATCCCCAAAATCTTTTTGCATAAAAACAATTAGAAATCAAAGAAAAAAAAAGAATCGAAAAAAATTGTTTATACACCAACGTTGACCATGACTGTCACTCTATCAAAAATATTCCAAAAAAAATGTAAATGGAATGATTGAGATGACAATTGACAGTTTATAATTCTCTAATCAAAAATAATAAATAAATATTGTAAATGAAAAATAATAAAAACAAAAATAAATATGAAAAAAAGTTTTAGTAAGAAAAAATCCAAAATAAAAACAAAAAAAACAAAGAACCTGGAAAATTAATGAAAAGTTTTTCCTTGTTTTGGAAAAACAAAAATACAAAAATCCTACGAATAACAATACGAAAAGATTTCTTACTTATTTTCAATCGGATTTACAAGAACAACAGAAACTTTGTAAAGCAGAAATATTGATATTAGTAAAGAAATGACAAAAAGAAATTGGTCTGGTCCAGTGTGTGGCAACCTTTTGATTTATTTTTGGAGATTTACCCATTAATTTATTATTCTCCTAATTCGATTTTGTATTTTCAGCATTCGTTGGCAATTCAATAATTTTCATTATGTTTCGGCATTGATTTAAAAATTTTGTGACTATCATTATTGCTAGAATAAGCATTGACTAATTTGACATTAATACCAAATAATTTGAAACAAACATTTGAAATGTTATAGCTAAAGTTAAATGCAATCATTCTCGGTTGGTCTCTATAATTTATTATTAGAATAACTAATTTGAATAATGCATTGTAAATTTTGCAATAACTGAATTTTTGGGCCAATTGCACACAAACTAATATACGGCATACTTAAATAATTATGTATAATAGTTAACCATAAACCAATAATAAAAAATATATTCACAAACTTATAAATAAAAAATCAAAATATGACAAGGAAAACGAAAAAAAAGGGAAAAAATAAAGAATAAAAACAAATAAAGCAGATTTTTCAGGACAACAAGTAATTCTCCAAACATTCAAATATCCTGTTCTTTTTTGATGAAGGTATTCAATTTCCGTTCAATCTGATTGTGTCTGACATTTTTGTTTTTTTCTTTTTATTTTTATTTTCCTCTTTTATTTTGTTAAAATATTTTTTTTTATGAAAATCAGAACGGAAGAAAATATTTTCAAGTTTGATTAGCAAGAAGTTCCCATCCGTTAATAATGATGCTATATGATGTTTTTGGAGACGACGATGATGGCAACGATGATAGCAAAGTGATAATAATGGTAGTGTTCATGATGATAATGGGTGATAGCGATGCTAATGATGATAATAGTAGATATAGTGATGAAGAAAAACAATATTGAAAGCAGCTTTCATCTTCAAATATTTGATTGTTTGTTTTCCTTTTTTTAGTTTTCAATTCATTTCTAATAATCAGTTGTGTACAAAAGTGTTGTTCTTTAATATTTGTCTTTATTATTTTTGGGTACAGTGAACTCATTCTAACCGGGGTTCAAATTGAAATATTTCTTGATTAAATTGCTGTTTATGAGTGTGTGTGTTTTACATTATTTTATTAATGTTAGAGCATAAGAAATTTTTGTTATTTTTCAATGTTCTCCTGTGTAAAATCATTTTTTCCCATACAATTTAAGGAACATTCATGTACACAATGTTTACATTTCAATTTTAAAGGTGTGATTGCCTTTGTTATAAGCATTATTTAATAAGAAATTATTTAGGGTTTGTTGAATAGTTGATAATTTGAAAGCTCCCGTATTTTATACGGGTAATATTTACAATAGGATAGTTTTACTTACATACTTGTAAATTTGGATTTTTACACAATAGGTGTGTATGCTCTTTTATAAGTTAATTATATAATTGTTACTGTAACATAATTACAAATAAACAGAACAAATGAATGAATTTTTGAAATGAAAATAAAGTGAAAAAATTGGAATTTAATTAAAAGTTTTAAGAAAAATAAGATTCTTAAAATTAAAGTTAATTCAATTTTATTATTTATGTTGCTTTACAATAAACAAATTAATTGTCTAGACTCCATAATTAAATCCTTCATTTTTCATTCTTATAGTAGCTGCACTTTGAAATTTAATGTTTAAAAATTTAAATAATTAAAATATAGAGCTATATGAAAATTTGTTTTAGCTTTTACTATTCATGAGGCACCGGTTAAATTTCTAACTGAGTAACTCGAAATACTTTTCGGTGGGATTTCATTACTCAACGGATTTCTGAGTAAAAAGAAAAAGGTAGTTTAATTACGTTAAAATTCAGAATCTTCAGGGAACCATTCAACATAAAATATATTTTTAATCCGCTATTCTTTATTTTAAACACTCTAATAGGTCATTTGAAAACTGTTTATTTGAAGCTTCTATTTATTTTGAAGCGGAAGTTATAAGCAAAAACACTTAGACATTTCAAAATTTCGCCAAATTTTCTTTAAATGCTAGTAACATACGTATAAATGGCTCAGATCTGCATACTTTGACGGAGATTTTTGTAAAATTTCAACAAGATTTCTAAAAAAAAAAATATAATTATAAAAATTTTTTAACATTAAAATTCTTGGCGACTAAAGAAGACCAAGATCTAAATATAAAGTAAGAATCTGACGAATTTTAACACGACAAGTATGTGTAATGCATTTGCCAGTCCATAGTAATTCTATGAAGGAGTTAAAAGCAGGTATTTGCATTATAAACCTAAATTATGCACACAAAAAAATTGTAAAAGATTTAAGAAATATTATTAAAAAAATAATTGTAGTGTGAAATAAAGTCCCATATGTGTAGCATCAAATTTTATGGCCATTAATTTCAATTAAAAATTTGAAAGTTGTCAAAAAGGAATCGGACCAAAACAATAGAAATTTAAACGAGCACACTAGCACAAATTATGTTCTTCAAGTAGAGACCTTTGTTAGTCCATCCATAGATAGTTTTAAATAATTGTGTCACATCCGATGTACCCAAGAATAATTCCCTGTAAAAATATTAAATGTTCCAATCAATAATTTTAATATATGAACTAAATTTATTGTGCAATATTACCGGATAAAAATCAAAATAAATTACTATAAGAATTTTCAGGTTTTTTTCTCTTTTAATAAAATTTCATTTCAATTTGTTTATTTGTTTTTTTAATAATAAATTTCATATTTTTGAAAAAAATAAAAATAGTCCATTTGAATCATCATATACAAACTTATATAAACAGAAAATTGTGTAAAAATATTTTTATTACGTTAATCAAATTTGAAATAAATGACAATTTTGTACATACATACTCGTATAGAGAAGAAAACATGATTGTATAGAACTCCTGTAGATGACATACATTTTATAAAAATTTTTTTTTTTTTTTTTTTCCGGGCTCACAATATTTGTAATTATACTGTGTTTTCCATATACACATAGATTTACTTGCAATTCTCTTGGTTTTAATGGAAATTTTTATGTAATAAAAATAAAACATGTAACGTTAGAATTAACTATAGGTATTTTATGTGTGTGTATGTGTATTGTAAAACTATATAAGGAAAATATATACACACAACCATTCATAAACACATGTACAAATTGTATCTGTTACTATCAAAATATTTTGTTTCTTTCTTTCCATTTATCACGTAACTGGACCAGTGGTAGCAGTGATTTATTTATAAAGTTTTTAACGTAATCTGACTGCTTTTCTTTGAAATAAAATGAATAACAATAAATAGTTAAATATTCTCTCTCTCTCTCTCTCTCTCTTGTGAATTCGATCCCCCATTCAACTTATACGAGTAGATATTGTGTATGTGAATTTTTGTTATTATGAATAAAAATTGCCTAAAAATAAAAAACGAATCTCATACAAAATAACTGACTACATACTTACATAAAGAAATTGAGAAACCAAAAAATATAAGGATGACATCAGTAATTTTTGTTGTCCTTTCCGGCTGTTGTTGTTTCTTTTGTTTTATTTTCCTAATTTTTCGTTTATATTTTTCGCATTTTTTTTTCTTTTTGTTCTTTGTCATTTGAAATAAATCTAGAAAATTTGTAGAGGATACAAGTGAGCTAAAATTATATTTTACTACTCATTCACAAAAACATTTTATAACGAAAAAAAAGGAAGAAACATAAGAAAAAAATTCCATTTTTTTGTGTCAGTCATCTAAAGTTATTACAGTTATTTGGTGTACAACGTAGTTTAGAAGTGAATCATCCCTAATGTTATGGACATTTTACTATTACTATTACATTACTACTTTCACTTATCATCATTATCACTGGTAAAATTTTACAAGATGTTATAAACATACACAACAATAATTTTGACAGTATACCAAGTACAGGGTGAATTACATTTTTGACCAAATCAAAAATTTAGACTTGTCACTTAAGTGGTAAGAACTTGTGCTCGTTTTTAATTATTTCGATAAGTTTGAATTTCGAATTCAAAAATGTTGTTATATGAGAAAAGTTTTCTTAAGTTCATGTATAAAAGTTTTATAATATGTTTTAAAAAATTTGAACTATTAAATATGCGGGATATCCGAAATATTTAATCGAATATTTATCCGAACAATAATATCAACATGTCGAAAAGAACAAGATTCAGATTAATCATCTCGGGATAGAGTCTTATCCGTTTTATATTTTCAACCCATTAAGAATGAGTAAGACGTTGTTTACCCATCCATTCATCGACTACCGCTCTAAAAATTTTTCAAATCCATATTTGGTGATAATTAATAGGAAGAGTAATAATTTGAGTTGTCCTTTACAAGACTATTCAAAAAGTTGTTCAGTTTTTAATGAATTAAAATTTTAAGAAATATATACAAAATTTTAGATTAAATGCTAATCATTTTGTTGAGATGATAATTTAATAATTAAGTTGGAGAAACCAAAAATTTAATTTATCTTCAACGAATTTTAAGTTTTTTTTTCTTAAAATAAAATTTGCTTAAAGTTAGTTTTGTTAGCACACACTCATTGTAATTTAAGCCACATTTATAACTTGCTTTATCATTATTTCAAATTCTTTCACATCCTGTAGATACTATAAAATTTAAAAAATTCTAAAAGAAGATACAAAAAGAATAAGTTCTAAAAAATTTCTGTCATTCATAGATTTGAATGGAAGCTACTTATACAATAAATTTCCTGTTGTCTATATTACATAAAATCCTGTGACATTTATATGTTATGCATATATTACTGTAGTACAAGTATTGTACTTGTAAAAAGGATAAAAAGTATAAATACCATTTATAAAAAAAAAAAAATGATTCACATTATTTAACTTTAACATGATTGTGGGCTCCTACATATGTACGTACTAAAGTTGTACACACTAATTTTATATTTTTTTAAAATGTTTTCGTGAATTTTATGTACCCCCATAATCTAAAGCATATTATACACAAACATGTGTGTTCTTAATAACTTTTATAACATTAAAACAAAAAAAAAAAAAACTGTTTTAGTTTGTGTAAGTTTTGTATAGGAAATAACTGTGTTTTTTATCTATTCCCATTATTTTGAGTACAAAATTTATAATTTTAGGTCAATTTCAATATTTTAAGTATAGCAAATAAAATTTGATATAGTATAAACATTTCACTTGTATACTATGTAAGAAAAAGAACCTATAAGAGTTGTTTGGCAACAGCTCATTTCTTTTTTGTTCTGATTTTTCAGAAAAGTTATGATGGACAGGTCCTTTTTACAATTTGTTTTTCCTTTCTTCTTCTTTTTCTAATAAAATTTTTTACTTTTGAAAAATGTATGTATATCATATGCGTATACAAATACGTACAAGTTAATGTGTAATTTGTGTAAATACAAAAATTGTTTTTGTAATGTAAAATTCTTATACTTAGGCTAATTTGCAACAGACATTTGGTAAAAGTAAAACTAAGGGTATAATAATATTGTACACAGAAGAATAAAAGGGAAATAAAGGTAGAATGAAATAATACTTTGGCCCGATTTTTTTGTATGAGAATACATTGAGGGGCAGATATCATGATACTACTGTGAAGTTCATTTAGTTTCGATTTGCACAATATTTAAATTAAAGCTTTTGAAGCCCGAAATTTATAAATACTTTTTATTGTCGTTGTTAAAGTTTTTGGTTTAACGTAATTTGAGGCAGGATGCCTGAATAGTTCTTTGACGAAAGATGAAAGCAAGCTGTTCTTTATGTCCATATTCTTTGCTATAATCAAATTTTTGTTCGCAACTGAATTATAAAAAATTTACTCTACATATATACAAATATTTTAAATTCAAAAAATTCTTCTTCCAAAAAACAAAATATCTGACAAAATTACTTTGAGCATATTTTAAATGAAGGTGTTACAAAATATGCTTATTTGTTTTTCTCAACTTGTTTGTCCTCTAACGTGCCTGTCTATTTGTGCTTCTATATTTTAAAATTTTGTATAAAAGTGTCTCAGGCTGAGAAACTCACTCTTCAAGAAGAAAATTTTTACATTCCTCGACTTGTTAAATTTTTTTTCCACTCAAAATTTTGAAATTGGCGGTTTCGGACAAATTAATAATATATAGGGATTTGCTTGTTTTACCTTTTTCCAAATATCTTATACATTTAGTCTCTCCTAGCCGGTGAATTGTTCAATTTTTACATTTTCAACAGTTAAAAATTTATTTTGCACAAAACACTTTTTAATTTATTTTGTTGTTTACCTTCCTAAAACTGCTAATGCTTTTTCAAATTTTCTCTAAAAGATAATATTCATGCTAATGGTGAATACCTTGACATTCAAAAATCTATATATATATATAGGACTCACTTAATTACCCATTGAATTCGATTGTAATTCCTACTAAAAATTTTTGCCCTTTCCCTAAAAGTATGCAATAAATATTTATTCCACAAAATCATTTTGGTGTGTTAAAGAAAATAACTGAAATAGAAGATTGTTCTTCCAGAAAAAATATTTGACACTTCTTAAAAGAAAATGTACTATTTTACAAGCCTTTGATTTGATCTGAATAAATTTTTTTTATAACTTGTCAGCCAGCAATATCATATAAAATTTTATGGTAAATGTTTGAAATATCATAACATAACACCCCAGCTACATTTAATAAAAATGCTTAAGGCGTTTTTATAAAATTTTTACACTTGATGAAATATATGAGTATAACTTAGATTAAAAAGAAAAAACAATAAACAAAAAAATAATAACATGAAGAGAAACAAAAAAACAAAAAAGGAAATTTAGGTAAGGTTTCATTCTGTGGTAAACATGAACAGGAAAAATATGAAAATAATTCTCTATAGGATAATTTAGTTAGGTGGTGTGAAACTTTACACTGATAAATATAATAATGAAAACTAAAACAACAAATAAGAAAAAAGAGAAAAAAATAAGGGATCAGAAGGCAATTTTAATTGAAAATTTTATCAAATTATGTTATACACAGTTGTTAGGGTTAAAATTAGGTTTAGATTTTTTTATTATAAGAGGTTAATAAACCTAAATAAATTTTAAGTCTAAAAAAAGTAAGTAGATAGGTAGGCAGGTATAAAATAATATTTCAAGTAAGAGAAAAAAAAAATTTATTTTAGTTTTATAATTTACTAGAAGGGGCAACGAAAAATTTTTAATAATTTTTTCTTTATTTCTATTAAGAGCCTTAAAATAATAAATTGTAGTGCTTTAAAACTAAATAAAAGAGAGCACCAAATGAACAGAAGTAAAAGAACGAACCTAATGAAAAAATATTTAAATTAGAAAATTTTAAATTTATTAAAAAAAATTAATCTTTAAAACGGGAAACAAGGAAAATACATACATATGTATGCAATTCAGCTGAATTTGGAGCAAGTTGTCCACAAATTAAATAAATTCAATACGGTTAGTTACGTTTAAATAATACGGTGATGACTTAAGTGAATAAACTAATAAAAGCAAGTTAAACTTATCAGTATCCTAGAGAAACAAGTTCCCATTTTGGAAAATATAAAAAAATGAAGATTATTGGGAGAAAATACTTTGTATTTAAAACTTGCAAATATTTTATAATTGACTTACAAAGTGGAAAAATTCAGAAAAAAAATATTAGTCTTTGTAACAAGTGATTGCATGAATTCCGCTAAAGCTTATGGAAAAGTTAACCGACATAAACATTCATAAGCCTCTTCCTTCAGTTTCAGTTTTGTTTGCAGAACTTGCACATCCTTTAACGTGAAAGCTGGAATTTTATATGCAGATATGCATCTTAGTGAGAAATTTTCCTCCTATTCTCTCAGTAGTTGTATTCAATCAGAGTCCTGAAAAGAATAATTTACGTCAGTTGATTTTTTCCAAGTCACAAACCTTGCATATGGACTATTATACAAAATCACCGTTTTATAATAGTTTAATGTTTGCAAAACTTACCACTACCATGAATTCATTTTTCTCTATGCTAGTTTTCTCTTTCTCGTTCGTTACAAGTCTTCATTGTCTTAAAAATAGTAAAACAGTAGTGCGATAGTTTGTATTGTGTATAAGTATACAATACAACTGCATTTAATAAAATAAAATTTTTATTTTAATCTATACGTCCTTTTAATCTACAAATCCTTTGAAATTCGTCTCATCTTCATTGAGCTGAAAATATTATAATTTCATTCATAAAATTCATTTACAATTTTCCGTATATTATAAAATTAAAAGAAAATTTTTCTATCAATGAATTTTAAATTAAAATATTAACAGTTCTCATCCTTCATTGATTTTATTTACAAAATTTTTATATATATGTATAAAAATAATTTATGATAATCAGCATAAATAAATAAATTTAAATCTGAGGAATCCCAACAAATTCTTATCTAATTGCTTATCTTAATTTAAATGGATCTAAAACCAGCAATCTAATACAATATTCTTGAAAAGAACAAAATAGAAAAAGAAAAAATTCTTATATCTTACAGATCTTTTACAATCAAATAAAATATTCATTATGAAGAAAAGAGATTATGCTAATATATGTACATTGTAGACGTACCTACATATATATATATTCCATTTACATATATAAATATATATATATACATTGTTAACATGTGCACACCCAAAATAATTTTTTTGTTTTTATTTTCAGTTTTTGTTCCAAGATTTCTAAATTTGATTGTAAATTTATTGAGCCATTATGCAAATAAACCATCTTGGAAGAAGAAAATATAAGCATATCACATGAAAAAGAAAACTGATGGAATCATCATCATTATCATTATTATATACAATGTTCAAATAAAGTATAATATAAAAGATGGAGTAGGAAACTTCTTTGTTTCCATTGAAGTATTTCTTTTTCTGATGTTATTTTATCGCGATTGTGGAGTGAATAGACGCAAATAGGTAAATGTATGCAAAGGGAAAAGTGTAAAATTTTATACGATCGTTACAAATTGTTTTATTGTTTTTATTTTGTGTTTTGTTTTTGTTGTTTTTCATTTATAATCGTCGTGACATTGCATTCTTGTATATGTCTTATTTTATTCTGGATATTATGGATTCTTATGAGGAACGTTTTACTCTTCATTTAAAATTCTCTTTCCATTAAACTTTTTCTCTCTGTCTTTTTTATTTCATAGGAAAAAAAAAATGTTCGTCATAGGGAATAGTCTAAATCAGGTATATAAAACTATGGAAGCATTACAAGCGGTTGGAAAATTAGAAAAATTCCAGAAACAGGAGAACTTTAACTGAGTACAAAGAGTAATTTTTACCGACCGTATTGTGTAAACAATAGGTAGGTTATGTGATGGCAACAAATTTTGCATATCGAGTTTTCGGTGGGAACGTACTTCTCCATAGTAGGGAAGTGTAAAGAAACTATTTTTAGCAACCTGTCGGTCTGTCGGTCTGTCGGTCTGTCGGTCTGTCCGTCTGTCGGTCTGTGTGTGCACGCGTGTATCTCAAGTTCGGCTGAACCGATTTTGATGAAATTTTATATGTAAGTTTGTTTCCACCATGGCACGGATCGATCAACTTTTGGTATATATCAGGCCTCGGGAACTGCACTTTTTAGCGGGCCTGTTTTACATTTTTGAACATTTTGAAGAAAATATTCAACTGATTTACTTGAAATATATATAAGCTCAGCTCGACCGTCCGCAAAAATTCGTATGTTTTGGAAGAAATCAGGCATTGGCAACTAGACGTTTACTACGGGCCAAATATACATTTTTGTGTATATAAAGAGAAATAATCAACCGATTTCATTGAAATTTAATATATGAACTCCTCGTATTAAAACAATGAACATATAAATTTTTTGGAAAGATCAGGGCTCGAAAACGGATTTGCGGGCCTATTTTACATTTTTCACCATTTTGAAGAAAGTATTCAACTAATTTACTTGAAATTTCATATATAAGCTTTGCTCGATCATACGCGAAAATTCCTAACTTTTGGAAGAAATCCGGCATCAGCAACTGGGCGTTTACTACGGGCCAAATATACATTTTTGTGTATATAAAGAGAAATAATCAACCGATTTCATTGAAATTTAATATATGAACTCCCCGTATTAAAACAATGAACATGTAAATTTTTTGGAAAGATCAGGCATCGGCAACTAGACGTTTACTACGGGCCAAACATACACTTTTGTGTATATAAAAAGAAATAATCAACCGATTTCATTGAAATTTAATATATGAATTCCTCATATTAAAGCAATGAACATATAACTTTTTTGGAAAGATCAGGACTCGAGAACTGATTTGCGGGCCGATTTTACATTTTTCACCTTATCCACAGAACAAATTGATGGAATTTCTTGAAATTTGATATTTGAGTTCTGGTTGTTACCGAAACTAACTGGCGAGCATTTCAGGGAATTCGGGTAGCACAAAGCGAAACTCTACTAAGAGCCAAATTTACATTTCTCTAAATTTATGTTAACTATAAGCTTACTAATGTCCTAAAAATTGGAAAGAAGTATTTAACAGACATTTTTATAATATTCTGTAACACTTTCATTTAACTAGACAATACACAATGCGGTCGGTTATGTGCTGACCACATCAGATTTTTTTTATTTTTGACAATAAATATATGAAAAACTCAAATGAAAATATATGAGAGTTATCTGGCTCAAATAAGGCTATAGAACTTAATGTGAACTTTCGAATTTGTTAAAGCGTCAGTTTTTCAAAGCATCAGAATTAGTTCAAATATGTGTAAGATTTTAAAAAGAGGATTTGAAAATAAATTAAAAATTTTACTATCATCATTAAATCATCTTCCTCTGGAAATAAAATTCAAGTTAATATACGAGATGCACCGATGATTTGAAGACGTTCTTCGGGTAGTCGATTGTACATGCTTGTTGTAAATAGTATTCAAGATTGAATGAAATAATTTTTAAACAATAGAGTGAAAAAAGGAGAATTCTAATGATATTTTACTATTTGTATACTTACAACTAAATTTAAGGATATTGAAACAAAATTATGACAAAAATGGAAAGAATAATAGCAATAAGTGTATACGAAAATCATTGAAGTTTTTTTTTAATTTACGCTATGGTTAAAAATGTTATCCATTATTCAATATCTATAAGACAAATCAATATGATAGGTCAATGTTCGGCTGAAATCACAAATGGACATAACAAAAGCAAATAACAAAGAAATAAAATATGTACCTAGATATTGTATATGTAGAGTGAAAATAAAATTTTCTGTTAAATAAATTTTAGTTAAAGGGAACATTTATATATTAGGATTACGGGTTAGGCGTATTCAATTCGATTTGAATTTAATTTAAATTTCAACATAATTAGGTAGTATTTTCAAAACTAGTGGCTTAAAATTATCAAAAGAAGCATTCAGCGATCTGCAGGCTATTACGTAACCGGCCTCCATTATCATATATTGCGAAATATTTCGTTGGTACTGAGTCTGAATGAGGAACCTAAAAAATCATTGTTCTATTGACTATATTTCCCAATTTTCAAAACAATTTGTATACAAACACTGTTGAAAACTTAATCTTTTGTAGTAATCAAATCATGAGCATATAATCTGTTATATTGATTGTTCGCATCGTATTGAAATTAAAATTTTCATGTGAAATGTAATTCATAAAATAATCTGGGTAAACACTAATAAACTAATATTTTAATGCCCTTTCTTTGATCCTTTATGTTTTTTTTTTTTCAAAAAAAAAAGAAAAACTTTAAATTTGTCAACATAACATTTAATATTCTCCTGGCATGAAAAGTTGTTTTTACCGCTGTTTTACCATGCTAAACATTAAATATTCATTTATTGTAAGTATTGTACTTCTAGTCGACACTATCATCACCCAGAATAACATATATACGTATATATTAATTCATGTTTCAATATAATGTGTACAAAATTCAAACGGGCAGCTGACAAACGTTCATTTAACATTTCACCTGATACTCAGTATTTCACATTATCCGACAACATCTATTTACATATTCAATATTATCACATTTATAGAAGAAACACACACTCATATAAAAAATGAAAATAAGGGGAAACTATTAGATTTTAGAAGTCAAAATCAATAAATAACGAAAAATGTATATCTATAAAAAGAACCATATATTAAGTACGGCGTCCCATGTAGGTATTGTTGTATTACTTGTACAAAATGATTTTTATATTGATGGGCAACAATATTCTGTTACTCACAAATTTCTACTTTATCATTATTGAACATATCAAATAACACTACTAGTATACGACTAACATCTGTAACACTAAAAAAAAAAATACAATGGTTACAACATAAAATTTGATGGGGCTGTCATTGTAATTCAATATCTTATTTTCTCTATCTCATTTCCTCTTTCAATATACCATTACAATTTACTATAAAATTTTTGTTTCTTACTTAAGTTTTCTTTTTTGTCTTCAAACATACATACATAATATATACATATACTAGTAAATGGAAATTTTATAAATGTAGCTTTAAGTATTTGAAAATCGTTTTAACTCATATATATAGGACAGTTTCGGCTAAAAGAACATGATCAATAATAATAATGTAACGTAATAATAATATAAATGTAAATATTCTAATTAATTTTCTACTTTAAAATTTTACTGTGTTTTGAAATATGTGAGGTTATTGCTTAGTGTTCGAGGATAGGTTTTTGGGTGATCGATTTTAGATTTAAGCAAAACCACTAAAACGGCATTGCATAAGGATGGAAATTACTGTATTTGTATTTATTACGGAATGTAACGAAATATCTCCTATTAAAAGGTTCTTTGTGACAGAGTATAATTTCTAATGATAATTTCAAAATAATCCACTGAGAGACAAAGTTTAAGTATAGGTACACTCAAAAGGAACCTTTCCTGTATGGAAATATGGCAACAAAAGTTTAATGTTTATTTAGTTTTTATATAACACTAACTAAACATCCTTCTCAAGGAGCAATACGAACTCCCTAATGGTCAAAAATAAAGCTGTTCGACTGTATGCTACCCTAAACACTTATGCTACTATAGTTTTATAGAAAAAAAATTAAGAAATAAAAAATTGAAAATAAAAATGAGAATGAAAGAATAGAAAAACTGTAAGAAAAGAGGAAGAAAAAAAATAAAAATATAAAAATCTATAACAGTATATAGAAAATCACCGGTCCGAGGAAGCCTTAAGAAAATTACTTTTATTACGGATCATTTACTTTGTTCACAAGTCCGAATGAATTGACTTGACTTGAATTGAATTGAATTCAGCTGAATTCATTTGGAATGAATGTTTTTTTTTTGCCACTTTTTCTGTATTGAGTGGGTGGACTTTAACTATAACCACTAATAAAGAACAATATAGTATAAGGTAAAGATATAAGTTAAAATTGCATTCGATAATATCATTGAATAGAGTGCCGAATGTTTTGTTATTACAAAGTACAAAATAATAAATGTATACAAAAAAAAAACAAAGTGAAAATAAAAAATATCGTAAAAAAATATAAGTGTTATCTAATGTTGTTTCAATTTTACAAAATGTCCGATAGCTTCATTACTTTATCCCGAATTCTATATAATTTATGCAAAAGCAGCTTAAGAAATTCTACAAATTGATTGTCATAAAAATAATTCTACAATGTTTTGATGGTCAGTTTATTCATTTCTATATGGATGTGTAAGTAAGAATTTAGACATAAAAAGAGGAGTGATAAGCATAACAGAACGATTTCATGTATGAACGCATCTATGAATTTTATATGTAATGTACGTTATTGTAGAACATTTGTGTGTGGTGTACAAACAAAAATGTATTTGCATAAAATTAGGAGTTTGAAAACTATGAAATGGTGGAAGTTTGATTTGATTAAAATTACCTTTTGAAAATTTTTATTGCCAAAATGTTCGGAATAAGGAAAATTTTAACTTAGATTTTTATATTTCCAATTATTTTAAATTGATTTTTTAGTTTGAGATGCAATAAAATTTTATTTTTGTGAAATTAAATATGTTTTAATAAAATTTTCAGTTGGTCGGGAGTTATTCCAGATTTTCAATTAATTAATGAAGTAATCTAAATTTATATTGGAAAATTTTTATTAGCGTGGATCTGAATAATTGTTTTTTTATTATTTGTTTTTTTTTTTTAACGGTTTTAATACCATAGTTATTTTGTCCTACCTTTTGTTGCTGACTGTTGTGTCAGGTAATATCTGATATTTTACTTTGTTAACAGCGAAAAATCCTCCCCCATAGTGATGATAGCAATTCCATCAACGTAGACATGAACTCATGATGAAACTTTTCAAGTTTCCCGTCTTCCACTTGGCCTCACCTGAGTGAAGAAAAACCTAAACCCTATGGACACCTCCTGGTAAGTAGGATATACATACATAATTTTCTGCCCGATTAGAGTCTCCGTCATTCCCGTAATCTTCACTTAAAGCGATGTAGTTGTATTGCCTCGTGTGAAATATTATCGAAAACTCGCTCAACCGGTTCAGAAATCCGCAAGGCGCCTCCATTTATGTCCTTATAGTGTCTTGCTTAGGTGTTCGTCAGTTATTAAAGAGCGATGTCCATCGACTTATAATGTACCCAAAAGCCATGCTGAATATTCATATTAAGAAAGGCATAATCTCCTCCAGATTACTTTGCAGAGCATCTAAACGTTGGTGGCGTCCAGGCTCCTTTGCTGTTCTTTCCATTACATATTGAATCAAACTTCAATTTCATATTGAGAAGGAAGAAACAAGTAGTTAAAAGAGTTTTCCAAAATTCTCATGGAGAGTCAAAAGTCAAACGTTACCTTTTGGTAAGTTGAATATTAATAGAATTATATGGAATAGAATTATATTAAGAAGTTATTTCAGTGGAATAGAGCAAAGTCAAAAAGGTTTTGTGAATTTTCTATTTATTGTTAACACGTAATTGAGATCAGAGTTTTACCGGACATAAATTACTATGTTTTTATAAATGTAACAAAAATCTTGCCTTCATTTTGCGCATTTTTTAACATGTCTCGTTTTCGTACTGATTTACGTTTCTAATGATTAAAAACTTCTTTCTATTCCCTAGCACTATTGTATAAATTATAAATTTTAATAAAGAATAATTAAAAATATCTACCCAAAATATTTTGAAAGCGAACGTGTATCACAACCATGATTTACTGATTCCTTGCATTCACATAAAAATAGTCTTGTTTTCAATAAGACTTGTCCAAATTATAATAAAATATTTCTGTGACGTAACTTTCGCAATAATTTGCAAATATTTTAGGAAATGACACTGTTATATTTTCGTTATCTTAAGATGACAACGAAATCATTAACCGAACTCAATATAAAATTTATGACTGATCTGGTTTTTAATTGATCTTATTTTTTCTTTCAATTTATGAAAAACATAAAATTAAATTTGTTGGCAAATTAAGTGGCAAATTTCTTCCAAATAATTTCTAGTTTATCTGCTGCCCAAAAACGATTTGCTTAGTTTTTTTTTCATCCTCTCAGAGTTCTATTCGAGAGACCTAATAAACATTTACAGTTTCTTGCATGTGTTTATAATTCTTTACCATTTTATAGTCATGCATTAACATCCTCATTGTTATTCCTATCTATAGCTCACTTGAAATCAATAGAATACTCATCAATAAGTAATATTCTTATAACAATAAATTCAATTGATATTGAATTGAATTGTAGAAAAAAGATGGAGAGAAAATAATAATAAAAAATTTTGGTTGTTTTTTTTTTGCTTCTTATTGAATCCTTCAATTTTTTCTTCCCTCTCTTTAGTACAATTTTCCACTTGTTAATCAAAACTGTGGTCCGATGTAAATAGATAAAATAAAAAAATGTATGTGTATTGAAAATTAAATGTATGAAAAATGTTGTCTGTATGCATAACATATTCACATTTTTCATAGACTCAAAATGAAAACCGGTTATACTACAAAAATATTGTCAGGTTATTGTTTACTTTAAGTTGTTGAAGAGGAAATGTCCGAAACACTTTTAAGAAAATTGAAATTATTTTCTTTTACTCCGTTCTATGTGTTGTCTCTTAAATAACAAAAAACAAAAATGTTTTCATCATCACCCTTATCTCTTTTCTTTTTCCTTCTCTAGTTAGTTGTTGTTCCTTTAGTTTGGATGTTTGTGTGTAACAAGTAAAGTGCTGCTAGTTTTACAAGTTGTACGTTATTTTCTTTTGATTATGGTTGTTGTGAATTTTTTAAAATTATTGTTTGAAAAAAAAAAATTGATTTGGTTTTTATTTTCTTATTGCCTTTATTCTTTCATATCTTCCATAAAATATGAATAAATAAATATTATTGAACAAAAATTTATTTCTATGTTTTGTAAGAGCATCAATCATTTTGATGGCAATGATATGTCAAAGTCAGATGTTTAATTCTATAAAAATTTAGGTCAATAGATGTTAATCAGATTTTCGTTTTTCCAAGCAATTTAAAGGATGGTTATTGTTAAAAAATATCCTTGTTTTGGATTTTTTACTTTTAAAATAATGTTGACAAGCTTCGGGGTAGCCCAGGAAAATTGAAGTCAAAGCAATAAGATCTTAGGCAAATAACATAAAGAGAATATTGATTACTGACTTCAACTAGTGGGCTTTTAAATTAGAACATTGACAAATCTATATGTACATTTTTTATGAAATTTTAAGAAAAATCTACTTTTGTTGAAATTTAAATCTCCCCACATAAGGCCAGACTAAATGTTATGGATATTATTCTTAGACAATAAAACCATGTAAGCGCAGCTGCAATTTCATAACACATTCGAATTTACATTATCTTTATTGAAAGAGATAAATATTATGACAATAATAAAACTATTTTGCATATGAAAATTCCCCCAGAAGTATGCAACACATTTATTACTTAATTTGAAAAATAATTTAATTTAAACACATTAGTAAGCTTATGCATGTACACATTTCGAATTTGTTTACTCAAAAATTTGACATGAATAATGTACATTGAAATTTTATAAATAAATCTTTCGATATTGTTGGATAAGTGCCATTTTTTAAATTGTTTTATAACGTGTTTGTAATAATTTAATTTTTTTTTGAAATACAAATGTTTGTTTATATCAAAAAAAATTTGTTGTTAGAAATTACAAACATATGTACGTACAGTTTTAAGAAAATATTTTCAAAAAAAAATTTCCAATTCTTGAGCTTCTTGTTTACTTATCTCAATTTCAAAATTAAAAAAAATTATAGCCTCTCATTTCACACATAATTTGCTGGTGTTTTCCACATTTTGAGTGCAATAAATTTGCTTCGATGTTATTAAGTAAAGTTTTGAAAAATTGTGTTTTGTTCAAGCACTTTTCAATTTTGTATGAGATTTAAAATATTTAAAAATATAAAGCAAAGTTTAAAAGGAATTTGGTAGCACTTTCTACCCATACAATTATTAATTGTGAGTACAAATTTCAAATTACTACCCGATTATTATTGCTATCCGAACTACACACAAGAATATACATGTAAGTATAGATGTTATTGGTTATTTTTTAATTAATTCTTAATCGGTTCATTGCAACAATATTGATAAATTCAAAAACTAAAATTTTAATATTAAAAATTTGTACACTCATTTTAAAATTTCATTATCGAGTGTAAACTTAATTCCTACTTCCAATTATTAAGGAATTTAAAGGATTAAGAACAACGTAACGTACAAAATGAAATTAATGATATGAAAATTTTAAATGAATAAGAAGATACACACTTACAAAACATTAAACTTTCATTCTAATATACAAAAGAAATTTGAAAAATTGCTTATTTAAAATATTGATCCGATTATCTGCATAGGGAACCGAACGAAAAACAACCCTAATAGTCGAAATTAGAAGAATGTGAGCACTATGAGATTTTAACATTGTTAAAGCTTTTTGGTTTTGATTTTTTTGAAAATATGCAGTTTGCTTTAATTTTCATCTTAATTTTGTTGGAACCTATGCCATGATTTGTAAAATCACCCATTTATAGGAACTTCCGTTAGCCATCATACCTTTTTAAACAAAAATACTTTCTTCATTTAAAATTCGTATAATTAATCAGTTTTTTCCTTTATTTTATTTCCAGAAAAACAAAAATTCTGTTTAACATCCAAATCCTTTTAAATATCCTTTTGTTACAAAACTTAGGACACAATTATCTTAAATGATTATTTAAATAATTTATTTTTGGTTTTATGTAAAATAAAAATTTTTACAATTTTAATTTAATTAAAAAAATTCAAAAAAGCTTTTGTAATGCCACAATATAGAGAAAAAATTAAATTCCTATGAAAAACCTTTGTCCATTAAGAAAAATTATATTATTTATGTAATAAAAATTTAAATCAGGACAAAAAATCGAAAATTGCTTGTCAATATTCATTCAAAACACTCGAATTGCTTGATATTATCATATTTGCAATTCTTTCTAGCCCAAACATGAACGTGAATGAAATACTGATCAGTACACTACATAAACAGTAATCTTTTACAGTTTTTACTTGACTAATTGAATAAAAATTCATTGTAATTGAAAGTCGATAACTAGAAGGTTAAATTACTGTTCCAAGTGATTTTGTTCATCAATATATATGGATGATCGGTAGACAATTAGTAGTAATTTTGTGACTTATTAAGGCCAAGCTGGTGAAAATTTAGATTTTTCAATAAAAATACAAGAACATATTTCTATGCTAATATATCTAAAATAATATTTTGCTTTATAGTTCATCCGGAATAGCTATTGCTTTTTTTATATTTATTCAAATTAAAAATTCATAACTATATTGTTTGGCGTAAAGGGATCATGTAATTTAGTTACAAAATATGCCAAAGAGATCATGTAATTCAGTTACAGACACAAAATGAATAACTTCTGTTAGAAATAGACGAAATTTGAATAATATTATAATAATTAAATTTCTTATAATAGAGTGTCCAAATATTAAAATTTTCATCATAACAATTTAATGAAAAAACAATTTATATAGGAATTTACAGATTATTATAGGAACTTACAGATGTTTTCAAACATTTCAAAAACCAAAACTGAACAAACCATTTTGTATCCAAAAATTTTATCATTCTTAAAATTCAATTTCAAATTATAATTTTCGTATTATAGTTGAGGAAAATCAAAGTTTTAAAATGATTTATGAATTCAATTTCCGCTTCCTTTTTTGTTTTTTTTTTCATCCTGAACACTCTGTTTAAAACTTTTAAAATCACAAAAAGGAATAAATTTTCAAAAGGGGTTTCTCATTTTGTTTTTTACAACTTCTTTTCAAAATCTAAATGACTTGAGCCATTAAGAAAAATGAGGGAAAATGAAACGTTTAAGAAAAATAATCAAAAGAGAAAGAAAACCAACTGTAAGAAGGAAATAAAAAATTAAAATATTCTAATATAAGATTTTACACTATAAATGAATACATACATGCACATATATATATTACCGTGTATAATTATAATATATGTGTATATTTAACTTAAATAATATTAATGCATAAAATGAAAATAAAGAAAATTCAAGGAAAAATCATATTTTAATATTCAAAAGCGATTTTCTTTTAATTTTTCAAAATTTTCAAACACTTACACAAACACATGCACATCTATATTTGTGTACACAGCTTGTATATGTATGTATATATTCACATTTATTTTTATTGTGGCAATGTATAGTTATGGGGAAGTTTAAAATGTTTTAAAATGAAAAGAAAAAAAAATAATAAAAAAAATAATTTTTTTTCATGAATATTCAAAAAAGGATGCCATAATTCTCATTAAACTTCAACACGTTGTTGTTTGCATTACCATTTCGCATAAATTATGATCACAAATAAACGTTTGCTTTCATACTAATTTTGTTTGTTTTTTATTTATTTTCTTCTTTTTCTTTGTTAGTACGGTGTAGTCTCTATGTTTGTTATTTTTAACCATCTTTTTTGTTAACTACATTAAATTTATTGTGTAGAATAGAGCAAGATTTTATTTTTTTATTATTATTATTATTGTTAAATACGCAGAAAGCTTTTGCACGTACAATTACGCTCTTCTATATATTTGGGCATCTATTATGCATAATAATGTTATACGAATATTTATTAAGGTATCCGAGAAGGTTAAAAATATAAGGAAAAAAATTTTCTTTTCTGCGTATTTTAAATTATGAATATTGTCGTATTGTCGTAATTGTGATTTGATAATTATTGTATAAAATCAAATATTGTCTGTTCTATTCGAAAAATATTGTTAAAATAAATAAATATCAATGTTCATTTTGTCACATAAAGATGGTCTATTCACGTAACAGTGCAAATTAGTTCTCTAACGAACGATTGGGGAATCAGTTGAAATTTTCGAAAGAAATGATTGTTCGCCACTTTATTTTTTATTTGTCTAAAATCGGACTAACTTTGAGAATGTGAAAATTTCCTAAAAGAATCTCGAGTATGTGTGTAGGAACTTTTCATTTTGTTTTTTAATTAGAAAATTATCGAACTAAATTCACTGGGTACCGAAACAAAATTTTCGTAGTTAATTAAAAATTAATAATTTGCAGTTATTAACCGTCTTTAACTCAATTTTTTTAAAAATTCCAATGACTTCCATTGAAATGCCATTTCATTGTACAGTTCGAAGGAGCTTTCATGATCGTCTCATTATAAATCGCAGGTTTATATTTAGGGTTGTTTTTCTCTGTCAACTTAAATATGAAAATCCAACAATTTTAAATCTTAAAGTAAGCTTCTGTTATTTATCTTTTCAGATCTATATTAAAATCTAGAACTAGATTTCCTTATTACTTCATAATTATTCAAGTATAGAAAAACAGAACTACATTTTAAAGTATAAAAATTGTTATAACACAAAAAAGGTTTTTTATTCTATATAGACCTAAAGGTAAGGACACGACAACCTTGTCAATCAAATACTTTAAGTAAATTTTAATAATTCAGAAAATTTAATATTGTGTAGAAATAAGCAATTAAAAAAATTATATTAAATATTTAATTTACTCTCCAATGAAGTTTTGGTAGCACAGGTGACATCTATAGGTATTATTTTTAATTTCCTAATTTTTTTTGTTGTTTTTGTTTTTGTTTTTTATACTCTTAACTAATGAAAAAAGAACAAACGCACATACACTTGTGTTATAATTTAAAAATTTGCCACATGTTATGTTTTTAATCACTTTTAGTATAATTTATGCAAATAATAATATGAAATATTATAATTTAAGAAACACACGCACATCTTAATTGTTATAGCAATACATCTCTCTTATTATATAAATCCTTTACACTTAAGAATTTTTTAAAACTGAAGCTTAACGAATAAAGTAGAATAAAAAAATTTTAAAAAGTGTTTAGACATTAAAATATTCTTCAACCAGTTTCGCGGGTGAACATAACATATTTCACATTTATCGTCAAGTTTTCAATACTGACAAATGAAATTTGTGTTTAGAAAAAATGTCACATAAAAATGATTCCTGTTCGGGAAAAAGAAAAACCGAGGGTCGACGTGAGCCGAGTATTCACGAATCGAAAAATTTTAAGCCTTTCTAGATTTATTAAAATCTGATAACAATATTCAATTCATCCATTTGTTTCGTTTGCTCAATTTCGTCAAAAATATTCTGAAGTGAAACAATATTCTCGGGCTCTTATACATCAAAATTTGAAAAATTTTTACGACAATGCAATTAAACAATGCACTGACAACTTTTAATGTGTAAACGACAACTAAACCAACAACAAGAGTATCTTTATGTATGCTTATAAAGTAATGGAATGATGTATGTGTACCTATACTCTGATATATTTTCATCTACACAAAATATCTAATATCTGAAACGAGGCTGTCTTAAAGTATTTCTTTATTCAGATTCATTATGTTAATGTAGCTTGAATGTTATTTTTTTTCTTACTTTTCAGATCCTCTTTATTAATATTGTCATCTTTATTAAAATAATAATAAGGGTTTCCACATTTTTTTCTGTTTTTTATTTTTGTGTTTTTTGTTTTTATTACAACAAGTATTATAGGTTTAGAAATTATTCACTCCAGTAATTTTAATGTAACGAAAAAATAAACAGGAAAAAAAAACAATAATCGCAAAGGACAAAGATGAAGAAAAAAAAGAACAAAATGTATGTAGATGAAAATATAAAAATTCAGGTGAATTTATTACACAATTCGCAAATCTTTAAAATTATTCGCTTTTAAATCTTCTTGAAGCAAGGATCATATTAGAATATTTTTTAGAAAAACTTACTGTACAAATGATATAATAATATAAAATGAATAATATTTTTTAAAGTTTAAGATGAAATTTCTACTCCGTTTGTAATATATAATGAATAAATAACCCCGAATGTTAATGAGTAAAACAATAATAACCGAATTCGTTCCGGTGATATTGCGCCAATTGTATTAGCCATTGTAAAAAGTTCATAGTAAACCAATCAAGAACCTATAATATACGAATATACAGGGTGCTTCAGAAAGCTATAAAACAACATATACCATTGGTTAGAAGACAGAAAATGGGTGAAACTTTTATTCCAGACTGGGTGCCAGATCTCAAGGGTTTTCGAGTTCCACCGATTTTAACGAATTTTCACGAAATTCTAATTTATTCAAGTTTTTTGGATTATAACTAAAAGCTTTCTAAATATTTTTTTTAATTAATAGATTTTTGGATTATAACTAAAAGATTAAACTATAAGATTTTCTAAAAGGCCTCCTGAAGGACTTAAAATAGACGTGCTACTTATTTCTGTATTTTATGTACCTTGAATTTTTTCATAGAATTTTTCCCAGCTGCTTAAACATTAATTTAAGTCCTCAAATATTAAAAAATATTTTATGGTATGGAACATATAGTACAAAAACCACAAATACTGTGACCAACAAATTCAATTAAATTCATAAATTCCATTAAAATCAAATCAGATGTTGATAAAACTAAAATTAAATTCAATTTAATTTTCCTTAATCCAAAAAATTTTGCAAAAATTTCTTAAAAAAAAACACCAAATTCTCCTATGAAATTCTTCTAGTTCGGCAAAAATTTAAGTTTTTCTTCTTTCAAATCTGTTTCTATTCAATCGCATATTTAAAATTGATTGCTTTACTGGAACACATCTTTAGTTGCATCAACCGTACACCAAGTTCAGCTTTTGTAGAAATAGGTTTAAAGTTTATTAATCCCATTAAATTATTTATTAATTATTTATTAAATTCATAATGTACCTACCATATCACTTACAAACTCCATTTTGTATAAAAAAATTAAATTTTCCTATTAAAAAAAATTTTTTCAAATTAACATAAATGTCAAAATTTATATGGGATGACTTTAAAAATTTGCTCCAGCGGGATAATTTTCATAACTTCAGATGCTAAATGGTGTCTAGATTCCGAAAATTATTTTTTTAAATTTTTAAATTGCACCCAACCTGAGAAAAATGCATTTAAAAATTTCAAACCATATAGGTACCATTTCTTATAAAAATTGGCAAAAATTAAAAACCTATCAATTTTCTTACCAAGAAAAGTTTCGAAAAAAAATTTTTGATTACTAGATTTTTTTTATTTTTCGTAACACAAAATTCTAATTTTCCTTTTCAAAAATTAAAAATTTTTTAAATTCAATTTTTGTTTTCCAATTAAAAAGTTTCTATAAAATTTCGTTTCAATTTTGTTATTATTTGTTACACTTCAATAAAAACATTAAAATTTAGATTTTTTATCAAAATAACGGCCCTTCAAAATGTCAACTGTGTCTTCGAGTGACTGTTACTACCAAAAATTAATGATAGTTGACAATTACAACCCTTAAAATTCTTGCTTTGACTTTCAAGGGTTTTCAAAATCTTGACATAGTTTTTGTGTTACATCTTCTGTAACATAAAAAATTTTTCAATGTTTGAGGGCTTAAAATAAAGCTTAAACAGCTGGTCAAAATTATATAAAAAAAATTTCAAGGTTTTAAAAAATTTCTTACGAAATTATCTAGCTAGAAAAAACTGAAAGAATCAAAGGAAAAATTTTATTTTCTTTAAAGTTCGAATGCTTGGTATTCCGAAGGCACATAAAATAAAGAAACAAGCAGCATTTCTATTTTAAACTTTATTGCTTGATTAAAGTTCCTATCTTTTTCAGAATGGAAGTTGTAATCTAAAAAACTTGGATGAGTAAAAATTTCGTGAAAATTCATTAAAATCCTTGGAATTCGAAGACTCTTGAGATTTCGCATACAGTCCGGAACAAAATTTTTACCAATTTTCGATCTTCACCAATGATATATATTGTTTTATAGCTTTTTAAAGCACCATATCAATAGTATAAAAGGAAGATATCAGTAGAAACCCTAGCCATAGGGCTGGTATGTAGTTTTATTTAGCACCAATGTGTTATTACTTAAGGCTTATTTTAAATCTGTGAAACTAAGTTATTCCTTTCAAGTTTCAATATCAAAATAAAGTTGTGTTGAACCATTGGTTTGTAAAGTAACACTTTCCCCATCAAAAACTGCTATTAAAAATAATCTGCTCAACAACATTATTTAAGTTGCTTTTATTCATATACCAAAAGATTTTGAAAGATTGCATGTATTTAGGATAAAACAAAGAAAAAATTTAAAGAGACGTTTTCATAATGGTGAATTGAAGTATTAATTACATCATCATATTTTTGATGGCATGGAATTTACCCATACTTTTGTAGATTCGTGACTAATAAATAGTCAAAAAATGGCATTTTTAGTACTTTGAGGGGTTTTAGTACTTTGAGGCCATCTAGAGAGAGGCGGTAGATAAAAATTTTGTTCTACTGAAATAAGTTTTCAGTAAAGAACTATGCACATATGAGATTTGAGCTTTCTATCTTAAAGGGTATAGAAGTTTTCCATACCGGTTTACGGACGGAAGGACGAACGGAAATTATGCAATTTAGAAGCACATTTTTTCAAAACTTTTTTTTAAAAATAATAAACTGTGATACTTCTTAGAGAAATCGAAAATGAGTCTGAATTAACTTAGTTACAACCTAGAGACCGGTTTCAATCAACAAAGGAAAAAGAGGAAAGTTTATCTACAATTGGTATTGTCGTTAAGACATCGCTTGTTTTATGATATTTCCTTGTACCTTTTGAGGTATCCTAGAGTTAGCCAAATCAATTATATATTGAATATTTTCATAGTGTTGATATCTTTTACATTTCTTATTTTTTGGTGAATTTTCCATATTCATTTTGTATAATTTTTTAATTTATTATTTTTGGTTTTGTATTTTTAAAGGATATTTTACCTATCAGCAGGAAAATTTTTTCTGGTTTTCATATTATTACCCTATATATCATTTAATTCTCCCTCCATTTATTTTTTTCTACTTCTTTACCGTTGTATCTCTTTGATTCTCTCTCTCTCAAGAAATTTTAATCAAAAGAAGTAATAATTCATTTTCTCAAATTATTGTATTACGCATTTTTTTGTTTTTCCATTTTCCTTATATAACAGCACACTTCTATAATAATTATAACAGCAACATGAGCAACAAAAAAATAAAACTGGAAACAGAAAAAACAATGTTAAAGATTCAACCATTAAAATATAAGCACTGCTTAACGACATTAACTTAAGAAAAATATGACAGCTTTAGGTATACCTACTCCTATCATTGTGATTGTTATTATTAGTACAGAAAAATGTAGAAGAAAAACCAAATAACAGTAAGAGCGCAAATATATTTTAATAAAAATAAGAAAAAATTATATTTTATACACCTGAATGTGATAGCAAAAAAAAGGAAGAGAAAAGGTTCAAAGGTGTCATGTTGCTTTCCAGCCTATACCAAAAATACCACATACAGTTTGTATCTACTTCTTTTTCATTTCTCTTATCATTACCTAAAAAAACTTATTTTTGAAAATTTTACATCTTACCTTAACGCTGCGTTTTGTTTTCTTTTCTCTTTCACATTTTTATTAGCAATTTATTATTCATTAAAATATTTTTTCGTTTAAATGTTTTCATTTTTTTTGTAGGATTAAGGATTCTATGAAAAATGAAAATGAATATGAAAGAAAATTATAAAGAAGAATAAATAATAAAAATAATGAAAATTTCAAGACCACAACGTAATTACGATAAAAATTCCATCTTGTGATTATATGGGTTAAAAATTGTGGGGAAAACAAAATGAAAGTTATTTGTTTTATTTTGTTTTTGGTTATTCCTATGTAAACATTTTTCTTTATTCTTTGAGGGAAGCGTAAAAGATGAAAGAAACTGTTAATTTTTTACAGAAAAATTGAAACAGAAAAAAAAAATATCAGTTTACTATCAGAAACAATAAGGTATTCAATCTAAACTCCAAATAAAAGCTTTTTAAAGTTTTGTATCAACCTCTAAATTTTTCATTAATAATTTGTTTGTATAAGATATGGGATTATTGCTCCGAATATGGTTTCTTTTGCCAATTCGAGGGAGCCTAATTTTGACAGTTTATAAATTCAGCGGTTTCACGTATCGTCAAATGCATGTTTTCAGGGCGTAAGATCCTAATTATTTTGGCAACCAAAGTATTAATAGATAAAGCAAAAATATTTTTAAGCGAGGAAGCGGCCGTTTTATGGTTTTATGCAGTGATGTTAAAATCACTGCGCGAAATTTCGTAACACAAAATAATATTAATATTCTTCAGAAAGAAAATCATACGTTATAGAAATAAAACCAACAAATTTGTATCGTCATTTAAGCATTCTTTGTTTCAATATAAAATAAATAAGAAAAAACTATTATAAAATTCACGGGGAAAACGTAACGAAACTATGCTATTGTTTTTTTTTCCAAAATAATTAAAAAAATTTGTCGACTGGTTTATTTTTCCAATGGCTACCCATTCTTATTTAAATTTATTTTAAATTTTCTATATAGTATTTATTTATTTTACTAAAAATAAAAAAAAAATTCTGGAAATGCCAACATTTTGTAATGAATTCCACCGCGTTAAACAGAACAAGAAAAATAATAACACAGAAAGTAGGTAACTCTGTGGTCATAGGAGGATTCTCATATTATTTCAAAAAAGACAAAAGGAACTATACCTAAAAACTTTTACTTTAAGTTGATAAAAAGTAGGTATATACAAAGGGGAAAATTGTTAATTAGTTTTTTCGGTTTACAAAATTTCAAGGAAGTTTTTAGGTGAGCTTTATTTAGAAAAAAAAAATATATGTGATAATAAAACTTATTTTAGCATTAAAGGGAAAAAATATTTTAAATTTTTTAATAAATTTTGTGAGCAATAGTGTCACGTTGTGAAGTCATGTCAAATGCCATAGTGTAAACGATGTAATTAAAATTTTTTTAAATTAAAATTATTGTTATTTATTGTAATTTTAGAATCTTGTTAAATTATGAACTATTCCAAATAATTATTATAAAATAATTGAACCTTAATCGATAAAGAATGCGCTTCAAATGTGCGATTTTAAATTATTAAAGTTACAAAATGGAAAAGAAGAAACAAACGCTTTTGTTGAATTAAGTTAAAAATTAATTGATAATAACAAAATTCTTGAATTCTTTATTCACCTCTTCTCAAATCTATAAAAAAAAGACATATTATATACTTTTCTGATACACTGGTAATCCGCTGGAAAAATACGCTTATATGTATGTATAAACACATGGCATGGAAATTTAACACAAAATTTATACCCAGAGGATATCCAATGTCCTCATCAGTTCCGCTAAAAATTTTGTAAAATGATACCCTTTTAGCACTTTTCTAAAAAATTTTTGAAAAAAACTGCTTATTAGTTTCACTATGTCCGTCCGTCCTACAAAAACTCTGCACAGTTCAAGATAGAAACCTTAAATTTTATATGTACTTAGATCTTTACTAGAAACTAATTTTCGTAGAAAATAATTTTTACACACCTCGCCCCCCCCCCCCCCTTCCTAAAAGTTATACCCACCCAAAACCTTAAAAATACCATTGTTCAACTATTTACTATAGTAGAACCGTATGCATTTTTCAAATTTTACAAACGCAGAAAAGCAGTGGGTTGCTTCATCTATCACGGCATAACAAACTTTTACTTAAACTTTAAAAAAACAAAATGGCCGTCAAACGGTTTACTGTTACATAAAATCTGTTTTTTTTTAAATTTTAGATGTTGTTTTTCTTCTAGACCCCAGGTTGTGGGAGCCTGAAATTTTGGTAGACACTAACAAATAGTTCATTTCGTTAGCAGAAAATTTTTTTCCATCTCCAACCTCTCTCAAGTTATCGCCTCTTATAATTTGTAAAATTTGAACTTTTGACGATTTATATTTCCGAAACCGCAAGCTTTTTCTAATTTCTATAAACGCAAAAATGTAACGGTGAATTCCATAACCTTAAAAAATATAATTATTTCTCTTAACTCTCGTAAATAACTCTTAAAATCGAGCATTATGTTAATCCCTCTTTAAATTAATTTTTGCTTTATTTCAAAAACTGCAAAAACTGTCCATCCTAAATATATGCAATCCTAGAAATAATTTCGTACGTCAATGAAAATAATAATTTTAATAGTGGGTTAGGTATACATAAATTGTTTTCCAAAGCAGTATTTTCACTTGTTGAAGGGAAAAGTGCTACAATACAAACCATTTTTTTGATTTTATGCAGTAAAAATTTTTTTGAAACGCAGTAAAAACGTAAAATTTACAATGTACCATATTACATTTTGTATAATAAAAGCTCTTGACATTGCACACTATTCTAAATGTGTTGTATACTCAGTCGAAACGTAAAGTAAGAACAGAGCGAAAAAATTGAGACTATGCTTTTCTAGAGATGTTATAAGAAGACTATTATAATTATTTATTTACCATAATAACATTACCCCTTTATTGTCAGCGGTTTCAAAAGCTCTTCCTTGTTGTAAAACTGTATATGATGCGTTTCGGAAGTTACGGATTACTAATAATAAATTTTATTGCAACACTTTTATAGCTTGGAACTGTTGTGTATTTAATACAGAAGATTATTATAAAAATCTGCTTCATTACAAAATATTTAATTATTTAAAGAATAATTTGATTTAAAATTTTTTTCTCTTATTCAAATAATGCCCACATTCACTTCACTTTAATTTTGCTATTGGAGTGAAGTTACTCATGACATAATGAACCCTTCTTCTATAATTTCATTCGAATTATTAAAACATCGCTACTAATTATATTTTATTGATTTTTCTAATTGCTTTACATGTACTTTATCATACATTTTTTAATTAAAAGCTGATAAAAAAACGTTGAACTGCTTGAACTACATACATATAATATTATTATACATAAATACATTCATATTCTTGAAATACACGTATGTAGGTGTTTTATGAAGTTAATCTTATAAAATTTGTAATTATTTTTACGTTTTATAATTTCACTATAACACATTCATTAAGCGTATTATTTTTTTAATTAATTTTAAATTTAAATACAGAAAAACTTTTTTATTTTATCTAAGTATTAATTTTACTTTTTTCTTATATTTTAATTTCGAGTGATGCACTCTATTAGACAAGCTATTAACTTTTTAAATAAACGAAGTTTAACATCTTGCATATTAAATATTAAATGACTAATTTGCATATTATTATGACAAACTTTAGAGTTTCTTTATAATAGGTGTATAACAGTGTCGCCAAAAAGACGAAGTAATTTATATAATATTTGCAAACTTAGTTTTATATTTGTATATCACTTATAATATTATGACACAAGTACATAAATTTTATATTAATGAAATATACACGTATGTACACATGACAAACCGCATTTTTATAATTATACAAATAAAATGTGAGAGTTAGTTCAGGTTAGAATATTCTCTGTAACCTGAAGATTTTGACAATTTTATGAAAGAAAATTTTTAGAGCATATCAGAAAAGCTCTTGAAATTTTATTAAAATTTTTAAATTTGAATTTTCATACAAAGAAATTAAAATTAACACAAATTATGAATAATTATTCTTAACCCAACTTTAAAAATTTTAAGTAATAATTTTTTTTCTTCATCTTAATTTCTAAAAATGCACAACATAATATTCAAGCGTGTTTAATATTAAAAACAGGTAAGTACCTTCATTTATGTTACTATCATTTCATTTTAATTACAAATTTTTTATATATGCTTTGGAATATATTGTATAAGCATCTACCCATCTAGTATAGTTGTATTCAGACATACATAGATGAATACTTACATTACGTATAATTTGATATGCAAATAAGCATACAAGAAGACATTAACATCAAGTAAGAAATAATATTATAAATTCTAAAACTTGTTAACCTCTTTTGTATATAAGAAAGTTATTAATATTTATAATACACAATAGTCTGTATATGATATAAATAAAACGTATACATACTTATACACCTACAAGTTGTTATACAAGATAATGTTATGATAAGAGATTTTGACAAATCAGTTTATTTCGTGATTTAATACCCTAATATTAAATATTTTGCAATAGATATAGTGATATTTAATGTTCGCTGCGATTCATTCAAAAAAATTAAATTAGTTGAACATTGATCTGAGTTAATTAATATGGTCTGATAATAATCATTAAGGTAAAACGCAAACTATAATAAGATTAATACTATACAATTAAAATTAAGCATATAATTATTATCACAAAATATCTAAAAAAAAATTAAAACGCGCTAGGCAATAAAAGTAAATTTATAAAATCTAAAATCGCCAAGGCAAGTCCAGCCAAATGAATACATTTTCTCGAAGAGTTTCGTCGTTTTTTAAGCCCTCATAACTTAAGATTTGGTATTATAAGCGGACTCATTATATACACGTATATAAATTTTCAATTGTGTAGCTCTTACAATTTTGATTATTATTGACATCTAAATAATCCAGATTTGAGCATTGACACATTGATGGTAATCTAAATTAATAAAATGTACTCTATAAAGTTTCTGAAAGCTGGAATTTGGTATGTAAATTAGTTTATTATTAGAACAAAAATTATAACAAAATATTTCTAACATTTAGAATTTTAGTGCTATCAACACTTTAAACTAGAAAATGGAAATTTATACGAGACTTACGATACATGGGTCCTTATTATAAACAAAAGTAATAAAATATAAAGGTTGCATCCTCGGTCCACAGTAGTAGTTAAAATTAATCATCCTTAACATAGTAAGCTCGTCGATTTTCCATTGTACTGCTTGATTTAAAATTTTTTGGAATATTTTTTCAGATCTACCTTTCAAACATTTACAGGGACGTGTCGTGCATCTTATATTGTCGTCAATCAACATACAAAAGTTATTAATATCCCAATTTTGCCAAGACGGGGTCGTATGACTCGCATTGTCAAAAATTTATCGCATTTCCTATAGAGCAAAGCTTTTTACTCTGCCCGTCTTTATTTTAAAAGACATAACTTCACAAAATCTATATCCTAGCCTAAAATATGAGGAAAAATTTTATTTATGCATCTCTATGAGAACTTAAAGTATTTAAACCGTAAAATATTGTGCCTTCCTTGTAAATTTTCTTTCACAATTTTTTACCATAAATTTTAGTATGTATTACATAGAAGGCAACAGAAGCTTCACATACATTTCAATACTTAAATATGAAAATTTAAAGAGTTTTATTTTTACTTTTACTGAACCATAAATATTTCAAGTTGATCATCTTTTGAAATATTACATTTTAATTTGGTACATATAAAAACTAAAGTACTTGGTGACAAATTTGAAAAAAAAAATATGTTTCTTATTCAAGTAAGGCAAAATTTATTTCCGTTTACAGTTCGCTTAGTGTTTGTTTTTACTATAAAAGTTTGTTGTTCTTATACAAGTATAAGAAAGCCAAGTCTGGAATCAACAGCACATATTTTAATAGTGCAAGTATGTGTTTAATGTCTGGCACTATTAAAAAATGATAACATGGTGTATTCAGGATGTCCTTTTGAATATACCTGAATTGACATCATTAAATATTTATATTTGACTCTTGAATTATAAAACAATTTTTTAAAATCAAGTGAATAAATATTTTTTAGAAAAATATGAAATAAATATGAAAAAAAAAAAATTTTTTTACAACTCCAATTTTGAGTAAATTTAAATGATTTCTTGTTTTTATTATTATTAAAGGTAGCTTTATGTTAGAACTTGAAAAAATTATTTTTAATGTCATCACATCTCATTATAGTACAGCTGAAGGGAGTATTATATAAGCGCTGCAAGGATTCCTTGCATAAAACATTTTCCAATGTAATTTCTTTTTAAGGAAGAGGAAACACGATTTATATTTTTTTAGAATTTCTATATACGATATGACGTATTGTTCATATTAAATGTATTAGAATGAGTATGATGATGAGTGAACAAATGAAAAATGCATCAGTGCATAATTTTAATGTTCTTCGTACTCATTTTGTATGTATATATGGTTATGTTAGTAATTAGATATACTTACATATACACTTGCTATGATTGCGTACAGGTTGTTTCATTAATGCAGCTTGCAAAAATTGTAAATAATTGGAAAATGTAATAAGAGTGAATAGGCTTTTATATTTCTTAAAATAATTTTGTCTTGTCCTATTCCTTTGGCAGAGTTTTAACTGTTCCGATTAGAAATATTCTAATTTATAATAAGAAACATTATTTTAATTTTCTCGACATTAGTAATTCTATAACTTATAATCTACTCAATATTGAAGAGTCAATTAAAATAATTGCCCTGGAAAAATGAGAAAAAATACTAATAACTCTTGAAATAACTAGTAGGCCAAATAACTAGTGGGTAAAATTTACAACATTTCTGTAGATAATTATTTAAGTTAATGAGGAACATCTTTTATATAGAACCCAACTGTTCAGTAAATTTGTTTTTATCAAATTCTGTGGTTATGTACTTTTAATTATTTCTATATAAAATTGTCAAGATATTTGAAGAAATTGACCGGGATACATAAAAAGTAATAAAAAATAGTTAATAAAGGCGTGTTTTTAATTCTTGCTAATATTCTTGACTTCACGGAATACTAGGTAAAGGGCGTCAAAAAAAAATTCAAAAATTCATTAATATGTGACTCGTTTAGGTTCAGAACAATGTGTTGTTCGAATATGGAAAAATTTACCCGGCAAATTTTTTCCGGTAATCGATCTAAATTCAAATACCTCGTTGTTATATGGAACATCTTGTAAATGAGCTCATGAATAATATTCTAATCATATGCAATATTCTATTCTTTATGTCATGATACTGCTGCTTTTTGGTAAGGGGTTTCTAATAAAATATCACATGTTTTATATTGTGTATAAATATAATAATGACGAAAGTCATATGAGAACTATAAACAACAGGAGTCACAGACCCTAAAGCAAAAACAACAAAAAATAATAGAAAATTTAAAAAGTATGTACCTACATATATGAATAAATATACATACATATGTACCTTAATTATATGAAAAAAAAAAACTAAATCTGTTCTGAAATAATCAAAAATGAGAAAGAGAAAGAGAGAGTAAGGAAGAGAAAGATACGGAAAAAAAAAAAACGGTGATATAGAGGGTGGGTTGGTTGGTGGTAATCGTTAATGAGAATGAGATGAAAATGAAGAAATATTGAGTTTTTAGAGATTTATAAGAGAAGGAGAAAATATTGCGATTCTTAAATTTTTTTTTTTTCATTTTGCATTTTGGTTCCTTCCTTTTTGCAAAGAATCCCTTTTAGTCTCATTTAAGTTGTTTTCAGTTTTTTTTTTTTTAAATTTTCTTTTGTTTTATGGCCGTTTCATTTTTTTTTACCGTTTCGTTTTCACTGATGTGTATGTTTGCTTTTTAATATTTGCTGTCAAGTGCTTGGTTCCGTCATGTGTAAATAATTTCGCTTTTGTTGTTATCCTTTTGGATGAAAATAAAATTGTAAAAAAAGAATCACATGGAGAAAACAATTTTTTTAATAATTTTATTTTTTATAATTTTTTTTTTTTATTTTATGATTGTTTTAATTTTTTTTTTTCATTTAAATCCACGATAGAATTGTGGTGCATTTTGTATGACATGATGTGCATATGCCATATTGCCTTTTCCAATTTTTGTAGTTTTTTCTTTCTGCTGTTATTTTACTCTTGTACTCTTGTACGTAAATTTACATATTAAAATGTGTGTGTATATGGTTAGCAAACCTTTAAATGTAAAAAAAATTTACATTGACAAAAAGTGAGACGACATTTTTTAAATAGAAAATAAAAGAAAAAAGAAAAAATCCATAGGAAATTCGGAATTTTCTTACTGTGTCTCATTTGTTAGAGGTTCGTTAGACTGGAGTGTATTTCGATTCAAATATCTTACATATGTTTTTTCTACAATGAATATACGATACTGTTGCTGCTGCAGGGTATCTGGTTTGTTTTCTGTTTTTTAATGATTTGTAATTTTTACAAAGATTTTAAGAGTTTTTTTTTCCTGCTTTTATTCCTACTTTTATGTTTATTAATTTTTTTCTGTTTTGCTTATCATAGCAAGTTTTTCATACATACACGCATACATCAAATAATTGCATGAAAAAAGGTACACATATACAAACTTAAAAAAAATAATCCAAATCGAATCGAATTGTGATTTATGAGAGGAAGGATCTCTATACACTTTTAAATTTTTTATTTTTAAAGTTGTGCTCTTTGTAGTGCAAATGACAAGAAAAATTATATATGAAAAAAAAAACCGAAAGCAAAGGAACACTGCCTTTTGATGTATAAAAATTAATATTGATAAATAAAATGTACGAGAGTTGTTCGTTAAAATTTCAATTTAATAAATACTTTAAAAAGAATTTTCCTAAATATATTTCGTTATTCTATTCGTTCACTAGTGCAACATGAATTTTATGTAATAAACATGACAGTTTTATTGCTATATTATCCAGAATATTTGACATAACTTCAGGTTATATTACAAAAAAAAAAACTTTCAAGTTTATCGACTTATAAGCCTGCAGCCAAAATGTATCAAACTTTTAATAAAATAATGTCCGAATTAATTTTAATGTTTAAATTGTATGTTTGCTTTCAGTTGGTTTACAATGATTTTTAATCACAAAATGATTGATATTACATAATCGTACTTTTATACCAAATCGGAGAGAGTTTTCTCTAATGTACGAGAATTATTATAGGGAAGAAACAAATATTATTCCTTATCACTATTTTTTTACCTAAATATTTATATATCCGTATTAATATTCGAATATTGCTTTAGAAAACTTATAACTCTCACTTGGTTAAAAGATTCCATTGCTGAACGTATTTTCGTAAGATAAAATGGAATTCTGAACTTGACCCATGCAGAGTTGGATCTTCATATTACATTAATTGCCGAACAAAATAAATTGAAAATCAGTTTGCGCTTAGGTGAACACTCTTAAGTTTGTAATAATGTCATGACCAGTTCCGAAAATACAAAAAGCGCTTCTGATTTCGATCGGAATCTATTTACAGAACTTTAATATTAATATTCTCGGTCTTAAATATTCTCATTCTTATTTTATGATTTCTGATGAAAAATATTATAAATGAATTTTTTTTCTTTTTTTCAAAATTTTCATTTACATTTTAATAAACAAAAAGAAAAAAAAACAACTAAATCACTTATGAATAAGTCGTAACACATCGTTATTATTTACGGTAGTTCTCTTACAACTGGATTTTTACATATACACATAAGCATTTTCATATAATGAAGTAAAAACAAAAACGTAAACACACATCACCTTCGAACTTATCTGTCACTCTTCTACAATATAATGTAGGTCTACGAAGATTCCTTTTTTTTTGTGTTTTTGCAGAAAATTCCCATAAAACATGACTATGGAAACCTGACAAAAATTATTTTTTTTTTGAAAAAAAAAAACATAAAGAAAATGAAACTAAGAGTTCCAAAAGATAAGAATTTTTCTCTTTATTTTGTTTTTGTTTTAATTTTTCAGTTTATTGTTTTTCAAGTAGTATTATCATAGGAAACAGGAGGCGGCTTCAGCAACACGCTACGTACACGTAGAATAAATGTACAGCCTTAAGCATTTAATGGGAGCGTATATTTTTACGTGCATACATACGAATATGTGTGCTTACAAATATGTGCATGGTGTATTGCATGTATGTATATATAAATATATTTATGTACATATGTATATCAATGTGTTTACAAATGAACAAACATAAAGTCCTGTATGTCTATATATTTTGAAAGCAATGTGGGCTTTCAAAAAAGCAAAAAGGTGATGTGTTTTAGTCTCTTCTCTATGGGACTGTATCGTCATTATCATCATTTGAAGATAAATATGCCACAAATGGAATGAGATTTTGGTGCTAACGATAATAGATTTTACAAAAAAAAAAAAGAAAAAAAAATTAAAAAGAAAACAAGCAAAAATAAGAATAAACAAAAAAAAATCTAAAACAAAAAGAGAAAAACATTTCAAAAATGACTACATAAGATTTTCGCAAGGACCACAAACAAAAATAATATTTGATATAACGTCCTACATATTGGTATGCACATATATATGTGCACATGTGCTTGTGAGTATGCACAATATACGAAAAAGATTGATATATAAAGTGTATTACACGTTAGCTACCATAATACTTGCCCCAAAGAAATATTTTAATGATGGCACAACCGTATAAACAAGATTGCTATATTATGGGAGCTGAGAACATATCGTTAACCGTGTAATAAAAAATAAAAATTAGAACGAAATAAGTTTTTCCCCTTTTTTTCAATTCTAAAGATGACACTTAAGAAAAGTCAGAAATTAAAAAAAAAAACAAGGAATGCAAAAAAACTAATTTTTTGAAGGAGTAAAAACATAAAGTTTGAACATGAGTACAGTGGAGTTACAAGATACTACTAAATTTATAGTTCCTTCCTGTCGGTTACCTATTATGCAAAATTATTCCATATATGGTTAACATTAATCATAACTCTTAATATCAGTGAATTCGGCTTCCCATTGCGGTTGCATCATCTATAATCTTTACTTTAATAAAACTATCGCAACTAACTAACAATAGAATAGGCGGAATAATGCTACAATGAAACAGAAGCACTTGTAATGTAGAGAATGTATGTTATTCATTATAACTTATCGTCTCTTCGATAAATTGCTGCAGAATACAATCAATAATTTGTATAATAAATCAATATCACATATCTTAATATGATCCTTATATATGAATCTATTATGCATATGGATTCACCCTAAAAATTTCACTGTATTAATAAAGTCGATCTTGAGGTTAGGTTTTAGAAGAATGTCATTGTGCAACCAATAGTGTGAAACTCCTTATCATTTTCCTTTTCTTTTGAAAAGGAAAATACTAAAAGTCTTAGTATTTTCTAGAAGGGATAATGAGATCTCCTATACCTCGCATTAAAATCGACATATGCTTTTAAGTTTCTACGCCCAGCTATTTGGGAATCTTTAATTTTGCAGTATTTTTAGAAGACATCCGTGGGAATCCGATTCTTTCATTTTCCTTTAATCTTTATCCGCTTCCAATGGTAATCTTCAAGAAGTTCTATTGGCTTTTATACGAGACCTATTCAGTACCTTAATCGCAGGTTTTCCATTCTATTCTTTAATTCACCACGAACAATATGTGATACAACTCTGAAATATGAATAAAGGAATCCGATTCAAAAAAAAAATTTACTTATTTGTCCATTCGCTAATGCGTCCATCGATTTATATTTCTCTATGTCGACATATTTAGATTCTTATTATACTTAATGCACTTAATTCACACGATTGCACATATCTGTATATGTATTTCCTTGAGATTCAAAGACAATCACATGGTTTTTTAAATTTTAAATTTGATAGGGCAATGAACTAATTTATAAAACCTCTTCTTCTGATCAAGTTAAGATTGGAATGTAAATAATCTGTTTATTTTTGCGATTTTTCAGCCAATTTTGAAATTTGAATTTCAGAAAAATTTTACGTTGTAATTTTGATTTAGCATCTACAGTTTATTTGTTTCTCTGTTTAATCCAAATAAAATTTTAAATTGGTTTCCTCTGTCAATTTCTTGTATAGTCCGTTTAATCATAATATTGTTCTACTCAAACTATGTATAAGAAGAAAAAAATAAAATTAGAACATACGAGTACTATATACATATTATTTTTTGCTTTTCTATTTTGTGGTTTCCTCTGAGTAAAATCTCAAAATGAAAATCTATTTCAACATTAATAATTTCTGTTTTTTTTCTCTCTCTCTCTCTAAAATACTAAATACTACTACTATAGTATAGTATCATTCACATCATTATGAGAATTGTAAATTTCAAGAGGTAAAACATAATATAAGAGAAACCACTTAAAAATCTGTTAAGCCACAATTTCATCAAAATATGTATATATGTATAAAATGCTTATAATATTATACTCATATATACGTAAAATATAAGTCCATATGTTGGAACATACAGATACACACACAATAATAAAAATTGATATATGGGGTGAATAGTATATATGATAGGGGTAAATTACGATTTTAAAGAATGAAAAAAAAAATTAAAAATAAAAAAACAAAATATGAAAAAAAATAATTTTAAAAAATTCAAGGAGAATAGAGACGAACTAACATTTTACCAGTTCGACAAGAAGAACCATAAAATAAAAAGAAAAAATGATATCCTGAACAGGAATAATTTACAATTTTTTTAAGCACATACGTACGTATGAATTTGAAAAACGTATTATAATGTATGAGTAGTAAGTACTTCCTTTTGATAAATAAATGATACAGTAGAACCATAATATATGGGATCTTGATTTATTAATCAAATTTGCATTAATTTTTACTAAAAATTTTTAATTGTATTTGAAGGAATGCTTTTTATATTGATCACACTTTAGTTTTTTATAATAATGTCAAGAAGAAACTGCTAACAAGGGTAGGTAATATTAGGTTTATGTATTACATTTGCCATCTATAAATACTCGTAGATCTAATTGAATGAAAAATTGATCGCAGGCTAATTGGTTATCAAGAACCTTACCGCGCGTATACTATATGCTCGCGCGTGATACTCAGGTAAAATATCAATTAAATTTCACTGTAAAATTTTAAAAAGGATATGTCAATGTGAACATTGTATGCAAATATAAATATGAATTATTATTTTACAATTTCTTTTTTGTTTTTTATTTCATTTTCCTTCTCTTTATTCTTTTATAATTTGCAAACTTATATATATACTCGTATGTAGTATAGGAACTAAACAAATATTTGTGCCACATTATTGTACTTGAAAGAGATAGGTATATTATATTTATAATTGAAAATCTACAATATTCCTATTAATATGATATCCTTATAAAGCGGCTCTGTTATATTACTATACATTCACATTTTCATATATACGTATGTACCTACTCGTACAAACAATGTATTATGTATTAATGTCATTATGTAGAAATTGTGTGCATATTTATTTTATACTGCACATATACCATTTATTATAAAATATTTTGATGTTCTAAAAAAAAATTATAAGATTGTATATAACATGTGTGTTTGTATATACAAGTATAACAAAATGAGAAAAAAAAAATTTAAGTTTTTAAAAAATATCATAGATTTTTCTTCCAGATTATAGAATTTTCTATATAATATGTTTATTTGTTATATATTATATGGCATTTAATCATTGCTTTATTTGTACATGGATGGATGGTTGAATATTAAATTATAATTTTAGTAAAAAAATTTTTATTTAAAAAATCCTGTTAATGGTGCATACTTGGGTATATTTTACCATAATATAAAATGATAATAAATGTGTGTTAGAATGACGAGATTTTTTTTATTCAATTTCTCATTTTGCCCACAAATTAATTTTTTGAAAGGTTTCTATTGTTGTTTTTTTTGTATAATTTACCATTATGTAAGAAAATGAAATTTAAATCTTCCTGTTATATTTCCTGAAATTTGTTTTATTTGTTTTGTTTTTTCTTTTTTCTCTGTGTAGCATAATAAATGCTTTTATAATTATAATTTAAATTAGAATGTAGGTTTTCAAAATCAGGATTTGAGGTGATGAGATTTCAATTTTCTTTTCTATTCTATTTTTGTTTGTTTGTTTGTTTGTCATTATTGTTAAACATAATTTAATTCTTTTTTCTTTTTCAATATAATATTTTTGTTGGTTTTTAATTATGATATACACGAAACCACTTCAATAAAAATATTTTTCAAGTATACATTATAAATATGAGCCTGATGATTTTTATCAAATAATGATGTTGAATTTAATTTTATTGCGACATAAATTTTAATATTTTTATATTTTATGGTTTTGGTTACCATTTTTATTCCAACTTTCAATAGAAAATTTGAATATGTGCAAGTATATGTGTATATATGAAAAAAAAAATTGATTTGCTGCATTGGGTATTTTTTGTTTTAAACATGACGTTTAGAAGTGCTTTAGCCTAATTTAGATTCAAGATTAATATGTCATATAATTACAAAGTATTTAAAATTTAAAAAAAAATATTGTAAATTAGCAGGAACATAAACTTTTTTGTTATATATAAGTACAAGAGAGCCTGAAAATTTTAGGATTTGATTATAAGATAAACAAAAATTTGACTTAAAAAAAAAATACTTCATTTAACTGGAAACAGTCACATACACTAAGTCCTCGAGATACGACATCTTCTAATACAACATTTCTAGTAACGAAATGATATAAATTTGGACCATTTCTATTCAGCTTGCAACATTATTCCTGATACGGCATTACTGTTTACTGTTTTTTGAATAAAAATCTATACCGAATTTAGTTGTAAGACAATACAAAAGCAAACACTTCAATAATGAACTCTTTCTATTCAAAAATTCTAGTCAGTAGTTAAGAATACGAATTGAAGTGATATATATCAACTTAATCAGATTTAATTTTATTTATTTTTGTTACAAAAATTGAATTTTTTTGGTTTCGTTAATATATTTTTTTGTTTTCTTTTAAAAATAGGTCAATTATTATTATAAAATAGTTTGTCTAATTCACCTTTTTGTTTTCATACATTTTTTTTCTTCCTCAAACGACAATTCGAGTCACGAAAAATGTGGTATCTCGAGGATTTAGTGTATTTTAAATTTAAAAATTTTGTATATAAGTAAAGCTATTGCAGTGGGATATGATATTCTCGAAACCATAGTCTAACTATAGTCAAAGCATGGTCTAGTAACATAGTCTAAACGCAGTCGCAACAAACTAAAATTTTTTAAATTTCAAATACGCGGGGTGAAAAAAAAGTGAACTACATAACCAAAAATTTTTAAAAATCATATTTTACATTGTAATTTTTCGATAAAAACGTAAAATTGTTTAATCGTGTAGTAACTAAATTTAATTTGAAAATCATCAAATGTGATACGTAAAATTAAAAGTTGTTAATGAAGAACTGGTGAAATAGTGTCGTCGAATCCGATAACTTTTGTTTATTGAAATTTTTGGAAATTTGAGATCCTGAAGAAGCTATTTAAAAAAAATCGTATATTAATATAGTGGATATATTCCGTGGACATTCCACTACTATGATTCTGTGTAATTGATATTTAATAGATTTTTGTAAATTTATGAAGAAGTTTATTGGAATTCAATGCCCTCGTATCCCCGGAAAAGTTATACATGAACAAATTTTTACCATAATTACAGGGGGTTTCAAGAAACGGATCACAATGCGTTCGCGAACTTTCACAAAGTACGCCAGAATAAATGAAAAAAAAATTCCTTCTGAGATTGCAGTAGAGCACGACGATCTAGCTGTACCTTGTTTATAATAATTAAATAATTTAAATAACTTTAAATATTTCACAGTAACTCTATAGCAAAGCAGCCCTACAGAAAATTTTAACATAAATTCACGAAATTTAAAAATGTAATTTTACAACATTGTATGTGGGTACAGAAAAATATATGTATTTTTGAATATAGCCCTTTATGTATGACATATGGTCAATATTTTGATTGATTGCATTGTTATTTTATTAATTGTTTATATATTACAGTTTGTACGTAACATATATATATGTACATAATGTGTTATACACATACATATATTATTTTGTGCTTATATTTAAAATATTGAATACCTTGTGAATTATCATTTATGAATACGTTTTATAACCAATATTACATTAATTTTTGGAAGCAGCCATTTCATATAAAATATTTTAATGTACGCTAAAATTGTATTTAATGTAATATGCATATATGCATGTATATAATATGTTTAAACATATTATATGCCATGAAGTTATACATAAATTGATTTCTATGTATATAGATACAGCATTATATATTTATAATGCCATGTAAGTGGTTGATGTAAATATTTTAAAAAATTCACTCGACCACAAAATTGGGTTAACATAATCTACATTTTGTATTAAATATATAATTATATGTACATATATACATACATATGTATATTATTTTATTTTTATTTATTAATTTAATTTTAATATTCTTTACTCTACATACACACATAAATATATCTTTTTAGCACTTTAAAAATAAAAAAAAAAATAGAAAAAAAAGCTCTTTAGATATTCCAATGTATGTGTGTTTAAAAAGCTGCAAGACAAAACTTCAATTAGAGTTAAGTAGACCTTTACTAGAAACCTTCTCTAGGGGAAAATTTTTTATTATCTACCAACTTCTGGAAGTAATGACCCCTCAAAATCCTTAAAATACCATTTTTTAACTATTTATTGCAACGAAACCACAAACATTTTTTAATTTCTTTAAACTCATAAGACAAGCGATATACCTGTTTTACTAACACATTGTTGAACATTAAAATGACAAGGTTAACCATTATCTAAAGCCTTTTTTTTTTCAATTTTTTGATATCTTTTTTCTTCTAGACAGTAAATTTCTAAAGTCTGAAATTTTAGAAGCTTTTAGAAACTGAAAAATAGTTCATTTCAAAGCAAAAAGTTAACCGTAAATGTCATGCCATCAAAAATATAATTTCTTTTTTCATATTTAACTTTCAAAATGGTCTAATTCAAATGTTACTTTAATGCTTCTATTAACTATTTTTGCTCTTCCTAAATGTATGCAATTATTCAATTATTTGGAATATGAATGAAAATATGTATGCAATTTAAATTATGTAGTAGATTTTTTAAAAAACAGTGTTTTCACCTGTTCAAGTGAAAAGTGCTACTTTTAAAAACATTGGTTTAAGCCAACTTGATTTATTTTTGTTTTTGTATGTTTACATCATTATTAATTACGCTAATGAGTTTCATATTTTTCCAATACATATGCAATAATTGTTATACACATACATAAATGTTCTTACATTTCCTATTACAGTTTATTTGTAATAAAATAATTTTATACCTTATAATCCAATAATAATCATTCCTAAATTAAAATATTTTTCACATTTCATCTCGTGTTTACGTAGCCATACACATATTTATTTATACATATGTACATTTATAAAAGATTGTAAAATTAATGTTCAGAAAAATTCAGAAAAATTAAAGAATTTTTTAATACAAAATTGAAAATTATTAACAAGTTAAAAATGAATAAAATTTTAAAATGGAGCACGAACCAGCACAATTTTTAAAACTAATTGTTCTCTCAATTATTTTGTGAAAAAAATTGATGCTATTTTAATTTATGAAGCAATATTTTAATTTGACCTATTTTAATGAATTCAATATATTAAAAGCTTGGATTTGATTAAATATGTAGAGAACTGAAAAGTTTTATATTTAAAATCAAATAAAAGGAAAAAAAATAAACATTTTAATTTCCTTATGTAAAATTGATTTACACAACTCAGTCCGCAACTTAGATGCATTTTGAAAATTGTGAAAATGTAAAGAATCTCGTTCCTTGAAAATGTCTACGTCAAATGACTAATTTTAGAATGAGTAGTTTTTCCACGACTCCCAGCAGTAGGCTTAATTTTAATTTCAGTTTTTTACTCAATTTTAATATGCACTTATTTTATGTATACATTAGTAAGATTATCACCCACCCACTTTCAGTATTTAAATCAATTTCAAAGAATTTTGTTGATAACAAATTAAGGTTCCTTATTTATTTTACACCTACATGTGAGATTGACCCATTTTATGTGATGAGCATCGACTTGTAAATCCTCCTTTATATTATGCTCTACATAATATTATGCATTATTGTAAAAATGAATATTATATTTTAAATAAAATATGCGTAAATATAAAATTGATAAAAATTAATGAAGTACGTTGAATCAGGAAGAAAAATATTTTTTTTTTCTCTTTTATTTTATACAATTTTATATTTGCATATAACATGCATGTAGTACATATACACAAGAGCATTTATTCAAATAAAATTTTATCAAAAAGGACAGCAATAAAGAGAAAACAGAAATGAAAAATAAAATTTTAATAACAGGAAATAATAACACAACAAAAATTATTTCATCAATAAACACATTTTACACACCCAATTGATGGGAAACAATATTGACCTACATGCGTAAATCAAAAAACACAATCTTAATATACAAATGCATATACATACATATTTTAATATATTACCATAGAAAATGCATAATTTTGTAGGTCGACTGATAGATAATCAGCCTGATTAGAAAAAAAAATCTGATGTATTCAATAGAATTTCACTTTGTGCATTTCCTGAAAAGTTCACCAGTTAGTTTTAGTCACAATCAGAACTCACATATCAAATTTCAAGGAAATCCCTTCAATCCGTTCCCTAGATATGATAAAAAATGTAAAATTCGATGTCCGAGCCCCAATTTTTCGAAAAAAATTTTAAATTCATTGCTTTAACACCATTAATTTATATATTAAATTTCAAGGAAATTGGTTGATTATTTTTCTTTATATTCGCAAATATGTAAAACTAGCTGGAAAAAGATCTACTTCCTGATGTCTGATATAGGCCAAAAATTTATCATTGAGATAGCCAAAACAAACTTACACATAAAGTTTCATCAAAATCGGTTCAGTCGAACTTGAGATATGCGCGTAAAAGAAGTTTATTTACTCTCCCCTACTACGGAGATGTGCATTCCCACTGAAAACTCGACATCCAAAATTTGGTGCCATCACATAACTCAGCTTATTCTCTATAAAATGCGATCGGAAATTAGAGAAAATATTAATAGGTGGAAAAAGAGGCAAAATCTGAGCCTTCGATTTCTCTCTAGTGTTCATATAAAAGATTTATTGTCTGGTGAGTTTTGTGAAATGAAGTTAATGGTATCAGTAAAAAGGAGTCGTTTGTCTTCTGTAAGTTTTGTTACTGTTAGAGTTTACTACTCTTACTGTACTATTATACCATTGTTATTGTAACTACTACGTCACTACTAGTACTAATATTTCTTTTAGAACACACTAGCATCAGTTTTTTATATCATTTTACCTGCGATTTTAGTAATTAATCTGTTTAGTAATTAAGGCTGTGGGAAAATCAATAAAATCTATTGAGATCTAGGAAAAAATGAAGATTTTATTGTTCAAAACTTTTTCAGCGTCCAATGTATTTTGATAAAATGTATGAATACTACCTAAAGGTATATACAAAATTTGCACATATATTTTAAATATATTATGCATATTTAAATTTTCAGGAAAAATTATTGAAATAATATTTTTTTGCTTTGGCAAAATATGTACCAATTTTTTGTTATTTTTTCTCTCTATGTTTTTATTTTTGTTATCCACCTGAAAGCAATTAACATTGTAACAAAAATTTTCCCATAACTTTTGTAAAAACTTGCATCTAAATATCCGTTTACCTACACACCACACACATATGTATAATATTATAAAATATATTTTATATGGCAGTATGTAGGTAATTTTAAAAAAGGAAACAACGTAATAGGCTATGAATGTGTACAAATTATTTTAAATTTCATTTAATTTGTTTCTTTTTAGTTTTTGGTTTTTGTAAAAATTTTGCATATAACGGAAATAATAATTATCCTTTTTGATATTTCATATAAAATTTGTTCTCTTATAGTCTAAAATAGCGCATAAATGAAAATTTTAAAATTTTTAATTCAATAAAAATCAATAAGGACAAAGTAGATCAGTGTGAGGACACAAATAAATTTAAAAAGTATTAAAAACTTAAAAGATAAGTAATAGTAAATAAATGTGAAAAACTCAAAAGATAAGTCCTAAACTTTTCCGAAGTAGATGATTCCATGAGATTGATTTTTGAGCTAGACACTAAATAAAATGTTAAATGCTTGACCTTCTCACGAATATATGAAGCATAACCATTCTTAACATTTTCTTATAATTCTTAAGAACATTTTATACATTTGTATAAGAGGAAAACATTCCAGTCAACCCATTTTAATCTTTTACAGTGTGTATATCATTTTAAAGAAAAAATGGGCAGGAAAAACATGCATGTGTGAGAAATCTTTAGCTTTTTTTTTCTCAATGACTCTCAGATAAATTGACGTACATCAAATTAAAATCTGATTGCTAACCTGTGTATTTTGTGAAGTCAAAAATATAGTGGTTTGATTTCTTCCTTTATATTACAAAGTATAATTGTGTGTTTCTTCAAATGTAAAAGCATTGACTGAGATACCTTCTTCAGTTATACGAGAGAGCGACCTCTTTTATAACATTAAGAGGCACAATATGTATAAAAAGAGAAATATATTATTTGCACGTAAAAATGTTTTTATTAAAATCGAATATCAGAATTACGCGTGAAACTAAAAAATATTTTTCTATCAAAAAAAAACATAACTTTCAATACAAAATCTTATTAAAGGAGCCTAAACATATTTTATTAGAAACCATATAATTGCAATTATTATGTAATTACGAATCGCATATACCTAAATTATAGATGCTTGAGGAAAATTATAGATGTACAAAATTTAACACCTTCCAAACATCACCAACGCTTCTCAAAATTTGAAAAATTTCTTTTGAAACTACAATCGAATTTCAATAAAAGCAAGAACGTATTGAATAATTAAGTTTGCTTATCATAAAATACAAATTCCTATATATATTTTTATTTTAAATAACCTTGTAAACGGATTGATTCAATTATCATGATCATTTCTTTTCTCCAATTTCTTTCCAATTCTTAAAAAATACAACACAAGACACAGTTTAATGATATTAAATGGATATCGTAATTGGTCTATGGTTATTATTTCAACAAAATTTATTCTAAAACTAAATTTCACAATTAAATCAGATTTTAATTTCCTAAATTTTAAACTAAATCAATTTTGAATGATTATTTTGTTAAAACCATAAATATTACCGAAGAAACTAAAATTTTTTTACAAGAAACGAATTATTCGAATTAAATTCTTAAATATATAAAAATTTCATTCTATATCAAAGTTATTATCATTGTGAACTAATAAAATTATAAATATCCTTTTAGTTACATATATGTATATGTATATAATTTTAGTGTCACGCTATTATTGCAATAATTATCATTAGCATCATTGGCTTGTATCATAAACGAATTTAAAAATGTAAGTGAATGCATAAAATTAGTGTATATATTATATACAGGCATATTTTACATATTATTGTATGTATGTTTATGTATTATATTAAAATATGTATATGCAAATTAATATAATATAAAAATAATATATTTGCATAAATGAATTTGTATTGCGTATGATATTGTGTACTGTGTACTTATAAAATAAAAATGTTAAATCAAACAACAAATGTGACTATACGGTTTACTGCAACCTGAAAACAACTTGAAATGGACAAAACATAAGAAAAACAAAACAACAGAAAAAAAGCACACAAAAATTCGTACATGTATGTACAAAAAGAGGAAAACATAACAGAAAATATAAAATGTTAGGGCGTTGGCTTTAAAACATTTTCATTACAAGTGAATGCATTTAATATTTCCTTCTTAATGACAGTAGCCTACTATCGTTATATAACAGCATATATACATATTGGGGTACATGAATAATGTGTCCAATATAAATATATTTAGAAAACAAAATTTATATATACATACACGCTTACATGGGTATTGATATATGGAAAAAGGATATTGTTGGTACGCTACCGCAAGGCTTTGTTTAAAATTACGTTTTTTCGTTCGTTCGTTGTTTTCTTCTTTCTATACGAAAATTTTGTTTTCCCATTTTTTTTTTGTAATTTTTTTTCTTTTTTTCAACCTACATTTTGCCGCACACACAAGATATCGACTCCTATTCTACTTTAAATATAATAAAATTTCGGATGTTATCGATAAATTTTTATCATTCACAAAATTCTGAACAAAACAAAAAAATAAAACACATAGATTTGATACATACATAAAAAAATTACTTGATTTTTCATAGTTACCATGAATGTAAGTTTGTAGCACATAATAATGTCCTTCCATACAGCTGTTTTATGTATATAGTATATTTGTATGTATTTAGGTACAAGTTTATTTGTTTTTACATGCACATAATGCTATTTATTTTTTCTTTTTGTTCTTTTTTTTCCATTGAAAAATGTGAACCCATTCGTTTATGTTTCCTACATAAATACTAATTAAATGTATGAATACAATACATAACGGTATTTATGCATTATATACATACATATTGTGTATACATACTCAAAATATGAATGCAAAAATATTGGTGGTCATTTTTTTTATTGTGTGTTTTTATTAATGTATTTCGATAATAAAAAGATCCTTTAAAATGTTTAAAACAATAAAAACAAAATTACAATAATAAAAAAATTTTTTATGTGCAAAAAAAAAACAACAAAAAACACAAATTTTATAAACAAATTACGTAAGTAAAATATTGTAGGTGATCCAAATTTTATTTGATAATAAGTAATACTCGTATCTACCAATATTACATAAGTATATAAGGACAATTACATAATAGTATGACGACAGGCGAGAACGCGTAAGTGTAACTCTTCAGGACTCGAAAATTTTGTTTTAGTCATGTAAATGTGCACATATTCGCATGTATCTGTTGTGACTAGTTATGCGCTAATTGCAATACTTCTAGAATTATTATTATTTTTTTACATATTCAATTACCTGAGAAGCATAGTCAAATTTGGACACATCTGTACCACTTCGACTATAAGTTTGTAGATAAGCTCTATATAGTAACGAATTTTTCTTTCTATTGTAGATCGGAATAAAATTTTTCATTTTCATAAAATGCATTCAATCCATTCGAAGTTATGTTGAAATTTAATTTTCTGTCCGGTTGCTAGCCTGTTCGCTTGATAACAATTTGCCCGTTTCAGCGATAATATAGTAAATTACAGAAACCTATTTTAATTCAATTAGAAAATATTTTAATTCAAAACTCGTTCCAATTATCAAGTATTTGTGACATAGAGTCGTCTGTTTCTAGCAGACAAAAAAAACAACAATACTTTAAGAAGCCGCTGGATATTATGATTAAATTTATCCCACAATACAAAAAATTTTAGAATGTAATTAATTGTTTTTTTTATTTTAATTAATTTAATTTGCTTGAAAAATTATAAATTTTAAAAATAGCAACCCACACATTTTGTGTAACTAAACATTTTATTCTCTGTCACTCGTTTTTTAAATAAGGGAAAGCTTGAGGAATAAAGTGACAGCAGTCATATGACATTCAACAGATCTTTTTGTCATATTTTAAATGAATGTCAGAATAAATTCCAATATATGCCAGATTGGAAATTTAATTGCTTTAAAAAGATTTCTGCATTTGTGTCAGAACCTAAGAAATAGAAAACGGAAATTTAATACTGTGAACCATTGTAATGCGATTATTGGGCTTATTATTTAAGTACTTATCCTTTCTCTACTGTATTTTAAATATTTCTATGCATACTGTAAATGCGTATGTATATGAAATACAAATTCTAAAATAAAACATATATTTTTATAGAAATCCTTTTCAAGTGTCATTATTTTAAATATCATAATTTTATTTGGAATAGAATTAAAGCAAAAAATAAAATTTTATAATGTAAAAAATAGGAAAATAAATTTTTTTTTTAATTTTTTATGTAATAATTCTATTTTTATATATTTATGCAGTTACCGCAAATATTAAATTTTAAAATGTTTGTAATCTTATTACAGTAAAAGGTCTTTATTTAGCTGTCCATAATAATCTATAATAATAGTTTTAAATATTATGCATTCACCAACATATTTGGGTACCATATTATTTGTTGTTTGCTTTAATAACTTTTAAAATTTCAAAATAAAATAATTAAATAATAGTATATGAAAAAAGTGTGTAGTTAAAAATTTTAAAAGTGTGTTACATGCAATTTATAGAAAAAATTTTTATTTTGCAGTATGACATATGTATGTATGTGTATACCAAGAGTATATTCGGATTTATGAAAATATCATTGTACCCAATGCATTTTGTAAAATTTGCATATTATTGTAAAAATGAAAATATAAATTTATATCAAGTAAAATTCAAAATATGCTTGTACATATAAAGTTTGCAATTCTTCATATTAATGTTATTCATTTAGTATATGAGATTAAATTAAAATTTTGCTTTTAAAAATATTGTCATTTAAATCCATGGTTTGTAAAATAGCACGTTTTCTTATAACAATTTGAATTCAGAGTTTGTAATTAAATAAATTTTGATTTATAATTAATTACACTGAAGTTCTATTGAAATAATTCTCTTATTATCATAAATTGAAATTCTCTTAAAGTGATAACAAAAGATACAAAAGATTGTAAAACTTTGTGAATAGCAAATCTGGAGAGAAATGAGGTAGAAGGAAATTTAATCGATAACTATAAACATTTAAAGTTGAAAACAGAGCAGCAACGCCACGTAAGAGAACCAGACAAGAGTAACTCTTGAAAAACTGCAATCTTCATGACTTTCAACAGTTATGGTTGCACGAAGGAGAAATACGAAATAATTTGGCTCCAGAGAAAACGTCTACTTACTGAATTGTGTTTGTTAACACGTAAGAGCATTTTCAATATTTGCTTATTTCATCCCCATACCCTTTGAGCTGCAGTTTTATAAGCAATCCGACAGACAAAGTGAATTTTCAAAACATATTTTTTTCATTTTTGTTTTCAAATACCCAAAACTTAAGAGTACTTGTAATTAAATTGTATTAATTATTTTTAATTAGCATATCCTTTTAGAGTCTTGAAATATTAAATACGATAGTAATAATGCACTCAAAATCTTCAAAAATTTTTGAAAATCAACTTAAAAAGTTATCAAGAAATTAATAATTTCAAGTTGATTTTCAGTTCATCTTGAATCAAATATTAAAATTCTTTTTATGTGCATAATAAAAACTTTAAATTTTAAACTAGAATGGCAAAAAAGTTTTATATCAATTGATTTTGTAATAATTTATTTTGAAGAAATATTACGGACTACACAGTCTGCTTTTAGGAAGAGCTCATAATAAAGAGAACAAAGTAAGCAAAGTATCGTTTTTAAAAAAATATTTTTGATTTAAAGTTATTTAAGTAAAAATCTAGTATTACAAGTCAATAAATTTTAGTTCTAAATCAAATGGTAAAAATAAAGTAAGAAAATGAAGGTTCAGAATTATTCAGAAGTCAAATTATTTTTATAATTTTTAACTCCTGAAGAAGCATATGAAGAATGTTAATGGAAAACAAATTTAACTCATTCTATTTTCCATCTTCTCATAGGGAAATATTATCGGTTGAGAACATCATCCAGTCTCAGATAACTTGAATACATAATACAGGGTATAAACAATTTCCTACACGTGTATAACAATAGTCTTCCAAATTTGGTTAAGTGTTGAAATTATAACGCACTTTTTATTCAGCTTTAACGTATGTGACATTAAGATAAGGTTTTTTTACGGCAAAAAAACAAAAAAATTTCGGCAATAAAATTCAAATTTCCAACATTAAGAATATTTTTATTTTTATTTTTGTTTTCGTTTTCTTTTTTTCCTAATTTTAATCAACAAAACGTCAACATACAAAATATCGTACATCATTTTTATTTTGTTGTAAAAAAACAAAATTAATAATTTTTTTTTACCTTTTGAATTTACATGTTTATAAACTGTCTCCATGTATCATAACAATAGCTTTACTTAAAAAAAAACGAAAACAACAACGAAAAAAAAAGTAAAAATAAATAAAAATGAATGACAGAATTACAGCTATTTTTTTTCTTCTGAATTTGTTGGGGAGCCTCACCATAGCACCATCATCCTTCTACATTTCTCCTATACCTATATGATCTTCTGTACAATTTATATGCTTATATGGAAATTACATGTACACATACATGTATAAAACCACAACAAGTAGATATAGAGCAAAAATTATAATGAAATACAATTTTTAAGTAAATTGCGCGTTTTTCATCAGTTTTAATAACTTTTCACAATATTTGTTTGTCACATTTTTTGGAAAATTTTCTATTCAAAGGTTCTGTGTATGTGCAATGTATAAAATATTTTTTTGCTAATAAACTTACATAACTTTGTTATTAAAATTTTTTTTTTTTTCAAAAATTTCTATTATATGAGAAAATCTTCTATTCCCATGAAGGTGAAAAAACTCAATTATATTTTAAGGTTTTTCCTGTATAACATGTGCGAATTCATATATTTGACTACATAAACGAACATAACGTACGCACACATATAAGTAGGTATATGTAAGGAATTAAATGGAATTTCCTGATGCAAACACACAAAAAAAAAGAACTTAAAATTCTTAAAATGCCTCCCTGAATTATCATTATTATTATTTTTATTGTTATTATCTATTTTAATTACCATAATTTTTACATACAATTATATTACAAATATGAATAAACACATACTACTTATAGATAATATACGTACGTATTAATACATAGTATATTTTATGTAGATATACGAGTACATTCTGCTTATCTTATGTGAAAATGAAGAAAATAATGAGAGTAAAACAACTGGTAATTCAAATATCATAATATACATAGATTTTAATCTGTTCATGTATTGTTGTAGGCTGAGAACCACTTTCAAGTGAATAACAATCTTTAAAATGAAATTTGAGTTATTTTCTGAATAGAATATTATAAAAATTACGGGGAGAAACAATAGTTCCTCTCTGTAATTAAGCATCCTCGCAAGCATCAGTTACTTAATTCAAATAAAATTAAACCAAATCAAATGAAAGTGCAATTTTTTATTTAGAAAAAGGCATTAAAAGTTCTTAATATTGCTGATCAAGTCAACTCTTTTATAATATGCAAATATACAAAGTTGAAGGAGTGAAATACAAAAACTATGAACTATTTGTGCAATTCATTTTTTTAGCCATCTTCCTGCTAACCCCCCCCCCCCCACCACCCCCCCCCCCCCCCCCCCCCCCCGGCCTTCCGAAACTTTCGTAGATTTGCAATTAAAACACTTGATTACAAAAAGACTAGCTTTAAATGGATTGCTTAATTTTTTGTTTTAAATAAGTATTCGACGCTTTATTAAGAGTAAAATTTTATATTCGGAATTTATTATAATCAAAATTAAGAAGCCCCGTAGTTTTGATAGTTTATCATAAATTTATTTTTTCAAATATTCTATATTATTTTTGCTTTTTGCTTTTATTCTGCTTTAAAAATGTCTAACACTATCATTCAGAATAAACAAATGATCGAAAAATATGTGCTATAAATATGTCATTTAATTCATTATTTAATTTGAGTTCGATCGTTGCAGCTGTTCGACTTGATAATATTGGTCAAAAAAAACGTTTACTATTTTTAAGGATGTAATTCTAAACTCTTGTAAATATGTCCATTATTTACTAATGGCTATGGTCGTACAAGCTCTTGCGATAAATGACATTATAACTTCCTATTCAAAAACCGATTAAACTACAATGTTCAAGCTTTTCGCTGAAAAGTGTTCAAACAGAAATTTCTTAAAAGTAATTTACTGGGTGCTGTCTGTATACATAGCTCGAATTTTCAGTTGCCAAATATTTCTCACAAAATATTCGAACAAGTTGTAATGTCATTGTGTTGTAAAAACTTTCTTTGTTCGTTTTTCTTTTAAATTTTCATGAAAGCTGCCGCTTCTATATTCAAACGTCTTGAAAAAATTTAATATTATTTTATGACAAAATTAAATTTAAATTCATTTCATGTTAAGTGATCCAAAATAATATAGGCACCTTGGAAAAGGAGTATTTCTAAAATATTATTATGCAAAACACAACAATAAGCAATAAGACTTAAGTAAATACCGTCATTTAAGTGTAAAAACAAAATTTTCATTTTCTTTTGCTTAAAAAAAGAAAAATTACATGTTTATTTTGTTAAATTAAAAAACGAGTTCGCTTTCATTATAGTCTTGGAAAAATGAACACATATTTATGTTTATGTGAAATGCCAACTTTATTATTATTTATAACTTTTCATATATGAAATGGCCTTATTTTTCTAAATAAACCACAAGTTATGATTTAAAAAAAAAATCCTTTTTTTTGTTGTCCTAAATAGTCATTTATTTATTTTTCTGGAAAAATTTTTCGCAAACAATTAATAATACGGTATTTTCAAAATTCCAAAAAATTTTCATATTTTGTAATTATAATTCTGTCATTTTATGTTAAGGCCTAATTATAATCTACATTCATACATACATAATATACCAAAAAAATATAAGGTTTACAAAATTTTCAATTTAATACGGCAATTCAAATGAATATAAATGAATAGATGTGTGTGTGTTTGTAAACTGGAAATTTTATTTTAATCTTTCTCCATAAATGTAGAACAGCACTAGTCAATAAAATTTTATTTTTTGGTTTTATCTAATTTGAAGATATCAGAGAAAATTGTATGAATAATTGAGTCTAATAAAGTTGTCAATTAAATTTTGTAAAATTTTACAGGTTTTAATTTTAATTTTGTAGTTATTAAAAATTTTAATAATAAGTAACATTTAAATAGCTAATCCAATTCCTAAATAAACTTAAAAGTTTCATTTAAATTTCAATGCGATTTAAAACACTTTAATATTGGACTAACATCCTTAATTGGTGCATTTTCTGCAGTGTTTGTTTAATATTTATTTGCAATGTAGTTTTACGTTTGATTACGGTCCTCTTAAACTTTAGGACTTTTAAGATAAATCCTTGTTATCTTCTTCGAAAAAAAAAATCGACTGTTGTACAAAATTGAAAATCTTAAATATTGCGAAATATTCTGCGCCGCCCATGATTGTTTTGTAATATTAATAAAGTTGGTACAAACCAATGGTTTGTAAAATAGCACTTTTCCCTTCAACAAGTGAAAATACTGCATTTAAAAACAATCAATTAAATTATTTAAAGCACTTTCTTTCATATAACAAACGATTTTAAATATTGCATACATTTAGGATGCGCAGAACAAAAAAAATTTAAAGGGGCTTTAACATAAAGCCCGAATAGGATAATCGCGTCTGTTAAGAAAAATAATTATATTTGTTGTTGTTATTGCATTCCCGTTAGCTTTCTGTATTTATAGAAATTTGAAAAAGCTAACAGTTCCAGAAATATAAGATACCGCAAATTAAAAGCTTTAAAAATTTCGAGAGGCGATAACTTGAGACGGGATGGAATAGGAAAAAACTTTATTCTAACGAAATGAACTAGATAACGGCAAATTTTACCGATTTTGTTTTTTTTTTTTAAAGGGGAACAAAGCCGTCCTGCGGTAGAAAATGTATCCTCACTGTATTTCCAAGTTTGTTGAGTTTAAAAAATATTTGTCGTTTCGCTACAACGAATAGTCAAAAAATGGCATTTTTAGGACTTTTAGGGATTATAACTTTTAGGACAGATATGTAAAAATTTTCTAGTAAATTTCTATGCACATATGAAATTTTAGCTTTCTATATTCAAGGGTGTAGACGTGTCGTAAAAATTTCCACGGACGGACAAGCAGGGTGAAACTAATAAGCAGTTTTTTTTCATAATTTTTTTGGAAAAGTGCTAAAAATTAATTTTAAAGCATACATACACTTAAATTTTACGCAATATTTTAGGCATAAAATTTTAGAGATGATAAAAAAAGAAATTCGTTGTATGTGTTTTTGAAGCAATTACTTAAAAATGTGATAATAAAATATGGCGTATATATAATGTAAAATATACATACGTATACATATACACAATTATTTTCTAAAATATTATTTAATTTATAATATTTTTATTGTACATTATTTTGCTAAAATAGCCAATAACGTGAATTTAATAAATTTAATTCAATTTCTTTTTTCATCCATTAATTTTAATTTTACATCCATATGTACATATTGTGTATATACATATATCAAATGATGTGCATACACATATATAAATCTGTATTAATTTAAACCATTGACGTGAAAATTTATTGATTTTTTGACCTCATCACTTCAACTATATTTTTTTATTTTCAATTTTAACTCTATTTCATTATTATTAAAAAAAAAAACAAAAATATTATTTACTTTGAAAATTATTTACTATACAATTATTTTATGCACAGGTAGGTATATATACATATATATATACAATATATGCATAAGTTTGTATATAAGGATTAATTTGCTTGTTTTCGAAATTTTATTTTAAAAAGTTAATCAACCAAATAACTTTAATTAATGTTTTGCACTATAAACAACCCTAATTATTATTTAATTAAGTTTTTGTTTTTACGCTCTCCTTTTTTTTTTTGACGGTAAATTATTAAAACATATCACGCTTAAACTTTTTATTTAAAATTTTTAACAATTTTACATAAGCTATACACGGGTGTAAGCCTTATATCGCACATTGGGAAGAATAACAACACAACTTTAAAAATATAATTTCGATTTCTGGAATTTAAAGTATATGTAAGTGTAAACTACTATCGAAGGCTAACAATCATTGGTATAGAACTATTATACAAGTATATGAACAAATTTCCTGCACTATTTTGTCACAGAAAATCTTTATATATTAAAGTACAATAGTAATAAAAGTAAGTTTGCAACTTTTGCATTTTGACTTATGTCTGTCATTGTTCTCGCAAATGTGCGATATCAACTTATAAAGCAAGTCATTCGTTTGAATGTATGTATGTATTTGTATAAAAGAATATTCTTTGCTTTTCTTGAGTTAATAAAATACCTTACATACGAGTATTACAATATATATACTCGTAGAATATGTATAAGTTTATATTAAGGTTTAAAAATTTTAAAAATTTTTGCATATACATACATTTAATTATATTGTTGGTATTTATATGCCAATGTATATTTTTCAGGTGCAAGTGAAAAACATTTTTCCATATTATAAAAACGTATAATAATTCCATTTAATAAAAATGATGAAGAAAAAAGTAGCAAAAGAATAGCAGCTAAATATAATAAGATGAAAATAAAATAAAAAGTTGAACACTTTTTTTTTTGTGTGTGTGTTTTTATTTATCTTTCTTTTTTTTTTTTTTGGGCCTTGAGCTTAAAAACACGTTTTTACACATCAAATCATACACCAGAACACCTCTAAAATAAACAAATAAATTTCTTCCATCCTTCGTCATTTTCTTTTTATTTTTCTTTTTTACTTCTTATTCAGTGTGTATGTATTTTAAATATTGTATACAGCAATCATTATCAATAGAATCATCAATATCAATATCATTTCTAAAAATTTTGTACCATTATATTTATTAATACACACACTATACATACAAACATTAATTTATACCACTGCATACATAAAATATACCATAATGAAAACTGACAGTGACTAACTTTGAATTTGTTGGATGAAAACCTTAAATGAGAGGGAGCCCCCCTGTTGGTATAAATTGTGAATTGTGTTGTGGCTTATTTAAAAGAAAATGGTATGGTAACATTTTTAAAATCACTTTCGCCCACTTCTTTTCCTCTTTTATTTAAAAAAAAAAAATAAGTTTTAGAATGGAATGTGGCTGGCTGAATAGCTTACAGAGTATATAAATGTTTACATGTTAATTTATCACCATAGGGTATAAAAATAATTTTGTTTTTTTTTTGTTTTTAGTTTTTTTTTCTTTTTGTATAAATAAAAACGAAGAAGCAAGTCTGCAGAAGTTTTCTGTATTTTTTGAATTTTTTATTTTTCTTTTTTTGTTTTTACCCAAAAAACCCAAAACACTTAAAATGACTATGATGAAAATTTATTCACCAATTTCATTTTCACACTCAGCAAAAGAAAAAAGTATGAATAAAAATTTCATTTTAGTATAAAATTTTCTCTTACATAATTAAGAAGAAGGTAGAACAAATTTTTTCGTTCAGTTTGTAATGCATTTTACGCATACTAAAATCTGCGTATTTTGTCATTACAAAAATTATGCTGTCATAAGAATTTGCAATAACAAAATCTTGGTTACGACTAATTTTCTGAAAATTCATCAAATAGACTGTTTTGATAGACGACTGCCGAAATTTTAGCAGCTATCAAATAAATAAATTGGTGACTTTGTTCATTTAATCACAAGAACAGATGATATGTAACTGCCTTTTTCGTATGGTATGAGAACATTCTCCGGTTGTGGTAACAGTATTTCATTTCCTACAGGAATCGTCATGGCGTTTTGATTTTACCCAACACATACACTATATTGTCGTAACAGACATCATTGCCTAGTTACACTAAGTATTGAAATTATTTGAATTTTTTTATGCACCACTGTATCTCATAGTTTGTGGAACAGCAAACTAAATGTTTTCTTTTATTTTCAGATTTCAAGTTTATCTTATACAAAATTACCTTGAAATATTATAAACATTTGCTTATTATACATAAATCTATACACGTATACGTCATGTATAATCATATTCACCGTTAGAACAATTTATATTATACATATAATATGTATTCAAATGAACTTATACTCGTACAATACCTATGTACTTAAGTCAGCATAACATCAGGTATTTATAAGTCATGTACCAAAAATTTTTTTTCCTCAGTCATGTATACATATACATGTAAACGTTCATACAACATGGTATTGTATGAAGTTATACAATGCCAATAGAATTTTCTAAGAATTTTAGTATGCGGAAAATTATGAACATCTCTAGATGCGAAAGTTAATTTAGAAAAAAAAATTATAATTTTTCTTTTGTTTTGCTTCTTTTTTTTCATATTATATTCATACTTATAAAAAGAAAATCGTTTTAAATATAAAAAAACAGGTAAATAAAATAAAATTACGAAAAAAAATTTGAGAAAAATACGGGAATAAAGAAAAAGACATGAATTGTTTTCAGTCATGAATGAAAAGGCACATGAAAGGCATAAATTAATTTAAGCAATTCTGAGAGTAACTTGCTATCCTGCATTTTCATTTTATTGCGGTAATTGTTCAAAAAGTCCTATGATAATATTAAATTCAAGGAATAACATGTGGTCAGCACTTGTATTTTCTCAATAACATTTTGAAATTCTTATTCTCAGGGTTGCAGAAAATTGTTGAGAAAATTATTTCTCACTCTAATTTAGATCACAATCTTTCTTTTGTATAGACTACACTTTCTCCGTAGCAATGCCACTTTTCATGACATCCCCGAAAAAGATTTAGATATCATTGGCTTGCGATCTAACTGGGACGGGTGGTACCTCTCTTATTTGAGTTCACCATAAAGAATAGAAATTGACCCATCCCGTGCTCTTTTCTGATCCAATCCTGTTCTGTTACTGCAAAGACTCTGGAACATCTTGTAACACTCCAAGACTGTTCTTTAGCTGATTAGCGAGAATGATGGCGATTTCGAAGTAACCTAAACCTTGAATCCTTGTATTTGCACTTTGCATTTCTTTTGCATTTCTAGAATCTCTGCTTGGAAAACACTGCACCTATCAAGTAGTTTGCAACTTGAGTTAATCGGGAATGCGGCATTCATGTTTACTATATCTTAGCAAGAAAATGCTAAACAAACTTCAGGGGGGGAATTTAAAACAGATTTTCGGATAAGGGGTTCCGACTGTGGATTATCTGTTGAAGCACTATAGAACAAAGTAGAGATTTTATTATTATTAGAAAACATACATTAAAAATTACGGAATGTTACCGCACTGTTATTGTGGTGTGATTGTGTGTACACCTATAGACCCACGATTCCTACCATAGACCCATACAGCTAGTTTTTAATTGAAGAATTATGGTGAAATGCTTTCATCCGCAATAGCAACTTTTTAAATTCAGCAGTTTGGGCTAAGCTATTTCATTCAAAAACAAGCACTCACTCTCAATATCTCTCTCTCTTTAAATCCCTTTTTCAAAATAAGTATAAAAATTTTAAAGAATATAATTTTCAACTAAAATAATTTAATAATTAAATTTTGTGGTGTATTCTTTATAGCAAAATTATGTATTCAAAGAAATCACATAAAAACTAAAACATCACAATTATCAAAGTAACAAAAAACTTTTATAATATCATAACACCTTTACAAGCAAGAAGAAGAAGAATAATACGAAGAAAGAGCAAGAGAAACACTCTCATTCAAAAAGATGTTCAAGCTATACCCTAACTTTTTTTTCTTTTTTCACAAATAAAAACTCATCAAGAAAATCATTCTCTGTAAGTCACTTAGTATGTTCTCTGGCTATAAATAGAATATATAAAGTTTTCTTTTAAAAAGAAAAAAAAACAAAACTCTTTAACATTATTTTAAAGTAAAAGAGTAAACCGATTTCGAATTTTATCATCTTCTTCTTTTTCTTATTCTTGTAACTATCAAGGATATTCCCTAGACGATCTTAGTGGTAAATGCGGTGTTGTTATAAAAAGGGATACCGCATTTCGAAATTAAAATTTATTTCTTATATTGTTTTTTTTTTTTTTTTGCTGAGATTCTTCTATAAAAATTTTTACTGCAGGGTTATTTTCTTATTTGCAACTAAGGAACAAGAAAATATCAAAAACAGAAAATATGTAAGAACAAAATGATAAAAACAAAATCATTTCATTTCGCGGATGATTTTCAGTTACATAACAAAAACAAACTCCAAAGCAAAAATATCATAAAGATTCATTCCTTTTGATAAATCCTTTTTATAGAGATTCAAATTGAAAATTATTGTTGTTCTTGTAATTTTCCAATCATTTTATCCTCATTTTTATATTAAACATGAAAGTATAAAAAATATATCTAAATAATATTGAAAAAGATAAAGGTATGAAAAAAGAGAAAATATTAAAGAAAAAAAAATCAAAAGGATCACAAAAGGAATAACAAGAGATTTTTCTATATTGTAGAAAATAATTTTATTTATAACAGTTTATGCATTGCAATATGACTGTTTTTACAGCTACAATATTCAAATTGAAATTTATTAATTTAATATCTGAAAAGTATAGACTTTTATTTTAATTTAAAATTAATTTTTTTTAAAATAATATCGTAATTTATACTGTAATCTAAAAGCGCCCCTCTATTACTTTAACATATTGCAAATAGGTATATAAAAGCTATATTGAAATTTTCTTTTTAAAATAATATTTTAAATTTTAATAATGTAGCAATATTGTATTCTGATATTATAACAATAATTTGTAATAAATTAAGCAGATACTAATTTTGTAATATTACCGTATTATGTTATAGGAAATATGAATTGGGATTTGTGTATCTTAAAACTAACACCATCGACATACGCAAAGCATAATCGTCTTTCCTGTTTTGAATTTGATATGAAGAAGATATTTGAGGGAAAACACTACGAATGGAAAATCAAGAAATTTGAATTTGGTTTTATAAGTTAAGACCTTGAAGCTGTTGGCTCATTTTTCGAAAATATTCGATTAAATTTGTCAATATTTGAATGTGAAAAATCTGATATGGACCGCACATAACCAACCGCAATGTTTATTACCTAGTTTAATGAAAGTGTTACAAATGATTATGAAAATGCCTTTTGAACACTTCCTTTCAATTTTAAGGAAGTTAGCAAGCTTTTAGTTAACATACCTAAAAAAATGTGAATTTGGCTCTTAGTAGAATTTCACTTTGTTCCCTGCACCCATCCGAATTCCCTGAAAAGTTCTCCTGTAAGCTCCGTTAATAACCAGAACAGAAATATCAAATTTCAAGAAATTCCATCAATCCGTTCCATATGTTATTTGGAAAAATTTAATATCGGCTCCAATTCGAATTCCGAGTCCTGATTTCCGAATTTAAATATTAAATTTTGTTAATAATTTAATATTTAAAACAATATATTCAATTAACAAGAAAATTGGTTAATAATTTCACTTTATATACGCAAATATGTAAAATCGGCTCGCGAAGAGGTCAGTTCCGAAGTTTGATATAGCCCAAAAATTGATCAATCCGTGCCCGATACGAGTGTATGTACACAGACCGACAGATCAGCAGACCGACGAAAGAACAGACCGAAAGACCGGCAGACCGACCGACAAAGACCGGCAGTTTGGTGCAGCCCCATCGAAAACTCGACATCATTATTGTCTGCAATGCGGTCGGTAACGGTGTGACCATACGATATAAGAAAGTGATTAGTCAGATATTTTTCACTCTTATATTTCTAGCTTGAATATCAAGAAACAATACTAGACTGACAAAAATTTTTTCACATTTTTCAATTTTTCATCTTTCATCATTCACATTTCATCATTCACATTTTTTCAATTTGCAAAATTTTTCATAATAAAATCAAAAAAAACAAAGCATGCTATTTTTAATATTGTCAAAAACTTTTGTCAGTAATTTGCTGAAAAATTAAAATCTATTTTCAATTACGTTAAAAATTCATTGTTATCTGAAAACCAAAATTATGTGCACAAATTTAATATAAAACTGAAATACAAAAGCAACACGTTTTCCATATTATACACAAAAACTGAAGGTATAGTGTCTTCAAAAACAAATTATTTTTTTTTGGTACAGAAAAATAAGTTTTCAATATAATTACATAATATACACCACATATTATATAAAATATTCTTACATAAACTTTTAAGTGTTATGTAAACTCTTATAAAATATTCAAACAATATTTATAATCACGTTCTTACAGTTTTAATAGAAATAAAGCAAAACGATTTTTGTTGTACTACAATGATAACGTTTGAATAATTAAGAGTAGATTTTATTTTTTCTTTCTTTTTTTGTTTTTGTGTTAAACCTCTTAAATTGTAGGAGAAAAAAAAAAGAAGAGTAGAAAACACACACAAAATCTTTTAATTTCAAAAATTACCTCTGAATAATTTCGAGAAGAGTAAATTTTAAAACAACCAAAAATTAACATTTTCCTTTCCCTACACAGCTTGTACATACATATATATTAGTAACTAATCCGATCCTCAGATGATATAAGCATGAATATGAATGAACTAGATTAGAAAAATAATAATGCATGTGTTGAGTACTCAAAAACTTTTCTTATACAATAAACTGTAATTTTCTTAAAAAAAAAACATACACAAATGTGTATGCATATATAAATGTATTGTATATTAATGTATTGTATATACTTCTGTGTATATACATAAGTATGCAAATTTGTTTTGATATCTATGCGTAAAATATTATATCATAAAAATAAAAAAAAATAAAAAAAAGGGTAAACTTTTTTATTACTTGTATATGTTACTCCTAAAAGTATGCTATATGAAGGATAATTACAAAAATTATTTATAAATTTCAGTATTGCCATAGTATTGTGATTTAATTTTATTATTAAATGAGATTGGAGTTTAGTAAATTTGAAATCTTTAACCGTTTAAAATGTTATACTCATTTAGAGATTCTTGTTTCGACTACCACAAAACTTACTGCTAACAAATAAAATTATTACCAAGAACCACGAATGAATAACAAGAATAATTGAATATTTGAAACTTATGTTTCAAGTTACATAAGTTTCAGATTCAATTCGTAATCTAGTTAATATTTTCTTATATACCGTGGAGTTTGTTAATTGTATTTCTTTTGTAATATAAACACATCCACTTTTAAGATGTGTGTGATATCTAAAAGTAATATGTTTGCAAAGGAGTATCTTCACCTCGACCATAACAGTTACCAATTATTAACTGTAGTTCTCCCATATCCATATCTATATTGTCCCGGCACTAAGTGAGTGGTCTCATGATCAAAGCAAAGCTGTTCCAAAAAATATATGAATGTCCGTCTTATCATCGTCGAAGACCATAATTGCGACATCGAATATATACAAAATGGTGTCACATTTCCCTACTTGTGCAGATGATACCGGATAACATTTAATAAAGAAGTTTATAATAGCACTAATTTTTGATTACATCCACAGCAATTCCGAGAAAAACTTCCAAGAAAAACACAGTAAAAAGCTTTATGTGTGATGGCATCCCTCCGGAACTCCCCAACGAACATGGTGTCTATAGCAAACCATGTGCAGCACATAGAAGATGCCTCGGACTCATTTCGTCACAACCCTTCGCCAGTTTTGTTGCCCGTATATCCTAAGTAAAAAAATTATGAAATTCAATAATAAATTAATTTTCAAAAAATTTCCAAGCATAGACGAAGTTGATTAAATTGAAATAATGGAAATATTTATGTTACGACTTAGATTAGTATGCAAACAAAAGAGAAGGAGAATAAGATGTTGGAACAGAAAAGAATTAATATTCTTAATAACTTTCCAAATATTACTGTAACTCCTGCAGTAATATATGCGTACAACATAAATATAATATAAACTAAATAATATACGAATAGAAACTAATTTATTGTACATCACGTCTTCTATTACGATATTTCATAATATACTCTGAATTGGTAACCATTTTCAAGCATCCATAATACTATACTACCATATCATTTTGTGGTTTCCTTTTGTTTTTTATTTTTCATATTATATTATTTCATTTATACATCAGCCTAAGTGGATCTATCCCATAATAATATGTACCTAACATTATGTAACTTTTGAACTACCTTTATGCTTATTCATATATCCAATATGTTAGCTCTTACATATAATATGAATATCCTTAAGGATTTCAATGCCATATAATATCTATGTACACAAAATGTAAAAACTATAATATGAAAAATGTTGAGCAAATTCATTATTATATATATACATATTAGATATATGTAAACACATTTACTCGTATAGGTATACATTTTTAATCACATTTTAATAAAAATCATTATATTCTTCCAGAATAGTTGCTTTGCTACAAAACAAAAAAAAAATTATAACATTTGATTGCGTTCCTTCATATACGTATGTATGTATCTATGCTTTCAGCTTTATGAAAATTATATAAAATTGCATACATATTTAAATTATATACATATTTGAATATTATATAAAATAGTGAAGAGGAATGAAAAGATTTTCATTAAATAAGGATCCTTAAGGATGTTCATAGAAAATTAGTTAAAATAAAAATTATAAGATTTTATAGTAGAATAACAGTATTATGAATGTATGACAAAAAAAATTATTCTCTTAACTATTCATAGGGAAATTTTTTTTTGTTGCGCATCGTGCATAATATTTTTGTACATACCTTTACGTATACATATCTATAATATATACTAATATAATATGTAAATAGCGTATAAAATAACTCTTATAATTATTTGTATATTTTGTAAGAATTTTTCTTTATCAAATATGTATAAGTTCATTGATTTAAGAAAAAATTTTCATTACAAACTCCAAAATTTTATAATTCATTTGTACGCACTATAGTTAACATGTCTAAAATCTTAATAATTATTTAGCCGCTTTAATTTTTAAATAGAAGAGCAAGAAATCGTGTTCTTTATAATTTAGAAAAAATGTCCTCAAATTCTAAATTTTAAAAATTGTTAAATTTTGAAAACGCTAATGAAGCAGATCCTTCTGCGTTTACAGGAATTGAAAAATATTTTTTGTTGCCATGACAAAACTATTGTTATTAAAAAAAACTAAAGAGTCATTGGCGAACAGAATTTTTAGTATTTTGTTCGGTTATATCGTTTGGACGTTCAAAGGAGAAGATGACAGACAAATGTCTTAATACTGAAATAAAAAAAAAAATTATAAAAATAGATATTTTTAATAATTCAATATAATATGTAGGTAATTCTGTATTTAAATAAATAGAACTGCAAGTGGAAGTAATTTAGTAAACGGCATCAACTATAATTTTTCAAATATAAAGTTATGAGCTTGAGAAAATCATTTATGGACCTACTTGACTGCTTAAGTCAGGTTATTTTTTACAATTTATTTTAAAATTATTATTGTTATCGTAAAAGTATACCGTAAAATCAATTCACTTAATGTTGTTTTTTTCTCTTTAATTTTCCAATATTGTTTAATTTGCAATTTCTTTTCTTTATTTTAATAATAATAATATAATAAAAGAAAGATTGGCTATGGTACACATTGTGAAGAGCATGGATAATGTACCTTTAATTTTATATACTCATATGTATATATATATATATATATATATAAAATCAAGTGAACTTTAAATTCAATAAACGTTTATATACTTTACAAATAATAATATAGGCACAGGACGTTGTTTTGTAAGCTCTTAAATTTCTATTGTATATTGTATTTAAGTAGCTCTGTATGTATTTATGTGTTTGTATAAAAATTCTTCAGAAACTCATTATTAATTACATAATAATATGTGGCTTTTATTATTTTCAAGTGTTCACTTTTGTTTTGAATTATATTCATTTTATTTTTTTACATTTTCCTAGAAAATTTATATACGTCTGTTTGGATATTTTAAGATGATAATATAAAAAATATAATATAATATTATTGTGTATATATAAACTCTTGAGTAATTAAAATTTATTCATAAAATACATAATAATTTATATATAACAATAGTTATACAATATAAGAAAAAAAAAAATAAATGAAAAACAAAGGAAAAATGACAACAACAACAACTATAAAAGCAATAAAAATAAAATGAAAGCAACTTATGCTCGAGTTAAGAGCAATGAAATGAAACTATAATAGAGTAAACAATAAAATGTTATATAAATGAAATATTATATAACCGCACAAGCACCGGGAACAACGAAAACGAAAACGGCAAAACAAAAAAAAATTCATCTCATCTTCATGACTGAAAATAATGGTAAAGGATAATTGGATACTCAGCTAGTATATTATGCTAGGCAATCGTACGTACCCTTATAATATTGAATTTATACATACACACGTGTGTTTGTATAGATAATAAAGTTTTGTACATATGTGACTTATACGTAAACTATTCAAGAATTCTTTTTCTTTTGTTTCAATTTTGAACTATGCCTTATCTTCTTTTTTTAATTTTAATTTATCTATTTTTTTACCTATTTTAGCTCATTGTTTAAAATCACTATGAAAAAACAAAACTTTTACTATAATATAGGAGTATTGCATACTTTAGGGCAATTAGTTTGGAATCAAAATTTGGAAAGAAACAGTACAATTTTTTGTGGTTGACACTCCAAAATACTTGTTGGTTGTTTCAATTTTCAAATTGCTGATCAAATTGAAATTTAGATGAAGCCAATTAAGAACGGCTTTTAAATTAGATCGTCTAATGCAGCAAATCGAAAAATTAGGAGCAATAAAATATTTCATTATTAAATTATTAAAGAGATCCTTCTGAACTTTCTAGTAGATGGATACAATTAATTCGCTTTTATCAAAATCTTAAGCATACAATTAACTTAATTTTCTTGTTTTACATTTTGTTTTTTCATTAAACATTTTATGCTTTAAACGTTAATGACTTAAGTCTAATGATCTTCTTCACTATTTTTTTTTTCAAATTTTGTATTGTTTTCGTGTTCCTAATAAAACTAAAAACAAATTTAAGAACTATTAAAATAATTTGTTAGGATAGGTTGTGCATGTCCTTATAGCAATAATGTAAACGTGTACATATAAAAAACGAATCCTTAATTTATTTTTTTCTTTGTTTTATTTTATTTTTATTATTTTATTCCATGGTCCACAGAGAATAACATTATAATGTATAATATTTTTTTTATTTTGTTCACTTTGAATTGTTGTTCGTTCATTAAATGTTTTAAGTTGGTTAGAAGGCAGTAAATTATCCTTTCAAGGCTAATTAAAATTATTTACAGGAGAATAGACAATGAAACAAGATTAAGTGACATCTTATTTAGAATTTGTCAGTTATAGAAATATTCTTTAGGGATTCGTTCTTTTTTTTCCACTATTTATACATATACATGCATATTTATTAATTTATGTAATTTAATATAAATTCATACATATTTAATATTAGTAGAATATTTTATGCATTATAATAAAAGTGTATATGTGTATGTATAAATTAATCATAAACTTAATTAAGAAATTCTTGTAATTTATAATAATGTAATTGTGAAAGGAGGTCTGACCTTTTAGAAAAGAAAACCTTATAAATATGTATAAATTTTTATTACAAGTGTTATATATCTATGTATACATACATATGCTTTTCAAATAGCTTGGTTAATTAAATATGAAGTGATCGTTAATTAAATTGTGTAAATTATCTATTTATTATTTGATTTTCCTAATTGTTATTCATAAAATGGAAATAAAATAACTGTCAAAGGTTATATAAATTGATGATGATATATTGACGTTATTTCAGAAAATTGTTAACCTTTATGCCACTCAAATTGCTGATATAGCGGCATTATTTGTCTTACATAACACATATTTATTATATTACAGGGTATAAAAGTGTTTTTATACCCTGCACCTCCGTGAAAGTAAATTCACTTTGGTATGGAGTGTGTAATCACTTGAGGAAATGGACATGTATGGTGAATATGAAATTCTGCCTGATATAGACATGCTTGTTCGTCCGTCAGTCCGTCCAATAGCACGACAGCTCAAAAACGATTAATGCAATCGACAGCAAACTCTCATAAGTCGTTTCTTTTCTGACAAGGATGGCTGCTATTGTAATTGGACCAATTTGGACAACGGGTTCGGGTAGCTGTCATAAAACTCAAAAAATTCTTTTTAAATATTTCAAAAACTAATATAGATATTAATATCAAATTTTGTACATATGTACCATATCTACATATATTCTGAAAATTTTTATGCAATGACTGCACTGCTTTGGGTAGCTGTAATATAACTCCAAATGCTAATTCTATATATATTCAGAAAAATAATAAAGCTAGATTCATTAAGCTTGACAGCGGTATGTCCAATTATAGGTCATACATATTCGTGCAGTTTCTATAGAGTGGTTTGTCTGGTTCTAGTATTTGGTATACAATGCAATGCATTGAAAACTAATTCTAGATATTTCAAAAACAAATTTTAAACACAGATTTTCAAAATGCAGGGTATAACTCGGTCTGTTTATACAAACTGATATTTATTTATGATTTGACCTCTTATTTTATAAAAAAAACAAATATATAGCCTTTGGTTAATCCAATTCTGTTTTTATGACTTCTTTTGATGATTTCTGGAAATTATGGAATTCTGAGAAATAATTATAGCAGACATGGAAACAAAATAAAAAAATTATTATTAAAATTAAATGAGTATTTAAAAACAAAAGATGCACAGATAAAGTTGAATTTCCTTGCTCGCCGATTTCGAGTGGCAGTCATAATTTATAGCACTCAATAGAACTTTTATGTACATATATATACTATCTATCGTCTAACGAAATTTAAAATAAAATTAGCTTTCGGAACAGTTTTCTTGCAGTTTGACGTAGGAATATTATTCCTGAAGAATATTTTAATCAAAATCTCCACATTCTTGTAACTAAGCTAAGAAACGCATTTGATTTTGGATTATCCAAAATTTTTGATAAAATTCTTAATACAATTCGATTTCAAACTCTATGATAATACCATGCAAATTATTATATTAATAAATTTTACCGTAATTGAAGGTTAATTGTAATTTTTTGTTATAAAATTCAAATTAAAAAATTTTAAAATTAATAATTTTCATTGCAATTACTTTAAAGTCCTTTTTGGTATTGAATTATTTTGTATGAATACTTACAACTTCAAAAATTAAATAAAAATAAAAAAAATAAATAAAGAGAAATGTAATTAAAGCTTTATTGGATTTTTTTTGTGCATATTATGTAAAAAGCAAAATTGAACATTTAAGTACCTGCGTCCATTTTCCTTTTGTATTAAATTCAACCTAAATAAAGTGACATCTGCTATAAACAGCCAAAAACTTCATGATTTACCGAAAAATTCTTTGTTTTTTTTTGTCCCGTTTTTTGACCGAATAAACGTGTATTATTATATTTTTTTATGATCGTATACGAGTGGATTTAAAAAATTGAAAATTAAATAAAATATAAAATTAAAATTCATCAAGTGAGCTCTTCAAATGACACATTTACATGATCCTTTTCTTTTTAATATTTTGTTTTTCATATGATTTTTTTCTATTTTTGCTTTTATTCGAATTAGTATAATTTATTATTAAGCCAGTGCATATATATTATATAATATTAAAAATGGTTATAAAATTGTACTTTAGTTTACAATAATTGCCACAACATTTGGTTGATTATTGCAGATGGCATTTTATTGCAAATGTTCAATAAAATGTACTTCATATTTCTGTCTAATGTGCTAAATATCTTAACTATTATACTTATTGTATATTTATTGTTATACATTCTGTAGTATTTTTCTCTATACTGACAACTTAGTGAGGTAACCCATACTTCATTTATTTAGCTATACAGACAGTTATTAAATTTCTTTCACATTGATTATCGGCTAGATTTTAAGTTTCAGTTTACTTTTACCAAATCAACTTAAAATATTTAAATTAGATTTTAGGGGGTATTATAATCAGTTTCTCAACATCACCAGTGATAATTCTATACTTGTATTTATATGTACATCAAAAAATGAAAAGCTCTTGATCTCACAAATTCAATTTTGATGTCGACATCGTCATTTTTCCCGAATCTGTTTAATTTTAACGTTTTTATATTTAAAGAGACATATGATTAAAATTTTAAATTCACAAACTCAATTTTAGTTCCTTTCATCTGCAAAAACTCCATCTGTCCCTATTCCATCTCAAAGTATGTTTTACAATACAAAAAGGATGAAGAAATCTGATTTTATTCATTCTTTTTACAATATCTCAGAAAAGTAAGTAGTCGTTATAAATTTTATATTATTTTTCAGCTTATTTTTATTTATGTATATGTATATGTCCAAAAAATATGAATTGTCAAAAAAAAATTTTGTTTTTAAATAAAATTCATATTCGGATATTAAAGATAAAAATAAATAAAGAACTAAAAAAAATACAAAAAAAAAAATTGTAAAATTTTTGCAAATGACTTCTACCGCCCGGCCACGTACATTTTTCTATAAATAAAATTCATTTTTGCTATCAAGGGTGGACAAAAAAAAATTGTAAAATATTTTATATCGCTATACATACATACATATGTACATAAAACATGCTCCTATTTGTAAAAAAGAAAAGCGTGTATACAATGATGTGTGCAGTATTTTTATATTGAATAAAATATTTGTAATAAGATATTAACTGCGATGGTGAGGTACGTCACATACAAGATATGGATCTTACTTCATTTAAAGTAGGTAAAAAATTAAAATTTTTTTTTTAAATAAACTGGTCTTAAAAATATCTTCTTCAAGCTAGTTAAGATCGACTGCAATATTATTCATGTACTGCAGAAACAATAAATTTCTTTAAGTACTTCACAAAGGCGGGATTTTTGAGGGAGATAAATAAATCAATTGTGGAAGAGTTGATATTGAGTTGAATATACGTAATTTAACCGTATTTAACAATGGGAAATTTTAATGAAATGCAACGTTTCATATGACTTGTAAACTGCTTCAATCATCAAATGTTATTTGTGGATGAAATTGATCCGTGAAAGAATTGTGTTTCAAACAAAATAGTGTTTCATGCTACAGAACGACAACTCTCTTCACCTTACTGAGATTAAAATTCTTGATTCGAAATTGTACCTATATATTGACTATAAAAAACATTAAATTTGCCATCTACTGACTTTTTTGAGTGAGATAAGTGAGATTACTAGCTTATTGTTCATACTATTTGTAATCAAAATTTTAAATTCAATTACCTTCTTGTAAAATTAAATGAAATTCTTTGAAAGTCTTTGTAAAATAAAATTACCCTGGAAAATTTTTTCTCAATTTGCAGTTTAACAAACCTAAAGAAAAATAACAGAAAAAAATTTAAATACTAAATTTTTCATTTATTAATATTATAAAAATATATTTGTGCATGAGCCGATTCCGATCCCTTGACTCTTGTATACACACATGCTGAGCTCGAAATAATTCCCAAACCAATAAATAATTTTTGTGTATGTACAATAATTTTCTTTCGTTTTTCATTTTAAATAAAAATTTTGTTTTCACAATAATCAAAAAAAAAAAAAAATTCTTTGGTAAAAAATTTAAAATTGGAAAATTTATTTTTAAAATTCAATGGAATTATAAAAAATTGGTTTGGACACGATTTCAATTTTATTTAAAAAAACATATGGGTCCATTCACATTTATAACGCTCCTCATTACTTATTATTAGTAATTAGTAATTACGATCAGCTTATCCAGTATAATAAACGCAATATTTGCAATAAATCATTATTTATTTTGGTTTGCTCCTTCTTCAAGATGAAAAAATTTATAATTGTTAACTGCTCAGGGTATTGTTACTTTGTAACACTAAATCTATTGAGCACAGTTATAGAAAGCTTTTAACATACAGGTTCTCTATTATATAAGCATGCAGGTTTTGAATGAATTTTATTTATTTGTTAGTAGAGGGGCTCAGAAGCAGACTGGCGTAAGCCACAACGTGTGTTATACCACTTTGCTTTTAAAAAACCAGAAAATGTTTACAAAAGCGAAAGTACTTTTGTGAAAAATAAATAGAAAAAAAACTGTTTCGAAACTGGAAACTAATATCACTGATTTTAGAAGCTGTAAATAATATAGAATTTTTTTGAAAATCATAGAAGTTCATAGAAAATGTGTCTGTACTGAAAATTCCAAGCAATTTAAATTTAAAATTTAATTTGCATAGTTAAAATTCAAAATAAGTAACAAGTTTTATGTGGAAAAAACTTACATATAAAATCAAATGTGGAAAATTTACAATGGAATTCGATTCCAATTAATTTGTTTTATATTTTGGAACATTTGGGATATTCTACTTTTGAAAAATTTTTCGAAATAGTCTGAAATTAATGAACAATTCACGATTTCTGTAATATTTTCATAAAAATTCAAGTGGATTTTTATAAAGAATTCAGAAATTTCGTTAATTTTAGAAGGAAAATAATTCTCCCATGAGTTATTTGGTTTGAATCTTACTTTACAAAAAAAGCAGAAATGGAGGTCTGCTCTTAAATAAGCTTATTCTGTATTACTTTTCTGAGAACAGAGTTTTTCTTAATTGCGCAGGAAAAAGAAGAAAAAAATACACAGGAAGTACTTTTAAAAACATTTTGAATAAGAAAAAATTCAACAAAAATACTAATATCAACAGTACTATAGCCAATAGTGCCAATATCGAGTCCTTTCGAGTAGCTGTTGCGATATTTTTGTGTTTCAAAATTGTTTTAATTTTTAAAAGTTAAGTTGGGGTCAATGCTGGGGTAAAAACTATTATTTTTAACTTTATATTCAAAAATAAATATAAAAATTTGGAGATAAATTGGAGCCAGAGTCGGAATCAGAAACTTTATCGACCAACTTATTAGTTCTATCTATAACTGAAATACGTAACTAAATCATTTGCCAATTATATCAATTTCATGAGCCTAATAAACTCTTCTATTGGCTTGTACATTTAATCAATAGAACAAATAGTTTTCATTTAATTTTGACCCAGTCGGGAAAATATGTATTTTTGTAATGCAATTCAATTATGCACTTATAGATTTTTATTAAAAAAATAAAATTATGTAAAAGTAATAAACAGAAAATAAAAATATTTTGATAAATTTAATTTTCGTGTAAAATTGGCTTTTTATATTAATTTATTATTAAAAAAAAAAATTGTTAAGTACATGTAATATAAAATAAATTCTTTTTTAATAACAGAATTTTTATGAAAGAACAAAAAATAATCAGAGAAAAAAAAATTGTTATATTCCATAAGTGAACCTTTTAAAATATCATATTTTATTAATTTATTCAACTATTAACGATAATTCGTTTTAATACACTTCATATACGTAAATACAATGAAATTGAAAAAAAAAAGTTTCTGTAATTCTTTAGATTTATTTTGAACGAGCCGCCCTTAATCAACCTACAATTTATATTCAGGTACGTTGTACGATTAAAAAAAATACATATAATGTACGTTATATACGTATGTTGGTATAAATATGTAATGATGTTAATTTAATATAAATATTTTATGAACTAATTATGTTATTTAATGTATACAGTGCTGCATTTACAAGCGGGTTATATACAGTCTAATGTATACTCACGGTAGTCCTGGGCACGTGTCCGCAACAGAAATAATTTTTGAAGTCAATAGAAGAGTAGGACTCAAGCGGGTTTTGGATGACATGCCAAAACTTAAAGGAAGAGTACAATAGAAGGCGGCGGTGCAACTTTACTCAGGGTATATATAGTTTACAACATCAAAGCTTCTCTTGTACAAAATAGCTATAAATCGAAAGCTAAATCAAAATTTAATTTTTAGATCTAAAATAAAATTTGTAATAATTATGATAAACATGATATTTAGCAATTTATCGCTCAATATTGACATACAACATAAACGCTTATAATTTTCTCGATATATCTTTGGTGCAACATTAAAAAAGCAAGAAAAAAGTGCATTTCTATAAATTTATGTTTAAAATATTCAAGAATTCAAGTTTTTATTAATTCAATTATTTCAATATGATTATTTCCTTTGAATTTTCCAGAATTAATAACTAAAATTATAATTTCTTATGAATTGTATGATTTTTTAAATGTAAAAGATGCTGTGGGTTTTTTAAACCTTATTTGAAAACTCTATAGTTTTTACAGCAACTCTTAATTTGTGTTACACTCATTTTGTTAGGAGTTCCAACGTAGGGCTCATGCCATAATATATCCGGCTCTAATAATTGTATTTGCTTCCTGCAAATATAACAGAATATGATGCTACAATTTTTCAACAAATCCCTTATTATATATCCGTTAGGTATTCCATAGTAGTATTGCTTTGTATATTATTTTATTGAAAAACTGAGTTAATTTACATAAATTGTATTTTTATATTCTATATGTATGAATTTATTATGCTTAAATATATATTCATTTCAGTCCCCTTTATTATCAATCGCTTCAATGGGACAACACAAAATAGTTTTCGAAAACATTATTACTGACATTATCAAAATCAGCTACCATGGAAGTATGTATATGAAAAGAAGCCTATCGTAGCTAGCGTTTTATAAAAGCAATCTATCAAAAGTTTTCATAAAATCTATCGGAAATTTTCATTTAAAAAAATATGTACTAACATCTGTCTTTTAAAAAAATTATGTTATGTAATACTCATAACTTTAAGAATAAAAGTAGTTGATTACAAGAATTAAAATAAAAAATATTCAAGAAAACCTTCATTCAGCCAGAAGAAGTAAACAAAAAATTTACTGTTTGTTTCCAAGAAATTAAAAATTGAAAATTTCAAAATTGCACTTGGTTCGAAAAAAATTAATACCCTGTTGATTATAAGAAAACAAAACTATACTGAAAAATTTTATTTGACAATACCTTAATGAAACGGATGAGTAACCACTTTACAATGCATAGATGATATGGATAGTATAATACGCCACTAAAAGTCCTGAAGAAATCATAGTTCCCGAAGGCTCATCCGTCGCGAGCTTCAGATTTGGTCTGTACCTATGCGCCATAGAAATGCGAATAGAGATGCATTTTGCTTTTCAGACCAACACGCCGTAGCAGCCTCGGTTGTCTTGGATAGTTAATTTACCAGATAGGGAAGCGTGTAACTGGTAAACTCTTTTTAAACAGCAAGAATTTAAAATACTGTCTTTATGTCTGCACTGATTTGGTCTGACGTCGAATACTGCCAAATTTTAACCTAATCTAGATATTTGAGTGGAAGTTGTTACATACTTTCTTGTAGCTTGAGTTATTTTGCAATAAAATTTATTGACTAGACGAATCTCTATGTAATTCCTGAGTTGTGTAAGAGGTTTCTTATTTAATGCTATTTTAATTTGTTTTTTAACAGTATTAAAAAACTTTTTTATTAAAAAAGCAGACATTCATATATATACATTGCAAATGATAAATAACAATAAAGTTAGCGCAAAAGTTTACAATCATATTTGAAATTTCAAAATTTTTAATGTGAAGTATTACTTAGAATTAGTACACGCATACATTTCTATATATATATAAACGTGGCGTTGTACATTACATTGCCGAAAGCTACAAAGATGTAGAGAACAAATTCCTTTTTTATATGATCACTTTGGTTTACGTAACTTTAAGTAAATAAAACAACAATCAAGTTTAGTTGGAAAATTTTTTTTTTTTTAAAAACTTTTTTCATTACGTGTTTGAGCTAGACACAGAGGACGTGTAAAATCAAGATTCTATTCATAACATCAAAAATATTGAAATCAATCTGTTCGTAACTTTATCCTCATCTCCTTGATTTTATAATACAGATTGTAGATCATAGTGTATAGAGAAATTACAAACATTGCGACCCATTCACGTTCCGAACTTCTTTTTATAGAAAAACGAAATTTGCAAGTTCCTCATTTAATCTAAAATTGAAATAATTGTCTATTATTTTATTAACAGTAATTTTCCAAAATTATGAAAATCATGAAAGGTTTTCCTCCATTGCCAATTTTCAGACAACATGCTTCTTTATATTTAAACTTACATTTGAGTAAAATGTTTTCCCTCCTCAACTTATCAGTGGTCAGGAAAAACAACATTAAAGAACATGTTGTTATAAAATATTGCATACTTTCAGGGGAAAATTCAAACTCCATCATTCTTTTGAGTTATGCATTCCTTTTACAACTAATAATCGTAAACTATAGGTAACTGGAAATTCATAACTGTTTTTTTTTGTTATTCTAACGGAAAATATTTTGTTGGTTGTTATTTTTGTAGCGAATACGTAAAATTGCAAATAAAAGTGAAAAGAAAAAAAAAATATTTTATTTTTTTTTGTTATTTCCTACTTTACAAAATGATGGTGCAAGTGCATTCACCCTGATTCTTCAGGGAGGTCTTGACAAGTACGTGCACAAATACACACACCTTTTTATTACACAGGATTGATACAATGTATACCTAGATTTATGTGTATGTATTGGTACCGTATATACAAACGTACTTGTGAAAATTGTGCATTACCAGATTTGTGCTGTTGCTTTTATAAAACAAAAACATAAAAATTTAAGAGTAGATGAAAAATAAAAGAAAAATGAGAGAAATAGAAAGACAAAATCATAAGAAATGAAAATAGAAAAAAAAATTTTTACATGATGTTTTCCGCTTCAAGAAATTTAAATTACGAATAAAAAATGAAAAATTGAAAACAAAAAATTGTCTGAAAGAGAAAAAAAAAACAAAATTAAATTTTTTGTACCTCCGGTAAATTATTTTCATATAATCTACAGGAATACGTAGGTAAATTATAAAAATACACAAATCTACAAGTGAAATTTATTGCTTTTCTATTCATGTATTTGTTTTCCAAACACAGCAGAACCATCAATCAAGGTACCTTGGTAGAAAAAATGGAAAAAGAAAACTTAAAATGCATTTACACTGCGTTCATTACACATTTATATATATACAACTACATATTTGCGTAATTACATTTACATAGATATTTTTATATACAAAATATACATAAAGTTTACATCTAAGGACTTTTTTTTAATAAGTTAATTTATATATTATCAATGGTGAACTAATCAGATGATGCGTCAGTTTCGTTTCACTTTATTTCACTCATTCATTTTCTTGTAGTTAGTTATTTCTAACTAATCCTCAATTTATACTTTTCTATCCTGTGCTTTTCTATACATTTAAGCACAGTTATCAAATATAGAATTGTAATTTTCTTTGTATGGCTAATATCTTGTATCTTGCAAGCGTACCAATGAAGTTTTGGAAAAGATATAACTGAAAACTTGATTAATTCATTTTTGATTAGCAGTCACAAGCTAGATCGTTTTAAATTGAAATTTTAACAAAATTTTTTTAATATTTTGTTAAATTGAAAGTGAAATGTTTGTTTTTGCTAAATATTTCAAGACGGTCCTTTTTTCCCAATTTTTTTTACGATTCCTCTTCCATTAAAACAGGATTCAAAAATTTTAAAAGCCTACAGTTCTCAAATTTTAAGCTAGCAATCTTACTAACAGATCCAACATTTTACCGAAATGTTGACAACACTAATGTTACAATTTTTGTACATTGTCTCATGAGTCTTCGTTTGTAATGGTATAAAAGAATAGTCACTGTCAACGAGCAGATACTCTTGAATTTCTAATGCGTATCATAAATGAAAAACTTACATAAAATTCAATAGAGTCGAAGTATACGACTTTTATTCAATAATTTAAACAACAAATAGAAACAGAAAAACAAAAACATTTAACAGAAACTTCCATATGTTTTCGAATCGTCACCACTTGAACGAAATCAAATATTATAGCAAATTAACATATTCATATGCAAAAGTTTTTTAATTAACCTTTAGGAATTTAAAGCATCAAATATACAAAATTAACGTCATTATCATCAAAAGCAAGAATTTACTTTGAATTTTGTTATTTTAATATGCTTAGACTTGAATAGAAATAAAACTTTTTCCGTATATTAAATATTATGGAGTTTAAACGGAAGAATAATTACATTTTTCCTGTTCTTTGTGCACAATAACATGTACAAAGATATTTCCAACAAAAAATTTAAAAAACTTAAAATTTGTTTTCTGACTAAACCATAAGAGAAAAATTCGGAGAAGTTTTCGATATCACTGCATCTGTACAGAGAGACATTTGGGAAAATAATTATTAATTTGTTGAATCCTGCTATATACATACATAATGTGGATCAACCAAAGTCGATATTTTGTAACATATTTTGAGAGATACTCGAAATGAAATTGAAACTTCAAATGCGCTATTTGGCTAAATTAGAAGAGATAAAGTAACTCAGTGTGTATTTAGACGATGATATTTTGGGTTTTACTACGAAATTAATAGTTTTTGGAGTAGCTAATAGATAACAAATGTTCTTAAATCTAAAATGGAATTTGATATTAAAATATAAAAGGGATAGAGAACCGTGAACGTTATTTCAACGACATTCTAACATTCTGTCTATCGAGAACAAATAGAATGGTACTTATTTTGAAAACATGAATTGCGGCTAAAATAAAACAGTGTCATTTCAGATATTTTCCGGAAGACTGAGTACATGAAAATTCCAAAACATGGTGTTCAGTTATTGTACACCTAATATTTTAGAGGTATGTTTAAATGATTCCACAATTTCTCATATATCATTAATCTTCTCATATTCATATTTATAATATCTTCTTTATTGTATGCAAATACGCAAGGCGTTCGGTACCTAGGAGACTATTGGCTTTCTTGTAATTTAAAATAACCGCACAAACCATTAAATTTTTATTATTTTGTACAACACTTACGGCAATTATTGAAATTTATATTAAGACTATGTTTTCTTTTTATAATTAGTACTCGTATAATTTTTTAGTGTGGATAATATTTTCTTGCCTTTATTAATAACAAAATTTTAAATGAGCTTTTTTTCCTGAACATTATTTTATGCGAAACACTGTGTTCCATTTATGGCAGGATTACAAAACGTATAAATGACATGAAAAAAAGAAAACATTGGGAAAGGAAAGAATTAAATAAAATTCATTTTTATGAAATATATTATTAAAAACAATTTTTGTACAGAAAAAGGGATTAAGTTTACAAATGGTATAAAATCGCGCACAATACATGTCTTTCTTTTCCAATCACAATTGGTACGTCGTTGTTTTTTTCTTCTTCTTTTGCCTTTTTTAACGAAATTCTACTCCATTACATTGTTATGTCAATTTCAATTCACAATTTTTGTATTTCTCTTTTATCGCTCTCCAACATACAAACTAATATACAACACCCCACATGAAATCATTTTTTTTTTAATGCAAATAATATCTTCAAACAAACATATTGTAAATATGCAAATACATCAAGCCACTACTTATTTACAAAGTATTGTTATTGTTATTTTATTCATATTTGGAGCATCTCTGATACCAAACACCACTTAACAAAATAACAGATATGAAATTTTATTCAGGAAAAAGAAATAGTAAAAAAAACATTGCAAAAATTGATTATTTCAATATTAGAAAATCAGACAAAAACTTCCGAAACATGAACAGATTTTACATTTTTTTTTTCAATTTATGTAAAATTTTACAAAAAAGCTAAAAAAAAAAGAAAAATTCCTTACGAATCTTTTCTCTATGTTTTGCATTCGAAATAAAAAAAACCCCGGCATAAATAGAAAAGTGTAGTGTAGAATTTTGGTGTAAACACACTAACAAACCCCATCCAAAGTAAATATACCGAACACAAACAAACAAATAAACTGAACCAAATATTTTATGTTAAACAGCTGTAATTTTATCTGACTGTATACATTTATCGTACTACATATGAATTTGTCAAGATTTTTTTTTTTAAACATTAACACAGCAAAAAAAAATTATTTATATTTTTTATTAAATTTCTTTTTTCATTTTTCAATTTAATTTTTTTTTTATTTCATTTAAGAGGGAAACATTTTCTACTATATCATCATTGAAAAATGTTTAGGCCAACCAACTGGAGGCATTTCATGAATGCCTCATTGGTCTTGAATTGCATTTTCCATTGGTTTTAATGGAACAATATGGCAATATTAATGCAGCAATTAGTTAATAAACTAGCATATTTCAGAACAGAAATTATCTGAAAGGTCATTCTCAGTATAAATGAATTCATGGTATTTGATAACCGAACGTAAATTTTAATTTTTCAAATCGCACTTCGTTCCGATAAATATCGTATGCATAAATAAAAAAAAACATCATTGAACATAATTTGGTAACGAATTTAGTCTAATTTTTGTTGGAGCAAATTGTAAAAAATCACGCATTTATGTCAGGACATAAAGGAATTCATGGGGTTTCTTGTTCATTAGTCTTAATTTATATGCGTAATATTGTTTATTCGCTATTATTTTGAAAAGCAAATTCGGTTGATTACTAAAGTGTTATTTTATGTACAAGTTTGCTTAATCCAATTTATTACGCAGTTTATACTGCTCATAATTATCAAAAATAAATTAGCGCAATATAAAATCTCGTTTGAAATTAACGTGTTACAATTTTGTTAAAAGCCCTATAAGTCTCTTGCCAATAAAAAACAAAATTCAATAATTTTCTTAAATTCTTATACATTATGTACCACTAGTATACCTTCACAACGGTTCCATTATTATTAGCTATGAAATTTTCGAAATGATCGTATGCCATCTCCTAAATATTGTTATTGTCATTATTTAAGTTGAAAATATTAATGCAAAATGTTGTTTATACTAAAACTTATGATGCCATACAAAATATTTCATTTTTATGTTATATGAACGCGTTTTATAGTAAAATAAGCAAAAATTGAAAAAAAGGCACCGAAAAATAAATAAATCCTTGGAAAGTGGTAAAAATACGTACATAATATTGATATTAGAAACAGTTTACATATTGTTGTACATTTTAAATAATATTTGACTGTTCTTGTATGAGAAAAATGAGATCACGTACACTTTTAAAATTGAAAATCTATGAAAATTTTCTCATTTCCTACAAAAAAAAAGAGAAAACTGCATAGAAAATAGACGCCTTTCAGTTTTTTTTTTGCAGTGTTAAAAATAAAAATATTAAAATTTTAGGACTTTTTTTGCATTACAATTCCTCAGATTTGCAATACTTAAAAAAAATATAAAAAAGCGATAAAAGGTAAAAAGTTTTTCGAAACGACTCAATTCCGATGGTAATTTCTAAGAAAAATCTATAATATTCCAATAAAATAGAATTTATTTCAACTTATTTCTATATTTTAGGTTATTTCTTTTCCATTATGTAAATGGCACAAAATTACTTTCATTGTCCTTTTATTATAACAAATTTATAAAACCATTGGTTTTTGCAAAATCATAATGAACCGAACCTCAATGGAAATGAAAATATTGTGAGATGTACAATAGTGGCGAATTTTGCCAACATTTCATAGGTATAGATACTCACATTTAAATAAAATTACAGACTCTTAGTTACTTCTACTTTTACTTAATATTGTCCTCTATATTTGCATATCTATAATCACATAATACTAATGGTGTAATAAAAAATATACCAGCATAATGATACAAAAAAAATCTACGTGCTTTTATTGGTTTACCTTAAAGTTAACAGTAAATACGTGTACCTATTAAGTAAATTGCAGAAATTTAGAAAATATTGTGTAGAAATAAAATTGCAAATTTAGTTTTTTATGAATTGAAATTCATTCCCGTATTAGATGACCTTTTACCATAATATAAAATTTATAATTTAAATTCATTTTATTCATTTAATACAGAATTTTTTAATTGTATTCTGTGTTATTTCCAGTGAATATTATTTTAATGAATTATAAAAGCCGATTTGCTCATTTTGTGTTTTTTTTTTTAGATCTCTTCCGAACCACAATATATTATAGTTTTCAAGGGAATCAAATAGGGCAAAAAGATCTTTTCATTCGCGACTTATTGTAGGCCAATGAATGAGCGTATTAGTGGTGAAATTGATTTCTGTTAAATTCAAAAATATAGTGCAGTGGGTTATCTCGTACAGTAAAGGGTTAAAAACATATACTTAATTTACATTTTATAATAGTAAATTAATTGTTTACAGTGCAAGGATTAGATGCGTATTTGTATATGAACTATTACACTTCGTTTAAAGAACGGATTAGTGTTTTATTTGAGTTAAGCCAAGTTTTTTAAAAGCTTTTCTCAAATATTTCTACTACAACTTATTATCGTACAATGGCGAATACCGCGAGTTGAAGTGAGTTTTCCCAGAGATCACGAAAAACGATTAAAAACGGTCTATCACTTTTAATTTAACCATACTGACGGATTTTTTAAGTTTTCGGCAATCACGAACAACTGTTGGAATCTTTTTTGAAACTGTTGGAAGCTCTTGAGAATTATATACGTTTTGTTATAAATCAATTTTGTAAAGCAAACTTTAGAAATTTATCGTAGAATTTTAGAATTTTATAATTATACAAAATTATGACAAATCAATTATAATTTCAAAATTCCAGAAATTAAATTGACATTTTATAAACCAAATATTCGTTTTTGCAAAGTGTTTCAGCTATATTTTCTATAATATATTGTTCTATAAACATAGATAATGAATTAACATAAAAATTTTTTGGAATAAGACTAGGAGTTTGCATTTTTTTACTTTTTTTTGAAAATTTTTCATTTGATTATATTTTAGATTTGGACATATGTAGTTCCTGCACACATTTTTTATTTTCCCGTAAATAGTGCGGAACATTTTATAAAATTTAAATACGATGGGGAAAACAATATCGTATTTTTTAGTTTTTATTATAATCTACTCAAACTATAAAATATACAAACAATATCACATAAATTATAAAAGCATTTTTAATTCTTTTCCGACATAAAAATTTTCAATTTTAAAAGCTCAATTGTGTATTCACATAATTATTTTAAAATTTTAAAATTAAAATGTCCTTGAGAAATTCAAAGTTATACACAGAACGCAAATGCATCTATGTACGTATACAATAATTTTATTTACAATTAAATAAAATTTTATTATGCAAATAAATTTAAAATATATTTATATTCATATTCATATATCTAGAATCTTTAAGAATTAAATTTCTGTAATACTAACTTAATTCATTCTGATACAATTTAAATCATTTACACGAATGAATTTCTCAAAAGATTCTTTCTTTAGTAATTTTTGTTTTTTTTGATTTTTTAAAATTTTTTTGTTTTTTTTTTTTGCATCACAATTCAATGTTCTTAAACAAAAGAGAATAATTTAAATCGTTTCCAGTTAGATGAATATGAATTAATAAATAATTAGTGTAATAAGAGTTTACAACAAGGACATAATGATAAATTACTTAGCATTAAATCCTTGCATGTAAAATCCATTTGTTATAATGTGTTTTAACTATATATGTACATTTGTATTTGTAATATGCACAAATTACAGTATTATTGTAATTAAATTAAAGTTACATGGAAAATTACTTGTAATTTTTAAAAAAGAAATTATTGTTCCAATATTCTTTTATTTAGAATAACTTAATTTTTCTGATGCAAATATAATAATATTATACGAGTATGTGTACACACACATGTTTCTGTGTATGTATTTAAATTTGAAATTAACTTAAATTTGATGACTAGCCTAAATTTGTTTAATTTAAAACAAATCAGTACGAGAATCAGTTTTAATCGTCGATTAGATATTTTAATACACGTTCGAACGTAAGTTCGAAGGAATTGAAATTTCGTACAAGTAAATATATTAGTAGGGCCAATGTGTTTGATAAAAGTCGTTGAAATTGCTTTGCTCTTTTTGGTAGCTGCCATACAACTTCAAGATCAAGTTTGGCCATATCGTAGAAAATATTGAAAACACAGTACTGAAATTTTGCATAAATAAATATGGTAAACGGCCATATTTATTTATGCAAAGTCCTCATATAAATATTATGTTTATATAAAACTTAAAACTAGTTATAACTATACCTTTAAATTTCTAAATAAGAATAAATAATTGAAGTATTTACAACCAATGAAAATTTATTTACTAGAATATAAAATTATTTTAAGTACAGTGAAATGAATATAAATAAATGAAAATCGTTTTCACAAACGGAATTCACTTTATGTCTACTTTATACGTATATATGTAACATTTTTTCCTCCGAAAAGTGAAAAAACTACTTCTAAAACCAATCTACTACATTGTATTTACTACATCAAACTAGTTTACGAAATTATATATAAATCTATTGCATACATTTAGGACGAATAAAAACAAATTGGAAGAAGCATTAACATAAAAGTTGATTTGAGCGGCTAAACAGGTGAGTTAAGAAAGATAATTACATATCTATTGATGACGTGATATTTACGTTAAGCCTTCTGCTCTTATAGAAATTTGGAAAAGCTTGTAGTTTTAGAAATATAAGGTGCCACAAATTTAAGTTTTACAAATTTTTGTAAGAAGATAACTTGCAAGGTGATCAAGGTGAAAAAAATTTTGTTCCAACGAAATAAACTATTTATAAGTATCTAAAAGCTGCTAAAATTTCAGACTCCTACAACCTGAGGTCTTGAAAAAAAACCATATTGAAAAATTTGAAAAAATTGATTTTAAATAACGGTAAATTTTAACGAACATTTGTTTTTTTAAAGTTCAAATATGATAAGCCGCGACTACTGCTTTCCGCAGTCACTATTTCTCTGCGATTGCAAAATTTGAAAAGTGCTTATAGTTTCGGTGCAATAAATAATTGAAAAATGGAGTTTTTAGGATCTTGTGAGGTTATAACTTTTAGAGGGGGGAGGATATGTAAATATTTTCTTCTACGGAAATAAGTCCCTAGTAAAAATAAATTCATGTAAAAAATTTCATCTTTCTATCTCCAAACGAGTAAAAGTTTTGTAAACATGTGCACGGGTGAAAAGACGAACGGACTAATAGAGTGAATCTAATAAACTTTTCTTTTCAAAATTTTTTTTCGGGAAAGTGCTGTATATTAACTAATTTATGAATCCTAAAATGTTTTTTTAATTTTTAGATTCATTTGAAAATAAATAAAGAACAAATGATAATTTTATTATCGATTAAAAATTTTTAAGTATTTTAACAAAATATTTTGAACTATTCTTAGCAAATATAAATAATTGAATAGCTGATCTAAAATACTGAAGAAAGTCAGCACAGTCTATAGCATTATGAATTCAATTTTTGAAAGGATTTTCTTTCACAATTTTTTTACAACGACAAAAAACATAATAACAAAAATTTTATCGCATAACAGGCAATTTAACCAATTCCCTCTTACATAAGTTTTGTTTAAAATTTTTGCAAAAAAAAAATAAAAGCAAAATAATACATTAATATTGTATAGAATGTGGAAAACGATTATAGTAAAAAACTCAATCAGATTAAAGTGCTAAAAAGTCAATCGCTTTAATGGAATGACCAGAACTTTATACCTCATATTCTTGTTAATAACTTGAAATCATTTTAATTCAATTCACAAGGATGTTCTCTTAAATGTTATATACGAAGATAATCTTTGTTAAAAAATATTCTATTTAGCAATATAACAATGTGGCTAAAAAAATTGGTAGTTAAAAATTTGCTAGGAGCTTTTACAAGCATTTGTTCTTAAAAGTTTCTTCAGTTTTTTAACTCCATTTAACAAATGTTTTATAATGTTGTAAGTCAATTGATATGAATTTGCTTCCATTTTGATAACAAATTGATGGTGACTGCTAACAGAGTTTCGACAAATGTTTAATTTAAAATCTGAAATTCTTTTTTTTGAATATTATAATATAAAAAATAAGACGGACGAATTCACATCTTCTTATTGTTTAATTTTTATTTAATAAATTGAATAGAAAAATTCCATGTTTGTACCTAATTTATTTTACGAATCATTTAAAATTGAGTATTTCATTTAGAACAATATTGAAGGAGTTAATAAAGGAAATCATTGTACCCATACGAACGTATATCCATCAGTCCGTCCGTCCAGTCGTTCGTCCGTGCATCCCAATGATAACTCAAAAACTAATTGAGTTAAGTTCACCAAATTTTCACAAATGATTTATTATAGTAATAGCCAGAACCCTATTTAAATTGGGTATAATATGGGGTACTGCTTTGGGTAGCTGCCATACAACTTTAAAATTTATTTGGCTTTATCTCAGAAACTGCGATGTTCAAATTTCACACTAGCGAATATATTAATAGGGCCCATATGTTTGAAAAAATTCGTTGAAATTTCGCGGCTCTTCTGGTAGCTGCCATACAACTTCAAGAGTAGTTTGGTGATATGTTAGAAAATATTGAAAATACAGTACTGAAATTTTGCATAAATTAATATGGGAATATGGCACCTTAAAGACATAGTCTGTCCCTTAGTCAGCAATGACATATTCATTCGCATGTAGGATAACAAATTCGTACGGTTATCACAGAGTTGACACGGTCAACTTTATCTTTTTTCGTTTTTTTTTAAATTAAGCAATTTTTGCACTGTTCGCAAAAATTTCAGTTATCTCTTTATTTTATTAAACATTTTATTCACAGGGAGAAAATTACCTAAATTTCAATGAACTATTAGTATAGTTACTTTGGCAAATATTAAAAAAGTTATTGGATTTGTAAAACTATCAAAAAATAATGAAAAAATTTGCCATATTCTGAGTGACAGCATAAAACGATAACAGCTAAAGCTGCTTAAAACTACAAAATTTTTTATTTCTTACTATCCTATAAATGGTTTGTATTCGATTTTTTGTAGATTCGGTATCTTATACTTGAATTCAAACTAAATCAATTTTTCTGATTTTTCATTTTAGTAGTTTGAAAGTATGTAAAAACAACAACGCTATTTTCCTATTGTTCATAGAAAATCACTAAAATTATAACTTTCTGTAATAAAAATTTGCAGAATATTTTGATTAAGATCTATATTGAACGACCAGCACTTTATATATAGAATTTTTATTTCAAAGAATGAATTGAAAGATTTTATGCTTTAGATTTTAGAATTTAATGAAAATTACAAAGCACATAGAGGAATAATTTTGTTTTAAAAACTTGAGGTTTTATTAAAAAATTATTGCCATAAAGTATGAAAATAATAAAAAAAAATTATAATTCGATTTTAAAATTTAGAAGACTTGGTTTACTTAAAACAATCATAGATACACTAAATAACATAGAAATGAATAATTTTTTTTGAATGAAGGCCAGTGTAGTTCCAAGGTTTTCATTTATGATGGAATCAGTCTAGACAAAAATTTGTTTAATTTATTTTAAAATATGAAATTTAAAAATTTTGCATTTTTCAAAATTTTTAGAATCAAAGTAAACCTTTTCTTTCTGCTTTCATAGTTTAACAATAATTTGAAAAAAATAAATTTATTTAATAAAAAAATTTTTACAAAGCAAATTTAATTTGTTGGTATTAAAAATTTTAATAAAATTTCAATTTCAATTGAATCTTGGAGTTATTTATAATTAATGAAATAGATCTGTGCCTGGTCAAAATGTTTCAAATAGAATTAACTTGGGTTAGAACAATTTTCAAGACTTTGGCGATGGATTTTCAATTTTCATTCATTTCTAAAATAATATTTTTGGATTTCTTGATTGATTCGCTTTTTACGGATGTATAACGTGGCCAACTGGAAATACGCATGTAAGTAAAGTTAAAATAAAAATATTATAAAAAATCAATTTTAAATATTCCTTACGCTTTTTAAATCGCAAATACGTGAAAAATAAATTTCTTTTCACGAACTATCTAACTTTTTTTTTAATAAAGTTTTCCCAAAGTTCAATTCATTTCAAAATAATGTGGTTACACATTTAAACGGTTGCGTTTAACATTTAAAACTTTACATTTCATATCCAAATAGAGCAGAAGAATAATATGGAAAATGTAATTATTTTAATGGTCTTCGATTTTCTTAATATTACTCAAAAATATTTTTGCTGAAATCAAAAACTTTTCTTCAACATTTTATTTTTCGAGTTTCAATTTCCTTCTTTCAAAGTATTTTTGTAAAAATTTTTTAACAAAAATGTACGATAGCAGAAAAATTTTCTTTTCTTTTTTCTTCTTTAGTTAAAAGTTTTGTAAAACAATTTTGTGAATTGAAATTTAAAATTCAAATATAGATAAGTCTTAGATTTTTATTTTCGTTTCTTGCAAAATTTTCTATTGAAACTACATTACTTCAATAATGTGGTTATTTTAAAGCAAATCAAGTTGAAGAAAAAAAGCAAAAAAGTTTTCTAAGAAAAAACAAAAAACGGGGGAAAAATGTTATCTAGCAAATTTTCTAACAGTTACATTATTGTTTTCGATTGAGACATAGAGATTAAAAATAAGAAAAGAAAATGGAATTTTCAAAAGTTTTCCTTCCCTTATTTTCGTTTACTTTATTAAATGTTTAAAGTTTTTTGTGGTAATGTTAAAATTATAGTATTGGAAATAGTTTAACCTTAAAACATACCATAGGGTAGGATATGAGAATGATCTTGTTTACTTAAGAACTTATTTATACATATACATACTTATTATGATAATTGTTACATTATTGAAAATAATTGTTACATATAGAAAAAATTACCCGAATTGTCTTAAGCTGTTTATAGATATTTAATTGAGTGGTAGCTCAACAAATCATTTGACTTGATTGACAAAATTTGTAAAATCTTATATTTTTTTAAAATAACGAAAGACTTCCAGTATTTTGCTTATTAAAAAGAATTTTTATTTCGGAAATTTACTTTTACTGATTTCTAGCTGATTTTATTTATTTTTATTATTTTCTTCCAACATAACACTGTTAGACAACATTCTGTTCCCTAACCTTAATACTGTGATTCCTCCGGTTGCCTTCAGATCTTATCCTACTAATTTTTCAGTAGTGCATTCAAAATAATGTAAAAGATAGTGGCCTCTGTTTCATTCCTGTGCCCATATTCTGATTTCTGTAATCTTGTTTAGAAAATCACAATAACATCTGCGATACGACTAAAGTGCGTATTGAAATAACTAAACTTCCTATATTTCCATAAGCATTAAGCAAGCCGTCATCTAGCATCTACTGCCGTTTCTTCAAATTCTCTCTACCTTTATATTTTCTGTTTATTGCGTACTTCTTGTTGCTTCTGATGCCTAATTTTTTCATACGTATATTAAAATCTCTCCCTTTCTAACTCTCTAACATGAATAGTGAATATGCCCAAGCTTACTAAAGTTGGCAATTCCCAGATAGTGCAATAAGGGATAGTCCGTAAAACTTTTATGCATTGTATTTATACCAAATGATCCCTGTATCAAGAAAGTTGTAGGGCTTTACGGTAGGTGACTTATAACTTCAACCAAAATTCAAGTAAATTTCACAAAAGAACCAAGCTGTGTCGCTTTGATACATGAGTTATGAAATTTCAGTATCTTAAATTTTAGAAAACATTTCAAAAATTCTAAAATGTGCAAAATATATCAAGTGGACCAAAAAATTGTTATTTGCAATAAAATATAAAAAATATGAGCCTCCTTAAAGTCAAAAATTGAAAATCGTCCACAAATATCCATTGATTTTCGTATTATTGGACTCAGCTAGTAAAACAATTTTTATTATTTCTTCTATTTTTTTTATCTTAATGTTTTATTTTTGTTTATGTAAAATTCTATATAATTTTAATAAACATCCTATTTGAATCTAGTATCTGTAAGGATAATAATTGAAGATTTTTTACTCAAAATTTCTATTTTATAACTTTTACATCTTTCATTTTTCTTTTTTATACTTTGATGCCTTTCATTTTATTCGTCTATCGAATCGGTGGTTTGTTTTATTTTATTTTTGCCTCAATATACACTTATATACATATTTTGTTATGCAAGATAAATTTCAGCCACACAATGTTTTCCGAACGATCAAACTTTCGACAGACTCAATAAAAACCAGAATGAGGTGATAGCTACTATGGAAAAGACACCAAAACAAAAACAGAACAAGAGAAAACAAAAATAAAATAAGAAGTAAAAAGAAAAACGAAAATAACAATGAAAATTCTATAAGATTATGGCTAAGAAAAACAACATGAAAAAAACACAGAAACAAAATAAAAAAAAATAAAATGAAAAAGAACTTTAACTTCACAGTATAGACATTAAGTCAACAAGTTTTTATCCTTTTAGCTGTTTTTCTTATAAGGAGTTTATCTCCTTCTGAATGCTAAACGAATTTTCTATTGAGGTCCTCTAAAAAAAGAAATGTTTTGGTTTTCTTTTTACTTTTTTCTTACAAGTTTTTTTTTATTCGCTTTCTTTAATTTTGTTTCCTTTCAGTAGTAATTTTTTGTTTTGACTCTTTCCACCAATATTTCCCTCTCCAATCTCTACACGCTCTGCTCTCTCGTTTTCTTTAAAATAAAAATTATTCTTGTTTAGTACTAAAAAGAAGAATAAAAGAAAACCAATGAACGTTATATTAGAAGAATTTTGTTAAGGAAGAAAACAAAAACAAAAATTCAAAATGAAATAAATAAAAATAATAGATAAAAAAAAACCAAAGGATATGAAAATAAAATTTGCGCGTCAATTTAAAATGGTAAAGTTATTATCGTCTTAAGGAATAAAAAATTGATTGTAAATATTTGCGAGAAAACATAAACATAAAACAAACAAAACAAAATAAGGAACAAAGAAAAATTCAATTAAATTAAGGATGTCTACACTATAAATTTGTTAGATTCGATTTATATTCATGATAAAAAGCTGATAAAACGTGCGTGTTGATATTAAGTTTTAATCATCTCACTTTTTCAACAATTTATATCAATTTTTAAAGGATAATTTGAATATAAGTGGAAGAGTACTTTATTATTCGGATGAATAAAATAGCTGTGATTTTGTTGATCCTATTCGTATAATTGAAATGTAGTATCTAAAATGATTGTATTACTAGCAATCACACTTGTTTTTCACTAAACATAATCAGAACGCACAATTTGAAACTCTTATTTCCAATATCATCGCATGACTAGCACTAACAATGTTTACCTCTGTGTTATAAAAAAATGCTAATTTATTTAACATAGAGCTGATACTTCATAAGAAATAAGATAGAAATATCAAATTACACGACTTGGAATGTCATTTTACATAAGCATTTCTCGGAATGAACCTTTTTCCAAACTTTTGTTTTAATAACTCGTTGGCTTGTACCCCATCACATTAAGACACATATCCTCAGTGATAAGACCATTTTTTTTAAATCACTCACATCTCCTTCTTAATTATGTGATTAATTATTGATTTTCATTTGCAAAATTCTTATATTTCGTATATTTCCCCCAGGTCACCAAACGACCAAGCTGAAGTTGTTTTCCCAAATATTGCGAATTAAACAGGTTAGAAAAACAATTCTTAATGTTTAATGTTTTCGAAGTTTTCCGAATTACGATTAAAATTTATTTTTTTCGTTGAAGTTTTGAGTATTCTTAGTAATTCTCATATTATTTAGCATATTTTTAAAGGTGATCTAGATTTTGTTTTAAGTGCATTTTTCAAACCACATTAAGTAAACCAACTAATTTCTTTGAAAATAAAATTTTAAATCACAGAAAAAATAACTCCTTTCTTCTATAAAAACTCCATACATGCCTAAAATTTATTTTGGAATCTTTATTTATTTATTATTACTCTCCGAGCTTGGTGTCCGGATAAATATACATAGCATTATGCAAAATTATTGATTAAATTATCTACTAATGACCTTCATGGATATAATGCCCACTCCAGTCTCATTTTCAAAGAAATAACATTCGAAGAGACAACTATATTCTATAAATAAGATTTAGGTAAGGTTTTTGTGTAGAGTAATTTAATATAGTCAGTCTTTCGGATTGATCCTATTGCATTAACTTGGCAATCAAAACCCAAATCAAATACTTTTTAATTTAGATATCTAATCTTCTTTTCAATTCAAAATAATTTCTATTAATTTGTCGTGGTTCTCATATATGCTAGCTATTCCTATGTATGCATGTGCCTACTATAAACAAAACCTGCCCTACTCGTTCTCTTTGAATACCTTGAAAATTATAAAAAGCATAAATTTGTCAATCATAATCTAAACATTTGTTTTGGAAATAGTAATTTATCTTAATTACGAAATTATTAAGATAAATATAGCTGGAAACATTATTATTAAATTAAAATTATTTGACAAAGATTAATGTACATAATAAAACAAATAAAGCATATGATTTAAAAGTAAGAGGAGCAGACTTGAAAAAGACAGTGTAATCATAAAATTGTACTCATAAAATTTTAAAATATTAAAGAAACGGACCACACCCTAAAAAAAATTATTTGCATCACCATATTGTACTCGCACCATTTTATTAATTTTCCTTTTTTTTTTTTTTGTTCAGAATGTGAAAATTTAATTTTATTTCTTTTATCTGGACTTTTATTCCACTTTCAATAAATAAACCTACATTATTCCATATATAGAGCCAGTTGGCCACAGTTAAATGCTGTTTCCCATTTTTTTCATATCAGAAAGATCAAAAATACAAAAAAAATATATAAAATTGAAATTCAGAAAAGCTTCCAATTTCAGTTCCAAGAAAAATAAAATTTTCCCTGTTTCAATTATTTATTTATTTACTTTTTGCAATAAATATTTAATTAAGATGTATTGTTTTCTCTTTTTTCACGAGAAATAATTAAAATTTTGGGCAGAAACAATATGTATATGTACACGCATGTGTACATACAAACGTTGTATAAGTAGAAAATACAAGTATATATTGAGTACATGCAAAGCATATAAATTATATTACGTATAGGTTTTCATTCATTGCAGAAATACTAAAATAAAAGATTTTAACGTTCAAGAACCAAAAATTTTATAAAATTTGCATAACTTGAGGGGATTTTTTTTTTCGTTTTGTAATTACATCTTCTTTTTTCAGTACTTCATTACTTTATTCAGACATTCAATTATCAATTACTATATTACGAAAATAAATATTGCATGAAATAAATTAAATTGAAAGCAAAAAAAATAAAAATATAAAAATTATTGCGATAATTGAAAATAACAAGGTGCCTACCTAACACAATTCCCAAAAATACAAAATAAAAATTTAAAGCAAACAATATTTTTAATTTTATCACATACTTATAGGCGTGTATTTAAGTTTTTTTGAACAACAATTATTTATAAAAAATCATATGGGTGAAATGATGGCTGCAAAAAAATTACCTCCTCAATGCTCTAAACCTCACAATAGTTGGTAAAGATCAAATCGAATTTTGTATCAATAAAAATTCTGTACTCAAAATATTTCAATTAAATTTAATAAATTTTTTAAATATTCGAAAACATATACATACATACATAATTATAAATTATACCATATATCGGATATATTATGTAAAACAAAAAATTTATGTAAAATTTTAATTTATCAATCCAAAAATCATTATATACTTACAACCTCATCATTATCACTATAATAGTTATCAATCAATTGTTTGACATCATCAAGAACATTTTGTACATATGCCTACAAATGCATATATACATATACATACATACATTTTATGTTACTGTAGGTATTTATTATTTTATTTTTCGATAACTCAATTTTTTTTTTGTTTTATTTTTACATATCTACACATAATACGCATGTAGGTCATTATCGATTTTGCATCAGGTTCAATTGAAAAATATCACACTATTTTATATGTATGTATATATTAATATAAGTATATATAGCAGAAGTTAGTACGTAAGCAGCAGTAAAACCGGTTGTAGCATTAGTAATAACACAAAAATATTTTAATAAAACTACAATAAAAATGATTTCCATGCACAATAAATGCATAATAAAAATTTTCGACTTACATAACAAGTCTGTAATATGCATACATATGTACATATTTCGTAATATATACATTCATAGGCATATCTGAAAAATTTCATGTGCATTTTCATTTTATATTTTATAATCTTATAACACCATATAAAATTTTGCAATAAAAACATATTTGAATGTATGTATGTTTGTAATTAGTAATTTATATTGCACAAAAATACATCTTATCTGGTATGCTTCTGCTGGGCGAATGGTCCAAGATAATACATATGTATATGTATAGTCCTTTATAATATACAAAAGGACTAACAGTTAAACTAACAAATATAACAATAATGACGTAGGAATGTAAATATAATAGATGTACATAGGCATATATGTATATACATAATACATATGTAAAGTTCGAATGACATTAAAACAAAATATATAACATGAGAATTTACCCACAAATACATGAATATAATTTGTTGTATATATTCATACTTTAATACACATATGTAGGTATACTCAATTTGAAATACAATCAAAAATTTAGTTATGTATACAATTCTTATCATTGCCATTTTAAATGCAATTTCCAAATTTTATACAAAATGTGTAAAATGCCTATACATTTCAAAGAAAATTTTATAGCTACAAATGTTCAAACATATTATAGTAAAATAAATGATATATAACATTGATACATATACATACGTGTGCATATTAATGTAAAGCAAATTTTAGCACAATATGTATATATACATATAAAATGTCCAGTTTTATAATGACAATCATATTTTTTCATATATGTACAGCCTATGAATAGGACCAAAAATATCTCCATATTGTACATATATTTTTATAAAATTATACATATAATATACATATGTACAATATCTGTGTATGTATTTGGATAAAGCGTACTTTATTTATTGAAGCGGTATACATAAAATATATAAAATCATATATAACATATAACAAATAGGCAAATATAACGTATATATATATATAAAGTAATTCAAGAGAATAAGGCTCTCACCAAACAAAAATCTTCTAAAATCTATGGACGAATTTATATTGAAAAAATATTCCGAACGAATACCGGTTCATTTGCAACGTTTAAGATTAATATATTTTACTTACAAGCTACATTTAAATTCTGAGCTATAACATGCTTGCCCATTCAATCGCCCATCTATCTTACAATCTAAAGTAACTCTTCAATTTGAAAGTAAATCAACAAATTAACTATTGCCAATTTATAAAAATTGATTATATTCGAAAAGTTTCTGTTTATTAATTAATCAATGATGAAAATATATGATTCACAAAACATTTACAGAAATATAAAATATTTCGTAGCCAAACTTTATTAGCCTAATAGGTCTTATTACCTGGAGTTACTATACACTTTATGCACGATATACACAATAATATTTGAAAATAACAAAAAAAGCCTAACAAAAGGCATATGAATATATCATAATGGTCCAGTTCCAGAAAAACAATTTTAGGCCTTGTGTTGAGAGAAAATTCAAAACCGAAAAAAATTGTGTACACAACAAAGAGAAAAAATTGACATATTATTGTTGAAAATTTTTCGAAAATGATTACAGTAAAACGCGTTTATAACCACCTGCCTTCCTTTCTATATCAATGCAAATTGATTTCGATTGTCAGACAAAATTTTCGTACCATAGTATTTTAATAGAAAATTGACTGAGACATAACTGTTCAAGCATTCCATTTAGTAGAATATACCAGCTACACCAGCCTAAAAAAAACGATTATTTGAGAGAAGTGATTTTGTTCATTTATTCCGATATAGATGGTTTTGAACTTTTATATTTCATTTGAACTTCAAATGTTCAATATTATCATTTGTATGTTAGTTTTCAGTCTTATATAACATCATTTCCATACAAAATAGCGTCCAATAACTATTATGACTAGAATTTATGGAAAAAACGCTATGACTACTTTAAAGGTTATATATCTATAAAAGTTACACCTTACTCCTATTAGTGTTAGTTAATTTAAAATTTAGATTTTACTGTTCAAAATTACATACCCATGTACAGAAATGTTATTTGAATATGAAATGAATTAAAAAAATACCATATGTTTTATTATTGTAAAAATTACATAAAATTGTGTTATATGTGCCTTCGTAGCGTAAGCGTATACCATCTACTTACACCCACAAACGTATATATGCATTTATGTACATATATTAAAAAATTATGTGTCTATATGAAATATTTAATAAAATACCAGTTAATAATATGCGTACAAAAGTGTATCACATACACCTACATTGATGTGCATACATCGATGAATTCATGTCCTGCATTATTTTTTTTCTATCTTCCGGTTCAATAAAATAATTGTGTGTCCTTTGTACCATGCAGATGTAATTACCATCATGTATAAAGCTCGATTTTTAGTGGGCAGTAAGTGAACCAAAAATAAAATATGACAAAAGAAATGATATTAAAAATAAAAATATATAGGGAAAATAAATTACAAACAATGTTACATATAAAAATAAAAACACGTATTGTGCCATACCTTCAAATTTAATATATGTACGGGTTTGTGTTTGCATATATATATGTAAATATTGCTTCTCATAATATTGTACAACTAAAAATATTTACCTAAGATCAATAATGCTAACACACAATTTTAGTAAATGAAAATTGGAAGAAAATAATAGCTTTTTGCTATGATATTTGGGACTATAGCATATGCGAGTACCATCGTGGAATAAGTACGCAGAGAAGAGACAAATTTTCACTAAATACCGTATTTCTTTTCCTTAATTCACAATAATGATATTCTCCTGTTTCACATTTCGAAATTTCAAGATTTCAACTCCAAAGAACTTATATTCCCAAATCTATTCAATCGACTTAAGTATAGAATACTTTTCTATATATTTATTTGAATACATTTTCCTTTTCATAGGACTGTTGTCACATTTTTAAATTAAAAGTAAATTTTTAATACCTTTATTATTAAACCCATTTGAATAAGCTTGCAAATTATTCGTACTAATTAAAGTTATATTAAACAATTTTCTAGAATGTAGCAAATAGTTTTCTTTGAAAAATTCATAGAATTTCCTAGAAAATGAAATTTATAACATGCATTTTTTGTCCGAAATTTCACTTATGTAATATAAATTAATAATATTAATGATACAGTAAAAATATTAAGCCTTACATAAAATTTTTACCCGGAAACTTTAACAAAAAACTATAGAAATTTGACTCAAAACGCAGTATAATTTTTAACTTCAAATTATTGCTTTTTATTTTAAAATTCACAAATATCCTTTATTCCCAAATAGATTAGGTCTTTTCCCACATAACTCTTTTTTGTTTGAATAATTACTTAGATACTTTTATAGTTGTTAGTGTTTTAAAAATGACTCAATCTATATATTTCTGACAACAATATTTCAAAAGCGCGTAATTATTAAGGTATGTCTATAAATAAAACACAAGAACGTGCATAATTATGTAAATTCTATTTTTATTTTTTCCTCATTTTTGGATTGTATATTGTTAATATAATTTTTCCTCAACCTGGGACCAATAAATATCATAAACTCAATATAAAACCATTAAAATTGCCTTACATAGAATGGGTAATTGTAAAAAAAGGACCTTTTTTTTTATTACTGATAGCAAAAGAAGGAAACAAATAAGTATATATAGGACCAAATCAAAGGATAGTAAAAACGTAACATTAGTAATTGTGTATAAAATAATATTATATCAGCTACAGCGTGTTTTCTTCAAGGTAGCTCCACCATTTCGCGGTAAGAGTGCTGAGAAGAATCGACAAATTTAAGAGTAATGTCGGCGAATACTGTCATTTGGTACTTTCCGTCAGGTTCAGTTGAACCATTCTCTAGTCAAGAGGATGGTCCAAAACTAAAAGAGATCCATATTTTAGGGTGTGGGAGGAGAAGTAAAACTCAAAAAAATGACAAAGTCTTCTAGGTTCGTCGACACTCAAGAACTAGTCAGCACCTCGTCTGTGAGTATTTGTGACCAATTTCAGTATATTTAACTTCAAGCGAAGTATCAAAAACGAAAAATTGAACAAACAGATTTACAAGGTTCACATCTTAACTTTCTAGAAAAATTCTACAAGCACTTTTTGAATTGGAACACAATGCTCATATAGCTACGAGTACTTATAACTATTACATACTTTGCAAGTGTATTATATAGAATTGACTATTAATATTGGATAAAAATAAGTACAAATATACAAAATTTCATATTTCTCTAATGGTTTATTTTGTACGTTCATGCACCTACGTTATATGAAGTAAAACAAATACATACAATGTGTATTGATATTGTACTTGCCTACATGCATATATTGAAAACTACTTGAAAGTATACTACAATACAAGAATATACTGATATACACAGCTATTACGATGAAAGCATATTCCATATTTACTCATATTCTGTGGTAAACATTGAATAGAGAAGATAAACCGTTATGTCAGTATAGGACAGCAATAATATGATTCTAGTACCTAACCTATTGAATAAAAAAAAATTATAACGCCATCTGTTTTCAAAAATTTCTGTATTTAATAAATTTCTATTCTATTCGTATAAGACGAAGGAAAAAATATTAGAATAATAAAAACGACTGTCGAATTAGAAGCTTTCAAAAAAGAAAAATTTAAAAGTTAGTCAAAGCAACTCTAAGATAATTTGAATAAAATAGCTATGTCACTTTTTATTTACAAAATCAAATGTTTAAAAAAAATTTGAATAAATTTTGATTAAAATTATTTTAATAGCAACACTATATTAGACAATAAATGGCAACATTATATAAAAGCAAATTTCAGCTTCATCTTCAAATATTTGTCACCTCCTAAAACAGAATAATTGAGTTTTGCATTAATCAATTCACTCAAAACGAATAACGTACATAACACCTAAAACATTCTTTTTCCTAAAAAAATTCAGTTTCTGAGTACTCATTTTGTTTCTTCTCACCAGAGAGTACTCATTTTGTTTGAGAGCTTTTTGTAAATTGCATAACCTCATTAATCTAGTCGCACCGTGGATAGTGGAAGCTGCAGTCTTGCCCGGTTACATTTTTCCGCCTTTCAAGATTTATCATACCTTTATCACACTATTATGCATGAAATTTGAAACTTCCAACAGACAAAAATTATGTCTGTTCGAATAGGCTTTATGAAAAACAAAACGAAAATTCAATCTATGGGGAAATTTCAAAAGTTAGAGCAATGTGTACCTACATTTTGTATTACCATTTTTATTTTATATGATTTTCAATAACAGTTCATAAGGAGCAGAACAAATCAGTTATATTTTACAATATTTATTAAAGGAATTATGTGGTTTCCATTCCACTTAAAAATTCCGTTTTTAAATTAGCTACGATTATGGTTTAAAAAACAATAATCGAAAGGCATTTGCAGTCATTAACCTTTTATAGAGAAAGAAAAGCAAGAGCAAAACAAAAAAACGAGAAACCTCTTCAACTTTTTTTCATACTTCGATGAAATAAAAAAGAAAAATGTTGAACATTTTGTTTAATAATGAATTTTGCATTTCAACTGTACATACCATGCAGAGTTAGTTATAGAGTTCAAGTCATTTAAAGCAATTTCTTTTGTTATCCGATAATTAGACATGCAATAAAAGAAATAATTAATTAATTTTCATATATATGTATTTGTATATATGCATGTTTAAGTATTAGTATTTATGTAAAGATTATTAAATAAATCACATAATTAAGGGATGATGGAAATGCTTACAAATGCTCTGTATCTTTATAAAAGTTTGGAACTTAAATTTGACAATACATGTCAGTTTTCCATATTCACTCCTCGTAACCTTCTCTCTATTTATTATTCTGAGCCATTTGTTTTTTTAACACAATAAATATTTTTTTGTTTGAAGAATGCATCCAATAGCGGAATTGTAATTATTTCAAATAGCCGCTTTAGAAAATGGCCAACACGGTCTCCTTCTTTTGCTTTGTCAAGACCCACAAATAAGCATTAAATCAATGGATTAAATCAAGCATTGTGTATTATACGTTTTGTGATTTTTGCTAAAGACGGTCACAACAAAAATTCCGTACAAATTACTAAATACCGTTCTGATCAACATCAACAGCTGCTTTAAACTCTTTCTTAAGTCGCGGAGTTATTTGTACTTATTACATCCCAAATAGTTTAATTTCTACACATCACACACATGCATTGAGTTTTCACAGCTGAGCTCAATATGTTTTCTCGATATTGATTACATTGCCTCTTTCGGCAATTTTCTTGCAGCTAATTTGATTTTATATGCATATTATATAAAATCTTAGTCAATTTCACCTATTGCAATCTACGTAATCTTCTCGACTGTCTATATTAATATCCATTGTATAAGTCTTGGGATGATATTACTGTTAGCATTATGCTTCTGAACAAACAAAAAAAGGAAGGCCGCACCTATTTTACCTCAGAATCTACTCAAATTTTTGATAAATATCATTTTCGATTTAAAATTTGGAAATTAGTTTTAATATTTGTGTAGAAAAACAATTACTGTCCTTAGATCATTAAATAATTTACGATGAACCACCTGGTTCAGCAAATTATTATACTATCATAAAATATCGGTTCATAACAATTTAATATTTTAATTTTATGATTTTTTACTAAGTATCTTTATTTATTATAAAATTAATAGTTTATGTCCTTTTCTTACGTTTACATCTTGCTCACATTATGTACACTTTGTAATGGCTTGCAAATGTTAGAATATTGCAATTATTTTGAATATTTTGAAGCACCAAATGTTTACAAAGCAATTTGGTTATCTTTAAAATATCTATGAAAATTTATTACAGAATTTAAAAGCAAATTAAATAAAATAAAAGCATTTAAAATTTAATCTTTAAGTTTACAGTAAAATTTTATTTATTAAATTTAGAAGAGTAAAATTTGATTGTCTATTGACATTTCTATATAACACAAAATTTAAACCTATTGACTCATTCTCCTTCGAATTAAACCCCTCGAGCACCAATATATTAAAGATAAAGTTTTTTTTGAAAATTGATATGTCACGAACAAAAGCAATAATTGAACTCCATAAATGCGGTTCCGATTACGAAGCCTCCCTTTTTACCTATTTCCCCTCCTCCTAAAAGTAATAGCCCCCAAAATAAAAAAATTACATTTTTTGACTATTTATTTTAAAGAAAACATAAGCATTTTTCAAATTTTGAAGAATCAAAGAAGCATGGCTGCCTTTTGTTTACTGCGACATACCATATTTAGTTATAAATAGTAATTAAAATAACAAATAGCTAATTTCGTGAAAAATATTTTTTCAAAGATTGCAAGCATCGCTGTTCCTAAATATATGCTTGAAATATATTGGTATATGTAATCTGATATGAAAGTATGGAGTTTAATAATTTTAACAGACCCCCAGGCGTCCAGAAGAACCTGCTGGGGGTCTGCGAAGGTCTGGTGGCAAATTGGGGGTCTATCAAATGAAAATGAAGGTCTACGAAATGAAAAATAAATATGTGAAAAGCAACTGATATGTATAAGATTGAATTTATTTTTTGTTTAGTTTGGCTGATGCAAGAATTACGTCTTTATTTTATTTAAATTTAATAACTAAATAATTTAAATTTAATAAAAAAATTAATTAAATTTATTAAGTTTAATAAAAAAATATGAATTTAATTAAATAAGTTTTCACTTCATAGGTGTACTGGTAAAAATTTAAATCTATCAAAGAAAGTAACAGAGGGTCTATCAAAAAAATGAAAGAAAAAGGTTTGGGAACCTCTGTTAGGCAGGTTGTTTTTAAAAGCAATATTTTAACTTGTTGATAGGAAAAATGCTACATTACAAGCCATTGGTTTGACCCAACTTTATTTTAAAATTTAAATCGGAATATTTTGATCAAACCTACAAATTCTCGTTTTGTATTCCGTTCATATGCTTTCGTAATGTTTTAAATTCTTTTATATTAAAAAAAAAAAAGAATTATTCAAATTTTTATTTTAAAAGTATTCAAAAGGAAAAGCTTTCCTTCTTTCTGTTCCTCTTTTCTAAATTATAACGTACTCCTTTTAGAATTTATGAATATTTTAAGAAAAAATTAGAGGGTTTGTATTTTTTTCAAAAACAATGATAACAAGCAAAAGTGATGATCACACTCGAGCCATAAACGTTCTTTAATTTTGGAAAATGAAAATTCTTTTTATTATTTGTACTTTCTTTTTGGAAAATTATAACAAAAAAAGAAACTCCCAAGCATTTTAATTTTTTTAAAATTTCGGAATAATTGGTAGGACACATAAGAAATCGCTTGCCCTCTTAAAATTCAATAAAATTTTTGTTCCATATTTTGTTTGCCGCTACATTATAGAAACTTGTATAATTGATACTTTTACTTTTGTTACTTTGTATTACTTTGCTTTATTTTTAAAATCTTATATATTATGCATTCACTGAAGCAAAAGAACAGAATTTTTATTTAGTTTGAATATATGAAGACTTACAATATTAAATGTTTGAAGGATTTCCTCTGTATAAAAAATTTATTTTATTTTATTTGAAGAAAATGTTTCCTTCTTTGTCACCTAAATCAATGTAATTTTAGTTTAAATAGTAAATATGTATTATTTTAAGAATATTTTAAGTCTGAATGGAAAAAAAAATTTTAAACTGAATCTCTAATGAACCATAAACTCTGAGAAACTCAAATGAACTATAATAAATGTAAAGTTGAATCAAGCTGAGGCCGTCTTCAGAAAACTATAGATTTTCTTATAAAAACCTTCAACTTACCTAAATAAGTTGTTATATTTCAAGAAATGAGCTTCAGAAATTAATAATGCTGGTTAGGAAATAGACAAGCAAAGAAAGCAAATGACAAAAAATGAATTTCAAAATAAGTTATTTAAAGTACATAATGTGAGACTCAAATGCTTTACATTCCAAAAAAGGAATGATTTTTTTTAATGTATATTCAGTTAAAAAGAGAATATGTGCCGAGACGATCAGTATGGCGTTCTATCAAAGTTGAGAGCGTTTCTTATATCAACTCATTTTTTAAATAAAATAATTTTTCTTTTTTATTAAAAAAGAATATCTACACAACTCCCAAATAACCTATAAGATAAGATTCATGTCCTCCGAAATATTTTGACATTTAAGAGAAAAACACTATACAACACGGTAAAATATTTTTTTAAATGTAACCGAAGTTATATTCCTTATACATACGAGGAAAATTGACCCCCTTTACTTTACTCCATTATATTTAAATTCAAAAATGTCCTTTGAAGATTCACCATTGTATAAATTTTTTCGATCAAAAAATTATTCCTAAATAAATTTCATATGTACACTTATTTTATTGTAATCATGTAAGGTAACGAAAAGCCTAAAAAATAAAGAGAGTAAAACATGAATTTAAATGAAAAAAAAACCACAACCCTTTTCTTATGTTGGAATCCAAAAAATTACAATGTAAATAAAAAAAACATCCTTTTGTTTTTCTTTCTTCATTGTTTTCTTTAAAAAAAAAAATAGTCCTGAAGCTTTGACATGTAATAAAAATAAGAACAAAAATTAAGAAAAAAGTTTAAACTTAAGAACAGAAAAATTGAAAATAAAGAAAAACTGCATAGATTTGGAAAATGTTTATTAATAAAAGGAAGGAAAGAAAAAATTCCGCCTCAGGCTATTCATTTCAAAGTCATTTTTGGTTCTAAAAATTTTCGGCTTCTTCTTTTCAAATTTTGTAAAAAATAAAAATTAATGTATGTGGATTCTAAACCTGTGTGTGCGTTTATAACTGTTACTCTAACTAAATTAAAAATAATTTTTTCTTTTAGTGTTCAAGAACTTTTTGTGAGGCTTTCTCTACAGAATTTACATAGCATTTACTAAGTGCAACAATTAAAATCAAGAAAATCAGAGCATTAAGAGCATCAAGAGGAATATGGAAGATTCTACTAGGTCAAATCTACTAGGTGTTTAAATCAGTAACATTCGACGGATATCGCTTATGGAAAATTCATGTGCAAACTATTGACTAGAATTGCTGTAACACGCCCGCTTAAGATCGATTTTCTATTGCAACTAGTGGGCATTTTGCAACAGAACAGCAAAAATAGTGAAAAAGATGACGGATTTGCATTTTTAAAAAGTAAATTGGAATTGTTTTTAATTTTATTTAAAAATTGATTTCAGGAATCAGAATTGTTTGTTTCGCTTAAAATGATCTTTAAAACTTTTAAAGAGCAAGCATTAGAGCTTCAATTTTGCATGGTTATGATTTTATTTATTTAAATTTTTTTTTTAAATGCATAAAAATTCTTAGAATGAAAACCAATAATGTGGTGCCTTTTTTGTGTAGAACCACAAATTAATTAGTAAATAAGTGAGAACCTTAGAAGGTTATACATTTTTGCCTTAAACACTTAGTAAAAAGCCCCATTAGTATTTCTCGTACCACGATTTGTGCTTTCAGTGTGGAATCATCAATTTAATTTTATTTGTTTGCATTGAAGACTCTTATTATATTCAGACCTTTCAAAACCTTTTTTTTAACTAAATTTCATACAAAGTTATTTTTCTTTTCTTATAATAAAAAATTCTATCTATAAATTCTTGAAAATGGCCATCCTTTAATATTTCTGTAATGTAGGTATGAAATAAAAGGGAAAATAACAAACAAAATGGCATTTAATATTATTTATGTATGTACATGTACATGGTTGTAGAAGCATTTGTGTTTGATAAGCATTTGGCTTGTGTATAGTATGTGTGTTTTGGTTGAAATTTTTGGAATTCCTGAATTTTCGAAATGTTGTCAAAATTTGTATCTTTTGTTCTTATGTCTTGTATTTCAATTTTTTTTTTATATTTGTCAGTTGTTTTTTTTTTATTTTACTTTGTTTGTTGTTGTTTTATCCTAAAAAAAAAATTTCAGGGTTTTTTTTTCTTTGTTGTTGGCCTTCCATTCCAGTTTCGATACATGTGATGTTGTTTTTCATGTGTTCGTATGCAATTCTAAAGGCTTTTATTTCCAAAATTATTAGGGTCATTAATTTCCTCTGTAAAATTTTTACCAAAATGAAAATTATTTTATAAAAAATGTTATCATTTTGAATTCATGTTTTATTTTTTTATCTTATATAAAAGGCCAGATACTTATACACACATATGTACATAAATATATGAATGTAAATTGTACATTTAAAAAATTGTAAATTTAAATGTCTTTAAAAATAAAAAGTTTTTGTTTTTTTTTCACATTTACGCAGTTAATAATTTTTGGTATAAAAGGATTTTTTTATTTATGACTTCCGTGTTTTGTTTTTTTTATTTTGTAACTTTTTCTTTCCTTATTGGAATTTTTTATGTTTTATTTTATAAAACATGGAAATGTTTTAAGAAAGGGACTATGTACATATTTCAAATTGTTGCTTAGTTGCCAAGATCTTTTATTTTTATTACGAGACAGAAGTCAAAAATCATGCAAAGTTGCCCTTCCTGTGTTTTGTTTTTTTTTAAGGTTTTGAGTAGAGGGTAAACAAATGAAAATTTACACTTTATCTTAGGCCATTATTATGTTCTTGCCCGAGTACATACGCACTTAATTTTACGCTTATATAATAACATTCTTAAATTTTTCAGGACAGAGAATGTGCATGACTAAAAAATAGACAAAGCAATATAAGGAGTTGCCACCGCTTTTAGTCATGTTAATTGGTAAATATTAATAAAACAACTTAGTCATTTTATAATTAATAGTTTAGTACAGGGTATTAGTATAATATGTAAACTTCAAAATATAATTGTTATTCAATGAAATGAATAAAATTTATTTTTATAGTTCGCAGAATATTTCATTATTTAAAAATTTAATAAAAAATTATTAATTTCCACAATATTTTATGAAAGAAACACTAGCTATATTTCATATTTTAATTCACCCATTAATTTTTAAAATTAAAAACACATAATTAATTCATAAAATATTTGCATATATTGAAGCATTTTGCAATTAATTAAATTTAAAATGCTATAATAATAAATTTTAACACAATAGAAATTTGCATAACAAATAACTTTTGCAATAGAATTATTTTATTTCGATTTCAAACAGAGAACCCATACATGATATAGTAATGAATCTAAATTCGCGTTTAAACCGTATATAAGAGTAATGGAGTTAAAATAGTGATAGCAAAAACTTTTTTTAACATTTTGTTTAGTTAACATTTCATTATATAATACTATTCCAACTATTTGTCGAACTAATGTGAAACTGGGCACAGGTTTAACGAAAAAAAATAAATAAATAAATAAAACTAAAACTGGATAAAGATGTTGAGCTTAGTACAGATGGAATAAATCCACCATTGACGATTATACTTGAATACCTCTTCAATAGTTTATCAGAAAGAAGTCTTTCTATTAGAATTTTCTACAGCGGAAGCTTGTCGTGTCAAATATATGAACATTAAACTATATTTTCAATCATCGTTGCAATTTGAATACTAGCTATATTTCTTTTTAGTTGGCATAAATATGAAAGTGTTGGTCTACACTAATAAAGCTTGATTTAATAGAAAGAGTAAAACCGTTCTATTGATTATTTCTGTTGTTTTTAAAAAATTCTATTGTTTTAAAATTTTTCAATTATTAACTACAGTGAAATCATAAGCATTTTTCAAATTTTGCAAATACAGCAAAATACTGGCTTGCTTCTTCTACCGCGGCATACTTGAACTTTAAAACTTACCATACTTTTTTAAACACTAAAAACAAGTTCATTTCGTTAGAACAAAATTTTTTTCCACCTCCATTCCCTCTCAAGTTATCGCTTTTCGAAATTTCTGAAACTGTTTTTCTAAATTTTTATAAATGCAGAAAGCTAACCGTAAATGCCATGCCATTAAAAAATATAATTTTTTTTATTAACTCATGGAGTTAACGCTTAAATTCGAACATTATTTTAAAGCCTCTCTGAATTTTTTTTGGTTTAACTGCAATGTATTAAATATTTCTTACCCTAAAGGTATGCAATTTTTTAAATATATTCGTATATGAATGAAAGTAATTTCAATTATATAGTAGCTTGTAGATTGTTCTTAAAAGCAATTTTTTCACTTGTTAAAGTATTTTACCTGCTTTATCTATTTAAATATATGAAAATAATTTTTCCGAAATTTTTGATAAACAATTATACACTTCAAATTATTTGCAATACTAAAAATTCTAAATACTCATTTCTAAATTCTAAAAACAAATTTCTGATAGTAAAACAAATTTAACTATGCAAACTCTTGTATTTGAAAATTATTAATAGTTTCATATATCAGTTTTACATTAAAGTACCTATACACAATATTTATACACTTTCAAACTTTTCAAGAATATTAAAGAATTGTTAAGATCTTCTTACTATATAGTATAAAGTTTTTTATTCTCATTTTATTTCTTTGTAGATTTTTGATGTACATACATGTATATGTACATTATAATAAATGATTGTCTTGAAACTCCATTGATTCTTTAATCTTTATAAAGCTGTTAAAACAATTTACAATACAATCATAAAAACTTTCCTAAATAAAAAACTATTCAGTGGAAAACAAAAAGGAAGGAACAACATAAAATGAAATTTTAAATTTTCTCAAAAAACCCATGAAAAATAAATATTAGTATATCATGATTTTGGTTCGATTTAAGCGAAAATCAGTAAAGAGTTTAAGTTATATTAAAAATTTTCGGCCATTAAAGCTCCATTAAGTCAAAAGCACACTGTTATCGAAAATAATATAAATGTAAGTAAATAGAATATAAAATTGCTGCTACAGAAATTAAGGATTGAAGGAAGAAAACAACAAAGTTTCTCTTAACTTTTTCAAGAAACTTTCATGAACGCCTTCAACCTATTTACAAGAAAATTTTCCTCATATTATATTACGAGAGTTTTCCTATGGAGGTGCTACGCATCAATATTTGATTTAGTACATTCAGGGTGTTTTCAATGTAAATTCATTCTTTAATAAAAAAAAAATTCTTCACATAACTGCAGAACTGACTCATTTATGTCATTCGTCAGTTCTGCATTTAAGGCAGGAAAATTAACAAATTTTACTCCTCAAACTGGAAAAGATGCAAATACTCAAAACACGATCAAAATTTCGCTTAAAATTGGTGAATATTGAAGGGTTGGAGTGTAATGAATTTGATTGATATACTCCAAAGTTCGGTTAGATTTTCAATAAAAATTACAACACGATTAGAGAAAAACACACCCCGTATAAATTATATTTGTACCCACACAATCTACATTATTTTACTGATCGTTTCGTAAAATTTTAATTCGTATTTTTATTGAAACAATTCAAAAAGTTTATCAAAAGTTAATTATTAAGGTTTTTTTTTATATTCTTATAATTTTTTGGTATTTTTTCCATTTTCCTATCAAGAAAATCATTTTTTATATTCTCCACCAGTAAGCAAGACACTAACACTTTTACAATGAAGATTTAATAAAAAATGTGAATATTCGATGGTATTATACGTGTATGTAGATGTAAAACTGTTCGAAAAGCTTATATAAACTTAATTTCAGGATAATTTCAATTAAAAATCAACTTTAGTCCTTAAGTTGAATGAGTTTTTTTTGACTGAAATAAGGAAAAGTTTTTTTTTTGTTTTTGGTAGTTCCATTTCAGTTGCTTTGCTGTTGGATGGTTTTTTGTTTTGTTTCTAGCTTTTGTTCCGCTCTTTATTTCATGAAATTTTGAACTTTTTTTTTTGTTTTATTTACATTTTAAAAAGTTTAACAGCTTTACACTAAACTTTTTCTTTAATTTTTATTTATTTTGATTTTCGACTTGTTTTACGTTCTCTTTTTACGTTTTGCTTCCTTTCCCATTACTGTTATTGGAGAGAGAATGACGTAACTGACGTGAAACAAATTTTATTTTATATCAATTTTTAAAGGAAATGAAAATTATAGTTTTGTACTATATACACATACATACACATTTACAAATACAAGCAATATGTAGATGCATAAAGTAAAATAGAATATTTTTTAAATGGCGCCAAAAGCAGAAGTGAGAAGATAAAAATCGGAAATTAATTCTTTTATGAAAACAATAAAGTTGGATACACACTTCTTGGTTAGATAAAAAGAGATGCACACTTCTTAGAAGATTGATAATCAAATGCGGAATTTAATCCATTGCACATTTTGTAGATTGTAGATTTTGTAGATTTTTTCAAGGGAACCGAGTGTGGCAGGAGTATCCCCTGGGCCGCTGCACACTTACTTTTAACAATAAAAAGATGCCTTTCATCAGAATTTTTAGATTTTTCAGTTGCGTGAGGAGTAGAATATATGTAAAGTATTATTCAAAATATTAATACAGACAAAAATTAAATGCCGATTACCCAAAAAAGCGTAGCCTCGACATAATCTCTTATAAAACAAAAACGATTCAGGCTAGGCTAGAATTCAGTTTTCCAGTCAACACAAAATTTTATAAGAATTCAGAATAAGTCTACAACATCCAATATATCCAATTTAAATTTACAACATCCAGAACCATGTGAATTCGATAAATTTTTGAGTTGTAAGACCAAATAACAGATCTTTGCATAATTGACTTAATTCAAATAATAAATATTTTGTAGTAATTGCAACCGCAGCATAATAATATCTTGAATGTTTTATTATAAAACAATTTTAATAAGTTCAAAAAATCCTAATGTTGGTTTTTCGGTTTAAGGATATTCTTCAATAGATGAAATTAAGTTTTCTTTTAATATGGTTCCTTTTTTTTTTAACTTAATTCTCACGTTTAATTTTTTTTTTCTTTTTTTTTACTAATTTCCATTGCGGTTATTGCCGATGTTGATGATAATGGTGGTACTGGTGGTGGTAATGCTTTTCGAAAATGTAATTAAGGATTATTATGTTCTCTGTTTAGACTTCTTACGTTATTTTATTATTCATTTTTAAAATTAGGTTAAGTCGGAAGAAATAGTTCTTGAATATTGTACCTACCCACATATACATTGAATTTATAGGGAAATGAAACGTTCTATAGAATAAGTTTTTAAATTAAATAAAAAATAAGAAAAAAAAAAGTAGAAAAACTTTACAATTTTAATATTTTAATCCCAATTTAGTTTCGTGAAGAAACTATAGAAATTGTTCTTTAAAAATTAAATGAAAAATTTTATAATATAAAATTTTTACTATAGTTTCTATTTGATTAGTTTTTCGATGGCATTTTAAAACAACAAAAATGAAAAATTGAGTTGTTTATGGAAAACTACTTTTTATAGCAATAAAAATTAAAGGAACTTAATTTTATACAGTCAATAAATAAATATTTAATTAGATATTATTTTTGAGTAGTTTTAATAGCAAATAAAAAGTTTGTGAGTAATTATAATGAGCAATAAAATATCATGTTCTTGACTATATTGTTTTTGTCGGTGAATAATAAGTGTACAGCTATAAAAGATATTTATAATTATGCTATCCATTGAAAAATAAAATATAATTCCATTTAATAAAAGTAATTCAAAAAGAATCGCTGTACTTCTCAACAATAGAATTCATCCTTGTCGGTAGTATTGCAATTAAAAACAAGGCAACATAAAAACATAAACAAATATTTTTGTATGAACATTTTAATAATAAAATAAATTGGGTTGAAAAATTGCATGAGCTTTGAACATACTTAAGTGCGGATTTCAGGAGCCAAAATTCTGCCTTGAGATATGAAAGAAAAAGTTTTGATTTAATTTTATTAAATGTCAACCAGGATACAAATATACTCAAATCTGCTAAAATGTCGAAATTGGCTACCTTTGAAAATTTTTCTGAAATATGTAGTTATTTATTACTCAAACACTAAATAAAAATATTACAAAACTACAAAAAAGTGCTAATATTAAATAGCGAAATTGTTTTTATCTTCAAAAAATGTTATTTGCTAGCTTTTCTAACCAGACTTCCGAATTTATTTGAAGAAAGTAGGAAAGATACTTTATTAAATGAGTACCGCCTCTTCCTGTATTCGAATCTAGAACATTAATACAAGAACATACCAGAAATATTTTGGTGTAAGTTAGGTGTAATAGAAAATGCATTGGTTGTACATATTTTCTAAAATTTATCGTTTTCAAGGTGAATCGTCTTCACCATATAGTTCAACAACTACAGAACATATACATATATGTATTTTCTAACCTTAACTTTTACATTTAAATGTTTTTAGAAGTAGTATGTGATTTCTTAAAAGCTTTACTATAAGTAACAAAATTCACATTATTAAATAAAGCAAATTAATATTAATAATGAGTTAATTTGTACAAAATAAGACGACTTAGTAGAATAATTCCATTTAAGAGGTTGGATATATTTTGGATAAATTTTTTTCTCGCAATTAGATACATTTTGTTTTTACCGAGTGGGAACACTGATGCCAACAAATTAATTTTTTTGACTAAATGATATAAAGAGTAAAAACAAGTAATTCTGAATGTGGATACTATTGAATTATTGGCGACCCTTCGAGTGAATAAAATAAGCCTAGTAATCTATTTATGTACATATATAGAATTGATTTATTTTTAAGAGTTTTTTCTGGGATGATAAATTTTTTTCGTAATATCATACCCCAAATAACGGACATAACCTTGTCTGTAGCAAACAACACTGAAGTTATAACTTCTGGAATCAAACATTTACAATTAGAACTTAATCTCTGTCGAATATTTGAATGGAATTTTATGGTGCAAGGTTTACTTATAAAATATATTTTAAGTTCAAATGCAATACACTATAGCAAATCTCACATGAAAAAAAACAAAAAAAAGAGAATATTCAATTCGATAAAAAAATTTTCAACATTTTTACATGTAAATCATTCTTTATCTCCCTCAGGACCGCACACATTCATATTGCATACATATATGAAGATGTTGTACCTATAGTTGAGGTTTTCTTTTTCAACCTCACAAAAAATTATATTTTAAATGTATATAAAGTGAATACGAATTTCATACATATTAAAAAAGTAGACGAACCCATCAAATCATTATCAAGAACTTATGATAAAATTTTAAATGGCAACAATTTATTTGCTCTTGAATCGCAATTCTTTTTAAATTTTTTTTTTATTTTCATTGTTAAATGCTTAAAAGATACATATATGCTTTTTATAATAAAAAGAATTGTCTGTAACTACTTGTGCTCTTAAAATACGAACAAAAGCAAAAATGTAGAAAATTGTCTGGAAAAATTATATGTAAATGTACCTTAAAGTGCAAATTAATAACAATAATTCTCTAGTCAGAACGTGTCATCATAATAGGCTCTTCTAATTCTATAGAAATTTTATAAATTACTATCTATACATGAAAGTAAAATAGAATCAAAAACACATACATACATATATAAACATTCATACACCATACAACAATACAATCAACATAGTCTTTCTTTTGTATTCCAACACAGCTAGGCCCTTTCAGAAATTTAATAATTTTCATGGAATGAGATAAAAATAAAACATTAACAATAATTTTTTCTATTAAGTCTTCTCTTTTCTAAATTAATTTGTGAAAAGTGTTTATTAAAAGAAAAAAAAAAATTTTTTTTTTTTTTTCATTTTATTTTGCTTCTCTTCTCCTCTCTTTTGAACAGTATTGCTTCTTATACAGTGCCTTAGATTTTTTTTATCAACGTATAAGGACACATAAAATATTATAATGTAAGATAGCAATCGTCTTAGTCATCATCGCATAGTCGATTTCCGTATACGACATTAAAAGAAGCTTTATTAGGGATTAAATGATTTTATCTCTTCCATTCTAAATTCCTCCCTTATATATTATCTGCCTTCAATGTGCCTACATATTTTGTCAATTTCTTCCATCTTATTCCATTTAATTTTTGCTTCTATTTATTATTTTTATTTAAGGTAATCGGGGGTGAATAATAATAAGAAGGGATGTAAATATGTTGCCGAAATAATCAAAACAATTAAATCCGGACCCTCTTTTATAATTTTTACCAGAAATCATTGTAAAAACTAGTAAGAAGATCAAAAGAATCAAATTTTTCAGTAGCAAATGTAAAAGACTTGTTAAATGCAGTATTGATGAGGCCCGAAAAATGAGTGATCTGTATATATTCTAAAGCTTCTAAATGCTGGCAATTTAAGTAAAATTTCAGTTTTTCATTTTAGGTAGAAGATAGCATTAACATTCTAATAAGAATTTACTTTTAACACAATTTCCATTGAAGTGACTGGGAAAATTTTCTGAATTCGAAATTGTGAAAAAGCTATGAGCTTTGAAATAATATACAGCAAATGGAAAATCTATAGCTATTTTATTTGACAGATGAAACGTAAATTTTAATTCGTAAAAATTTTAAGATTGGAACATTGCTTCTTCATTCCCCTTTTTACCTATAATTCATATGGCTGAAAATATAGAGACAGGAAGATAGTAGCAATATATTTCTGTATTTAAGAAATTATGTTTGAAAGTACTATGCATCTAAATACGTACATTCATACATATATGCTCGCCTACCAATTACAAATAATCTTAATTTGCGACACATTATATTCGTTAACACCACACAGATTAATTCAATTCATGTTGCGAAAAATAATTGTTTTTTTCAGTCCTATATACTTATAACTATATAATATATGTATTATAATACATATAATATTTAAGTATAATATTAAATATTACATAATTGTATTCATATATTGTGATATCGTCCGTGTTATTCTGCAATTCTATTTTTAGATTTTATATCACAACTTTAATTATCCTTGTGCTGTATATAGATTTTAAAAAATTTAAAAAAAAAAATTAATAAAAAGAAAATCCAATATATTTAAAATGAACTTTCAATGATATTCTTATATATATACATATATATATATGAATGTATATATGTATGCAAAATACTTTAATGCAAGATTTGTAAAATTTTTAAGAAATGAATTATATTTCCACGGATGACTCTAAAATCCTGTAAAATTTGAAATAAATGAAATTTTTGAAAAAAATCACACCGGCTTCAGCCTTTGAAATATGTGTTCATTTTGAAAAAAAGGTGACTCTATCTACAATTCTGTATTATAATTTATAATATAATTGAATCTTTTATATCTTAAATTAGAAAAATTTCGAAAATTTTCCCGACAATGATCTCTGTTTGAAATTCTGTGTATAGAAAAATTTACTTGTTCAATAAATTTATATGCCAAGTACTTACTACATATATAGGTAATACAATTAAACGTACCTAAATATGAATATACATATACATAAAGTACGTACAAGAAGTGAGTCTATAAAACTCACTTCCACTCTATTTTACTTAAAACATTAAATTTTCTTTATAACAGATTCTTAGCGAACTTAAAATTTAATAAATTTAGTATAGCAGGCAGCATTCTTAGCTCTATATACCATAGCTCTTATATGATTCGTTATGCATATCCTAATATATTTGCTATTATAGTAAAGGAATAGAAGAAATAAATAGGAAAACACAAGAAAAAAAACATAAAATCAAAGCAAATAAGAATAACGGAGTCACAAATAGAAGTAAAAAGCAAAAGCAAGGCACGAAGAAGAAACAAAAACAAAAAAAAAATAAAAAAATAAGAACCGTTAAACAGATTTTCGCTTAAATCTTTTCTTAATGTGTTTTGATAGCTTCGCAGATTAGCAATTTTTGTCTACGTTTTGTTTCTTGTTTTTTCCCTTATTCCTTGGTGCTTCTTTACCATTTTTGGTACATAACATAATATGAAATTTTCAGAATATTTTAATGCGATTGTTGTTATATTTTTTTTTTCCTTTTTCCTTCATATTGTTTTTCAACTACTAGTTGTTACTACTAAATAAATGGAAAATATTTAATCTTAAATTAATTTTTTATGGGAACTGAGTTTTATGCTTCCACAACTTTTTCTATTTGTTTTTGTTGTTTCGCATATTTACAATCTTATCGCCCAGTTTTCTCTCATGTATTGCTTTTATTATGGTATTGTAGTAAAAAAAATCTTCTGGTTATAATTTGTATTGCAATATAAATCGTACGAGATTTTCAATTTTTTTTGCTCTTTTTTATTAACTTTTGCTTATTCTGAAATTTTTGAGGTCCAGTTCAGTGCTCTGTAAACTAATGACCTAAACAAATTACTTCTAAAGGGAAAAAAGGAAATTATTATCAGTGTTTCTTTTATTTTTTTTTTCCTTTTTTCTCCTGTTATTTTTTGGTATTAATAAAAATTTAAGAAAAGTTTTGAGTCTTGTTTTTTTGGTTTTCTTTTAAATTAATTAATTAAAGGAGGAAAAGAAAACAAAAATGGCGAAAGAGAGCACAAAATATGAGAAAAACTTGGAAGATGCAATTTAAATGGAATTGAAAAATTTCAGACGGGAATTAAATTTTATTGCTCATTTTTTTGTTCCTGTGTAGTTTTTTTTTTTTACGGTAATAGAAATAGCGATGGAGGAGGTGGGAGGTGCAAAAGATAAAAAAGTAATAAATTTTAAGAACCCATGAGACATAGAAATTATTACGTTTTAGGTAAAATGAACATTTCAGAAAAAAAAAGTAAAAACACAAAAAAAATTAAAATAATGCTTGTAATTGAAAAAATTGAAATAACTGTTAGAGTAGATCTATATATTAAAAATATACTAAGAATATAGATCCACTATAACTGCTATAAGCATAAATTAAGAATATTCTTTAAGAATTATGCGAAAAAAAACTATTAAAAGAAATTAGTACAAAAATTTTTAAATTTCATTTTCTAATTTGCAAATTTCCCTTGATGAAAAAATATAAAATTAATGTAAGAAAAAAGCAGCCTTTCCTTAATTATTATCTTTCCTTAATTATTATTTCTTATATTACATTAAAAATTTGAGCTGTCATCAATTATTAGCGGACCTTGTAAGTTATTAAAACATCATTGTTATCTCAGAGTAATGAAGATCTCAAGGTACAGCAACTGAGAGCACATAATCAGAGCAAATTATTGCAACGCTTTTAATGTGATTTAGTTATTTTCCAGTATAAGAAGAATAACAAAAACTATGTGCGGCCACTTATTTTGCAGGATCTCAGATTTACAGAATCGGACAATTTAATATTATTCATTAGCACCTGAAACAATTTTTCAATCGAAAATCTTAAATCTCTCGTGCAAAAGCTTAATGATTCTTAAATTGTATTTGCAACCGTAAACAATATTTCTTAATTATTAATTCAATTTCTCATGAGAATTATAAATCAATTTCTGAATGCAATTTATATGAAGCCCTTATACTTAATTTAAACTGCAAATTAGTTTTATTTCATACACTTATAATTCATTAAATTATTATTATTTTTAAGAAATTCCCAAAAATATAATACAAAGAATACATCCCTTTACTCTCATCGTTCGTTTTTTGTTATAAAAAAATAAAACTCTTTCTATGTACTCAATTCTCATTCAATTCTCTTATACTCGCAAAAAAAAATCGAAAAAACTTTAAAGAAACGGAAATGGCCATTAATGAGATGAAATTTATTGTGCTTCTTATTTTTTACTTTAGATTATATAGAATGTAGCAAGGTGAAAGTTTATAATGATTTCGTATTACATAATAAAACTGTTATATATTTTATAATTTTTTGTTTTCGCATAACAAAGCGCTATTATTAAAGTTGTTTCGTGTATTTTTTCAATAAATATTTTTTTCTTTTGTTTCCCTTTTTTTGGTCTTTTTGTATAGAGTACAGATAATTTTTTTTCTTCCTTAAAATAGAATTTATTTCATAAAATATTTATACAATATCCCACCTGGAAAATGAAAATTATTGACAACAAAAAAAAAAATCAAAATAAAAATTTCTCTACAGACATGACAATTTTACAAACAAAAGAAATTGATAACACATAAATGTGCCAATCGAAATTTAATACATGTGCCGTTTTCATGTCTTAAAAAAGAATTTTATGGACAGTTTTCAAGACAATGTACAATCTTATTGAACCAATTATTTGTATTAAGAAACAATTCAGCGTTAAAATAATTATAGCAGTTTACTGGTCATTTGAAGAAAGTTATCTGTATATTTTTATAAAAAAAATTTGTGTCTAACTCACAAATGAATCATCATAAAGCTGGTTACATCGAGTGTTGTTAGAAAGAGATCTACCATACCAAATCAGAAGATATACGACTGTTGTTTCGGGAGAGTTTTTGAAAACCAGCGCTATGAGGCCTCAAGTCTTGAAAAAACAATTCAGAGCAAAATATGTACTCGTAAACATTTTAAATTTATTTCTATGCACAGTACAGAGTTTGTGTAACTAATGTATTTTAATAGATTTTAGAAACTTTAAGAAGATTTTTATCTGAAAGCAACTTGTGATGAAGCACTACAACATATTAATACAAAAAATAACACTATATTTCTTCTGAAATCGGAGCAGCAGCGGACAGGTTAGCTATTTTGAAATGTTCTTGAATTTTAAATGAATTTTTTTACAATGTGACCATTGCGTTGAGTTTTTCATAATATTTTTATAATCAAGCAGTACAATAATTACTGCAATTTTATTATTAAGAATAACTAAGACAAACAGATTTGACTCTCATGAAGGTGTTACGCGGAATTGACAGCAAATATTAATTTGTTATAACTATACTAAACATAATTACTCTGTCAAAAAAACTCTTCTACAATATAGAGGACATGCTCATTTAAAGTTTACAACAAAACCAACTTCCATACTACTACTATCTCTCTTTTAATACTTATCTGACAACAAAGTTAGGTAGTTTTATTGAAAACAACCAATATGGATTACCAACAAAATTGTAAAAATAATAAATAAACTTATCTGACAAGTTATTTTCTTGTATAAAATTATGAATTTAATTTAATCGAGTCTATAATAAATTTATTTGTAATGATAACCTCCATTGAATATTAAGAAGAGCAGAAAAAAAATCATAACACAAATAAAACTCCTCATAGTTATGGGCAAACACACACCAATATCCACACATACTTATGAGTAGTTTTTTTTGTATGTAACTTTATGTTTTCTTCGCGCGTCATCTGAACCTCTAAGCAATTTTTTAAATATACTTTTTTTTTCCTCTTTTCATTTTTATAAAAGAATAAGAGAGTAAAAAAAGTTTTTCAATTTTCAAATCGTCTTCATTTTTTCAAATATTTTTTTGTATTTTTTTTTTTTGTATACCGCTGTAATATTTTTTTTTCCTTTATAAATTTTCTTAACCGTTATGTTTTGTTTTTACTATACAATTTCCAAAAAATATTTTTCTAAGAAATTTTTCAAATGGTCAAAAACAAATTTTTTACGTTAGTTCGTCCTTTGCAAGTTGTTATACTTGTTTTCTAAAAGGTCCTTCTCAAATCCGTTCGATTTGCTTTAAGTCCTAGCTTCAATTAAATTGGGCCAAACCTTACTTCTCTCATAAACTTTAATATTTTACCCGATTTGATCTGAAGGACATCTAAGGATTTCATAAATACACTACTAAAGAGTTTTAGCTTTAGTCAAGTCTCTGCTTCCCCCTCCTCAACATAGAGCACGCGGAGATATATACTTATAGTTATAGATGAGAAGTATAAAAACCGCTGGTTAAGGATTTAAGTTTTCCTTATACATTTTTCTGTTATACATAATTATATTAAAAGCAATTTAAAAGCTAGTAGCATTTAATAAGAGTTTCGACATAAAAAGTTCTACTTGAAATCTAAGCAGGCGGCACAACAAAAGAAGTAACAAGATTTCAGAGACATTTTTTAAAATTTAGTCATAAAATGATTTAACAAAGTTGATTAGATTGTCGATTTCTAGAGTTCTAGTAAAGTAAATGGTACCAAAATAAATACAATGCAGTCGTCTGACCTATTGTGATCACCTCGTCTGCTTGAGCCGTTTGTGCCATCACGTTACAAGTTCCTAAAATACGAAAATAGTATACCACGCCTGCGCTACAAAATCTGCATAACGTCATCTGTGGTCTCCATACAACATGAGGAAACTCGTTCAGTCGACCACGCCCCATCAGAAATTTCTTTACTAGGCGAATATTCTTTTTATCTACAAATAGTAACTACAGAAAGGACGAAAGTAACTTACTCTACCACCGAAACTAATTTCAATTTAAATGAAATATGCAATATACGCTTGCTTTAAAGCCTTTGCTTTTGAACTAGATTATTATTTTCTATATCGTCATTTTGCTCAAACTCCTTTTTCTTTATGTCTCCTTGTTCGTTTCCTTAAGGATCATAAAAATGGCAAAAGACCTGTAAATGATATTACATTGTTCGCTCAGGGATTTTCATTCGTTTCTTTACAATTTTTTTTTCTTTTTTTTATTTATTTTCTTATTTTTTTACCAATTTAAAGTTTGAACAATAAAACATAAAAAAAAACATGGATCTGAATGAGAAAAAAATTAAAAAAAAAAAATAATATTAAAAAGAAAAAAAAACGTTTGAAGCACAAAAAAAAACTTTTCTCTGTTTTTTTCGTTTTTTCTATTTTTTCTTTTTCTGCCCGTAGTTGTAAGGAAACGCTGTTGAGTAGATTTTTTTTTTCTATGCTTTCTCGGAAAAGTTTTCATGTCCAAAGATAATAATGAATTGGATACAACACTATATAAGTAAAAATTGGTTTCGTGAGAGATGAAATTTTGTTACTTTGAATTGGATCTGTGATTGAAGCTATTTAATAATGGGAATATCAAAAAGGAAGGCAAAACAAAAACTATACACAGTACCGTAACATTGCAATATTGAAAATATTATAGAGAATCCAAACGAATTCCGTTTTTGCCGCCATTTCAAACACTTTTCTATATTTAAAAATTTATTTTTGTATTTTCTTAGTGACGTATACGACACTTGTTTATAGTTTCCATGTAAGTTCTTTTGTTAAAATGGAAAATATTCTCATATACATTATTATTTTTGTTGCTAAAAGAATTTAGACAAAGTATAGTGTAAAAATTAGTTAAAGCAAAATCTAATGTACTCAAAAGAGCACTTAATGCTTTTCAAAGGTTTTCTAATATTAAAATATTTTTCCAAATGTAATCACTCTAAACTGTCAAAGCTTAAAATTTAATAGTGCAATAGAGCCCTGCACACATTATGATATCGTAATTTTAGTTTTCATTTGGAAATTCATTTACTGGTGAAAATTTTTTACTTCTTGATTGTTTGAAATCATTTTCTAACATTACACCAAATTATTATTTAAATAAAGTCTACATAATTTTGTCAAGTCTATTATACACAGTTAGGAAAATGACAATGCGAAAACGAAAGCAATGTTGGGAAGTCTATATTGTCTATTAGAAAATATTCATAATAGAAAAATTAAGTTTTTCTTACTAGCTGTGAAAGCTTTACTCAACGGTGGCGTTGACAAAGCAAATGTTTGAATTATGGAAGTCGACTGCAAACTAAACCCACTCGTCTTTAATAAGTCGATCGAAAAAGTCATGCTATGATATGTTAAAAGATTTCATTGAACAGATTTGCTTACTAGGTTTCAAATAATGAAAGTGAATACAAGTACTGACTAGCACTTAAAATTAACAAGCACATTATTTTCTTAAGCCTAACTGAAAATATACTAAAAAACTAGAACGTGACAAAAGATTGTTATAGCAATGCCATTTTAAATAAAAAAGTCAGTAAAAAAAAAAGAAGAAAGAATGAAGAACGTTTGGACTTTACTAACTAAAGAACTTCGTATTTACTGTTATTTTGTTGTTAATTTGCCGTTATTCTACTTGTATTTGTGTATTTGTTGTTGTCATTATTGTTGTTCAACTCGTTCAATTCTAACTTTTTGTTATATTTTGTAAAAATGAATTTACAGTTTGTTGCAATGTTGCTGTTTATAGGATAGTTAAGAAAAATGATTTGTGAAAGTTTTCAAACAAACTTTTCTTTTCTCTCCATGTTTTGTTTTTTTTTTAACTACTTTTTTTAATTTGTTTTATTATTTCTCACACTTTTTCTTTATACTTACGCAATTCTTTTTTTGCTACTTTTCAATAACTTTCTACAAACAAGAAAAAAATTGTAAAACAATGAAATAGTTTTAATAATATTGAAATAATTGTACAATAAAAGTCGCTGGTTGGTCTGTGTTTCACTTGACTATTCAATTTTGTTTCAAATTAAAAATTTTATAATTTTTGTTATAAAAATTTGTTAAATTTGTATCAGAGTCTCATTCAGAAAATTGAGAAACTTTTACTGCAAAAAAACATTTCTCATATTTCAATTTTGAAAAAATCCAGGAGAGGCTTACATTATAACACTGGTGTGATTACCACGTAAGCGAGTACAAAGGATATTTTCTTGTATGGCTTATATGTTGATAAATACAAGACGACAAAATATCAATTCAAATTTTAAGGAAATGGGTAAGTTTTCAGTTAACCCTTACGGAGTGTAAAGTTGTAAGGTATAAGTAGAACGTACGGTTTGCACGCTCTGATATTTCTAACAATCAAAAATTAAGTATAAAATTTTAAGGAAATTGGTTGATTATTTTGCAATATACGGAACCTCATTAGTTTGTCGTATTGTCACTGAAAACCTTATTTGTTTATCGTATTGTCAAGACGGAGCTTGTATATATAAAATTCAATGAAAATCTGTTAAAATTATTAATGATCTTAATATTTAATTTTTAATTATTTTAAAAATGATTAATAGGGTAAAAGCAAGTAAAAATCTAGTTCCCGAGATTTGACATATCCTTAAAGTTGATCAATCCGTAACATGGCCAAAGCAGACTTAGATTTATTTATTTTTCTTCATCATGGCAAAATACATTTCTGTTGGAAACTTGATATGTGAAATTTGATGCTATCACATAACTTCCATTATGGTATGCAATGCGATATAATTATGCAAAACATACAAATTTGAAAATTACTGTATGACTAATTAAACTCATCATATAAAAAATTGAAAGTAAGCGCATTAAAAATGAAATCCTGTTTTTAAATTCGAATGTTAAGATTGAATCCTCCCTTTAAAAAAAAAATTTTTTCGTCAAAATAATTTCACTTAGATTTTTTGAATGTTTCATACTCTCTCAAACCTATTTCTTTCATATGTATTATCTCAATCACTGGACATTTTCATCCAAAATTGTGCACCAAAGTAACTGGAACAAGAAAAAATAATTTTTTGTCGAATGGAAAATCTTTTCGTTTTCTTAACTACTACAATTTTTTTTTTTATTTTCTAAATTGTCATTTACCCAATACAAATATAAACGGAATAAATCCCCAATAAAAAAAATATTAGAATTAAATCAACTCCCAAAAGATTAGTTAAAATTTAATTGAAAAATATTCACCTAATTGTTAACTTTGTATTTTATTGCTTGGCAATTTCTATACTTTTGCGACTTAAATTAAAATTTATGAGAATATAAAGACGTTTCTCTTTAATATAAAAATTCCAATCTTCTATTCCAAAAAGGAGTAACAGTAATGGAGAAACAAAAAAAGAACAACTAGATCTAGTATTAAAGGACGTGAATTATCCTTTAAAGCATTACAAAATATCCATTATTTTTATATTCCAATTTCTCTTTACATAGTCTAAAATACATGGATATAATTGTGAAAATTCAGCATTAAAACATCATGGCAAAACAAAGTAGAAAAATTTAAAAAGGAAGTAAGCAACCGACAAATGAAAATCCATAATTCTTCAAATATAATAACAAAAAGTAGAAGAAACATTCAACAATTTGATTTTAAACACATTTCTTCTCAGGCTGCCTCTTTTTGTTCCGTTTTCCAAATTTATTTATTGATTTTTGGCTAAGAAAGAAAGCCCATTAAATAAAAAATAATTAAGAATTTTTTTTGTTCATTATAATGTGCATAATATGAAATTAATATAGAAGGATTGGAAGTTAATGATGCGAGTAAAAATGTTTGCTTACTATGTAGAAAATTTGCTTCATCATACTTATTTTAATAATGCTTTTAAAATAATAAAAACAAAATGAAGTATATACTTGTAGACTGATTTTTCGAAGGTAAGAAAACATTTATTTACAAGAAGATTAATATGCGCAGCTGTGATCTATGTCTGCTCAGAACCTCAATAAACTTGGGATAATGCAAAACGCACAGGCTCGCTGAGTTTTGGTCGTCCCATAAAAATTCTTACACGAATTTCTGTAATGAATGTAAAAGGAAGTTGGGATCCTATTTCCCCGGCCTTACCCACTTCTCTGTTGCAGAAGGCAAAAACGTCTTATGTTGGCTACGGACGTAGCGATTTTAAATATTAATCACCGACTCCACTTCCAATTGCTTTATTTAAGGAATATAAGGATCCTGTCCTGTATGATATATCAATCGAACTATTTTTATAGACAACGATCACTAAGGTTGATTGCAAACCTACTAATCTATAAAACTACTGAAATTATTAAAATGAAGAACTGATTTTTAGAAGAGCTTGTCTTAATAAATGCTTGAGGGACATTATACAAAATTGTAACCCAATTTCATGTGCAAGTCTTTAAGGCAACTATATCAAATTATGTTGCTCATTAAATAAATTTAGTTCTACCAAAGGTAGTTTTCAAAATAGATTTCACATTCTGTGTCAGAAATTCAATATTATTATAATATATTTATTTCATTCTCTCACTTATATATTCTGTCTCTTTTTAGCAAAGCCGTTTCTAACGCATTGTTATATTATGACTTCCACACCTTTAATTTTTAAAAATGTATCAATACAGGAGAGAATCAATTTTACTTAATCAAATTATTAAATTCTATACAAACTAAACTAATTTACACATACGTATGTACTTATATATATATTCATTGGAACTTGTATAATATAAACGTATGTTCAATTTGAATATCATCGCTATTGATACCTGAATATCGAAAAATCAATTCAATCTCTACCAGTTGTACCATCAAATATATTTCACCTCTTCATAAACACACAAATCTTAATATATATACATACTCAAACATTATAGGAAAAGGTGAAATGGAAAAAAAAGTAACCGTTAAGAAACCAACTGAGATTTATATTAAATGTTATACTCAATTTCTTCCTTTCTATATTTTATATTCTTTTGTTCCAAAAATACTTACACAAACACATCAACATACCTGCATATTTGAAGAGTTAAAATCTTTTATATTTAAAATTATTTTGCGATTACCTTTAACTCCTACTACTTCATCTGTAGCCTAAACTTTTTTATTGTAATAATATCGGGATATTTTTAGTTGAATAAGTATTGAAAAAATTGTTAATTCAGAGACCTAGGAAGAGTATGGAATAAAATTTTCGGAAAATATGAAATCAATGGGTGGGCCCGACTGGAGAGTTTGGGGTGAAAATAATACAGAAAAAGAAACGAAAATATGTAATAACATGAAAGAGAACTTTGGAAGGGTAATGACTTGGAAAATCGATTTTATTCTTTTCTTTTTTCTACTTTTTCTTCAGCTGTAGTATGTTTGTACAACTGAGTGTGTTTGTATATGCATCAGGATTTTTCTCGCTCCTAACAAATTTTCATTGTTGTTTCTTTTTTTTATTTTGGAAATTTCACTATAGGAGTTTTTAAAGATGGTTTTTCTTTTTCAAACAAAAAAAAAAAACATAAAAAAAAATTGAAATTGAAAAGGAGCAAAAAAAAAGGAAAAAAAAAATCCCACAATACTTTTAGACTCAATTGAGTCAATTGACGACGTTTTGCTTATGTTGAATTTTTTCCTTTTTTTCAAATTTTTCCTTTTTTTCTACTTATGTCTTATAGGGTGGGGTAATCATCATTTTTACCAGTAATTTCATGATAAATGAGGTAGAATAATTTTTATTTTCCTTAGGAGAATGGAATTAAATTCGATTACTGTATTGTATTCTGTGATTGATTCTTGACTACTACTGTTTCGAAAATTCGAATCAATAAGAATTTTTGTGCATTAAGGAATTCTAAAAATTAAAGAAATATTCGAAAGTTTTGCTCAGTTTTTATTTTGTTATGAATTTTGTTGTGACATCGATTGCGTCTTAGACTCTGTTTGTCGACCGGTCTCTCTCTCAATATATACTTGTAAAACGAATTACTGTGCCCATATCAATTCATGAATCCTGAATTCTGTAAAACCACAAAAAAAGTTTGAAATTATTTCTACTACCCCCTTCTAATGGAGCATTACAACAAAAGTTAACAATCAGCCTCTGGTTGTCATCCAATTATGAATCTTTATTAAGAAAATGTAAAACTGTATACAAATATGAATTCCAAACTTAAATTGATAGGAACCATTAACTTGATGGACTGCAGTTTTTCATGTTATTCTCAATGTATTTCTCGAAATTTCTGATTTCTTATTGAGATTAACAGAAAAGTGCATTGAGAACTCATTGACAACACAAAACCCTCACTCATTGCTGAAATTGTTGCTGAAATTTGACTACATCTCATATTTTTTTAAAATTTACATTGATTAGAACGTACCCAATTTAAACTTAAATTGCCCTCTTTTGACCAAAGACAACACAAAAATAAAAATATTTGTTTTTTCGTTTTTACTATTTCTTTCATATTCCTTGTCTTTTTTAGTTTAATTTGAGGTCTAAATTTTTTTTTGCTATTATAAAAACCAAAAGTATAGAAAAATAAGCATGAAAAAGTTTTTCTTTTTATAGATATTTAATAGTCCTATATTCAATGACTTCTGAGCGTATCTCAGTGTAGATATAGACTATACTTATTGTTATTAATACAAAAACAACACATTGTTATACTCCCTGTATAGTATTCAACCTGTATGTATATCAACTTTTGATATTATACTTAATTTAAGTTTGCTATTACAGGTCCTGCACTACTATAGTAGAAGTATTTACATTATAGTCTTCTATTATTTGTACATTTATATATACTTGTACACAATATGCACATTAATAATTATGTATATAAAATTTCGTATTAGGTATATAAAGTAAAAGATTCGATGTCCTGAACTTGCGGTAACAAAAAATTTTGTGGTAACAAATAAATTTATATGGGAAACAAAAAAAAAATGTTTTTTTTTATAATAGGTAAAAAAGAGATTATTTTAAACGATTATATAACAGTAACGGCACAAAATTTTTAAACATGTATACACACATGTACGTTAAAGATGTATAAAATGAAAATGTCCTTTTTCAAGTTTTCTATTATTCATTTTGTTTTTCCAATACAATTTTATGTTAGCCATATATGCGTTAGTCTATATATTCAAAGACTTGTAGAATATGTTTGTATGAATGTGTATTGCAATTAATGTTCATTTGTTTCAAGTTATTTTCATGGACAGATTAAATATATTGATTAATTTTAACAGAGAGAAGAAAAAAATGATCAAATATTGAAAAATAAAATTACAACAACGTCGAAAAAGAGAAAAAGAGAAAAATATTCGTTGAGAAAATGTTGCGGTAATTATTTCGTTACATTATTTTTTTTTCTTTTTACTTCTCTTTTAATACCGTTGATATTTTTTAATTCATTTCACAATATACAAATAAACATTAACATTTACCATCATAGAATGTCTGAGGTAATGCTTAGTAATAAAAGATTGAGCACATAATTATTGTGTATATATATACGTACATGAATTATCCTTCAGACGGAAAAAATTGCCGCCATTGACAATTAAATTTTAAAATTCCGTTCACAATTCACGATGAACATAATTGAGTACAATCGGATCAGAAATTATTCATAGCACGAATCGAAAATTTTCGAACACGCAACCCGTTAGAGAAAATTCGCGCTATAGGGTTGAAGACAAATTTATAATACAAAATACAAGAGGAAAATTTGTGTTAAGGGGAATTTTGTTTTACAGGGGTTTGTTTGCGTGTAAAAACAGATTCTTTTTGGCAAAAGTGACTTTAACGCAAGTTTTGCTATTAACAACATTAATACATATAAGTAACGAAAAAAAATTACAACGTTGTGGTACTGTGGCATCCTTCTGAGTACAAGTTTCATAATAATTTAATTTCTGACTTAAATATTTTCTTTAATTATTAGATTCATGCATAATTTAGGGCATTAATTTGAAATTGAATAAAATATAGAAAAGTATAGAAAAGCACACACAAGTATAGAAAAGTATTTTTCGCCTAAAAAAAAACACTAACAGTTTAAGGAATTTGTAAACAATCACTTTTCAATATATTTATTTATTTATTTATTTATTTATTTATTAATTCAATCTCAAATGAGCTGTTTTAGCTCGCGTAGAGTATATAACTTTAAAAAAAAAAGAATACATTATGTCTAAACTAATTCTTAAAAGAACAATAATTTGAAAGATTAATAAAAGAAAAAGCTAATCATTAATTTCAGGTATTTTAACAAATTTGATTGCTATAACAATATTTGTTTCCGGTTACTTATAATAGGAAGCTACAACTTTCCTCCACAATTATACTTAGTTTTTTAATTATTTACATTTTTTTTCTTCGTATTTTTTTATTATTTTTGTTTGAAATTGATTTATTTGATCGAAGTAATAAAAGATATCATCTCAAAGGTAATTTATTTTAAAAGAATGGAAATCCCAACAACAAGGGTACCAAAAAGATTAATAGCCTTACGAAACAATCAGTTTATAATTATTGTAATAATGTTACTATAGTTTGTTGTTGTTTTTTTTTCTATGTGTACAAATTCAAAAAAGAGTTTTAAATTTCAGTTTGCCTTTAAAGAGAATTTTTAGCTTTAAGAATTTTTTAGATTTTTAAAAAATTTTATAGAAAATTTTTATATTCTTGGTGTTTAAATAAGATTTTCTTTTAGTAAATGCAGATTTACTGAGTAACAGCAGTTTTTTTTTTAGGAAATGAGATTGAGTTCCATTGAATTTGTTAATATCAACTCAGGTATGTTTCCGTATATGTTCCACAAATTCAGTACTCTATTAATCGTATTAAAACAAAAAAAGAACCAGAAAAACATTGTATTACGCCAGAAATTTAACTTTACTAGCGCCAGTAAAATGTCGGAAGTAATCAAGCCGGATTTCATAAGTTGAAAAATTAATATTTCAGCCTGCGACGATTAGGTTTAAAGCTTGATATAAGACAATTAATATATGAACTTACTTCCAAAATGCTGAAGGTCAATCAAAATAAACTAAATTAACAGAATTTCGTTAATATGAACATTGTTATGAGATGGTCTGGATGAACGTATTCAAAATGAGTACGATCGATAGGTGAGAACAACATTTTCAGATTCTTTACAAATTATTGATCTCCTTACACTTATTGTCTTAACTTATTGTGTTATTGAATTTGTCTTAAACAAAATGAATCTATTTTTGGAATTTCATTATGGATATGGTATCAGCTTAAAAATAATCGGCATAACATTGTAAGTCAAAACGGACACAGTACAACGCATATTGTATAATAACAATAGAACCTAGAGAAAATTAGTATAATATGAGGGATGTAATCAGAAAATATCATGTTACCGAAACAAAACCATATAATATTACAAGAACAATATAATTCACAAAACCCACATATTCTAAGTAAAAAACCAATTATCTATCCAATTTTTCTTGAACATTTTTGACATCAACGGAATAAATCAAAAATAAAGGACAAAAATTTACTTTCTCTTAAATCTATAGGGAAATAAGAGCCTATATGACTATCAAATATCTTAATACCTGGATAAATTACCAAATATCTAATATTATTATTCTTAAATTACATTAAGGTGAATATTGACCAAAATACTAATATTAATGGAGAAATAAGAGAAAAAATACAATAACGAAAACAACAATAAAACGGCATATAAATGAAAAAATAAATAAAAAAAAATAAAGGACTCATATGTCACCTTTTATATCCCATTTATATTATCCTTATATTATCCTTAAAATCATATTATATTTTTTTCTTTTTCTATTATTTCATTTATAATCGATGACTGGGTGACTATTATTAAATTGTAAATAGAATAATGAAAACCTATAAAGAAAATAAAACCAAAAAAAAAAAATAAATAAAAGCCAAAATTCATAATGTTCAGCTGAACTCAGAGAACCTAAAAATATTTAACGACTATATTGAAAGTCCTTTTTTTTACACTTTTTGATTTTATACTTTTTAATGTAGAGTAACTAACATACATGTGTACTTATAAAATAATGTCATTTTAAGATATAAATTTTACTGCAGTGCGTACATTTTATTGTGAATAAAAAAAAAAAATATTTTTCTTTTTCCAAATTTTCCAATTTTTTTATTTTTTACGACTCTGGGCTTACTACCGAATTGCGCTATCTAAGATATTCTGTGTTTTCTTTACTTTTTAGCCACCTAAAATTTATACAGCTATATATACCAAAAATTACTTCAGGCCTTTTGCCCAAAAAAAAAAAGAAAGAAACAAAAAGTTCAATTCAATTTTCAATGACACAAAAACTTTTTATAGAAATAAGAAACGAATTGTAGAAGAAGATGGGGAAAAATAAACTTTGAAATTTTATCGAAATCTGATGTGAAAATTGTTCATAAATCAGATCATAATAAAATATTCACAAGTAAAATAAAAACAGCATAAATAAGGAAAAGTTGAAATTTTTTTCAAATAAGGACCTCTATTAAAAAAAATTTTTTTTTTGCTTTTGTTCCTTGCTAAAAGTTACTTGAATTAAAAAAAAAATTTATAATCGCTAAGGCAACCTATTCAATATTACGCCATTATAATATCTGAGCTAGATTGCTATTATGAATAATGTATACGTACGTTTGTATGTTATTTATTATGGGCTCATGTAATGAAGTGTACAAAATAATTAATAGAGACCTGGTGAACATTGAGAAGTTAAATATTGTTAGTTATAAAATTTATTATTTGCCTCAATTTTTATTTTAGAAAATAGATGTTGAATAGCTCTCGAATATTAGTAGCCAGTTAACAAAAATTGTATAAAACATATAAATATAGGGGAGTTTGCGTTTATTCAGTTCTAGAATAGTTCTAACTTGTAGTATGTTCGAAAATTCACGCTAAATATCCTGAAAATATAGATCGTTCGGGAATTACTGGCTGCAATTACGTGCGTTCGGAAATTCAACCTGCAATAAAGAAATGTTAGAAATGTAGCGCCCACCTCTAGTATAAGCTTTGTCCCTTTCTCATGAAATTTTTTTCTTTCTTTTAAAATTAACAATTCAAAATAAATTTTAAATTTCAAAATGGCAGATTCAAATATTGAAGGGTTATTAAAGTAAGTTTTCTTTAAGGCTTGAAATCTAGTTAAAATTTCCTTATTTTGCAGTGAATTGGAAGATGAAAAGTATTGGAATACAATTTTATAAACAATGTCATTTCTGTTATTTTCGAAAGAGTGGTTAGAAGTTCTAGAATTTGTAGACTGCGAAAACAAAGAAAACTTAGCTAAAGTTTTTGCATACTGTTGAACGCTGTGACTTAGAAATTTCAGTTCTAATATAGAACTTCGACCGCAGCGTGTATAAACGAAAACCCCCTAGTTTGGTTTGCAGATTATAGAATATAACCTTAACGTGCAAAGCTTAAAAATGTGCCGAACAAAATGAAAATAAAAAATATTCTTTTTTAACAATCGAAAAATTGGGTAGCATTGGCGTCTGTTGTTGCGTTATTGTTGATATTGTTCTTTTCCTATTTTTTAAGTCCGATTATTCAAATCTTTCATGTGCAATTTTACAATTCAGTTGTGCCCGGTTTTTGAATAAAGCTATGTTTTAATTTATTAGAAACAACATAATCCGTTTTAAATGATTTTGTAGCTTCATCTGCTACCAATACTTTTAAAGTTATTAATTTCCGTTTGAGTTTTGAAAACGATACTTAACTCTATTATCATTTTGAGCACAGTAATGAGCCGTATTTAAACAGAAATCAAAAATCAATTGAAGAAAAAATTCAGTCTATAATTAATTAAGTCTGACGTGCTCTGGTAATTTATTTTTAAAATTAATTATGGAGTGAAGTGGAAATTACCCATATTCTATACTTTAATGTAAAAACTCTTTTATCACTTTACTCATCCTTATGACTTTTAGATTGTCACTATTTTCTCAATTCTATTTTCATTATTGAAGACCCCAGTATCACACAAATTATATTAATTTAAGATCTACGCATATAATATAAAAGAATATGGTTAAAAATAGAAAATTTAAAGTATATATACATATTTAAAGTTAAAGGTACATGAATGGTATCAAATTTTAATTTTTATGACATAAAAAAGGTTTCCTATTGTGTAGAGAAATTTTAATGAAGTCATTTCACTGTTAATAATGTTCAATATTATTATTGTACTTAAAAAGGACGACAATATTGATTCTTCTATTTTATGTGAAATTTATAGAATTATAATATCATTTTCACGGATAGCTAGATATATGGAGAAAATCTACATCACCATGCATAACCATGCATATCACATACTATAAATAATTTTGAAAGTGTGTTTTTCAATATGGAAGGCAAGATTTATTTCACAGTTAAACCTATGTTTATACCTTACTTTTGAACACTATATAGATGTGAAACTCTTTTCGGCAAACTTTACGAACGTGAAATTAACTCCAGATTTCAATTATAATATATGACTTCAAAAAACTTATTGGTATTGTTCTTTTCTAATCTTTAATAAAATTTTAAATCCATAAATATTTAATTTCGATAATAACACAAAATTTTCCCGCATTTACTAAATAATATTTTATTTCTCAAATTTTTTATAATCTTTAATTGAAACAAATTTATCGACTGGTTGCCCACTGCCATATATTTTATTCATTCCCATGTATGGAACTAAACTATCATGTGGTTTTATAATTGCACGTTTTTCAAATTTAATATCAAACTCTTGACATACTGGTATTTTATAATTGTCACGAGTTTCTGATGTAAATCCACTATTTGGTACAGGTTTAATAATTGAAGGGAATTCAGGTTTTTTTCTCGGACAAATATTAGATTCACCTCTTGGACATAATTCTTCTTTGACATCACTTAAGCATACTGGCCTTCTTGTTTCCATTGCTGAACAAAAATTTTTTTTGTAAAAACCAATCCAATTCCAAACTGTAAGAATATCATTCTGTTGAAGACCTTTTTCCGTATATGGAACATAAGTTAATAAATTTGTGGTTGCCATCATGTCTAAATGTTTAGTGAAACCTGGTTTTGCCGGATCAATTACTAAATCAGGTTGCTTTAATTTGTATGATGTAGGACGCAAAATAACTGGTTTTTCTCTAATAGGTTCAACTTTATATTCATAATCAGTGCCAGTTACTGTACGAAATTCTTTAATTGGTTTCGGTGCACTTGTATATTGCTTTTCATCTAAATCTTTCATACTATAAACTTTGTCTAGTTCCAAATGAGGATTTTGAATAGAGCCAGGATTAAATGGCTAGAATTTATTGTAAAATAATTTTCTACTATATCAAAATTTATTGCGTCATTTTACCTTTCTGACATAAACTTCCTTTGTTTCTGATTCATTCTTTAGATCAACGGTTGGTTGTCGACTATAAATATATTCAGGTTCTGGAACTTTACTGAAAGTGGCTGTTGCCGGTGGATCACGTAAATGACGATGACCTCTGTAATATGCTGTTCTCATATCATCATGATTACCAATTGGCTTTAAAGGATCAAAGTTGTGATGTTCTTCAGTTTTCATTGTTATTGTTTACTTTAAATAGTACCACAGAGAAACATAAAGCAATATGTACACATATATCAACTGAACATAAAAATTTTATATTTTTTTAATTTTTCTGACATAAAATTTTAAAACAGACAACTTTATAAATAAACTCTAGAAATATGTGTAAAGAATATAAAATCTGACTTATGTATATATTTTCTAAACAAATTTTGTTTACAAAATGATTAGCCTAGCAACTAGTTGCTAATACAAAATCTTCTAAATTTAAAGTTGCTATTGTGGTAACTAGGTAATAACAATTTAGATAACAATCGAATTGTTTTAAAAAAATTTTTTTTTAAGAAAATACAAACGTCAAAATTTAATAAGTTACTCACAGCTTGAGTTGAATCCGATGTCAAAATTAATGTTACGGTAAATAATCGCATATACATATTTTCCAAAAATGAGATCCTTTTATTGTGTTTATTTATGAGATCCTTTTATTGTGTTTATTAATTGTGTTTAATTATTTTTCAAATTATTCTAAACGTCTTATGCAATTTATACAATATAAAAAATTTCATTAATCGAAAGTTATATTTTCTCTAGATGAAGCAAACATTTACACTATTGTTAGCAAGGACAGCGTAAATCCACTATATGTTAGCAAGGAAAGCCATGCCTACTAATCCTCCAAGTAAGAACTGAATGACAAACAAAATTCAATCATGAAATTCATAACAACAACAATTGTAATAACTCTTTATTTGCTAGAGAACTGAAATAGAAAAAAAATTGTTTGACACAACACTCTAAAGCGATCCGCATTTTCTCATTTATAATTTTTAGCGATTTACAGGCTAATTACAGTTTACTTTTTCCAAAACCTATTACAGAGGACCTTCCAAAAATCCTCTGGAATTTTATGCATTATCCTTGTAAAATATATTCAATAGTTCCCATTACCCTGTAAAACATACTCTCTGTTATTATCCTATTAAACATATCCATCTGTTCTTTTCAAAATTCTAATAAATTTATTGTAATAAAATTTTAATAAACAACACCAAGATTTAATATCAAATTATTCATTATACGAATAAATTTTCAAAATGCATAATTGCAAGGATTTAAAACTGTGAGCTCCAATAAAGAAAATATTTTCATAAATTTTAAATAAAATAAATCAAAAAGAAAAATTTTACCGCAAATTAATGTATAAGAAAAAAAAAGTTGGTTCAAATGTTATCAAATTACCAACTTACCATGTTAACTAAATTATTCTTGATTAAAACAAAAAGCAAAATTTTTTACTTACATTTGTCAACTTTAAATTACTTAAGAAAGTTTTTTCTTCCTTTTTGTTTCTTAACTATTCTATGTATATTGCATAAGAAATAACCTTAAATAATTTCTTTTCTTATAATAATTTACTTTTCCTCGAGTATTTAATAACTTAAACTGTATACAACATTAAATGAAAGTTAATTCTAAATTCTTTTAACTTTTATAATGTTAAGCAAAAAAATTAATTTGAAAACTAATTGTAATGAAAAAGAAAACTGTTATAATAAAAAGAACTGTTAATCTTCAAGGCACGACAATTAAAGTTAGATATTTTGTTTTTCTCCCTTCTTAAAGAGGACACTAACGAGTTTCTTTTTTACTTTGCTAATGTTTTTATCAATGCGGAGACTATTGCATTCGCTACTCAAAATTACGAAGAGTTACCCAAAAGAGAAAGTAACTTATTAGGTTAAAGTAAAGCTATTCAAAATAGAAGAGTAACCTATTTCAAGATCATTATTTTCTGTACAATCCTAAAACCAATTGCGAAAAACAAATTTATTTAATAAATAAAAAGAATGAGTTTTTAAAGAATTCTTTTGAAAATTATTCTCAACAACTCACGCTGAGCGCTTCTAGCGAAACGATGAAGGACTTCCAAACTAAACATATAATATGGAAAATGAGAAATTAATATTCAAGAGAAATACGAACTAAAGCAATCTTTCGCAATACGACTAAATCTAAATTGTCGACTCATCACACATATTTTTATTTTTCGATAGCACTGCAAAAGAAAATATGCAATCCATAATATCATCCTATGATAACTCTGTCTAACTTCAAACTTAGTTTATATTATTAAATTTAAATTCAGAGGAAATTTGTTACACCTACATACACCTATCAAAATTTGTAAAAGAGAAAGTTTTTATGCAAAAGACTTTTTTAAAACTTTTTACTTTCTCTCTCATCCTTTTCTCTTTTGCATTTTCGCTCTTGTTTTCATTCTATGTACGTAAATTTAAGTACTTTTAAATATCTTTATTCTTTTTTCATATTTTTCATCTCAGTTTTCTCCATGTTCTTTTTATTTTACTTTTATTTACAAAAAAATTCATCTTAACACTAAAATATTTTGGTTGTTTCTTTAAAATTATAACGTGTACCTACCAACTTACCAAGGGAAACTGAAAAACTAACAAAAACTAATGGAATTTCTTGCATATTTAGTAGGAAGGTACATATACATTTTAGGCTTCTCTTCTGTATAGGCTTCAGGTGTTTTTATATTATAATAAAAAGAAATTTAATTTTTTTCTAATACTTTCCATTTTTTATAATAAACTTTATAGCATTTTTGTTACAGTAAATGCAAAATTTTATATACCACTTCAGTTGCTTTTGTATTAACAGTTGCCAAGAAATCAAAATGTGTTTTGAGTCAATTTGCAATTGAAATTCGCCTTAAATACGATATTGTAGTTTTGAAATTTATTTTTTTTAAAGATACGCTATTGCTTGCCATAAACTTTTGATATTTATTTAAAAAGAATTCTGGTTATTGATTAATATATTGAAAATAATTTATAAGAACTAAATTATAACGAAAACTCTTAACGAAAGTTAGAGATTTTCGAAGAAAATTTGGTCAACTCAATTCATATTCTCCAGAACATAAATAGTAAATCTCGCGCCCAGAGGCAAATTAATGTCACATATAGGTATTAAAGGCACTTTATGAGTAACCGAACTAACAAAACAAAATTTTATTATAAAGTAATTTTGATCAATTAACGAAACTATTGCGTTTTTTAAATTAATAAAATTTTTCAAAAAATTTAAAGTATGTAATTATGTACATAATCGCAAGCACAATATATACATAATATACACAAGCCCCATTGTATTTTAAATCGTCATACTGAAAATTTTCTCTAAATGTCCCGTGTTTTTTTAATTAAATCCGTTTTTAATTTGTTTACCTAATATTACATGGCCATAATTACGAATTATGAGGCAGGAAATGCATTCGTAAATTAGGAATACTTAGCTATTTCTATTTAGAATGATAAAACGGGATTATTTGCATAAGTGTGAAAAACGTAATGAAAAACAAAGAGTGAAATATTATGAATTTTACTAATACAACATCATAGTTGTGAAATTAATAAGTAATGTGCTTATTATACTAATAATTTAACTTAATGGAAATTTCTTCATGCAACTGCAGAACAGATGGATGACGTAATCAAAGGAACGAGTTAAAGGCAGAAAAATTAATTAAAAAATTTTTCTCCTCGAACTGGACTCGAACCAGTGACCTACCACGGTTCTGCAGTTCCATCTGTTCTGCAGTTGCATGAAGAAATTTCCATTAAGTTAAAGAATGAAATGTTTTGTAAGGTTTCTCGTTAAAAAAGCCGGTGTAAAACGTATATGAAATCAAAACGAAAATCATAGCTAAATAAATCCGATTTAAGCCGTAATTTACAATTTGTTTATCATTACATTTTTCGAAAAATGTTTTTTCTAAAAACGAAAATCATTTATTGCAATAAAATTTACTTTTCTCTTTACCCGAATTAAAACAACGCTGGGCTTGTACGTATCTGTCTACGTTTAAATTTCATTCAATCTTATGCTATTAGTTTTGTATCAGTGCGCTGGAATACAAAGAATACTGGTAAAGGACAATTGAGTTCATAATAGCATATGAATTTTTTTTCCTCCTTTTTTCTTATACAAATTAAAATGAAAATTTATCGTTCATAAAAAAAAAAAATATTTTTGAACTTTTTTATTCATATTATTTTCTTACTCCTTAACTTTGTTTTTGTATTCCAAGAGTATAAGAAAGTTAAGATATAAGAGAGGTGTGTTTTGTGAAAATTATGAAAGAAAATTTATAAAAAAAATACCAAAAAAAAATAAAACAAACAAAAAACCTAAAATAAAATTATTTGAAAAGTTTATGTGTGAATAAAAAAAAAATTAAAAAAAAAATTTATTCCTCCACTTGAATAACATCGGAAGAAGGTTGAATCCTTACAAAAATATTGAGTGTACCTACATATTCGTATATCTATATAATATATGTGTGTGTATAAAAAAAATCTTATTAGAATAGAATGGCAACAAGTTTAATTTGATAAATTTCTTCCTCTTTTGCATATACAACACACATTCCACCATTGCTATATGCTTGGAGCATTTTCAATAAACAGAGAAGAATGTTTGTGTATGTAATATTTAAGCATAATTGTATAACAGAAATGAAAATTTCTTGGGAGGCTTCATTTATTTCAAATATTTGGAAAATTTTTGAAAACTATTTCCTTTTTTTTATTTTTTTCTCTTGTTTTCCATTCTTACAGTTAAAAATATTTATGAATAGGATAAAAAATTAGGAAAAAAAAATAATATTTATGATAAAAGAAGTCAAACGAGGAAAAAACTAAAAGAAGAAACCGGAACCATAATCTGTTTGGAATCAAAAGAAAACGGAAGTTTCGCATTTAAGAGTAGCTGCAATATACAGAAAGATAAATGAATATTTTTATTTTATTTTTGCAATATTTGTTTTAATTGTTGGTTTGCAAGCAAGGTGATTCAAATTTGATTAACCTTTCGTAAATAAAGATCTGAGATTAATTGATGAAATCACTCGTATTCCCTATAAACATAGCCTGAAAATTATTAAATATTTTGCAACTCCAACCAAATATTTCTCCAACATTTCCACAAACAAAAAAAATATAGTTGAGAAATCCACTTCAAAGTAAGAAATAAAATTACTTTTTTGTTATTTTGTTCAAAATTCAGTTTTTACTGCTAATAACAAACTGCTTTAAAGCTCTATTCCTTTCGGCATAAAAGAAAACATTACTTTTAAAGAGATCAACTCATTCGGGAACATCCTGTTACTTATACGTATATTTGATATTGCGCCTATAAATATGTTAATAAAATACGCTATCTTTTTTCACAATCATAAAGAAATGGCAAATTTCCAATAAATATATTTTTCATTTTGTTATTCATTTATTTATTTTATATGAAAACATTTTATACTAATAGTTAAATGAAATGTCAAGGAAAGCAATCTTTAACCAGTTGTTTGCCAGTAATCATGTGGCTTTTTATGGGTTATTTATTCCTTATTATTACTGCAAAATATTAATTTAAGTTACCGCATTTTCAAATACATAAATATATCAACGAACTTCGTGATAAAGTGCGTGAACAAGAGTTTAAGAACTTAACGAAGAGTTTAAGAACTTCACGATTTAAATGATAATTTTTGAAGAGAAAAAAACAGACTATTTCTGTTACTCGTATCTCGGCCAAATTATCATACAAACAGATGATTTTTCGGAATTTTATTGTTGTACAAATCATTTCAGAATGTAACATATTTGTTTTTTCATTTTAAGAAGCTTTGTGACGTTCAGGTCCACAGTTCCACCGCTCCTATGGACAAATAAGCAAGAATTTAGTAATTTTGATTTTCATAAATGAAGCATTTGAATTCCTAAAATGTCAAGCACTTATTCACTAGGCACGAATCTTGAATTACCAAAATGAAAGTCTGGTCGCTAAAATTTCAACACTTAAATATGAAAATTTTTTATATTTTATTTTTTTAATATTTAAAAAAATGTCTTTATAATTATATATTGGCACAAAATGTAGAATAAATTTGAAAGAATGCCACGAAACAAAAATAATAAAATTAAACGAAAAATAAAAATTGCTTTGGTTGTATTTTTGGCGCGATTTAACAAATTAAACGCAGAATAAAATTTAGAATACTTTATAATGTGATTATATAACGATGACATTAAATAAAAGTTTTTTTTTCTGCCTGTTTTTCAATATTTTGGTTCCTGCTGATTTTATATATAATGATGCTGCAGGAACGTTTCTATTCTAACTTTGTCACGAATTTTTGTTCAAATAAAATATTTTGTATTTTCCCTATTTTATATAATATTATGGATGGTTGTTAAAATATGCAAAAAACAAACAGAAAAAAAAAACTTTTAATCGTTTTATTTCTGCATCAAAAGTTTTACCAATGCGTATCATTAAAGCTCAAATACCTCAATTATAGGCTAATTTAAAAAAATAAAAATAATTTTGTTTTTTGTTTTTGGCTCTCTGGCACGAGTTTTTAAATAGTGTAATTTATGATAATGAAATAAATTACTTTCATGAATTGAAATAATATTTTAAAAATATAAAAGAAATTAATTGAAGGATGTGGATGTAGGAAGATAGTGGAACAAAAAAGAAAATTAATTCAATTTAATAATGAAAGAGAGAGAGATGATTGTACTTACTGTCAGGATATAGATTTCACATTCTCTTTTTATGTGTACATATACATGCTTAATATATAAGTTAACCTATATAACTGTAATTTAATTACTCCATTAATTGATTATTAAGAAAATTTTATTATTAAAAAAAAAGTTTTTTTTTATTTTATTGAACAGCGAGCGAATTAATGGCTTTCAAATAAGTAGGTCACATTAAATTTGAACTTTATTTATATATTTTTACCTATACATATAATAAACAACAAAATGGCGTAAAAACAGTATACTAAATTTATTAAAATTTATAATTCGCATATAAATCACAATTTTATAATATAATCATAACTAATTATCAAAAAATATACTAAATATATAGAGAAATAATTTTTAATGATGATTTTATGAATTTTCAATTTACATATTTATCTTTTGAATTTTCCAAATAAATTTAAAATTATTTTATTATTCAATTCGCTAATAAAAGCTAAAATGTTAAAACTAGTCGTACGATACAATTTTGTTAAAAAAAATATAAAATAATGTTGTGTTGGTACATACATGGGTATTTTTGTTTATGTGATTATTTATTGTTGCAGTAATGCCTTTCAGCAATTTCATATGTAAATTTATGTAATTATGCTTTTCAAAAATTAGTTGTAATTATATATAATATTATACATACGTATGTGCATAGTAGAAGAAGAATACCGCAATAAATTTGTGATGGGTGCATGAAAACTATTCGAACAATAGAAGCAGATAAAATATTTAGAAATAAATTTGGATAACACATTCTAAAACCTTCTAAAAGCACGTTCACGAACTGATTAGTGTGTCAGCAGCAGTTAATGACCGAATCTTTTAAGAGACACCTTTTCTTTGCTTGCTATCCAGTCAATAATATTGTGTATAATGCGAATATGATGTGATACGTTAAAAGATGCTTTCGATTAAGAATATTGTTTTGTAATGTGGATAAGCTTTTCCAATCAGCTGCTGTAATTCCATGTTTTAAAAAATAGCAGCTCAATCAAAAAATTATTTCAGAGACAATGATCAGAGACATTCACATACCCGACCAACCTCGATATTTGCATAACGCAAAAATGTAGTAATTTTTGCTAATACATCCCGCAGTTTTTGTCTAGCCATTTTTTTTTATACTTACTTGTTTAAAACATAAAAATAGACAGTAGCTTACAAATAACGAAGCACTTTCAACCGTTGAGTTTTTCGAAGAAAACAAATAAAAAGGAAAAAGGCATGATTTAAGGCATAAGGTGCTATTGCAAGATATAAGAATAATGATAAAGATAAAGCGAACTAACGTGAAATATGATAGCGAAATAAATGCGGACTAGGTAAGCATCTATTAGGAGGATGTTTTTCATTATTAATAACAGAACAATAAGGTTTTCAATGTCATAATGATGCAAGCTCATTAAATTTAAAAAACAAAATATTTCTCCAAAAATTGGTACATTTTTTCCATGTAATTCCATTTTTTCCGCCACATATTGTAATAAGTGCAAATTAAACTAAAATATAAAATTAAATAAATTAGAAAATATAATATTTTAATATTTTAAATAATATATTAAATGAAATAATCTTAATTACATGGAAATGTAATACTCAACATTATATTTAATCACAAAACAAAAGAATCTCAAATTAGTGTGCAAGTAAGCAGCATTAGCAATTTGTATAATTGTTTAAAAATTAAAAAAAAAATGCATTGTGAATATTTGATGCATTATAAAATAATATAAAATATGTATGTATAATGCACATATTCCATAATATGTACTTATATGAATGTGTATGTACATACCTCAGAATCAAGCATAACTAATGTAGTATGGTACGTACCTAATGTATCGTGAAATACAGAAGAAAAAAAGTAAGGTAAAATTTTAGTAAAATTAATTTCTTTTCAATGAGTTGAATAATTTTCTGTGCTTTACTTAGAAATTTCTTAAGCAAGTATAATATTATATACGTCACGTAATTATGTAACAAATAATATACTTTTTTGAATTTTTCTGTTTTCCATTTTTTATTCTTCTACTAATTGCAACAATTAAATCATTCAAAAATTTAAATATAAGGATTATTAGAGTATATCAAATAAAGAAAAATGTTATATAATATTCTCCATATACCATAAATTACCATATTTATAGAGGCATATAACCAATAAGTTTAAAATTTCCAAAATTTGAACACATAAATGGAAATCAATTCTATTGAAATGAAAATCTTTATTTTAGTATACGGTACAGGCTGTATAAAATAATTCGATTATAATATACATTCGGTAGTATTACATTTAAAAGAAATATACGTTAATAAATTGGTTGAGAAGAAATTCTCAATTCTAAATGAAAATGTACACAAAAAGATGTTATGTTGAAAAATCCTGAAGAAATCGAATCAAGCTCCATGTATCCGCATCATTTACAGAAGAATTTACATTCAAATGAACTACATGTTTGGAGCTCCCCATGATAAAATCAATACAATCATAGAATTCTTAATTTTATCTCGCAGCTCCACTTTATTCCTCATTCTATCATTAAAAAAGAACATTTGGCCCACCTAGCAGTCCTAAAATAAATCTTCAGTTGTACTGGTTATATACCTACAAGCGCAGTTACCAAATCAAATTTCTAAGCAATTCTAATTAGATTTACCATTTCTTAAACCCTCCTGAAAGTTGACATTACCGATATCAAATCTTATTCTTGATTGCAGTACTTAACAAAAAGCAAACCCAATTGAAATTTCATTTTTCATACAGTCTGCTCAACTTTGAAATTTTCTCAAAATTTAATAAAATAAAAAAAAAATATTGCTTTTTTCTTGAAAGAAAAATGAAAATCAAGACTAGAGAAAGGAAGCTTAATCTCCTTTTTTTTCGTTCTATACTCATAAAACAATTATTCGTCATCATGGATTTGTAAGAAATTTACAACATCTTACATGGTATAGGTATCAACATCTTATCGTAAGCCCTCTGTACTTTTTTAGAAGATTGATTTTTCTTTTTTCTCTTCTATTTGTTTTTACGTTGACGCACTCGTCACAATATTGAGTTTTTACTATAATTTTGAAAATTTGTATTTTCTGTACTCTTATGAGTTTCTTACACTCGTAATATAATAGTACTATAATTAAAGCAAAACCCAGAAATTCTTTACTATTTTAAAGTATATTTTTGCAGAAGCATAAATCGAAATTTTCCATTTAAATTCGATTCTCATATGAATTAACTCTTAGTTAGGTGCCTCAAGAAAATGACAGAATTAGTCACCTGGAGTCTCTAGTGACTTTATCGCAAAATTTGTTCGAAAAAGGCCTCGACATAAATTAAGATTCTCTACTATACCAAATGTATAGAAAATAAAAACCTAGCTTTAAAATTCAATCTTGAAATATAATAAGAAAATTCCTTCGTAAAGCCATTAATTTTGGACTTTTCTGGCTTATCTGAAATTAATGTCAAAAAACATTTAGCCAGAAACATCAGCTAATTTTGTTGTTTTGCGTCTGAAGTGCTTGTGAAGTTACAAAAAAACATACTGAAAACGATATGCCAAATTTGTCCTTTTTTCCTGAAACCGTATTAGTTCTGTTTTTTTTTCAAGTGCTTTGTCTTAGAACCAGGGAGTTTTAATGATGTAAACTAAAATAACCACCAGCTAGAAGTGAATGTCAAGGTTAAAAAAACATTTTATTCACTAATATTTTCTAAGGGGTCGTTATAACCTTAGGCATGTCAAGTCTAAGAGCTTACTATAATTCTTACTATAAATATAAACTCTAAAATTATTTTATTTGTACAAAAATCAATATTGATCACGAAATTATTCTTCTTGATGATTTACATGAGCGGATGATATTAATATTAGTAATATACCAGTTATTTTACTTTTATACAGTTTGCTAACTATACGCGACGCACAATTTTTGTACGAACCAATATTATACTCTAATTAATTCATGTTTCTAATTTTACGTATAGTAAAGAACTCTAATTCAATAAAATAATTTGATAATAAAAGTAAAACCTATTCTTTTGATCAAATTACTAAACCGATACAACTTTTCTAGATTTCTTCAACCGATACTGCTTATCTTGATTTTTAATTAGATTTTTAGGTGACAAACTAATTTTCATTGAAATTCAAAAGCAATAACATCGATATTCTACAATTCTACAATTTTTACCAAATACCCTAGATATAGGTACATTTACATAAATATTCTTATAAAAATTGAATTGAATGAAATCATTTTAGTTGTAGAAGTTCATTTCGAGTACTTTACAATTTTATTATATGTAAAAGGTAAGTTGTTACTTTATGTTGGATTGTTTGTAAATTACAAATAAAATAAAAGTTTTATTTTATAAAATAACTTTATATTCTAGTTAATATGCATACATATAGACAATAAGTTTTAATATATGTATGTAAATATAATGGGTTTATATTGTAATTTGTGTATGTGTGTGTATTAAAATGAAATAAATGTGTAATTACTTCAGACGATTCAGAAAATTTTCTTTAATCCCTTCATATTTTTTATTTTTCCTCTTTTTATTTGTTTTGTTAAACCATTCAGATGTTAGAGGAAAATAAAACGTAAAGGGTATATGAAATTGTTCTTACTAATTATAGTAGCATTATATCACATACTGTTTTGAAATGTTACTGTACATGAAAATTCTAATTTGCATGCTAAGAACAGGGATGTAACAGTATTTTGTATGATTTCAGATTATGTTGCTTGAAAACAAGCAGTATGGGAATGTGCATTAAAAGTTTCTGAACAAAATGGTCTGATACACATTAATGGAAAATTGGTTTGTACATTTTGGGTTGATACAACACATATTCCAAATTTCATTAACTTTTAAGTTGAGTAAAGCTATTAAATTGGATTTGATGAAAAACTTTCTATATACAAAGGAAAATATTGCAAGTTTCATGGTGAATTACCAATTTTTTTTTCAAATAAAAATTGTTTTTAAATACTGGTATGTTTCCTTAGAAGTTTTCCACAATTTTTCAAAGAGAATTCTTTAATACGTTTTGGATTTCATTGGATAATGGTTTGGCACAATCTGTATTATTACAGAAAACTTCCAAACTTATGATCAGCTGCGATTAATAAAGCGTGTATCCTAAAAGTATGCAATTTTTAATACTATTTAAAATTTAAATCATGTACTTTAAAGTTAATTTTTTAATGCTTCCCAATCAAATCATTCAAATACAAATAATTTTTAAATTATGATGTAGCTGTTCGACACTGAATATATGTAATTTAGTGTTACAATAAGAAAACACATTAAAAAATAAAATTTTATGTATGATGCAAAATAGAAATCCTAGAAAAGATTAAATTTTTCAAAATGAAACAACTTTTTAAGATTTTAAATTGCAGACATTCATAAATGTACGTAGTACATAGGAGGGTACATGCACATAGAAATTCATAATGCAAAAACATCATTGTATCCGGACATAGAATTGCAGAAAACAAGGCAAAAAAATAAAATGCAAAACTTTTCTTTTTTTTTAATATTTAATTTTTTTTTATTTATTTTTCTTTTTGTTTTTGTAGCTTAACTCATTTTCTGTACTCTATAATTTCACTTTTGTTGTAATATTTTTTTCTCTCATTTTCTATATTTGCTTTCTTTATTATGCATTTGGGAATTAGATGAATATCCTAAGTATTGTACACTCCTTCATGAACATTATATGTGTACATACATATGGTATGTACGGATGACGAACGTGATTTTTCTTTTCTTTTTAAATAAAGAAAGCAAAGAAAAAGTTTTGCTTACTTTATTTTTTCAACCCCTTGATGAGATTCAATTGAATTGAATTTTATGTCTTTTGTTTTCTTTTTTTGTTGTTTGTAACTTTTTTTTTAGTTTTTCTTCTTATTCAAGGATTTTAGTTGCTTTTAGAAATGTTCATACCTTTTAAATTTAAATTATATTTTTATATTGAAAAAAAGTAAATTATTTTATTTTATAATTTGTAAAAAATGTGTTGAATCTAAAAGAATTTTGAATTTTATCCTTTACTTTTTACACAATTGCAATTTTAACTAATCATGTGACCGAATCATTTATAAGAAACAAAATTTCCTGGAAGGGTAATTATACAAAATAGATTATTCTAATAATTTAATACTAAATGACACTTAAACCTGAAATGATTTACTGTGAGTTTACATGACTTATATATTGCTCGATGGTCAATTAATATCGAAAATAAACCTTTTTATATATTTGTAAACAAAACAAAATTCACAGATTATTCAAGGCAAAAGAAAATTCATAAATTTTAGTAAAATCGCCAATTTTTCTAATTTTACATCAAGTAACATTAACCATCATTAACTTATAAACGTTTTTTGATTTTCATTGAAATATTAATATCAAAGACATTGTAAATTTGCCTTCCTCATATTAATAAAACATACTTGACCAATGGTGCTGCTTTATGTCAACGGTTGTTCAACCAAAAGGTCTCGGGTTCGAACCCAGACCAGGTCACAATAAGAATGATATTTACAATTATAATATTAGATTATTCAACAAAAGAAATTATCCTACTTCCATTAATAGCTACATTAATGACCCCTATAAAGGATATTATTGCATATTTTTATTCTTCCTTTCTATGTTATTCATATTTTAACCAAATTTTTCTCTTCATAATTTATTAACTTTAATCTAATAGAATTTAATTTAATTTTTACCAAAATTATTTCTATTAACTCCTGTAAATATGCTATAAATATACAAAAACATAAATAATACAAAATACTTGCCGTTTTAGTAAGTTATTCTGAATTTTTGATCCTTAATAATCTTCTGATTGTGTCATTATATTAGAGTGAATTAAAATTTCTTATAAATAAATAAAATAACTTGTCATAAAAAAATCATAATACTTGTAATATTTGTAGCTATTCGAAGCACATAATATGTACATAGAATATGATAAGTAAATGTTGTTGTATAATATATATATTGTAAATTATTTTAAAACTTGCGTCGCCTATTTTAACTATAAAACTCAAATGATGAGAGTGAAGAGAATAAAAAACCGGCATAAAATGTCAAAACTATTGAGAAAGAGAAATTTTGTTTTTTGTAATAAGTTTGGCACAAATGTATGTATAGTTGTCAATTGATAGTTATGATGGTTACCTACCATTATCAGCTTCAAAATTTTGTTATCCGTTTGTTTTGAAATACTTTTCTTTTTCGTTTTCTGTTTTTTTTTTTTGTATTTTATCATTGAACACATTTTTAGAGCTCGCGTGCATCATATTTTACATATAAATGTAATTTGGTGAGTTTGCGCTTAATTTTAAATTCATTGCAAATACATAGTGTGCTGATAAGATTTTTTTTTTTAATATTCACGTGAGAGAGACTGAAAACAAAAATATTCTCATTGAAAATTCTCCACTCTTCTGGAGAAAAATGGAATTTTTTTTTTTTTGAGCATTATATAGATATTTGTGTTGTATCGTATAATAAAAGCAAAAACCAAAAAAAATTGTAATAAAAGAAAAATTTTCATTGAAAATTTAAAAATTTTCTTTTATCATTTTTCCTTTCCTTTCATTCTTTTTGGAAAAACAAAGTCAATGAGAAAAATTTTTAAGGAAAAGCATTCTTAAGGATTTTTTAAGAAAATTCAAAGAAAGAGAAGGCAAAAATAAATCAGATGTTCAAAAGTTATTTAAGACTTCAGTAATTCTTATCAGTATACAATAATATTAACATGTGTATGTATATCTGTATAGAAATAAAAGTATAGCTGTGCATAAGTACATATTGTGAATATTTATGAATAGGAATTGGTTTTCAATATTTGAATAAAATTATTTTTACAAAAATTGTGTTAGCACTTTGTTTTAATACTTTTAATATAATCGTGTTCTATGTAATATAATATTGAACGAACTTAGGGAACTTGAACTTTTCTGCTGTAAAGCCAGAAACTTTGAATTTCATCATCTTATCATCTTAAATACCATGCTTTTACACAAAAAATAATATTAGGAGATTTTATGTGGCAAACGGATTAAAACAAATTTAAAACAAAAACTTAGTAAAATTGTAAAAATAGCTTTAAATCCCTAAAACTACTTGAGTATGAAATTTTTATTTACTTTTAAAAATCTATTAACTTTTATTCTAAATTTTGAGTAGAATATCGTAATTTTAGTTCTTTTGCATTCTTCATAGCATCTACCTCAATTCAAAATCAATCTAAATTTTTTTAAGTAACGACATATCCCACAGGATGTTTACACTAGTCTACAAGTGTTGAAAAGTTTACATTCACATTCCACGACGTTTTTCCCATAAAATTAAACAGAGAGACGAAAAGAATGCGAACTTTAGAAAAAGATTTCACATTTCGTTTCTACAATAGTTAAAGTATCTTGGTTAATGTAAAACAGTCCTACTATGAATGGCTATACCAAAATCAAAATTTTACAAAATTATAAAAAGTAATATTTTCAAAATTATTTCAACAAAATTTTTAAATAATCTAAACACTTATTGAACTCACTTTATACATAAAAATATTATATGTATATGTTATATATGTATGTTATATTTATGTATAAATTATTTGTTAATTGCTTGGAAAAAGTTAATTTACCTTTCCATTTCCGTCATTTTTCTTTGTACATATGCACAAATTATACAAGATATTTCAACATACAGTACACATACATATGTGTGTATATGCAACCATGTAAATGTAGCAGTATATTTATATGTTTATATCAATGTAGATATATATATATTTTTTCAAATAATATAAATATGTAGATTTAAGAAGTTAAAAATAAAAAGAAAAATGGGAAGAAAAAAAAATTTCACAAGTGTGAAAATTTTCATCAAATTATATGAACTGGAATATATTTTTTCTTTTATATAAGTATACATGTATATGAGTATAGGAGCGTAATATAATAATGTGAGCACGAATATGTGTTTATATGTACATATATATATGTATATATAAAAGTCAAAGAAAATAAAGTAGATTTAAAATGTTCACACGGCAATTTCAAGATCACATCATAATATTTTTGAAGTGTTAAAATATAATTTTTATTATTATATGGAAAATAAATATAGACTGGAATCATTAAGTATTAATGTACTTTTGGGGATTGGATAAACAGGAATTTGAGTTATAACATTATTTTTAAGTGTTATAATAGAACGATTTTTCTAATATACATATTTAGAACGATATTTTAGATGTGGTATCATCTGCTATAAATGAGACAATTTATTTGATAAATTTTAAAAATTTATAAAATCATAAAATTTTTTAGGATAAGGGGGGTTTCCGCTTTAATTGAATATAGAGCGCTGAAATTTTAATTATTCAATTTTACCAAAAATAATCTACTCAATTTGAATAGAGTTTACACAAGATTTAAAAAAAAAAACTTATTCGATTCTGTATAAAAATTTGGGATTCATGAATAAAATTCAAAAATTCTTTAATATTGAAATTATGAAATTAAGTGTTTTTAAAGCGGTCCTTTTTAAGCGGACTCTACAGCAATTAAAGTTGTTAACGAAAAATAGTAAATAAATTATTTTTAATAGCAGTTTTCTCTTAAAAATATCATGTATTATTTACTAGGAATACATGCTCTTAAAGAATGTTTTAAATAACTGAGATGTTAATGAAATTGAAATTAAGAAAACATTCACTTTCTTTGAACTCCCATGATTCACAAAAAAAAAACAATGCGCTACAATTAAAATACACAACATTTGCCCGTAACTTAGCTGGTTATTTTTCCGACTTCTTATCACAATCCGCCATTGCATTTATTTTCCTTTTAAATTTTGTTTTCATATTAAATGTTGAAGAAAAAGTTTTTATTTATTTTTAATTAAAACTTTTACAATTACAAATTCTGAATCCTTTTTAAAAATTTTACATATTTTGCGCCTATAATATTATTTTTTCAATTTTTAGGCGGTTAGGCATACAAAAACTGTACTATTTTAATAAAATTAATATCGTAATAAAACAACAGAATAGCCGTAATTTATTTTTGATTTTCTTCTTATGAAATATTCTTTTATAAACTCATAATTAAATAGTCTAATTTTAATCTAATTAATTTTTTTATTTATATTTTACAAAATCAACCTTTTTGTTTTAACCACAATATTTCAGAAAATCTTATTTTATGGAACGGTTTTGCATTATATTGGTACCCCGAACTGAAAAGCAATAATTTAAAAAATTTTTAACCCTTACTATTAAATCGACGTACGTAGCTCTTTTACAAAAAGTCGAGATCATTAAATTTAATATTATTTTCTTCTTTCTACAAATTGTATCCCAGTTTAAATTAAAAATTCAATTTACAAAAATTTTTTATTTCATCAACATTTTTGTATTAAAACTCATGTGTATAACAGCAAAAATTAAGAAGACCAACTCTATATTTATTAGCATTAAAAGAACAATTTAAACTTAATCTTAAAACTAAATAAACTCATATTTAACAAGGAAGAGAAAAATAAACAAAAAATAAGAAGTAAACAATAAAACGTATTACATATGGACCCACGATTGGGCTCATAACATTAAAAAGCAATATAAAAACTTCAGTATTGTAATTTTTTCAGAACTAAAAACAGAAAATAAAAACAAATTCACAATAAATTACAAGTAAAATTTTCATAAATTATAATTTCCTATCAAAAAATAAAATATTTTCCTGTCCTTCTTTATTTTTTTTCCAGTTTTGTTTCATATGTCCTGCCCTTGTTATAATATGCTATCCTTTCTATTATCAGTTTAGTAACTACTTTTTTTTTTTTTCCAAAATCTCTCTCTTAAACCTATTTTTGTTTTTTTATACATACGAGTATATGCTAATAAACTTCATGTTTTCAAAAAATAACAAAAAATCCTTCGAAAAATTTTTGTTTAAATATTTTGTATAAATATACATATACGTGAGTATCACATATACACTGCGAGAAATTTTTGTTTAATTTTAATGCAACTAGTGTTATAGTTGTACAAGTCATATAAGTAACGTTCGTAGGAAATTATTACTAAAATTGTAGAAGTCCTCTCAATGACTTTGAAAAGATTATTTTTGCAAAAAGTCCACAAAATTTAACTACTATCAAATGGAGCATAACTTTTCTCGTTATTTTGTACAAGTTACTTGGGGTTCGAAATTATTTCAAGGATAATTCTTTAATCATTTTCCAACAAAAATATGTGTGGGCAGGGAACGATGCAGAAATATTTGTTTTCTTCCTACAGCCTCTGATAGTAAAAATGGGCCACATATTTTTCATACAAATAAATGGCAATAAATTTGGAGTCGTACAAGATAGAGTAACCACTGTGGGCCCTACCACAACAAAACATCTATTTTGAATATTTTACAGTAAAACAACTATTTTGAATATTTCAAGAGTAAGTACAATTTCAAAAATATTTTTTACAGTGTGCAATTTGACACATTTTTATACACATGTAATACCTACATTATACCTACATTTATTTGACATTCTGTCCGAATATAAAATCCTTCCTGTTTCTTTTTTTTTTAAACAAAATAATGAAGATTCTTTAACCCGTACCCTTTTAAGTTAGTTCTGATGTCCTCCATATTTTCATCACAAGAAGAAAAAAAAATTTTTTTTTAATACCACAGAGTAGGAAAATTTATCTTTGGTATAAAGTGCTTGGATTTTGTTATTTTTCTTTTCTAATTTTTAAGTCTCCTCTTCTTTTTATATTATAAATGAGACAGCCACAAATTCAACCATCCCAAAAATATTTTTGAAAAGAACACAAAAATGAAAATTTTTCTATTTTATTAGATTTTTTTTTTTTTTTGAAAAATATTGTTACAGTTTTATTACTAAACAAAAAAAAAACATTTTTTAAGGATATTTTTTTTTGTTCTTCTTCTTTCATTCAATTGTGGTATAATAATCTGCATGCTGAAACGAAAATAAAAAAAAAGAACGGAAAACTTCCTTTTCTTCAACACGGAAAAAATATTTTGGGTCTCTTTTCATTTTATTCCTATATAAGAGTCCAAAGAATTATTGTTGTTGCCTTCGCTATTGTCATCATTTTAATACTTGTGGCCAGTATTAGGTGTCATCCTTTTTATTTTTATTTTTTTTTTTTGGAATTCATATTTTAAGAGCAATCTTTAATTTAGAATTTTTATGGTCTACAATTTACATTCAACTATACACAAATATACTCAAATAGTCTAAAATTATTTTTCAAAATTATACAAAAAATTGTAAGAAGAAAATAACAAAAACAAATAATATTAAAACGAAAAAAAAAATAAATGGAAACTTTTTCAATTTCAAAATTCGTGATCTTTGTTTCAAAGTTTGGATTAAAATTTCGACATTCCAGGCAATTTATCAAATTTTATTGTTGAATTTAATAAATTATTGAATTCCAGTTTCAGTTTTCTTATACAATAAAATATAAAAAAATAAGTTTATATACATACATACACACATCTACATCCACTAACGGATAATGGTATATATATGTATACATATCTATATATAAATACATTAATGTTGTTATTAGTTATGTACACAGCTTAAAGCGATATTACATACTAAGAAAACAAAAGCAAGAATAGAAAAAAAAAGATATTAAGATAAACGATATTATCAAAAAATTATCAAAAAAAGAAAATAATCAACTAAAATCCGATAATTTTCTTGACTGGTTGAGATATTGAGGATTTCTTAGAAAGAGAAATTATGTGTTTATCTACCTACATAAATTGTTTTAGGAACTCTGCTTTATTTTAAAATACAATTGCTAAGCATTTTGTCTCCATGAAATCAATGGAAATACGATCACTCTAGTCATTTAATTATATATTTACGTTTCTCCGATTATTTATGTACTTTGTTATTACCCGTATGGTTGTAAGCATCTCCTATCTTGCACCTATTCGTTTATAAATACTTCTAAGTTCAACTCTAAATTGTCCTCGATTATTCATCACTTTAGTAAAATTATGAATATAAGTAATTATATAATTAAATAATTAATACGTCATACGTGTGAGTAATAGAGGGTTAAATAAGTTCAAACAAATGCTTTGTTGCGATGAGTTTTCATATAAAAAAACAAATACACGAATTCACATTTTAAAATTTTAAAATTATGCTTGCAAAGCTTTTTAAATGAAAATTTGACCCCAAAAATAATATCTTTAAATTTCTTGATCACTCTCCGTAAACGAGAACTTCAAAAATAACAAACGGAAAACAAATAAACAAAAGAAAATTAAATTTTATATAAAAATAATAAAAGAACGTCCATTCAAAGCAAAGATAAGAATCTGTCTCACTCTCTATCTCTCTTTCTCTCTAGTATTTATTGTAAAACAAAATTCTAAATGTTTAATGGTAAAAGAAATTTTTCATATTAAATTTATTATGAAACGACCAACTTTTTCTTATACTTCTTCATAATATGTTTGTTATTTTGAAAGTTTATCAAGCTCATCTTCGTCTTCTTTATTTTGGGTATATTAAAGATAAAAGATGAAATCAACAGAAAAAAAACCTCTTCCAAAGTTAAAGGATTATTAATAAAAAAAAGAGAAAAATAAAAAGACACCCACACATTCCTTTTCTCGGTTGAAATTTTTTTGGTTGACCATTACAACTTTTTGTAATATACTTATTGTATAATATATATGTATAACATAATAATTATGTAGGTACATACTGTTAGAATAAAATTTTGTACAAACTTATGTAATATATATTTTATTAATATAAAATTTTATTAAGAACATATTAAGAAAAGGATATTATTTACGATAATGAATAAAAGTTAGTTTTTTTGACATTTTTGAAATATTTTTCAGCCCACCTCATATGTTGCCTAAACATTGTGGAAGCAAGGATTTTTCTATATTATTCAATATTTAAAATTGAGTTACTAAATTATTGGGTCTTATAACATTATGTAATTTTGGGAATTGTTAAGAAAATATCATTGCGCCAAAATCGAGTTTTGTGACATAAAAATCTATGATGGGACAAAAAACTTTTATTATTCCATTTTTAGCACTGAAATGACGGAAAATCGTTCAAAAATAAAATCTTATATAATTTTTTAACGATGTTATCAATCCTGGAAATTTGTTCCTCATACAAGCGATGTAGAAATTCGTCTCTTGAATTACTGTCGTATGAATCATGGTCTACGATTGTTTATTTAAAAATATCGAAATTTAGTTTGCATAAGGTATTACTTCAATTGTTGAAAATATAGTAATTGTCAGCCACTGAAATCCAAGCTAAATTTACTAAGTGTTTTAAATAATGGTCAGGCATTGCTAAAAACATTTTTACCTCATTTTTAAAGGAGTGTTCTTTACAACATAACAAAATATCAAAGTAATCAGACCGTCTTTTACTCTCAATGAAAATCTGAGAAGATTTTGTTTTCGAAAAGCTTCAAGTTGGAAAAATTTTAAAGTGGATCTTCGCACCTGCTCTAATATTCCCAAAATACATAAAAATACCGTAAGTACATGCATGTGCATTCTTTCATAATTCAACATTTCCCATCAAAATGCTATACAAGGCGAAAAATCGCTTCTTTTTCGCTTGTGTATCGCTTAAATAGAGTTCAAATGTGTCAAATTTCGAAATGTGAGTTAATTGAAAATAAAATATTGCTGTGAATAAATAAAATAATTTCATATAATGTAGAAAAATAAAGTAGGAACAATGCCAATTCCTTAAACGTCATAAATTTTACTTACAAATTCATGAATATAGTATATAATATGTGTATGTATGTGCATCAAAAAAATTATCCTTTCTTTCAAGTATTTGTGATAATTTTTATTTTTATCTTTTTTATTTCAGTTTCTGTTTGTTGTAGTTGTTCAAATAAATTCCACTAAAAGATATTAAAGAAGTCTTAATGGAAAATTATTATTGCTTCTACCTATGTATGTCTACATGTAAATACATACATATACAACAAGTTGTACGTATATATATGAGTACATATATAAAGATAGGGCAATATTACCTTAATTTCAACTTTTGATACTTATTAAGAATATTTATTTTTTATGAAGTAATGGATCTTTTTTCCAAATGATATTGATATCATTGATGATGATTATAATTACTGATGATACTAAGCAAAAAAAGCAAAACAAAAATATCTTGACAAAAGTCCAAAAGAAAAAAAACAAGAAAAAAATAAATTTTGATCTTTTTTTCTTATACATTTATTGTTTGTTGCTTCTTTCTTTGGACACATTTTATGAGAATCAATAAAGTTTATGATCCAAAGAAATGAATTTTAATACCTACTTATATATCATATACACACACATATAATTAATTATTTATATTAATGCATGCACACTGCTATATACAAAATTTTAGGTTTATTCTCATATGTATGTATGTATGTATCTACATATAGGGAAAATATTATATAAAAGTTCATCAATTCAATTTTATTTGAACATGACCATATTTGCCATAAGCATCATCATCTTCATCATCATCAGAAGGACTTTAATTCAAACAAAGTTTTGTTTTTCTCAATTTTTTATATTTTCCGTTCCCACTTGTTTTTTTTTTTGCTATTTTTATTATTTTGTTACTTTCATTTTTATTTTCTTATGAATGACTTTAAGGACTTTCTTTTATTATTTCCACTAATGTTCATTATTACTTATTTGTTTCAATATTTCGAGTAGATAAACACATGCACGCGCTTATATACCAATTTTACGAATATATACAAAATATACAATATCTATGTATTTTATTTTTTTTCTGATTCAGGATAATGAATTTCGTGTCCATTTTATATGCGTTTTATGTACAGTATAACATATTAAGTGTATGTGTTTGTATATAATATTTAAGATATAAAAAAAAATGTTTATATAAGTATACATATGTAAGTATATAAAAAATTGGTAATTTACTTAGTTATCCGGTTAAGAGAATTAAATTACTGGAAAATTAGTTGCCATAAATTAACGAATTAAAATGTAATTTAATGTTATATTGCGTATATTACTTTTAAATGTACCGTTATATGGAAAATTTTCTTTGTATATTATGTATAAAATAATTACCCTCGGACTATGTACTTACACATAAAGTATTTACGAGTTTTTCTATATATATATTTCATAAATTCCTGCTATTTGTCTTTTCGCTATTTTTAAAATATTGAAAAGATAAAAATAAATTTTGCATAAAATTAAATTTTTTTTTATATAATTTTTATATTATATTTTCTGTTTCGTAATCTGAAACTTAAAGATCCTTTATGATATAGTATACTTTATTTCATACGATTCTACATAAGGCATATATGTTTAGTATACATACCTAAGGTACACATTAACTAGCAAAATTTGAAGCAAAATTTATTCTTAAATATAGACATTTTGTAGTTGAAACCATTTTATTAGTTTTGTAATTATTTTTAATAAACTAGGCCCAAGTTAAAGTGATGTTACAACGCTAAAAAAACTGAAGCATATATTTTGAATCTCATCCAATCATGTGACCCTGTCATGATGACAAAAATTGTTTTTTTTTGTGGAAAAGATCATTGGAAACAGAGATTCGCATAGAAGCATGCTCCTTATACTCTTATAACTTTGTATTATCTCATTATTTGCTGTAAGACGGTAATTAGGGGGCTTAGTGAACACAACCTTCAAATATTTTTAAAAAATTTCTGAAAAACGGCAAAATGATAAAAGCACATTTTTTTCTGGCAGCAACAGTTTTGAACTATAAATTTAAAATGATCAGAAACCCCTTAATTTTTTCCCATTTTATAACTAAAATCGAGAATTTTAATAAAATCTGCTACTTTTTTCTCAACAATAAATTCACAATTTCTTAAAAGAAAACTAATTAAAACATCACATTTCCATCATATGAAATTTAAATGCAATTATAAAGCGCTTTACATGTACTTACACGCAAAAATATTAATATTTTAGTACATATACATATATAAGTTTATATTTCTATATATGAATAATAAATTATAAATTATACTATACCTTAATTTGCAATAAGGATCATCAGTTTTATCTTCTATTAAATATATAGTTCAATACCCAAATTATAAAACTTATAACAATTTTCACAAAATAAAATTATAATACCATAAAATAAAGTAATTAATAATTACATAGCTTAAACAGGAAGTACATATAATTATGTGTACGTAGTATAAATTTGTATCTGTTTGGTATTATATTGCAAAAGCACACATAATATGAATGACACTTTAATAAAACACTCGCAGCAGTTGTTACATAACATCCTTGCAAATTGTAATAATAATATTAGGATTTTAGTTGTCAATTTATATATTATACATGCTATGTATGTACGTATACTTATAAACTTACTTTATATGAAGCATAATTTAATTTTTAAAACTTTATAATGATAAGTAGACTGCAATTAGTGCTTATAACGATTAGTAAACAATATGTACATGTACAAAATTGTCTCATGTACATTTAAATATTATACATTAAGGTTATACCACATACAGAATAATGTCACTTCATTACATTTTGTTTAAAAGCAATTAATTTAAATAATTTTTTTGAGAAAGTTGATGCGTTTGAAAAACTAACAAAATTGTTCAAGCGTAATTATTACGATTTTGTACGTTATTGAGTATGAATTTAGTCAAAATGAAAAGATAACGCATGTAGGCTTTGCTTGCTTGAAATGGATTTGATGTATACGGAATGCTTTTTTCCAATAAGACTTGCACTGAACATATGAACCCAATCATACACATTTAAGGATCATCTGTGAAATACAACATTAAAAATCTTCGAAAATAGTTGCGCCGCAGTTTAGTCTAGAATAATGTAGATCTCATTTAAGAAAAATGCAATGCATAAACATTTTAATTTAAATAACAAGATACGGACGGAATATCGATGGAGCTTAACATATTTGGTAAGCAATGATGGCAAAAAAAACTTAAATTACAATACATATTCGTTAAAAAAATATGCCAAAACCACAACCGCTCATATGTAAAATTTTAAAATATGAACCAATTTTTGCTAAGATATACAAAAATATGTAGGAGATAACGTCCTGAATAAAAGGCTACATTACAAAACGAGCAGAAATATTATTTGTGCTGCAAATTATGCAACAGATCCACTAAACAAAACAAATTCTAGTGAACGGAAAACGACATAGAAAGACCGTAAGAAATGGTGAAAAAGTAACAATACTTAGATCGAAGCATTTGGTTCAAAGCCCTAGAAATATGTATGTACCAATAATAATTTTCAACTCAAAAATTACATTGAAATTTTTCCGGTCATAAATGTTTTAAAAAATAAATAAAATTTCATTTGTATAAAAGAAATTCTCGCAAATCCTTCATCTTTTCATAAAAACATTGTTAAGAGAAAAAATCTTCAAACTAAGAGAATTTTTTGTTTAAAAATAAGAAAATTTTCCTAGAAATGAAAAACTTTTCCTATATATGCTCACATTAATAAATTACATACATTTTGATTGTATTTATTCTCGGACTGTATACCGTACATACATGGTTCTTCTGCTCATATACTTAAAGAAAATTTTTGTATTGTATAAAAAGGAAAATAATTTAATAATGTCGATTTTATTTGTATGTTTCACTCAATTAATTTTGATCCGAATAAGCAAAAAATAAAAATAAAAAAACACAACCAAGAAAACTTGAAATGAAATTGAAAAACAGTAATTTTTCTAACGATTAAAACACAACTATGTTTCCCAACTAACCTTCTTCAATCTCTAATTGATCATAAAATCGGTCGAGGTGAACTTTCTTAAAAAGGAATAAAAGAGCAAAAACACATAAGAATCAGAAAAGTTTTCCCGTTATTTTTATTCTTTTTTCTCAGTATTATTTTTTTTTTTTGTTGTTTTCTCTCAATTATTGTCGTTTTCCTTTAATTTAACAAATCAGGTGTAACGAAAGACCTTTTGTACACTTTTACTTTTTTTTTCTTTTTGAATTTTAGAGTATATCGGCTTATACGTTAGACTTATACCTACATATATTAAATAAAATATCAATGACCTACTTTACTAAGAAACTGTTAAAAGACATTCAATTACTGTTATACAAAATCCGTTATAAATATAAAATAATATAATTGTATGTACAATTGAATGAAAAATAAGAAATAAAATATAAGAAAATAATAATATCAAAAAAAAAATAAAATTTTGCAAATATACACACATACACACATAAAATTTATGCCCAGAATAACAAAGAAAACAGTAAAAAAAATAATAACAATAATAAGGAGCTCTTACTTTGTATATTTTTTTTTTCAAATCTTCTTGATTATCGTGATCTGAATATTTAATGATCTCAACTTTAAAGGATTCATCTAAAAGTTTACAGACATGTAAACGTTGATAGTTTTACTGTTTGTTATGGCAACTGTATTTGAATGTCCTGTTTTAATTTTATTTTGTTTTCTCTTTTTATTGTTTTTATAATAATGGTCAGGAGGACAACAAAATAATCAAATATATTGGAGATAACCCAACACCTAGTTAAAAATTCAAAAACTCGCCTATCGTCATTTTTGTATATTTTTATTTTAACAATTTCCTTCTTTTGTTTTTTTAGCACTTTTCCAAAAAAATTTTGAAAAAAAGTGCTTATTAGTTTCACTCTGTCCGTCCGTCCGTCCGTCCGTCCGTCCGTCCGTCCGTCCGTCCGTCCGTCCGTCTGTCCGTCCGTCCGTCCGTCCGTCTGTCCGTGTGTCTGTTTACAAAACTTCTACACCCTTGAAGATAGAAAGCTGAAATTTTGCACGTACATAGATTTTTACTAGAAACTTATTTTCGTAGAACAAAATTTTTATCTATCTCCCCCCCTTTAGAAGTTATACCCCTCCGAAACCCTAAAAATGCCATTCTTTAACTATTTAGTGCAATGAAACCATAAGGATTTTTCAAATTTTGCAAACGCAGAAAGGCAGTGGCTTGCTTCCCCTAGCGGGGTATACTAAAGGTTAACTTTAGAAAAACAAAATGGCCGCTCAAATTTACCGTTATCTAAAGTCTGTTTTTTCCAAATTTTTGATGTCGTTTATTTTCTAGACCCCAGCCTGTAGAAGCTTGAAATTTTACGAGCTTTTAGACATTAACAAATAGTTCATTTCGTTAGAAGAAAATTTTTTTCCATCCCCTTCCCCTCTCAAGTTATTGCCTCTTGAAATTCGTAAAATTTGAATTTTTGACACCTTATATTTCCGAAACCGCAAGCTTTTCCAAATTTTTATAAACGCAAAAAGCTAACGGTAAATTCCATGACATTAAAAAATATAATTATTTTTCTTAACTCACACAATTAACACTTAAAATCGAGCATTGTGTTAACCCCTTTTTATATTAATTTTTGCTTTATTTCAAAGACTGCATATATGCGTCATCCTAAATATATGCAATCCTAGAAATAGTTTTGTATATGAATGAAAATAATTTTAATAGTGTGATAGGTATACATAGACTGTATTTAAAAGCAGAATTTTCACTTGCTGAAGGGAAAAGTGCTACAATACAAACCATTGGTTTGACCCAACTTTATTTTTTTTCTCTTTTTCATTCTTACTACATACTATTATTTTTATATTATGTATACTCGTAATAGTTTTATTACTATATACTTACATAATTATATTTATAAATATTTTACATAAAATTTCTGCGATTATACAAAGCTACATCAGTAGAATACTGAGCTAGATGAATATAGTAAGGAAAAGCATTAGTTAAGTAAAGTCCTGAACAGAATTTATAAAAAAACCTTCTTTAAGGATAATGTGGGAAGAACAAAAAAAAAAGAAATATAAAGAGTAAAGGAAATTTATAAACTTGGTATAATTCAGTTAAAAATTATGGAACACGTGATTGAAAATTATTTATTTCTTGATAATTATAGGACATTAAAAGCCGAGCAACAAATAATTTAATAAACTAAAATTTATATTGACAAACTATAAGTTGTAGCTGCAAAATTTTAAAAAACTTCATGATATTTGCCACTCCAAATTAGATGTTGTAATGTAATTACTTTGTCTTGAAAGAAAAGTAATAAGTCTACATAAATCTGATGCCATCATTACGTACGTGCTTTATCGGTAGGATTAGAGATGAGCAACATTCATTTGAATTGATCGTGAGATGAGGTGATAATTGGCGGCTTTTAACGTTTTAAAACCACGCAAGTAGATAGGATATCTCGAATATATTTTTGCGTCTTGGCGATTGGCTCGAATAATTTTTATAGCCATAATGGAGAACTGCTCAAGTCATTCAGGCCAAAACTGAACTTAAATAATTAAAAGTTCTTTTTGACAGCAAGCGAGTTCATGCTAACGTAAGCGAGAATACTAACCAGATGAGAACACTAACGGGTCTCCTCAAAGCGAGGCGTTTCAATGGACACTTGAAGACTCTATTGGAAGAGACTTCGATGTACCTTCTCAATCAGTGTGGAATGCTAATCCACAAAAGAAGGGAATTTCAGATCATCTTTTTTGATCGTGTTGCATATTGTTATCACATTTACTCTAATCTAATCTTATCTAATAATTTGTGCCGGATTTTGCAATTTAAAACGAACGAAACTTGAAAACTTTAAGAACACTTCAACCGTCAGCTCCTACTTGATAATTTAAGTAAAGAGTCCATAAAATTAATGCGGAAAACATTAAGTTGTGTTGGTTTATTAAAGTAAAAGTGAGAGATTTTTTAGATACTGTGTAGAATACTTTATAATATAAAGTTGTAAACATTATTAAAAAAAAAACACAATAATAATAAAATGATATTATGTAAAATTAAAGCAAAAAAAAGGAAAAAAACATTTAACTGGAATAAAAGGGGTTATAAATGTTGAATTTAAAAATTTAATGGAGCAAGAAATATTCACAATAAGAAATCAATTTTACATTAAAACGAAAAAAAAAAATAAATTCTTTTTCTCATATCGAATCTTTTAAGTATTTTACTTATTTATTCGGCGACTTATTTATTCGATTTAAAAACTGCTGAAATCTTTTATTGTCAGATCTGTACACAATTTTCTGTAACTACCCGCAAAATCAATTAATTTACAATATTCTTTGTAGTTTGTTCAATTAAAGACAATGTAGTTTGTCAGCTCCTTTTCAAGCGCTTTTCGATGTTTACCGTAAGACATCCAAATTTGCAATGGACAAAGGCTTTTCAGTGGATTACTTAAATAAAACCATTACAGCATCATAGGAAACAGCAAGCAATAATCTTTATCTTAGGATCGTCATACAGAACGAACTGAATTGTTGAGTTTTAATAAGAAGGTGGTTGAAATAATATCTTTTTTACATTACAATTAGCACACATGGATAGAATTGAACCATTTTTTCATCAAAATAAGGTTATCAAAAACTATTTTCTTTAGTAGTAATCTGAAATATTCCTTGACATCGTCAACCAGTTTGAAATGCTTAATTTTTCTGACTTGAACATTTTGTTACATACTCTGTAGTTTACAAGTAGAATGAAAACTTTTAAAAACTTTTCTTCAGACTTCAAATGAATGAAAATAATAAGAGGAAAACCATAACAAAAATTTAAGAAAATAAAAAATAAAAAAAATTAAAGGCCTTAGAAAATACAGAAAATTTTTTTATAACCTTTTGGTTTGATTGTTTGATAACTAATTCAGTGCTAAATTGATGAATATTCAATTACCATAACTGAATATTGATGTGGTTCATATAATCGATTTCCTTTCCTATATATACGAACACAATACACACTCATATCATACACAGTGTGTATGTATGTATATGAAGGGTTTTTTTAAAATTTGATAAATTTATTGTCAATAATATTAAAAGTATAATGTGTGTAGTTGGTATTTGTATGGTGGTTTAACATAAACAACATTAACATAAACATGTTTTCCACTTTTTCACTTGCTTACTTACTTACTCCATTAGGAATTTTTCTTTTCCTTATTCATTTTTTGTATTTGGCAATATATTGAACTGTTATTGCCAGTTATATACAGTATTAAGTAAGAATTTTTATAATAACCTTTATTTTTTCAATAATTTTATGTTTGGTTATTTTTATTAAATTCTCTTCTTACTTATTTTTGTGAATAAATATCAAGAAATTTATAAATTTTTTTGTAAGAATAGAAAATATAAAAATAAACTGACAAGAACAGAGAATAATTTTACATAAAAATTGTATTAAAATAGGAAAAAAACTGCTTTAAAAAGCATAAATGCAAAAATAGAACAAAATTTAAATAATTTTGTGGAATAATTTTTTTTTTATCCTTTTTTATAGAATAATTTTTAAAACAGCGAAATTCCTTAATATTAAAACTCTTTTTTTAATGGAAACATCATTGAGGAAGGGTAATAGAAATTCTGATGTGATATTTTTATAAGTGAAAAATGAATTAAAATGATGAATTAACTAGATTTGATGAAATTCTGTTTATTAGCATATTTTCTTAAAGAAAAAAAATTTAATATTTTAGTTGTCTTACGTACATTTACAAATTTATTGTGATTTTAAATTAAAAATTTGTATGATTCGCCGAAAAGTATGCAATATTAATGAAATCATTCAGTCGAATAAATTGAATTTCATTCCAAGTATTTTAAGTTGCAAACTTTAATTTGTTTAACCTGAAGATGAACATTGATTCGGTCTTTTTATCTAAAAGTTCACATTCATTTTGATCATAGAAATATTAAGGTCTAAAGCTTAGCATTGAATAATGCAAATACTACGGTAAACATACTTTGATACAAAAAATAAAAAATAAAATTTATGAAAACCTACTGAAATTCTAATATTACATAAAATGTTTAATTTGAAAGCTTGTAAGATTCGGATTTTTTGATTTTGTCAGAATTTCAGATAATGAGGCGAAATTTAAATAATTTTGTTTATTTAATATTCAAAAATTATCAGATTTAAATAGGAAAAAAACGGCAGCTGAGTTTTTAGAAGAGTGTACTCTATAATATTACAAAATCTAATGAAACTAATAGCTGCCCTCCTATATATTGAATAATCATTAAATATTAATTATCTAAAATAATTCTAATACTACTTGCAATTCGTATAAATATTACAATAAGTTTTTCAACTTTTTTATGAATAGTTCGATTTAAGGTCCTATTCTAACATGTAATGCCTAGAATAACAAATTTTTGATTTTAATGGCAACTAATTTCCGGATAGTAATTATTATTCAATTTTAAATTTTTTTTTAGTTAACTTTTGCTACTTGTATATGTACATATTTTCTTCGTATATTTATTTTATATGCAAAAAATTCATAATGCAATTTTTCTTTGATAAAAATTCTAATTCTTATTCAATTTAACATATTATTTTAAAAGCATGACATCGTGTACTAGATTAATTTATAATAAAATAATAATTCAACATCTTTGCTCACGAACTAAATCAAATAACATTACACAATGTTGCTATGACTGCGTTTGTTCATACTCGCGCATCCTATGCATATTATATATTTAAATTATGCAAATAAGGTAATATTGAAAATCAAAAGAAGATTCAGATCTATTCGATGAATTCTAAAGAATGCAAAATAAATTTCTTCTATATAAGATTATAAAAATAGAGTAAGTGTTAAATAGATAAATTATCTTAGCTCACTCTTATCTACAAACATTATATCCTTGCACTTTCAAATCTGTAAAATCCTTTAAGAAAAAAATTTTCAACATATTTGTGTATTATAGCGCTAAATAGCGAAGTAAAACCTTTTCTTTAATGCGAATCGAATTTGAATTTGTAGTTTGTACAAGAAATGATTAATAAATTGCTCTATATTATTTTAAAAGATTGCTTCAGTTTCATATAAAGTATACAGCTACATATTTTTATTTCTGTCAATTGTAAGAAAGTAAAATTATTGCTATGCATAACAAGACAATGAATATCGTGCATAACTGTGTGTAATATCAAGAGTTTCAAGCCAAGTAAACATGTTTATAATAAAATCACCAAACTCAAAATAAATAAATAGAAAAATCAAAAAGAAAATGATCTTATTACTCGTATTTTCGAACTGAATTGGTTTCACCTTGTTTCATTAGACGCTTTACTAGTAGGTATACCTCCAGCGAAATAAAACATAACCTAGTAAAATTCCCCATAAAAAAATATTAAAATCGTTTTGAAATAATAGTTTCGAATTTAATTCGAATTTAAACTTACATTAAAACTTAGCAGCACATCAAATCATTAAAATCAAAAAGTTAAAAATTTTCCGATTCGCCAGTCATCGGTTTGAATTACCATCAGTTTCATCTTAAATATCCTGAACGGAACTGAAAAAATTATTTCAATATTGTATTAAGAGTACGTTTGTCACATAATATAAAAAGAAAGCACTACAAAATTATTTTATGTTCCAACAAGATTTAAAATACTCTGGAAAAAATTATAACACATATATAGAAAATTCACCCTCTCACATTCATACATACTTATTAAAAATTTTTTAAATTTTTTACAAAATATTTTCTATTATTAAAGGAGAAAAAAAAAGTTTTCTAAATATACGAAAATATGCACAATTTACAAGAATCAAGAATCTCTTTAGCGTCAAAAGAACACAAACAAACAACAAAAAACAAGAATAAAGGAAATTACATACCACGTCTGTTTCAGAAATTTTTGCAAAATAATAGAAAAACTTTACAGTGGAATATATACATACACATACACGAATGTGTGTACAGTAGAATTTCAAAGATTTTATAGGTGCTTTCTAATTTAAAATATTTTTTAGAATTTTACATTATATACAAACGTCAATCTACATATATATTATGTATGCACAAGTTTATACAACATATTATACATATAAGTGAAAATATTTTACAACAAAATATTTGCAAAGCAAAAATGAATATGATAAAAAAATTTCAGAAGAAAGGAGTTGCTTTACCCTATAGATTTTGTTGTACGGAGATCACATCTTTGAAATATTTTGAATATTGTGTTGTAATGTAAATAATTTTCAAACATTCTTTAATTCATTCTTTTTAGCACTTTTCCAAAAAAATTTTTGAAAAAAGTGCTTATTAGTTTCACTCTGTCCGTCCGTCCGTCCGTCCGTCCGTCCGTCCGTCCGTCCGTCCGTCCGTCCGTCCGTGGACACTTTTTTTGTTTACAAAACTTCTACACCCTTTAAGATAGAAAGCTGAAATTTCATACGTACATAGATCTTCACTAGAAACTTATTTCCGTAGAACAAAATTTTTACCTATCTCCCCCCCTCTAGAAGTTATACCCCCCCAAATCCCTAAAAATGGCCTTTTTTAAATATTTGTTGCAATGAAACCATAAGCATTTTTGAAATTTTGCAAACGCAGAAAGGCAGTGGCTTGCTTCCCCTAGCGCGGTATACTATAGTTAAACTTTAGAAAAACAAAATGGCCGTTCAAATTTACCGTTATCTAAAGTCCTTTTTTTCCAAATTTTTGATGTCATTTTTCTTCTAGACCCCAGCCTGTAGAAGCTTGAAATTTTAGGGGCTTTTAGACATTGACAAATAGTTCATTTTGTTAGAAGAAAATTTTTTTCCATCTCCACCCCCTCTCAAGTTATCACCTCTTGAAATTTGTAAAATTTGAATTTTTGACACCTTATATTTCCGAAACCGCAAGCTTTTCCAAATTTTTATAAACGCAAAAAGTTAACGGTGAATTCCATGAAATTAAAAAATATAATTATTTCTCTTAACTCACACAATTAACCCTTAAAATCGAGCATTATGTTAACCCCTTTTTATATTAATTTTTGCTTTATTTCAAACACTGCATATATGCGTCATCCTAAATATATGCAATTCTAGAAATAGTTTTGTATATGAATGAAAATAATTTTAATAGTTTGATAGGTATACATAGACTGTATTTAAAAGCAGAATTTTCACTTGTTGAAGGGAAAAGTGCTACAATACAAACCATTGGTTTGACCCAACTTTATTTAATTCTTTTTCTCTTTCTACACTCTATATAGTATACATATCGTAAAATGAAGTAAAAGGAAATCAAAGTGAATATATGCAAAGAAAAAAATCTTTTTCATCTTATACACAGAACTTCATACACAAGACACAGTATAGTCTTCTTCTTGTACACCCCTAGATGGAATATAAATTTTATTAGTCAACGATAAAAATGGACGAGTACTACACATGTTCCATTATTATAAATGTCCTCAACCATAAAATAATTATACATATATGTTTGTATGAACATATACAATAGTACATACATAAATATTGAAGAAAAATTAGAAATAACTTTACTTCTAGAATAAGAAAAAAAACCAAGAATTATCTCAAGGAAAAATTAAAGAAATTTTAGAAATGAAGAAAATAAAAGCAAAAAAAAAATAAAATCTGCATAGTTTCAGGCGAAGTTTTTTAAGATTAGCAAAGTAAAAATATTATAGAAGAAATTCAAGAAGAAAAACAAAATTATAATGAATAATAATTTTTTGTAGACATCTTAAGGCAATAAAAAAATAATAAATAGGAATTTGAGAAAAGAAAAATAAAAATAATTTTCTGTGATTGAAAAATATTATCTAAGATCCGGAATTTTATAGCGTCACGTGCCTGGAATTTGAAAATTAGCTTAGCAATAATTAACGAAAACGTAAAGGTAATTGAAAAAGATGTTAATATTATATTTAGCAAGAAATAAATTCATACAATTTAAAATTTAAATACTAAAAATAAAGAAAAGAAAAGTGTAAAGAAAAATTTACATTTATTTTTGAACCGATTCATCAATGATTTTCATTTGCTCTTTAAATAAATGCATCTACAAATCTACATTTTAGCCATGACCGTTTTTTAATTGGGATATTTTTAGAACTAAAATTTTGAAACATATATTCGGGTGACAATCTCTTGAAAAGGAATAAAATGGGAAACCAAATTGTCATGCTTATTATTAGTTTTTTTCGCAAACCTGCCGGTTCAATCGACCTAATATGATTTACTAATGCTATACTAATTTTATAATGGCACCAACACTACCTCATAGGTTATCAATTTTTACATAATATTTTGCAAATGTACATTATAGCTATAGGAAATTAAATCAACACTACACAAGTACTAGCTGATAGTTTAGTTAGCCTTGGGATAAATTCGTAGCCAGATTAACAGAGTTAATTAGTGGAAAAAAATTTATCAGTTTTCAACAATTTTTCTTTTTTTCAAAAATTTTAATTATTTCGGAAATTATTCATTTAATAGGTGTTACAACGAAAAAAACCATATAAAACTATGTACAGATTGTGACTGATATACTATGAAACTCAAAAAAAAATTATTTAGTTTTTGCATAATTTTAATAAATTATTAAATTTATTTTGAAATTTTCTCGATTTTCAACTTTAACTAAATTTAATTTCAATCAAAAATTCAATTAAATTATTTACTTATATAGTTAAAATTTAAATGGAGTGAATTATGTCAATAAAATTAAAATAATAATATTATTCAAATGATATGAAAACTTAGTTACATATGTTTGTCTGTATGTATATGTGTATAATATGTAACCTATATAATTTTGATTTTTTAATTAATATTTAATTTAAATCAATTGTTTTAGGGTAAATAAGTAAATTATGTAATAAGTACAATATTTTAAAAATACATATATATGTATGCATACTTTAGCACACATGTATATGCTTATATGCATATGTATTAAATAATATTATTGCATTCATATATTCATATGTATGTATACTTATAAATTATTATTTTAATAATACAAAATGCATAACAAATTAATGTTATTGTACCCGTTCGAACGAATGTTAAATTGGTATTATAAATTTACGATCCGGTTTGTAATACTAAAAAATTCTGAGACGATTGAGATATAGACATAATTATATATGTATTTTTGATCAACGTTGAATTCTAAGTAAATTTAGCTATGTCTTTTAATCTGTCTGTCCGTCGCAACGATAATTCCAAAACGCATCGATCTAGGGTAACCAAGTTTTTACAAGTTGTCTATATAGTAGTTATGGTACGAACTTTGCTTAATTTGGGTGTGATGGTTCGAGTAGATGCCTACACAACTCCAAGGCTTATTTATTCGTACTATTCAAATTTTGCATGAATGCGAGTGTCATAATATAGCCACTATTCCATTAAAATTTGGTAATACTTTTATTTATTCTTTTATAATAGCTGCCCTACATTTAATAAGAACATTTTTGTATCACACACACATATGCAAAATTTAGTAAAAATCATCATTCTAGAAAAAAATGTCAGAAGTGAATCCTTCTATGGACTGTCACATAACTCTTAAGAAATATTCGTGCTAGTATCATAGAGTTGTCACGGTCAAATCTATCATTTCTTCTTTTTATTGTTATTTTTATTGTATATAACATTTACAATTATTGTTATTTCATATTTACATTACATTATTTACTTATGTATGTATGTATTTATGTAAAATATGTATTTCTAATAAAACTAATTATGTTCATAAATAATTACAATGTCCTCCAGGCAACATTGTTGAATTATAAATACACCTGCCCATATGCACTTTATTAAATAGGAAAAAAAATTATCATATTTTTCTTGAATATATTGAATTACGGTAATAATAATGCAATAGACGCGTGTGTAAACGGGAATAAATCATAATAAAGAAGGGAGAATCCAATTTAAATTTTGTGGAATAAAAGTCTCTTTAAACCTTTTGACCCGGCTTTCGGGATGCTCGGATTTTACTGATAAATATGTGTATCAGCCGGGTTGAAAGGGTTAAACTAATTCTGTAACAGTGGCTTATGAAAATATCGCATCTTTTCAAAAATTTTTTTTTAAATTTTGGTTTTGAAAGAGAAATAATGTGGTTGGTCCATTCATAGAATTACAATATTAAATACTAAATTTATAAGTTTTCTAGAACTTCCACTAAAAAGTATTAATTCAGTTAAAATACACTTGCAATCCAATCAATTATTTTTTCACTTTGTTCAATTTCTACTCTTCTAAAATGATTTCCAAAAAGAAAAATTGTATTTTGAAAATTTATTTTTCCACTTAGTGATTTCGTTTTAAGAAAATTTCTTTTAGATTTTATCATTTATTTGCCCTTTTTTTTTCTATATTTTTGTTAAAACGTTTTTTTTTAGTCCTTGTGAAGGATCAATTGAGCGTATGTATTTTAAAAAATTATTTAAATATATCTCGGAAAGCAATTATTAATTTACAGTATGAGTCAGAAATTATTAATCGTGAAAATATATTTTTAAGAGATACTCGTACTTTTCAAAATCTGGTTTTAATATTTAGCCAAAAATAATTTAATTATTAAATCGTTGCAAATTATTCCAACTGAATCAGCCATAAATTTTGTAAAAAGTGTGTGCAAACAACTAAATTTAGAACGAATAAAACAATAGATTTGATTTAGTTTTGCTGAAAACTGTAGTAAAATTTATTATTTAGATTAATGGTCAATTAATCTTTTCAGTCCATGGTATATCAAACTGATAATTTGACAATGTGTGAAACAAGATTAACTAAGTTTTAAGAATATTATAAAATTAAAAGCAAAAATCTTGACGAATTTGAATTTCACTAATTCGAGGTAGCAATCTGTAATGCTTAAATTTGAGACTAAAATAATCAGGTTTTTTTTAAATATTCTATAAAACAGTATGTTCCGTTTACTACATTTTTTGAAATTTCCAGCCAATTTCAAGGCTACACATTTAAATATTTTGCCTAATTAAAGGTTCATTCGTTCGCTTCTTACTCTTCAACTATTCTTCTTTACCATCTTGTCTTCTTTATTATCTTATACTGCATGAATTTCACGTAGAAAATTTTCGTATAGAGTACACATTTAATTAGTTTAGTGAATAAATCTAATTCTTCATTTAAAATCCAGAATACACTCTTTACAGAATATACTCTTTAGTCAATTTATTTTTATATCTATATAGAAACTTCATTATGATCCGAAAATTTAATTTCAAACACTTATTATACCATTTTTTTATATACATACTTACAAGTTATTATGACCATAAAAAAAATATTGAATTAAATTTCAAGAATCTTCACCGAACACAATCACTTATTTCTAATCTGATAATACTGGTATGGTGTGTATTGGATTATTTTTTTTTTTTTTGATTTTTAAAAATACAAATTTTCTTTTTCATCATTTATTTTTTCCAGAAATTGGTTTCTTTTAGATTTCTCAAGATGTAAAGATTTTCTTTCCTCTAATTTGTTGTGTTTTTTTTTTAAGATATCCTGAAAACGATTGAAAGGATCAATTGAACTAGTACATTTTTGTCTGATATAAAAAAAATGAGAAAATTTTGTGGTTTGAATGATTTTGTATTTGTTCTTTTTCTTATATCTCGCTACACTCTTCCAATTTTTTTTCTCCCAATTTCAAATGAATGCTTTTGACTGGTTAAATTTTATCTGTACTTTTCAAAAAATTGAATCCCTTTAAAAGTCAAAATAGTTTTATTTCAGAAAAGAAATTTCCAATAAAAATAAAAATACAATACATTAGTACATACACACACATATATCCGTGCATATATATTGATACAAACATAAGATCTAAATTAAAAAAAAGTATGTGGTCACCGTATAACAAACCCTAAACATGTAAATATGAGATTCTTAGTAGTGATGCACTTTTCGAACCAGAACTACTCGCGACAAGTTCAAAAATACAAAGTTAGAACACGTTCCGTATTGTATTAATCATTTTTTTTTTCAGTAAAGAAAACAGGTGTTGCAAATTTTTATAAGTCATTGAAGAGAACATTGTTATATAAACTGTTGGCTGTACTTAATTTTTCTCAAAAACTTCTAAACCATAACAGACAAGAAGATAATTGAAATACAGAATTAAAGCTCAGTTAAAGAGGTTTTTTAAAAATGAAAAGTTACAAATTAAAATCTTTCAAATTTTAAAGTAGTTAAAACTTCCGAAATCTGAAAAGATTGTAACTAATGTAACCATTCATGAGAAACTCGTTGTTCTAACGTCTTCCAATTATATTTCATCATGCGCCGTTCTGACACAGAAACGGAGTTATAGTTAAAAGTTCAAAAAGTCAAAAGCTCGAAATTTTTTGAACTGTGAAGATATTTTCATATTAATGTTTTATCTTCTCATGAGAGTCTATTCAGTGGTATATAACACTTCACTTAGATCAAAAATCCGAAACGGGTAAGTAGGAAGCGAATTTAGTTCTTTAAACCTCACCTGATATCTCAAAATTCATTATTAATAATATGACCAAACATCAATAAACTCAGATATAGATTTTACTTAAAATCTTTTCAGAGAGAGCAAGATACAGTTATACAAAAGACAGAAAAAGAACTTTGTTTTGCTCTCAATTTTGGAGAAATTCATATTTGTGTGAAAATCACGATTTTTAAAATTTAATACGAACGCTTACCTTATGGTGTGCAATGCAATCGGTAAAAATAATATTTATACAATATCTTTATCGCTTCTTTATTTTATATACGGATATTATATTAAAAGTTATTTTTCTTTTAAATATATTAAAGCAAAAAAAAATAAGAAAAACAACAAAAAAATTCGAACACAGACAATATTTTTGTGTTGAATAAAAAATTTCAAGTGATTTTTCAAGTCATTACACTTTTACTCGTTTCATACTCTGTTTGTTCTCTATATTTTGACATTTATCGATAGTTTTTCATTCTCTTTTTTTTTCAACTCATTCCAGTGACAGAATATGCTACAAATAAAAATATATTACGAAATAACACCCGCATTGACAGTTATAAAAGTGAAAGAAGCATTGAAATTGAAATAGATAAAGATATAAAAGAGAATTAAAAAGAAATTCAAGAACTTAAATATAAAAATAGATTTATATAAATTAATATAGAAAAACATATTACACTAAATTAAAGCTTTATATATATATGTATGTATGCAAAAAAATTCAGGTTGAACGAAATATGGGAGACTAATTGTGAATAACTAGTGCGTTCCTTTTAGCCAAATTTAGTCCGTAATCTTCTATAATAGCACATCAGTAAAAAGTTACCTTCAAATTTCAATATTGAAAATTCGGCGTTTATTTTATTATGGATTTGATAGTGGTAAACTCTGCAATATTCTTTTTTAAAATATGTATGTGATAAATTAGAAAATACTCCTGTTTCAATAAATTACTCTGTTTGAATAGTTTAAGTTCAGTTTCAGAAGCATTGATAACTTGGTAAAAATATTTCCAGTATGACGGACAGAATATAACTAGTGAGGAAATTGTAATAAGGAAATGTTTTAATAAATTAAACTTATTTAAAGCCATACATTTTTGTATTAGTTTAAAATTGTTGTAATATTTTTCCAAGGCAAAGACTCAATACAGTTACATCTTTTTTCATTAAAATTTTAGGTGGAGGAGTAATTCAGTTTGCTTCTAAAAGAACATCATATTTATTTTAATTGGACACAAATTTAGTGCAAAATAAATTTTCAGGCATTACTTTCAAAGTTGATGTCATTCTAATGGTACATTCATAGTTTAATTAAAAAATTTTACAATAAAATCTTATTTAAATTTTGCATTTCAATTATTTTAATTGAATAAATATATTTATTAAAATAAAATAAAATTTTTAATTTGTATTTAAATACCACCGATTGTGCATTGATTGGATAATGAAATTATTATGCAAGCGAAATATTTAACTTGATTTATTTTCAAAAATTTAAAATCAATCTTAATTTATTTTTTATATAATATAAATTTAACCACATATGTCTACTTCATTTTGTAAATAATTTTAGTAATATTATTAATTTTTAGAAATTTTCTCTGTAATTTATACAAAATTAAGTAAAATGTACATTTTAATAGAAAAATATTTTGAATTTATGTTATAATCTTAATATTGTATTAAATTTCAATTAGCATTCTAATAACATAAATAGGGGTTTTAAAATTTAATCAAAATTTATACATTTTTTTTGGGAATTGCATGCAGACAATATAAACAAAAAGATGTTTCCTCTCATAAAAAATTTTGATGGTCCAATGTGTTAAAAATTTCCGTGGTCCAATGTGAGATGTTTAGGTCAATGTGTTAACGTCAAACTTTCATGAAGAGAGTGGTGTCCGAACAACGCTCGTGAGACGTTGCCATATTTGACTTTATTACGAAAACTCGAGCTATGAAAAATATTAGATTTGCTGAAGCCTATGATTACCTCTTTAATGGTAATTATAATAATTCAGTACCAAGTCGATATAAACTTGAAATTGTCGAAATACTTAAATGTACCAACAATGGTTTCGATTTCACGAAATCGTAAATAGCGCTTAGGCTATCTGAAACGAAAACATATTCGTTTATATATAGTTTACCTGACTCGTCCTAAAAAACCGTAAATCCAACATGATTATACCAGCGAAAACTTATAGAATGTTTACAACTTATTTATCTTAGAATATAAGCTATAAAATTATTATTTGATTCGCTTAGGTGCTCTTTTATTACTTATTCACTAGCGTACTCTCATTTTATATAAATGGATAATAAAATTTATGCTAAAAATTCATAATTTTTAATTATGCAACATTACTGCACTACTAAATATCAAACCATTTTTGATGCTATGTATTATAGTTCATTTTTATATAAACGATACAAAGGCAATAAACTATAGCAACAACGAATACATACAATAATTCTATATTTATTGAAATTAGATTGCATCTACATATATTTAAATAACAAAGGGATACGTAACAATAAAGCAAAAACACATAAAACGAAAAAAAAAATTATGGTTGCATATTGAATATCTAATTAATTATTAATTATATTTTAAACAATTTCAAAAAATAAAATAATATTTTATGTACACATACCGTAAAATATTAATTATTTTTTGTCAAAACATATTCACATTTTACAATGACAATTTGAGTGCTAAAAGGATCAGAATTTTAATTAATATTTTTATAATATTATGCAATTTCTGCTGAAATAATAACTTTATATCCTTTAAATGTAGAATAAAGAGAAAACAAAAAACATTTGCATTTTATTCTAATGACGCCATTAAATTTTATAATATATCCTGATTCCTGAACTATACTACCTTTATAAATATGGTCATATTAAATTTAATTAGGACACATTTTGAGTTCAGAGTCAACTGTTCAATAATGAATTAAAAAAAATTTTACAGTTTTGTTTTTACAAAATTTTGTTATTTTCAATTTAAAAATACGCACATAATATAAAAACTTACAAAATTGAAATTGGGAATTTATTATTTACTCTATATTATAGCATACAACATTCATTGAAATCATCAGAATTGTGAAGAAAAACCATATCCTTTAAGTAACTCGCTGTTGTACTTTTTAAGTTGGAACCTGATATTTGCAACTTTTGGATCAGAAAAAAGATCATTTATGTTCGAGAACTCTTAAAATATTTACACGAATACACCCGGGCTTAAATTAACTATATTAAACTATATACAAGGGTTAAAATATAAAAATATGAAAAATCTCACAATAATTTGAATAAATCTCTATCTCAAGCTGCATTTAACGCAAGCTTTTTAATAAGTGATTACTTAACAAAACTTTGTTTGATATTGAATAGCAGTTCAACTTGCAGGAAAATTCAATAAAATTTCACTCATTGTTTTGTGTTATTCTGTTTAATATGAAACCTTTAACTGTTATGATTTTTTCGGAGGTAATTAATTGTATTTCATTGAATTCAGCAGCTTTAGTATTGTGCATTTTAAAAATTTAAAAACAAGAGTTAAATTACGTGAAATACTCCCTATATAATCAATATTCTACCCAAGAAAAATTTACGTTTTTAGCACTTTAAAATTTATTAAATTTTTTTAAAAAAAGTGCTTATTAGTATCACTCTGTCCGTCCGTCCGTCCGCCCGTCCGCGTGTCTGTTTACAAAACTTCTACACCCATTAAGGTAGAAAGCTGATATTTTATATGAACATAGATCTTTACTAGGACCTAATTTTCGTAGAACAAAATTTTTACCTATATCCCCCCTTCTACAAGTTATACCCCCCCTAAAATCCTTAAAATGCTTTTTTCAAATTTCGTAAACGGAGAAAGACAATGGCTTCCTTCTCCTATCGCGGCAGTCTATAGTTAAACTTTTAAAAAACAAAATGGTCGTTTAAATTTACCGTTATCTAAAATCCGTTTTTTCCACATTTTTAATGTCGTTTTTCTTGTAAACCCCAGGTTGTAGAAGCCTGATTTATTTTTTGAATTTTAAACTTAACTGATTTATTTTTTGAAATCTCCCCTCCCTCTGAAGTTATCGCCTGTTGAAATTTGTCAAATTTGAATTTTTGACACCTTATATTTCCGAAACCGCAAGCTTTTTCAATAAATCCAAAAGGCTAACGGTAAATTATTTTTCTTAACTCACGCAATTAATCCTTAAAATCGAGCATTATGTTAACCCCACTTTATATTATTTTTGCTTTATTTCAACAACTGCATTAACTAATCATCCTAAATATATGCAATGCTAGAAATAGTTTCGTATATGAATGAAAACAATTTTAATATTGTGGTACGTACAACATAATTTTAATTGTGTGGTAGGAAAAGTGCTACAATACAAACCATTGGTTTAACCCAACTATGTTAAAAAAAGGTTCTTACATCTAGAAAGAGCTAAGAATTTTTTAACTTCAATGAAATGCAATTAATTTTTTTTCTTTTCAATATTTATCCCTTATCCTTGACTTTAAAAGTTGAGCTTTTGACATTTTAAAATCTTAATTAAGTAATCAATAAAGTTTCAAATACACTTATAGCATTTAATTATAATAAACGTGTACATATTTAATTTTATGCAAATAATTTCCGCTTAAATTCATTAATTATTTATAAATTATTCACTTAAAGTTAAATAACATATAAATTTTTATATTTATATTGCATAAGGGCATAAGAAATTCGCTGTATTTAAAAACTCCATTTTTTTAATTCTTTAATTGAATTTAAAAAAAACAAAATATAGTTTAATGTCATAAATAATTATTCCTCGAACAAATAACTATAAAAAAATTAATTTAAATATATGAAATATTGGTACACAAGCCATAAACTTGCTTTAATCTCTTTTTAATTTTACTCCAGAGAATTAAGAATTGTGAAATTACATAATTTTGAATTCAAAATGGAAGATAACTAATTGTGTTAAATGGGGTTTTTTTTTAATTGTAATCAAGAGAGATACGTACATATTAAAATAATTTAAATTTTGTTTTTTAAATAAAATTATAATTTGGTTACGTGTCGATTGTAAATATTTAAAAATATTTGTATTTAAAAGCACTAAAATATTTCTTTACATACTTTACTACCTGACATAATACAAACCATAGATCATGCTTCTTTTGAGGTTCCTTCTGATATATTCGCTAGCGCATTATACAAAAGCGTATATCTCCGCTTGTGATATTGATGATTAGTGTTCAAGTACCCCCTTTCAAGTACCACCTCGAAATCTAAACCCACATTTTAAATATTTTTGGATCCATAAAAATAGAAGATTACAACTCCTGTTCAGAAAGCAATACGTCACCAAACAACAAAGCCGAGATAAGAATATTTCTTTTTGTGAGTAACACACTTGGAGCAAATGATGATATTATAGCCTCCCACATCAGTCATTTCAATTTGTGAATGGTTTTAATAAATCGTGAAGTCGTTAAAATTTCGAAAATGGTTCTGATCCTTGAAAAGTGGGCTCTTAATCCCCTTGCTTATAGCTACTCTACTATAGATTCAAAAATGGTATAGTTTTGCTTGATGTCGGAGGCCACTTCCACATTTTTCATTATATTGAACAAAATTCATTTCTCTGAATGAATTTTCTTCGATTTTAGCATTACAGTCTAAGGGAAGAAACTTCCGTTCTATCGGCTTCCGATCTATTCTAAGCTGTCACTTCGGCAAATAGATCCATTTTCTAAGGCTTTCTGTTTTTTGGATAATCCCTTTAATCTGCGTTCCTTTCTCGCTCTACGAATTGAAATTCATATACAAATATTTGTTATATTTTCACATTGCAGCTTCCTAAGTAATAATTTAAGAAATCGAAACTAAATTTAGAAATTAATCAAAGTTATTTTTCTAGTATCATTATTATGCACCTTAACTACACTAAGCTGTGGTAAACAAAACTAAAATGATAACAAGCAAATGTAATTTTCTTCCCGTAATCCTTAATTTAAAGTTTTCCTGCCATTGTATAAAGAAAGTTTATTGGATTGCAAAAAGTGAACTAAAAACGAGCAACGAAAAGTAAATGATTAAGAAAAAACTTTATCTTGATTTTAATTTTTTTACAACTTCTTTCACTCCGAAGCTGTACAAATTCCATTGAATTGCATTCTTCTTAATTATAATGCACGTGTCATTTGATTTATGCTTTCTAAAGTTAATCTTCATTTTCACATTCTCCCACAGTTTTCTAAAAGGGTTAACCATATTCACATAATATGTACCTATTCATAAAATACATTCCTCTACATAGCTGTTATTATGACATAAAATATAGATTTTCTGACATATTGTGTCAGAAAATCAATAAAAAAAAAATAAATAGTTTGACTTCGCAATTTTCTTTTTTTACATTTTAGCAGTCGGTATACATATACCTTCTCGAAGAAAAACTAAAACGGAAAATTCAGAAAAGGTAAAAATTCAATCTTAATTCTTTAGATCTGTACGGGTTCATTTAAAAGTTTTTTTTTTATTTTTAACTTAGATTATTGATTAAGAAAGAAAATAACTTACTTGAAAATAATTTCCATGTGCGGGTAAATACTATGTTTTTCTACATAAGAAATTATTTCCTTTCTTCTTACGATATGACCTCAAAAAAAGAATATATACATTTAAAATATTTGTACAAAAGATCCTGAAAACCATAATTGAAAAATTAAGTAACAATATGTATACATATTGGAAACTATTTAACTTTCGATAGTAAAAATTAAATGAATTATAAGCGGTTTGACTGATTGCTCTAAGAGTAAAAAATAATATTGTTAGAGCGTGTTTTAGGTAGGTCATAAATAAAATGGTTGCAAGAGAATACAATTGCGTTTTCAACACAATTATTACTTCAAATATCCTTGAAATCTGCTTATAATTGTGAATTGCTGACTTATGTTAATACGATATTGCTGCATTTTGGAAGTCAAAGTATATTCGGTAATCGGCAGATGGCCCTGTAATAAAATCAAAATAATAAATTTTGATGACAATATAAACGCCCAGTATTACTCATCTGGTAATAATCAGTATTGACTATTTCCAAGTCAATTCTTTCCGAAACTCGTAGTTTTTTTTTTTTCAATCCACTTATGTCGTCAATCATAAATAAGTAACAATTCATATTTGTTTTCAAACAATTTCATCAAATCCTAAGTGCTTAATGCAAAATTTGTTCTAAACCATTTCAAAAAGGACTATGCATTGGTGCCGAAATTATCCAAAAAAATGAAATTATCCCAAATAGAGTAACCAGATTCGCATCATTTTTTTTTTTATCGTATCGTCTGTCTGCTCAGCATCAAACTATTACCATAGAACATAACAGAAAAAAAAACTATAACAGAAAAACGAATTAAATAATTTTCAAACTGAATTTTTCCATTTCAATTGGAAATTCATTTTCTCTTCATTCATTTCTTCAATTCATGCAGCAATCTATGTGATGATGAAGTTTTCATTTTCATTTTTACTCTTTTTATACTTTATGTCTTTTATTCGAAGTTTTCTACTGTTCTTGTTTTTTGCCCTTTCTTTTTATTTTCTTATGAAAATTGTACCTTTTACCATTCAACTGAAGAAATAAGAGTAGAAAAAAGAAATAAACTAAAAAAAAAAGAAAAAAAAAATTCTTAAAGAAAAGAAAATTTCGTTACAACCCACTTGATTACTGTTAGATCTGTTAGTAGTTGAAACTTTATTGAAATGATGAAGAAAATGAAAAAAAAAAAACTGTTTTTGTTATACGTGCTTATCATAATTTCATTTTAAATCACTAGAGAGATTATTCAGTAGGTGGCTTCTTTATTTTTTTTTACTTCAATTTCTTTTATGTACTAATATCGGTACAAAAATCATTTTAAGTATTAAGAAGGGAACCTCTTCAATTTATCTCAATTCAATAAAAATTGCATATATAGGGTACTTTAAAATAATAAAATATCTTTGATTTCTTATACTATTTAATTTTATTATTCAAGTTGATGAACTTTTGAATAAAAAATTTACTTTCGAGTGCATAAGTGTGTACAAATGGTATATAAAAATTATTTATTGCCTATTCAGAATTATCAGTATTTTGTTAATTAAATTATTAAAAGAAGCTCATTAAAGTAAAAATATTAATTAATTTTCAATCCTTAAAATCCTTATAGCTAATTAAACTTAATATTGTATATGAAATCCTGTATAATTTCTGTTTTTCTATTGATATATTTATGAATGTTTTACAAACCTGAATTACGAATTTTCTTATTAATTTTAATTAGACAAAAATATGAACAATGTCATTGGCGGGTACATGAACTAAAACTATACAACTCTAAACACACAATATTATTTGATGTATTTACTTAAAACGTTAGTTAGTTAATTGTGGCAATCCAAATACACTGCAACTTCTAAAGCTTAAGTTACTTAATACAAATATCAAAAAAAAATTTAAGTGAACAAAACTTTGAATATAAAAACTACAAACTAACTCATTAAGAACGCGTTGAGTCAATAAATTTAAGTTCGATTAAAATTAAAGCTTAATAGACAGTTCAAGAACCTAGTGTTTAAAATTTATACAAAATGACCATTCCTCAAAGTAAAGAAAAGTTCCATTTAGCGAAAAACTTATTAAGCAGCCTTCTTGCTTTTTTTGTTTTGAATTTGACAACTCGGTATGTTAAAAAACGAGTGTATTACAGCAAAAACTTATGAAATTTTGAGAGTTCGTTCTTGTTTATAAGGATTCTTTTGTATTCAAATCAGTATATCAAAAACATAATTATTGTTTTAACAAACCTAGAACTAATAACAAGCAATTTAAAATTTATAAACACATCAATTGAAACTTTTGGCATTACTCAAAGCTTTGCTTTGCATTTTCATAATTTTACAACTTTAATCTTTGTTTCAATAAATTAATCACTCTGTTATTTTAAGTTCCTTAATAATTTTCACAGTTTGTACCCAGTTATACTCAAGTTATACACAGAAAGAAAAAAAGTAAAGAAAACTATAAACAAAAAAAGCAAAAAAAATGTATTTGAAAAATTATTCGAAAGTTTATTAAAAACGTTTTTCTTTATTATTGGGAATTCATAAAAGCGAAACCAAAGAAAGGGTTAGTTAAATAAAAATAATAAAAATTTTAAGAATCAACTGTTAGAAGGCAGTTAGGAGTAAAATCAAAAAACCACTATAATCATTTTTCCAACTTTAAGTTTTCAAACTCATATTACTGATTCGTTAGTTAATCTGAAAAGCACATAAAAAAAAATAACAAGAACAGAAAAACGAAAACCAAAGTTTAATGGAAAAACTTTTCAAATAGCGTCCTAATGCAAAAATAAAATTTTTCCTCGCTTATTTTTTCCAACTTTTTCTGAAAGGAAACTACAATATTAAAAAACCCTTTAAATGTAACTGATAAAAGATAAATGCGTTAAATTTTAACAATTTTATTTTTTATTTTAAACGGAAATTCAATTTTGAAGGCGTTAGAAAAAAAAAAAGAATTTTTACAACTTTTTACACTTATTTTCCAATTATAGCAATTTATAAAATTCAACGAAAATATTTTAATCATCTCGAATTTGAATCACAAATTTGAATGAATTTTTATTGTGCGTTTATAATTTTCTTTACTATGATAAATATACATTTTTGTTATAGGAACAGAATTAAAAATTTGTTTTTAGCGAATTGAACGTGTTTAAAGTTTAACAGTTCATTTAACATATTTTTTACAGTGACTAAACTCAGTTTCTGTTAAATGTTCTGATCAACAGATTTTCTTTAAATTTAATTCTTTAAATATAAGAAAATGTAATCCAATTAACTATTGAATTTTTGATTTTACTTCTAATTTAAAAATCAAATAGAAAAGAGGCATTAAAGTTTACTGGTAAAAGAGACAATTTATACACTGATATCACTGCAAAATCCGAAATATATGCTAATAATTTGATAGTACATGAAAATCTGTTTTGAAAACAACTTTTGCAAATAATATCAAAAAATTTTTCAATAAAATAAGTGTTACATGAATTAGAAAGCAATTTATTCAACGCGTGATTTTAAGTTGCAATTACTGCAGTTTTAATTTTCTAACTTTTAAAATTCTGGTACCATTATGAATCTATGTTTATAACTTATAATTCCAGTAGATTATTTCAAAATTTTCTTAAATTCAATAAGAACACTGAAAGTAAAGCTGTAAAACTTTAATTTTCTAAAAAAAATAAATCTAAACTTCGAACCTATATCCCAAATTCAACAAGGTTTTCCTTGTAACCACTAAATATTGTTACCCTTACGGCCTTACCTATTCTTCAGTACCTTATAAGAAATATCAACTTGAATTGATCAATATAGTAATAAAATTCCCAAAACAATGTTCTTTTAGTAAATAAATATCAGACTACTGGCAACACTTTTTTTTATACAAATCAGGATTAAAAATTATTCTACTACATTTTGTTTTATTTTCTTTCATCTTTCAACATTTTGTAAATCAAAAGTTCATAAAAGCCTCATAAAATTACTTTTATTTTTCATTCTTTTATGCTAAAATATGCAATCTTTAGAAAATGTAAAATGATTTTTTTTAATGTTAAAATGAATGCATTTTAACATTTTATATGTATATAGAGAAGATAAAATGGAAAACCGATTTTTCTAAATGAATAATTTGTAAAGTTCATTTCTACAGATCAATAAATTTCTTTTTTTCTTTCTTAACATCATTAATTACTATATATACAGTTTTTAATGAAAAGTAATGAAATTTTAAATTATTGAATTGAAAATCTATATATTGCATTTGTATGTATGAATATATGCAATGGAATTATGGGAGAAAGAATAATGAGAACGTTTGTAAAAGTAAGTTAAAAGTTCAATGTACTAATGGTCTGATTTTTTTTTCTATTTTTAACAAATCTGGTATTTTAACATAAAAAAAGTTTATTCACATTATTAATATTTGAATATATACGTACTTATATATTATTTCATATTTATTGAAATTAATCTATACAATATACATATGTACATATGTATGTATCTATGTATGTCGTATTATCTTGAAATTCTATATATGTGTAGGAATATGTATTATACATATATAATGCTATATGAATATATTTCAAATGTACTATGAATATTAATGACATTTAATTTAATTTATATAGAATATTAAAATTTTGTTACTTTATTGCCAATCTTTTAATAAAATATTTACTTAAATCCTTATTGCATTGCAAGCTAATAAAATATATCACAAATAGATTTAACAAATAAGTTTATATATTTATATAATAAAAATTAGATTTTATTAAAAAACAAAACTAAAATAATTTCAATAAAAAAATTTTAGTTAACATAAAGGAATATTTAAATACTTGATTAATTTTACATATCCTTAAAGCACAAGAAACAAATAATTTTCATAATATTAAAATCATAATATTAAAAATTTAAAGCCCATATTGTAACGTCTCGTGTGATGATTATAACTTGATTGTTTGTCCATAAACCAAAAATCAACATCAAGAAAATCACTCAAAAATATCACTTGAAAAAATCACTTGAAAAATCACTTAAAAAATCCCTTGAAAAAAGCTCTAACTAAAAAAGACCAAACCCTAGCTTTGAACCATAAGAACATTCCCAAAAAATCATCGCCAAGAAAGTCACTCAAAAATTACTCAAAAAGTCACTCCAAATTACCCCTAAAAAAGGCACACAAAAAATTACTCAAAAAATGTCACTCAAACCTTCCCGACGATGAGCTGTGTCTAAAGGTCCAGATTCCAGCTTTCTACGTTAAGCCGTTTCCATGTTAAAGCCACTCAAGAATGTCACCAAGAGTGCGACCGACCGACAAACAAACTAACATAAAACATTAAGCTGTTATTATAATAGATTAACCTGTAATTCGAAATTCAAAATCCTAAACAATTTAAAACCATTATTTATTTTAAAATCAAATTTCACCAACGCGTACTTAATTATTCTTACCAGCTTCTTGTCTATGCCTCAATCCTAATAATTGTTTTAATTTGCCAAAAATTTAACACATCGCTTTCATATAAATTCTATAATATTTTCTATTTTCTCCCATGATACAATTACCCATCAAAGAATTTTCCAAAAAATACACTCCTTACTAAAAAGTTTCCTGTTTTGAATTAAAATTAAAAATAATTAATTATACAGAAAACTTATAAAACGACATCTTTTAAATTTTTCCGCATGGTTAATATCCTTATACATGCAATAATTTAAATTCATTTAGTATATACAAATGCATGTACGTGTATATGTAATGTATACGTAATTTATGAAACAACAAGGAAATGTTGCATGAATCACAATTTATTTAAAATAAAAAAAAATTAAAAGAAAAAGTACACAAAAAACAATTTAATTTATTTGGTTTATGAAAAAAGTCAACTTCTTTCCTCATCTCTATTTAAGCTAATCCCAAAGGAGAAAATCAAATTTTTGCAAAAAAAAAAGAAAACCAAAAAAAAAAGGAAACATAATAATTTTCATTTTCTTTAAAAACTTTCTTAAGGAAAATATGCAAGAGTTAAAGTGATTTATCTCCGAAAATTCGTAAACAAAATTTAGAAATCATTTTTTTTTTATAAATCATTGCCTTATTACGTATTAGGTTGTAGTTTAGTTGGCTTGCATCGCCAAGATAATCATGTATCTTATGTACATACATAAACATTGTCATTATCATCTTCACATGCAGCAAACTATAAAGATCAATGGTATATAATGGAATAAAATTAATGGAAAGCATAGTAGTCGTTGATGCAATTGCCATGTCGTAACTTCATCGTGTGTATTAAAAATTTATATCGAGAACAAATTTTTTCTTATGTATAAGCTCATGTTAAATAGCACAAACATATAGCTCATTCTGTAACTCATTCTCACGTTTGTGCATTTGTTTATACATCATAAAAGAAACTCAAAAACTATAAGAGAATAAATTCTAATAGTCAGATATACTTTCCAAATAGGTGATAATCAAAATGCAATTCAATTTGAGCGCTTTCGAGACAGTGTTTCGAGTAGCTACGGCCCACAATTTCAAGCATAGTTTAGCCATATGTCGGAATCTATTGAATTATTAGTACAGTATAACTACTGTACTGAACATATGCCCTGTACTGTAGTTATAACTACTGTACTGAACTTTCGAGAGGATGACTGATAATGGTATGGCCAACTTAAATAACATGATATCTTAAAAAGTCAACCAAAATTGGTCAAATTATACTATACATAAGGTTGTATGAACTATTGTCGTATTAACAATTCCTCTAAAGTCGTCCAATTTGGAAATTATGAGGAAAAAACACAAAACATCTTACACAATATTCTTAAATTTCTTCAATAACGTATAAATCCATTCCTCATTACACCAGCAAAAAAAACAAAGATACAATAAATAAATGAGAAAGCAAAACAAAACGAAATTCTTTTCAAATTGTCAGCAAGGCAAGCCAAAAAAAAGGAGTAAATAACAAAAGCAACAAGGATAAAACTTTAAGTCAAGAGACACAAGAAATACAATTATTTTATTTATGTTTCTTGTTTTCATTTTTCTAATTTTTTATGTTTTTTTGTTTTGTTTTTTTTTTATATACTCCTTAGAAATTTCGTTTAAGGTAATGATATTTAAGCTGTTATTTTTTCTTTTCCTTAAAGGACTTTTTCTCTTACGTGTTGTTATCCTGTTTTGTAATCCTCTACCATTAAAGTAAACAATATAATTTATATTTCTACATGCATGTATTTATATGTATATTTAAAATGATAAGATGTATGTATGTTTATGAGTGGATAAGATGCAAGGATATTTATTTTGTTGTTTATTTCTTTTTAGTTCCGCTTTTTTCCGCTTTTCTTTTTTTTTCTCCTTTTTTGTCATTTAAAGTTAAAAATATAAAAAAAAATCTAAATATAAATTTGTTCGATTTGGTTTTGTTCATTGTTTCGGAAATGTATACACATTATGTATTACGTATATCGCGTAAAACTACAGGAACATGAGAAAATATAGAAATTATTTTATTTTCTCTGAACACATATATGAATATTATGAAATTCTTGAATCGTGTATCTTATACGTACAGATTTAAAAGCTCAATAATATTTTATTCAATAAAAATTTGTATTTAAACACTACTTGTATACCTATATAATATATATATATATTAGTCTAAGAATGATTAACACTACAGCACATTATATTAACAAAATTCTAATGTCATAAGACTTCTAAATAGAATAACAAAACTAAATTAAATTTTAAGACTCATACAGCATATTGCAATTAACATACTCACTGTTTAAATCGTAGTCATTGAAAATAAATAAAATAGACCGTAATATAGACCGGACACTTTTTTATAATTTAATAAATACAACGTCAAAATTCACTTAAACTTGACCATAATAATTAAAATCAAGTGAGAAATTTGAAAATTTTATGTTTAACTATATTATTATATTGTTCACAAGTTTTTGTAATAAACATACAAATTTGATTAATTATACAGCTTGTTAACGTACAACTATATAATTAAATTGAAAGTTAAAAAAATAAATCACTATAAATATTATGTTCGAAATTTATGATAAAATATTTTATGTTAAAGAAAACATAAAAATATAATAATAAATTCATTCAATAAGTGAACTATTAATGTATGACGTATGAATAGCGAACAATTTAAAGAGTGCATTAAAAAAATATTTAAAATTTAATAATTTATAGGTAATTGTTATTTTATGACGAATTTTGTTACATTTGTGAATAATACGAACTTAAGCTTACAACCTGAAATTGAAATGACTAAAATGTTTTTGCATATTGTCTTAATTCTGTATGTTGTCCAGTATAGATTATTTTATATATTAATAAAGAATCGCATGATAATAACTAAGTCTTTTCAATATGTCAAATTTTAGTTAGCGCAGATAACGCACTAAATATGTATACAACTAATATTATTCTATACATATCTGAGTTGTTATTAAGGTATATTAAAGTATAGTGGTTATATGACAAAGTATTAAAGTTTCAACTCCAATTAAATCATTTATAAATATATATATTTACAATATTGTATATATGTATTTCTAATATGTACTTAAAAATATAATTTGTAAAAAAAATCAGAACTCAATAATAAGGTAACTCTAAGGTAACTCTTGAAACAACTAGCAACTGAGGTAACTCTTGAAACATTTAAGCAGCCTAATGGTGTTTATCGCTTTTTCATTTCACTTCTTTCAGAAATCAGAATTAGCCGTTTTTCTAATAGAGAATAGACTTCATTTTTCCAATAAGGTTAATCATTTTTGGATTTTTGCACATTTTCTCAAACAAACAAAGTGAATAGAAAATGATTTAATTTTCTACAAATTTTAGAAAAAAACGAGATGCATGATACGGAAAAATTCTTCTCATACTAGTTACTCAATTTCATCTCACTTGTCGACTAAAATGGCGAGATACACAATCAAGGTCTTAAACTCATCTTCAAAACGTTTCTAGGGTGCACAGATTCATATCGATGTCTAGTGGGCAAAATAGTATTTGCATGGTTAAGTAAACGTAGATATACAGCCTAATAAAAATCGGAATATGCTCGAACCTGAAACATAAATATATTTTCTATGAGTGGCACACTCATGTAAGTTCTCATGTTCTTTTAAAGAAGGAAAACACAGTAAATTATTCTGTAAAATGTTCATCAATAATAGTAATACTATTCTGTATTCCTGACAAATACATAAAAATAATGTGCTACAGTTATTGTTCAATTTGTATATGCTACAGTTGTGGTTCAATTTTAAGACAGCCTGTGTTAAACATTTTATATGTAATAAACATAAATACTTTCTTATATGACGTTTTGCAACTACATTATAAATAAAATTTTTTTTTGATTTTCTTTGAATCTTTGGTGTTTCTATATTAAAAGTTTTTTCACAGTGGAATAAATTTTGTTTCTTCTCATATGACACGACTATTGTGATCAAAAATTCCGTAAGTTTTCCTCGACTTCCTTCTCATATTTTTTTTTTGTTTTTTTTGTTTTTCATTTATATTTTTTGTATATATATTTTGAGACAAAGTTATTTACGTTTTCTTACCTTTAAACCATGTTATGTGTGTGTATCAGTTGTTATTTTTTTCCCACATTTTTCCCCAAAGTATTTCATATAGTTGTTGTTATTTCTCATTTTTTTCTATTTTTTTTTTAAGGATATTTGGTATATAGGAAAATCATACAATTCATCTTGTTCCCTTTTTTTATTTTTTGTTTTTCTTTTTATTTTTTAAATTTTCTTACTTAAGAGATGATACTTGTTGCGAATCCGTGTATTTCTCTACTTTTTTTTTTATTATCTGTATGTATATGTACAATGTTTGTCAACAAATTACGTGACAAGAATATTTTTTAGATTTTTTCAGTTTCCTGTTTATTTTTTTTTGTATTTTCTTTTTGTTTTTTTGCTTCATATTCATCTTGTGTATGCCAAATGAGGTTGCAATTTTATACAATATAAAATCGGAGAAAAAAAAGAGAAATTTATACAAAATAAATAAGAAAATAAACTTAGATTGTATTTTTGGTTGAAAACCGAATGTGTGTCTTCATTTACTTTTACAACACATACGATTTACTATAAAAAAAGTTTATATAATTTTTATGCACATATATAGTTGGGTTGATATTAAAATTTTTCTTCCTTCTGTCATATATCGTAGAAATGAAGTGTCATATATTATACTTGTGCATAATTCTTAGCATAAACATGTTGCATATTTGAATGAAAAAACAAAATTCGTAATGTATGAAATGAACACATCTGTATGTATGTATGTATTCAATTATACTACTTTTTCTTCTTCTCAAAAAATGAAGTTGAAACTACTGCAAAAGTCATGAATAATTATTTTGTATAACAAGAGCAAAAGAAAATTGAAATTTTATATGTGTTCAACTCTTCGTTTTTGTCTTTGAATACATTCTTTTAAAAATATTCAATAATATGCCAAAATCAAAGATACATACATATATGTAGATACACATTCAGAAAATAAATTGAAAATTCATTTAATGGTATGTAAATTTATATAAATTTGATTTTTTAATCAAAAAAAAAAGTTTTTTTCAATTACTTATTGAATCTCACAACCGCATTTATAAGAAATATGGCAAATTATATGTGTATAAACAAATGTGAACACATTCTTCAATTATACGGGAATGCAATAAAAATTTGTGTACAGCACAAGCCTTACTAGCTTGCAAAGATTCTTTCATTTTGATTTAAAGAATATTTTGAACAGTCATTTGCGTAACTTCAACATTTTTTGTTTCAGCATATTGTGTACCAAAGAATTTTCTACTAACCCAGTAATTTCTCTCGACACTATTCTTTAATATACCGTATTACACAATATGTATGCATGTACATGTACATAATTATATAATATTCTTTACGGAACTTTCTCGGAACTTCTATCATGTTCATAAATATTATAGAAATATAATTATGTGTAAATTTATTAAGTTTCCCGATCATCTCATAAATAAAATCTTCATCAATCTACTTCAAAATTAACTAATTCCATTACAATAACTTTGTATAATTTATTAAATGGCATGGTGTTTTTTATTATAAATTGAAATTATATTAAATTCTTGCTACCCTTATTAATCCTAAACTTTCAATTTTTAAAATAGAACAAATCACGAATAAGAAAGTGCAATGTACACGAAATAAAAGCGTGTTTAACATTCATTTCCATATTCATAAAAATGCAAAATTTTAATCAATTAAAACAATGTTTTTCGTTTTAAAATTTATTATAATAAACACATGTAAATAAGTCAATATACTTTCAATATTTTATTCATTTCAAATGAATTATTTATTACTTTTATTTCATTTGTATATAATTATATATAATAAAATATTTATACATATATATGCATGTTCATATAGGTTATAAAACACTTAATAATATTTGTCCATATTCCTTTAGTAATATGAAATTATAAAGATGTTTGAAAATTATAGTAATTTTGATTAATCGTTAGTTTAAAATCGATACTTGTGTTAAATATTTGATTACATAGTTCTATTATTATTTTTCTGATTTCACGATTTACACGATATTTTTGTAGACTTTCACGAAATCATTGTTAAAGGTGATATTTAAATTAGGCTTCCGGAAATTTTAGAAAAAAAAAAGAAAAAAAATAAAAGTATTCTATAATCGATATTTCTTGTTTTTTTTTTTTGAAAGTCGTGTATAATTAATAATAATTATATCGATTAAATTCATTTCTATGTATGTAAACAATATAATAAAATTTTATCTGATTTGGACACTTTTGTTCAATATAAAATAGGAAATCTATTTTAATATAAATATAGCGCCAACAATAGGAGTATTTATAGTTGAGAAGATCAACTATAGAGTACATAAATTATTGGTGCAAACTAAATAGAAATTAGTCCCAATCCAATTTGTAACAACTAGCAACTGAACTTACCATCAAATGAATTGAGATTTCAAAAGATAATCGGAAACGATACCTTTTATTAAGACACATGTACATAATTCTGGAATAGACTGAATTTCCCTTCATTTATCTAATTATAACATAAGTTTTCTGTAAAAAAGTGAAAAACTGTCTTAAGCGAATTTACGTAATTGTATCAAATAAATACTGTGAAAACGTGATAGGTAAGTACATCTTCTTCAATTATAATATCATTTAATAAAAAATTTACTTCATTACAATTAAAAAATATATTAATTTAAATATTACTTATAATGCCACACGGACACTTTGAAAATGTTGGTCAAAATATACCACTTTCTGCATACTTTTAACAAATTCTACTTATAAAATTTGCACTTTTTCCTAAATAGCATTATAAACCGAAAGGACCAACTGCAATACACTAAATGACGTAGAATTATATTGCTTTTTTTATGGTGTACATTTGCATATTTTATTTTACCAACAAATTGAATTTCACCATATGGATGAAAATTACAATAATGATATATGATAATAAAAAAAATCTCGTTTAAAAATATTTAATTTGTCACGTTTTTACTTGTAATTTATAATTCTAAAATTGCATAACTAATAAACTATATAAATGCTATTTATGATTATATGATTATAGACTCATATATTATATAATTTTTCTAATTATTATGTATTTGTACCCCTTCAAATTTCATAATGTGAGGAAATAATATTTTAAATTAAAAAACATATCCACCTTTCAAAATATTAATAATATTGTAAATTAAGAAATATCAAATAGGGTAAAATTCATTTATTCGCAAAATAGATACTATTTAAAGTATGTGTAAAATTTTGAAAATCTTTCAATAATATTAATACAACAAATACTAAAATACTTAATTATATAATTTGTTTGAATTAGAACGTAATTGCAGAATTATATATGCACATACATACACACATTTTTTTTTTCTTTAAAATGAATATCCCGGAGTTAAGGGATGAAAATTTTTATTATAATATTGCATATGTATGTATGTGTGCTATAAAAATAAGAATACCGGCTAAATTTTTCATCTTTCAATTATATTATTCAGCATTTTTTTTCAATTTGTATTTAATCTTAAGAGTTGTACTCAAATCTGGTATACGTTTTGTTTATGACTCAAAATGAAAAAGATGTTTTCATGTTTTGATTGTCCAATAATTTTAAATTATTCTAAAGTCATGAATTTTTTACTCATGCAAGTAAGCACGTTATTTAAAGTTACCGTACAGTATTTACTTTCTTGGATTTTTCGTGTTTATATGTTAGTTATTTGTTAATAATCTTTAAAATTATTTGTTAAGTATTTTATGTTAAAATTTGAACGCATAATTGACAAACGAAAGCATGTACGAATGCATACATTTAATATTGGCACCGCAGGTGATGTACTCATTCTCAAATGAAACAAAAAAACCCAAATGTAAATAATTGAAAATTTTTTGTTAAAATTAGCAAATCTAAAATATTCTTTATGTAAACAGATCCTTAGTTATAATTTATTTGAAATTCACATTTGTCATATTCGACATTATTTGGTTTATTTGTTTAATCACATAATTTTATGAATTAAAAAAAACCGGTCACTATTAATAACCTAGTATGCGAATATCGCTCAAAAATATTATATTTCATTTAATAAGAATTAAGAAATGTTTTGAATTGTAGAGCGTGGTAAAACCCTTAATGAATGTCTATGAATAATTTCAAAATGCAACTAAATATTCGTCAATCAAAATAATTAAAATCGAATACATATTAAAATTTTTTGAATTCTGTGTTTAAATTGAGCCTTACTAACATAATTAAAAATATTAATAAAAAAATTTGTACACATTATAATGCTACTTTTAGTATAATAATTATTTCGTTGCCTTAATAAAATTTTTATATTTTGAATTATACCTTTAGATTACTTTACTAAAAAAGGAATACAAAAAGCATTTGACGCAAATTTCTAGGAAATTACATTTATATGTCCATAAGCACTATTTGAAAAAGCTAATTCGAATGATTGTTGAATAATATCGTCAGAACATTTAAATCAATTACAAAGAAATAAACTTAATGAAAAGTTTTTCAAAATTTATTCTATTTTTCTATAAGGCAATTCTATACCACATTTATCGGACATTTAATATTCTTTTATAAACTCAAAAAAATCTCTAAACTTAACCGTGTCGCTTCACGATTCAGTACTCAATTTAAATGTTAATCATCAATCAATTTTCACAAAAATTGTGATATTTATGAATTATTAGTTTAAAAAATATTAAACAAATAATACCATTCATGCATTTGAAGATTTCAATATTAATATAAGCATTTTCGAAATTATACTTTCGACAAAAATCAAAATTACAAAATCCTCAGATATAGAGTGTTCGATAAATCAAACACATTCGAACATCGTGGCCTATTTAAAAATCTAAAGCATTTTAAGATTATTTTTAAATGTTGCATAAATATTTTAAATTTAAAAAAAATCACATAGAGAAATGTACAATGCAATTAATTTGTTAATGTACGTCTGTAAATTTTAAGGGCATGTTTGAATTATCGAAAATCCTCTTTTATAATATTTAAGTTACGTTACATATACATATTAAATTAATTTTAAATGATTCTCAACAAACTAATTAAATATCCTAAAGGTTCTTAAAAATTTCTTTGTTTTTTTTATTTTAAATTTGTTAATAAATTATTTATCAAAATGTATTCCAAATTAATTATATTTAAAAAAAAAATGAATTATATTTTGACGAGAAAAAATACTAACTAAATCCGTGAAGGTTTTCAAAACAACCCTTACCAAATTCTTGTATTAAATAAAATACAACAGTGACATTTATTAAAATCTGAAGTCATGATATTTTTGTCTGTCCCTTTTTGTTGCATTCAACTTAATACAATAAAAGATTTAATTTATTTCAAATAAAACGACTCCTATTTTTAGAAAAAAATTATTCACTTTATTTAAATAATTAATTGTTAAATTTATACAATAATATTATCAAATGACTTAGATTTAAGTATTTCATATTACAAAATTATTCTAAAAAATACATTTTTGTTTGTCTATACATATTCATATCTACCTAAGCATATATTTAATTATATACATATGTGTATGTTTAATTGTTTATGTAATAAATATTAAAATTATTTTAATGTATTTACATGCGTATATGAATTTTATTATTCTAATTTTTTATATTTAAAAAATTTAATTTTTTTTATTATAAATGTATAACAACAGAGTGATTATTCAATATTTCCTTTTCTAATACTACACAGTAAATTACATACAAATAGCTACTAAATGCTATTTTAAAAAATAATAATCTTTATACAAAACAAAATATTCTACATGTAAGTTTTAGTATTAATCTAATTACATACATAATTTATTACATAATATGTGAGAAATTCATAACATTCAAAATTATTTACAAAAATATTGTTACTACATATTTATGTTCATATGTACACAAAACTATTTGAAAAAAGCTGACTTAGTTCAATTCTCTATGGTATTACAATTTAGTTATTATTTTAAAATTTCATTTATATTTCATATTTAATCAATTATAATGAAAAAATAACGTTAATATTATTGTTATTTAGGATTACAAATAAATCTTTAATTTAAATTTTATTATTTAAATTCTTTATAAATTAGCAATTACTTCTTTGCCTTTCTCATTAAGTACCTTTGGCAAGATATCCGTTTCATAATAATATTAATATTATTTTTGATAAAATAAATTTTCCAAATGAACTGATTTATTTATTGTTTGCAAAGTATACTATATAATATGTATATATAATATTTTACAATTATAATACACAATTCAATAAAATTTTTATTCCTAATTTATAAATTCAATTCTCAATATTTTTTATAAAAAAAAATTTAATGAATTTAATTTGTTTTTAGCCTCATTAATTGAGTATGAAATTTTACAAAATAATTTTATATTTATTTTGTTCATTTTTATAATAAAAGAGAACAGAATTTATAAATAAAATCACATTTCATTAAATTTTTGATATTTTTAATTATTCTTAAACAAATTATATATTGTGAGTTCATCTTAAAAATAATTGTGATGATATGGCTAAATTTATTATTATTAATAATAAAATTCCCATGAATGATAATCTATTATTAAAATTGATGACATTTGAAATAGCACTAGATTGCATCATATTATCTTCCATATGAGCTTGAGCTATAACTTCCGGTTTAATAATTGGTCTGTATGACCAATCAATCATATTTGTTTCACAAATATGTGCATATACCTTTGCTGACATTTTTGGTGTTCTTGTACGATTTGGTGATGTAAAATCAACATGATAAAGACCAAATTTCTCACTAAAAATATACATTAAATGTACAAGCGTGAAAAAAAAATTATACATGAATTTGAAAAATAAAGTTTATATTTCTCTACAATAGTTCAAACATAAATGATAGTTGATATATTTGGAAATTTTGAAAAATACTCACGTATAACCAGCTTTCCATTCATAGCTATCCATTAAACTCCATGCAATATATCCTTTAACATTTGCACCATCTTCAATTGCATCTAATACAGCTGTTAAGTATAAATTAAAATAATCAACACGATCGTAATCTTGTAATCCACCTTTATCGCTGACACCGTTTTCAGTAACAATTATTGGAGGGTTATTGTATTCTTTTTTAATCCACATTAATAATTTATACATTCCAGCTGGATAAAACTATAGAAAAAGAAAAATTTAATTAAGACCTTAATTTTAAAATAATTGCTAGACCAGGTATAAATGTGCATTTATAAGTGCATAATTTGAAATATAAATTTACTTGAATTTTAAATATTGTAAAATACAAAACTCAATTTGAAAATCAAAATGGTTTTAAATTTAATTGCATGGTAAATAATTAATTAAGGAGTAGGAATTTAAAAAAAACAAGAATTCTCTTTTAATCTTTGTACTGCTACCGATCAGATTTTGTTCTAGAATAAAAAAACTCTTTATGCATATAAAAATTTTTAGACAAAGTAAACTAAAATAAGAAAATTTAAATTTTATTTTTAACTTGAATCTTTATTAAATTTTAAAAACCAATTAGCGACATTAATTAATCGAATAAATGATGAAATTAATATCACTTATTTCTTAACATCAAAAATCAATTATTTCGCGGTAAATGTCATTTAATTAAATTTATTTTTACAATGTTGATTTTTCTCTTCCACTCTAACTTAATATTGTTTCTAAACAAACAAGTTATAAAACAACATCCCCAACATATCAATCAAAATGGTGTGAAGTTGACGATATTTATTGTTCTGTACAGACATCTAAATAATTTATGTAATATCATTGTTGTTATTACATAATCTACTTACTTTTAACATCAATTAAAAAACAAAGGTAAAAATTTTTTAGGTCTTTATAGTATTTTTTTGTTAATTAATAAATGTACATACATATATTTTGTATATTTATATACATACATGTGTGAAAGACTGAAAAATCATGTAACAATAGAAATACCGTGGTTTTGTTTAGTAGAATAAAAGAATAGAATTTCTTTTGTGCCTACATCTCCTGTCAATATTCGATATAAAATACAAAGTAGAGTACATGCTATACAAATTTAACATCAGTGTGGTATTAATTGTGTAAAGAAACTTTAATCTAATCTTAAATTTTCATTAAAAATATTGTAAAATAATAATGAATTTTAAGTGTTTTAATAAGTCTCTTTTAAAGTCAGTGTTAAGTCACAAAGCACACTCTCAAATATTATTAATCAATTATAACTTCGATACTGTATGTACATACATGAGTATTGTACTTATTCTGTTTACACAATATCAACTTATAAGTCTTAATATACTGTTTTAATGAATTTAATAATGAATGTTCTATAAAATCAGTATCTCTTAACTTGTACAATATTATTATTTCTTTTAGAATATAAAAAACGCGGATATCTTTTTATAAATTTTTTTATATTTAAACTTATTTTATTTTCAGAATTAATTTGTGAAATTGACTAAATTAGAATATCGTTGTATATAAAATTTTTTATTCTCTAATTTTCTTCAATTATAGAAGATGAGTCTCAAAAATTAATATATAAATAGATAAATGGCGATTAATAATCACCTTAAATAATTTCAATTGTCAAAATCTTAATTAATCTTATTCTAACAATGTGTGGACAATGTCATTTAATTATGTGTCTAAAAATAAAGAAGTTTTTGTCATATAAATGTAGCCAAATAAATAAACATAATTTGCGAAATTAAGGAAACCACATAATCATTATTGTATAATTACTTATATAAAAGTACATTATATGAAAGTATATGCTTCAAAAATATAGGATCTACCTTAATTCAAACCTAATATCATAACTGAACGTATATTCAGCAGCACAATTTAAATTCCCGAGTGAATTAAATCAGTTTTAAATTTATATTACACGATATACACGATCTATATTAAATAAAAACAAGTAAAAACGTTTCAGTCGGTATGAACCGATTGAATTATACCCTGCACCTTTCATTGTTGTATAGCAATTACTCAAACCTGTGAAACCATTCTATAGAAACTTCACGGATATGTCTGACCTATAACTGAACACACAACTACCAAGTTTCATGAATCTGACTTTATTATTTTTCTAAATATTTAAAATTAGCTTTTGGAGTTGTATGGCACGTACCCGAACCTGCCAAGCAATTCCACTAAAACTTCGCTAATATATCTGATCTATAATTGGACACACAACTGCCAAGTTTAATGAATCTAACTTTATTTCTTTTCCAAATATTTAAAATAGGCTTTTGGACTTGTATGGGAGCCACTCGAACCTGTAGAGCAATTCCACCAAAACTTCAGAAATATCTTTGACCTATAATTGGACACACAACTGCCAAGTTTCATGAATCTGTCTTTATTATTTTTCCAAATATTTAAAATTAGCTTTTGGAGTTGTATGGCAGGTACCCGAACCTGCCAAGCAACTCCACTGAAACTTCGCAAATATATCTGATCTATAATTGGACACACAACTGCCAAGTTTCATAAATTTGACTTTATTATTTTTCCAAATATTTAAAATTAGCTTTTGGAGTTGTATGGCAGGCACCCGAACCTGTCAAGCAATTCCACTAAAACTTCGCAGGTATATCTGATCTATAATTGGACACACAACTGCCAAGTTTCATTAATCTAACTTTATTTCTTTTCCAAATATTTAAAATAAGCTTTTGGACTTGTATGGGAGCCACTCGAACCTGTGGAGCAATTCCACCAAAACTTCAGAAATATCTTTGACCTATAATTGGACACACAACTGCCAAGTTTCATGAATCTGTCTTTATTATTTTTCCAAATATTTAAAATTAGCTTTTGGAGTTGTATGGCAGGTACCCGAACCTGCCAAGCAACTCCACTGAAACTTCGCAAATATATCTGATCTATAATTGGACACACAACTGCCAAGTTTCATGAATCTGTCTTTATTATTTTTCCAAATATTTAAAATTAGCTTTTGGAGTTGTATGGCAGGTACCCGAACCTGCCAAGCAACTCCACTGAAACTTCGCAAATATATCTGATCAATAATTGGACACACAACTGCCAAGTTTCATAAATTTGACTTTATTATTTTTCCAAATATTTAAAATTAGCTTTTGGAGTTGTGTGGCAGGCACCCGAACCTGTCAAGCAATTCCACTAAAACTTCGCAGGTATATCTGATCTATAATTGGACACACAACTGCCAAGTTTCATGAATCTAATTTTATTACTTTTCCAAATATTTAAAATAAGCTTTTGGACTTGTATGGGAGCCACTCGAACCTGTAGAGCAATTCCACCAAAACTTCAGAAATATCTTTCACCTATAATTGGACACACAACTGCCAAGTTTCATGAATCTGACTTTATTATTTTGCCGAATATAAAAAATTTGCTTTTGGAGTTGTATGGCAGCCACCCGAACCGGTGCAGCTATCTCATTAAAATTTTTAGAGCATATGTAGAATATAATTGGACACATGTATACAAAATTTTATATTTGTACCTTTATTAGTTTTTGAAATAATTAAAATAAACTCTTTGAGTTGTATGTCAGCTACCCGAACCCGTTGTCCGAATTGGTCCAATAACAATAGGGTTCGTCCTTGGCACAAAAGAAGCAACTTGTGAAAGTTTGGTGTCGATTGCATTATTCGTTTTTGAGTTATCGTGCGATCGGACGGACGGACGGACGGACGGACGGACATGTCTAAATCAACGCAGAATTTTACGCTGAGCAAGAATATATATATATGTCCATACCGCAGATGACTCCTTCAAGTAGTTACAAACTCCATACCAAAGTTAATATACCCTTCACGAAGTGCAGGGTATAATAACTTGTAAATAACTTACTTTTAGCCAAACTGAACCGGAACCTTTCCATGATGGATCTTGAGTTTCTACGGTACCCATATCATGTAAAAATGATGGTATCGGATATTTACCAAGTGTATTATTATGATCATTTTTCGTAACTAAATTTGATGTATATGTATTAATACCAAAGAAATCTGATGTACCACGTATATGACGGATTTCTTCAGCTGTAAAACGTGGTAATCTTGATTTTGTAAAACCTTGTTCCTTACTTAATGCATTAATACGATCAATCATTATTTGAGGATAATTTCCACGTTTCGAGAATATTGGATGACCAAACCAACCAACCTGCAAATTAAAAAAAAAATTCCTTAATGAATATTCAACAATAAATTTTTATATTAATTAACTACATATGTATATATATATAAAATATTTATGTTATAAACATTATGAATTCACATAATCAAAAATTTATAATACGATGTGCATTAAATTGAAAAAGTTTAACCTTGATAACAATTAAGTGGATTACCACATTAAAATAATAATCTCAATTTATGCATACATATTTATGAAATTAAGTGTATGCAAATATAATATAAAGTAACATAAAAAGATTTTTCTTTTTAATTATTAAAATATTATTAATTCATTTTAATTGTACTTCAAGAATATACTAGACAATAATATTTTAATGAAGGTAAATCACACACAGCTTGAAAAATTGTAAAATACTTACATAAAATTGCATACCCATCTCAGAAGCTTCGAGATCTGATGGAGAGTCGGTTTTTGGCTCGGGCCAAGAAACATCTAATGTTATACCAATTTTACCTATAAATTAGAATTAATAAAATATTTTAATATATCATGAAAGTATTAATTTACATAATTTTATTCTAGAAAAAAATCTGAAGATCTAATATACTCGTATTTCTAAATATAAGTAAATCAATTATAATATATGGCACTTTATTTTCTTATTTTTAATTTGTAATTAACGCAATCTTGTAAAATTTGTAAACTGGTTCTTACATTTAGAATATATTTTAAGATATTCATATATATATATTCGCAGTTAAATATTTCGAATTGACAGCGGCTTACTATTACACAAAAGTGTCAATTAACTATGATTTACTATTACTGTTATAAACATGGTTCATTGTATTACTGTTACTAAGTGCGAAAGTAAGTTTATTTGACATCATATGCAAATTATAGGTTATATACTGACTAGTTAAAAGCTAAATAATAATATATTAATGACAGGAGTATTTCATTAATAATATTATATTTTTATTATAAAAATATTAACACATAAGCTAACGTATATATTAAAAATAAACGCAAATATATATATATTATTCCAACTTAAACTTTTTTCTGAAAGTAATCATTATTTTATGTCATGGGAAATTTTTTGTACTTTCGATTATAATTATTTTATTTTTATTTTATTGAAATATTTTTCATTCTAAATACACACCAAACAAGTCAAATTAAAATTATGTTTTATTATTTTCAATATTATTATAAAAATATTTTATGAAATAATAACAAATAGTAATAATAATAAAAGGTCATATTAAAAAATTATAATAAATAAGAATATTATTAAATTCATATGAAAATAAATAAACATATACATATAATAAATTCAATATTTTAATATGCTTAACAAATTCTTATGCAGATTTTTATATCTCTTTATAGTTTATAAAAGTTTTAGATTTCTGATCAATTTAACTTATATACAAGCTTGGAACAATTCAATATATAAACAAATAAAAAATAATTTTCTAAATTCCGTTAGAGCCCTAAAGAATGTCATACTATAAAACTATTCAACCTTTACGAAAAATTCGGAAAAATTCGGAAAAATTCAGTTTTTCCAGAAAATGTAATATTTTTACGTGAAAATATAAATTTTACGTAAAATTATTTAAAATTTTTCCAATTATAATTTTTGGGAACATCTCTTGTTAATCAATTACTAATTAAAAGTTAGACCGAATTAAATTATGGTTTTTAAATTCATGGTTTTAAATTTATTGCTTACTTAGATTTTTATTTTAAAAATAAAAAAATAAAGTAAAATCTTATCGCATGTTCGGATGGTGTGATCGATATGAATGAATACACGCAACACGCTTGTTTAAAATTTTTATCACTTTTTAATCATGCATTTGTATGTATATATGTACATATATATTACACAAAATGTACATACATGTGAAGAAGTTGGAATAGGTTGGAATAATTATTTTTTAATTTATTATGGTGTTTAACAACATTTCAATATTACATTGATAGTTGAATTAAAATACAAAATACGATGTGCTCACGTTTTTATGTAAATATAAAATTCAGATGAGCAAATATCAGATATTAATTGGTAAGCTGCATGAATGATTTGTCTTGTACATGTGCACTAAGTTCATTATGGGTTTTTCTTAGATATTGTAAATGAATTAAATATATATATTTAGATACTTTTAGAATTAAAAAACACAACTGTTCTAAGATGAATAAATTCCCATATAATTATAAAGCACTTAATATCATTATCTCGTTATGTAAATTTTATTTCATATCTTTATGACTTACACCCAATTAAAATATAAGATAATTTCTCTTGCTAATTATTAACCCCTTTTCTATTATATTGTAATTAGTATTAACTAAAATATACAAAATATTACCGTTAATTGTATGCTTGTTAACATTGTTTTTACATATTTAACTTGAACATAATTTACAGTATAACAATAAACTTTTAGAGAAATAATTCTGAAATTAAGTTGACAATCATAAACAATGACATCTCAAAGTAAACTTTAAATTTTAATTCTAAGTAACTTGATCCAAAAAGAAATATGAAGTACGAAATTGTAATGACATACAAAAATACATACATACACATACATATAATGATTTAAATCGCAAAAACTTTATAATTAACTTGAAAAATTTTTATATTACTTTTGTTTTAAGTAAATAATTCTTGTATAATTAAATTTGAAAGATCAACGTTCTAATTTTATAGTATTAAATAAGTAAACAAAACTGTCAATCGCATCTTAAGTTAGCATCAATGAAATTTATGAATTAATAACTTGTTTTTTTAAGTACAGTTCTCCCCGGTTAAATGCACCACGCTTAATTGATTTTCCCCTTTTATTGAACGAAAAACTAAGGCAACTTTAAATCCCTATTAAAATATACATGAATAACATCGTTTAATTGAGTCCCGTTTAATTGAACAACTCGCTTAAATGAATCTCTTTTTTTGGTATTACCTTATAAAAACTGTGAAAAATTCCCCTGTTTATTGACCTGATAACGGCATAAACATTGTACGGAAATTTTTTATCCCACAAAATAAATTTATTGAAAACTTAGATGAAATGGAAACCTTTATTATTAAGAATCATTACAAACATAACCAAACGAAAATTACAAATTTTTTTAAATAGGTTTAATTTTTTATTATTCTATTTGTTGTTGTTAAACTAGCAATAGTAAATTTATTGAAAAATTAGATATAACGTATGAAATATTTTGTTTTCTTTGTAATATGAAATATTTATTTTTAATTTTTGTTATGTTATGTGATATAAAAATATTATGATTTAAATATTTTGAATTTGAATTCATAGTTACATTACTTAGATGGATTTAAAATAAAGAAAAATTTAAGTTTTTAAATTTTGAAATAAAAAAAAATTTGAGTTTTAGTATTTCATTAGTGTATCCCCTATTTTAAATATAGCTTTTTACCTAGGATATTTTGATAAGTATATGTAATAGGATATGCTTCCTATTGTTTTTATTAATTTTATGCAGTAGCAGGATCAAATTCGTTTTTGCGCCTGATCTTCAATAGCGAGTATTCGTTTTCATGCGTAAACGATTCAGTTAAAAAAATTCGTTTTATTGCACCAATTGTTCAATTAAACGGGATTTTTTTTAATTGATTTACCCGCTTAATTGATACAAAAAGTGTGCAACTTTTCTCGGTTCAATTAACCGGGGAGAACTGTACATAGGCACATAATTAAAATATTTGTGTATAATATTAAATAAGAGATTAATCTAAAATAAACCCGTTATTCTTCAAAGCACTACAATAAACCTATAAATTTTTTTATTACCTTATAAAATTTGACACTAAAAACATAATGTACACACCCCCTCAGGAACTAAAAAACGTGTTGAATAAAAAGTTTATTGCCATTATAAAGAAATTAATTTTAATAGAAGAATATTAAAATAGAAATTTTATGGAACAAAAATTAATCAATAGCTTATATAACAGTTGAAACAAACAACGATCTAATCATAAAAATTGAAGCCAGTACCTACAGGAAAATTATAAAATAATTCGAAGTAAAATATTTGCAATAATTATGTTTTAAAATATTTTTCAGAACAAAAAATATAAGCTGACTTTTCAACAAATAGTGGTATTACGATTTATTCAAGAATTTCCCAAAGTTCGAGACTACGCAAGACTGACTTGCAGAAAAGTGACCGTCGAACGTCGAAGGATCGTAATTTATTATTTCAAGGTTAATTCAGAAATCTTTTCTGAACCTTATTTCTTAAGCTCTCAAGTTGATTGAACTAGAAATATTATCTTATACCTACAAAATTAATGACCTATTGAATAATTTCCACTAAAATTCTAAAAACAAATTACACTTAAACTTACCATTTTGTCTCTCTTGGAAATCATTTCTGTACATATGAACAACATCTGCATGAGCTTTTAAAACATTATGCCCACATAAATATGATGGAATTCCTGGATATTCTAAGGCTGGTGCCATATAATCAACACCATAACCATGTTCACAAACATGCCATGGTTCATTAATTGTTGTCCAGATCTTGACACGATCTCCAAAACGTTCAAATAAAATTCTTGAATAATCTTTAAATGGTTCAATTATTTCTGGATTTGTCCATCCACCTAATTCTTGTAAACGTTGAGGCATTTCCCAATGATAAATTGTTACCATCGGTGTTATATTGTAATATAATAAACCATCAATAATATTATTATAATATTGTATTCCTTTTTCATTAATTACATTTGTAAAACCAGTTGGTAAAATTCTTGGCCAAGATATTGAAAATCGATAAATATCAACATTTAAATCACGTACCATTTTAATATCATTTCGCCACTGTAAGTAAAAAAAACATAAAAATCAAATTTTGAATAATTTATTGAAATTATTGTTAAAAATAAATATTTAGTAAAATAATCTTTAATGAAAATAAAGTAATAATTTAATTTTGATTATGGAATCATTAAAATTCTCAAAAATCAAACTTTACTAAATTATTTCCAAAATTTAATATTGATTCCTTTATTTTCACCTTATACACGATCCCAAAAAATAAAATTTCCAAGAATTAATAATATTTATTGAAAGTGTATATTGAACCGTGCACATGGATAAATTAAACTAGAAATTAGAATTGTTTAATAAATAAATAAATCAAATCGCCTGTCTCAATTAACACGTAACCTATAATTATAAATTAGATTTTAACTGAACGGAACTAAAATTTATTTATTTTTTTATTTAAAATACACAGATGCCAACTCTATGATAACTATTATTATTGATTTGAATAAAAATTTTTTCTAAATTTTTCTTCATTCAGATTGATATTATAATTTATTAACCGTGTTTTTCTAATATTAACATATGTTAATCGAACCTTTTGAAGTTAATAATTTCCAGAAGCAAACAATATTAGCACACCTGTTCTAGAATTTCAAATACATAATTTATTAAACAATTTATCACCTGTACACTAAAACAACAATATGAAAAAAAATAATAATACGGGAAGAAATTTAATTTCTTAAGTGGAAGTAAATTATAAAAATTTTTTAAATGAAAATATAGGAGAAATTACTTTGATAATTATAACAATTTTAATTTATATTAAAATTTCTTGACATTCATATTAGTATACACTTATGAAAATAATTAATATTACTTGATATCATTTATAAAAATTACAAAAGTTGATCAATAAATATTATTTCAAATGTTAATTCAATAAATTTATTATCAATAAATTATATTTGCTTTCTTATTATATAGTACACAATATACACATTTAGGATATGAAATAACTACAGTATGACTTAGACATATATGTATTTAATAAATAATAATTTAATTCGAATTTTTCTAAAACATTGAATTAAATATATTATTTATTTAATAGCCTTGTTCAATTTCAGACGTACGTATGTATATATTGAGACAAATTAACATATTGATTATATCATATATACATATATATATATAGTCTTATATAAAATGAATAAATATGTACATACATAAATCGATATATTTATCACATAATATTATAAGGTCAGTGCAGATCATATTGTTTTTGAACTCACACAATTCATATTTGCTTTTCCTATATCAGTAATAATAACAACATTATGCATAAAACAAGTTAAATTATTCCTCAAAACATATTCGAAATCAATGAACAAATTAATTATGAATCCGTATATTACTTTTTCCATTTTATTTATATTGTCATTTGAAAGTAAAAAAATATATGAGACTAGTAAAAGAAAATAGTTAGAATTACGAGTACAGTAAAGCTTTAAAAATTTTATGTTAACAAAAAAAGTTCCTATAACGGGTGTTTTTTTTTCCTTATTGGTTTGCAACATTTCAGATTATTAATATTTAACAATTATAATTTATTTATTAGTTAAGAATACTTTCACTTAGCAATCAAACTTCTTATGGCTTCATAAATTTAATCTCTTAATTATATAGACCATGCGGCAAACAAACTAAATGTGTAATTTGCAATATTCCGGTCTATATATTTGAAAAAAAGTGATTCACAATAGAATTCAAAAACTAGTGCTTCCTACAATTTGATTATTTCTTCTTTGTTAACAAGTCATGGCTCAATAAAAATAATTTTTCTCAGCAATTTTTACTGATTTTAAATATACGAACTTGAAAAAATAAAGAACAATATTTATCAATAATCTTTAAAAAAATTATATTATATAGGTAATGAATTACTCTGCAAAATCAATTATAACCATTTTGCTCTCGGCTATTATTATACTTAAATATTTAATTAAAATAAATATATTTAAATTAACTCTAATATAAATATTAGCTAAAATGAACTTTCATTAAAATATAAGGCTACTGTATAATTAACTCACATATATAAAACTTCGTACTTCTATATCTAATATTCATTAATTCAAAAATTTCTATAATAATTATTGTTTTTATTATCATTAATAATTTCAAGTTTCGTATTTTCAATGAAATAGAATTTCATATTATTTTACTCTATGTAGACAACATGTAGTGGGGGTGTATGTATTACACGCCTGATTAACATTAGAATTTCTCACTTTCGACTGTTATTTTTATAATAGAAATAGACATTGTTTTGCTTTTATTTCTGTTATACACATAGTTTCAATACTGAATACATATGTTTTTCTTTTAAATAAATAATGTAGTTAATTTTTCAAAATTGATATACAATTGCATTATTTTGATTAGCTCGGATTTTGCAAGTAATTGACTTATTTATTTTCAATATTTTTATTTTCATGTGTATACAAATGAGTATACTAACAATTATTCCGTTTGTTTATTATTTCTTATTACCTACCACCTGTTTAATTAATTTTTACACTGATATAGAAAAAAAAACAAAATTCCGGTCAATTAAATAATGATCACATTTTATAAAAGCATATGTATATGTGGTACATAACATTTAAGTAAAAAGAATAATGAAAAAAAAATAAAAGATTTAAATTAAAAATCTTGAAATGCTTCTAAGTCTCGTAAGGAAATTTATGATGATTAAAAAAAACTCCAAGTTCTTTACTTGCATATTTCTTTCATTCGTTATACTTTATTATATTATTTAATTTATATTTATAAATCAAAATAAATAATAAAATATCCATTTGAACTTGACAATATTGTAGGTATTACAATACAAAACACAACATTGAAAATATAAAATTAGATGAAAAATATGACGTATATGTCAAATTCATATGAGTAAACAAATCTATGACATGATTTATAATTAAAATTAGACATTATTTTGCACACCTACAAAATTGTATTCGCATGTATACATAATAATATTTTTTGGTGTTATAATAATTAATTTAACAATGTAGTTTGATTTATTTTACTAATTATTGAGTGATATAATTAATCTATTGTGAATTAATTTCAATATCAACATGAAGTGGTATCAATATATCATATATTTTCATAGAATATACAACCATATTTTAAAATATTTTTTTAGGAAAGAAATCGATATTTCTTTCAAAAAAAGAAAAAAAGATATTTTTTTTAATTTATGACATTTTATCCACTAAAAATGTAAACTACCGGTTTTTACAATATTTACAATAGTTTTATAGAGCATTTTGGGTAACGATCAAGTAATTATGTAATTCAACAACAAAAATACACTTGCATATTTAATATAAGCATCAATTTGATAAACTCCTCCTCATTAGTTGTTCATAGGAATAAAAACCAACTTATTAATTTATTTATTGAAGGGTTTCTGTAAAAACGTGAATGCATCTACAGGCAAAAGTGTGAACAACTACTCACTGCGATAAAATCATCATAAAAAATATAAAAAAAATTTGCATTTCCTTTAAATTTTTTTAATGCAAGTCTGTATTATTAAAATATGAATTTATGATTAAAAACAAATTATGATTACTGTCATAATTTACTTTCACATATTTTCTTTTCAATAAGAAAATTAATTATAAATAATTGTAACCATAATTTGTTCTTGTACTGCTGACGCACTTTGCGTCAACTACAATTTCTGCATTAATATAAATTATAATTAAATATTGATTAAAATAAACTAAGTATATATTAATAGATAATAATCGGTTGTATGTTAACATGTAAAACATATAAAATCAAATCATTTACTATAAAATTATAATAATTTAGTTTTGAAATCTATATAATGGAATTTATAAATAATCATATAGTTAAAGGTAAATTTTTATTTTAAAAATCGAATAAAATCAATAAATTTACAAGAAAATATAAAAAGAGAGATCAACATTATTACAATTCAAATCATTATGCCATCAATAAAAATTTTATATTAATCAGATCAACTAACATTATCATTTAATTAATGTATATTATATAATTTTTTAATTATATTCATAGTATATATTTTAATTCCCTTAAATGATTTAACAGATATAAATTTAATAGAAATTATATTTGATAAATTTAAGCTAAATGCAAAAAATATTGCAAAGCAAAAAATAAACATGCAATTTATTTTCATTTCAGAACACACTTTATCTATGGATGTGTGACTTTTGCATACTTTGTGAGTTATAATTAGAAAAATATAAAAATTGAACGATTTTCAGAAATTTCAACTTTGAGCACTCATAACTTGAAAAGAAGAACCCGAAAAGCAAAATGTCACTTGGTGTTTTTTGTTCGTTGAGGCAAATTCTATATCCTTGTTTAGTTAGCAAAATCGAGTCTCGAGCACTCTGTATAATGTGGATATTCGAAGTTTACTTGAAAATTCTTTTAATTCATTTATCTTTTAATTATGCTAAAACGTTAAGTTTAAAAAAAAAAAGAAACTTTTTTAATTATTCCTTACTTCTTGAGTAAATTTTCTATACCTAGTTTTCTTAATGATTTTGTGCACTATAATTAATTTTGCATTGAATAATATTTACAAATACTTAATACTGTTATACAGATAAAAATATTTAAATTACGATAAGTACCTAAAAAATTATTATTAGTTAAATAAATTATAACAATATTATTCAAGTTCATTTCATGTAGAAACTAAGAACAAAAGATAAATTTAATATTTCTTTAAAGAGTACAAAAGTAAAATAGTCTTTAATAAATATCTAAATAAGGCTCATTATGAAAAAATAATTATTTTCCAAGCAATGTTTGAAAATTCAAGTTATTTTAAGCTTAATAGTTTTCTTACTCGTAATAACTTTAAATTTTTTATTATAAAAATAATAATAAAGTACACTTTTCAATTAATATGAATTAATTTTATTTTTTAAATTATTTTCCCAAGCAATTAGTTATTATCAATTCTCACATTAATATACTGATTAAATATTTTATAATAATTATTATTAAATAAATTTTTTTTTGTTCAACAAGCATAATTTATGTTAATTTCAAAGACAAAAATGTAAAGGGTAAAAAACTATCATTAAACATTGATTTTAACTGAAAATAAATTGCAGTAATTATATAGAAAGTATAAGAATTGTAAAACCAGTCTTTCAAGAATTATTTTTAAAAAAGTATCATCATTATGATTATTACAAGTGAACAATAAATTCAAATAATATCATTTCTGCAGGCTGGTGCAAAATTAATATTATAATTCATTTTGGAACGCAAATTGTTAATCACTAATATTTGAGCAAGAAAATGGAAACAGGTTCCGGCATATTTGAAAATGAACAAATATCATAATGGCTTTATTTTAAAAATTATTCAAAATTCAGAATCATTATCTCGCCCACCTTCTACTTTATTTAAATGTTCGAATGTAAATAAAACTACTGTTCTGATATTACAAATAATACAAAATACAAAATTAATAGAAAAATAACACTTGTCTTACATTTTACTACATCCCTCTCTTATAGATCATTTGTTCGGTACAAATTATACTGTACATATATGTATATGTTAATAATTATGATACATTGAAAAATCATATGGAAAACTAACAATCGAATTGAATTTTTATTATTTTTATTCATTTTAGCATGATGAGAAAAGAAAAATTTAACATAATATTATTATGTACATACTACATATGTATATTGTGTTATATTGTGTTATGCGTTACCATTGTGCTATTATTAAAATAACAAAACAAAAATGATGTAATAATAATTATGATTACAAAAACAGGTGATTATTATTAATATTAATTGACTTGATCTTGTTACTTTTAATTGCATTGATCGGTATTTATCAATTGATATATCAATGTTATTTCACAGAAATTATGTAAAATAATATATAAAAATTTTGTATACATAAATGTATGTATATTGGATATAATAAAATATTTGTTATATATTTCATTTTAATTTAGTCTCCCCCCCCCTACATTTGTTCAATATTTCAAAAGTATGTACTTTGCAAAATACTCTAATTTAATTTCAATGAAAATTTTCAATTGAAATATTGGAATTAAATGTAAAAAAAAAATTACAAATTAATATGATTTTAATTAAAAAATAATCTTAATTAAGAAAAATTTTGCTATTTTGTAAAGATTGTGATTAAAATTAGAATAAAGATAAAATAAATGCACTAATTCACCCATAATTTTGTCCCATTTTGACACTTTTCCTCTAATTGTTTTACCGACTAAGTTCGTAAAATATTTTACGTTATCCGCAGATTACAGTGTAATTTTATTCTAAGTTCATTTTATATAAATATACTTACATATTTGTAACTATATGCTGAAATATCACCATTACTTTTATCAGCAATTTTTTCTGGATATGTATGTGACATATAATCCCATATTGATGCACCTTTTCCATCTTCATTGAATCCACCTTCAATTTGATATGAGGATGATCCAACACCCCATCGGAAGTCATTTGGAAAACGTCTTTGCAATTCTGCTGAATTTCTATAAAAACAAACAAAAAAAAATATTTAAAATGAATATGTTAATCATGGTTCGTTAAGTGTACAAATGCATAAATAATGCATATTTAAACTATTTATTGAACATGAATTTGTAAAAAAAAATTCAACCACAAAAATAATTTCAAAATCATTGGAAAATTGCAAATCATAAATTTTGAAATTACGTCGATATTAAATATCATAATAATTAAATTATAAATTAAGTTTAATAGATTTAAATATTACAATGTATGGTTTTATGTTCATTAAAAATAGCTATATACTTAATTACTTTGATAGTTCAAGTTACACTAAAATATTGTAAATACGGTGGAAAAAAATTAAAACAAGTCAGATTTAAAATAAAATCATAAAAAACAAGACAAATAGTAGAATAACAAGTTTTAGATAAATTAATTAACTATAGGTTTTTAACTTCTATTTTTATGTTCTAAGAATATATATACAATAACATATTATATAATATGTTTGTTAAAAGATATTAGGCAAAAAAGGTAGTGCATACAAGAGAAATTAACACACTTTTATGGCATTTTAATTGAAAACATGTAAATTTGTAATAAATAAATTTAATTTATATACATACATATGTACATGTGTATATATACAAATATTATGCAGGTTTATATTTAAATTAGAAATTAAATTTAACTTCATTTAATATTGCATAACTATATTATTTATAAAAGGTCAAGTTTATAATACGCAAATGTTATGATGTTTAATTCAAAAATATTAATTATTATAACAGCTAAAATATAGTTCACTTCAGTCTTATGTTCCCTTTACATAACACTTTCTTTTGAAACCGACGTGTGACTGTTCTCAATTTATACAAATTTCATTAAAAATTATTTGGTTTATCAAGAATTTTCGCATAATTACACATACATTTAAGTCTTAATAAATATTTTAAATGTTTGCCATTTATTTCGGATTTAATAATTCGAAAATATTTTAATTTTATTAATAAATAAATTTTTATTTTTCTATTAAAATTTCTAATAAACTTCTATTAAATTTACGATTTTTTTATTAATTTAATAAAACAAAGGTGTCAAAATAATAAAAGAATAAAAGAAAACAAAAAATCACAAAAGTAATAATTAAACATTTCTGAAATTTCTTAAATCAATTTAAATTGAAATAAAAATAATTATGATGAGGAATTTAACATTGAAATTCAACAGTTCTATAAGGTATGTACATATGTATGTAAAAATTAATTATTAAATTATGCTAAAAATTGAAATAAATCAATTGAATATGAAAAACAAATATGTTATTATGAATTTATTATGTTTAATTAATATTGCATATTCATGCAAGTTAAATATATTTTATATTGCACATTGAATTGGAAAAAGTATATAGGTCTTATTGGAATCTTGTTATTTATTGCATTTTTGAATGAGATAAAAGTTAGTTATGCACCACCTTACAGATAATTACAGCTAGTTTTTTGATTAGAAAAGTAGGAATTACTCCATTTTTTGCATAACTACGTCTTCTAATCAGTGAATAAAATAATCTTATTGATTATCTTAAAGAAATTGTTATAAAAACTTAATAATTTAAAGTTAATAAACAATTTATGGAGTAACTTAAAATATTATAATTAATTTAATCAGAAAACAAGAAGTACGCTCGAATAGTGGTATCACATAATTCCAAAATAGAACACATAATATTTAAAAGTCAGAAAGTTAATCAAACAAACTATGCCCATAAACTACCTAATTTTTAATTCAGAATAAAATGAACTTATTTCTTTCTTACCACTCATACTATTTCTTAACGAATTAATTATTTTACGTATATATTGAATTAAATTCAAATAGTTTTTAAATACCAATTATTAAATTGTATAATATACAATTTTAAATTACAATTATTATGCAATTTTTGAATGAATTGATATTAAAAGTGCATTGATATCTGATAACTTTTTTTTTTTATAACATTGAAAATACTAGTTTTTATTATCATTATTCTTGAATATATAAATATTCAAGATACATAATAAATACTATATTTATTAATCTAATTCTTTTAATCTTATGATAATTTCTAATTAATATTACGCTTAATGATGTAACAAAAAATTAACATTTTAAAATTTAAAATAAAATGTAATTTAATTTGGAAAATTTCCAAACTAACGTCAAATGACTATTCATTTCTAATTTTCAATGTACATATTTTATAGCAAATGTGTAAATGCAATTCAGCGATGGTTGATTGCTGAATTGCTAATAATGAAATTAAAAATTAAATTGATACAAATGATTCATTTTTATCAAAAAAATTAAATAATTAATTATTATTCATAAGATTTATATAATGATAATACGCAATGGTCAAATGAGAAAACAAAATAATTATTATTCAATATTATTCAAGAACCCTTTAAGTGTTTTCTAAAAATTTTATAATCTTATAAATTATAAATTCTAATTTTTTTTTCAAATATAATATGTATGTACATATGACTATATTATATGTTAGTATGTATTGCAAATAATTCCAAATTGTTATCTAATAAATCGTGAACAAAATAATAATAATTTCAATTGTTTTTATTAATTTCTCAAAATATAATTTATTATTAATTATATTTAATAATAATTATTAAATACTATGTACATTAATTAATATTCATCTTTAAGAAATTATTATAAAAATGAATTTTTGAGTAATAAAATTGTGGTACTTTCTACTTATTCTATACAATATTTCATTTTATATGACTCTGTTATTCCATTTTAAGGAATCAAATTTATTAATTACAAGATAAATTTATTAATTAATGTATAATTATAATATTATTATTAATTTTCTTATTAATATATAAAATAAGGTATAATTAAAAAAAAACGATTTTATATAATCAAAACAAAAAACAAAACAATTATAATTACTAAATTTTTTATTAATTCAATGTGCAGGTGTATATACTAATGATTGTGTGAATATATTTTAAATTTCAAAATATTACTTTATGCGTATATAAAATAATTCTAATTCGAATTGTATCCAACATAATAAATTTAATTCAAGAATTAAAGATAAAAAATTGTTAAAAATTTATTAAAAGTATAAATAGCATAATTTATTAAAAAAATTTTTTATTGCTAAATTTAATTTTGCAGTAATAATAACAGCAATACGGAAAGTAAAATAAATATAAATTTTATGGCACCTACATATATTATTATTTAGAAATATATATATATAGGATATCCTATATATATATATATATATAATAATTAATGAACTATTAATTAATATGGAAGGGTATCTAATTAATACAGTGTTGTATACCTTAATATTTTAGTTGTTACTAAATATGACCATATAATAACCATTAGTTTTGAATAATTTAAAAAAAAAGTTATTAAATTTTCTAGAACTATTATCTAGTGCAATACAAAAAAATGTTATATAGGAATAATGAACAAACATATATATTTTATAGTCTATCTAAAAAAAATATATAAATATATGAATATTAAAAATATTATGACACAAATTTTTGCATCGAACTTAGTAATTATATTTTCTCTGAAATAATTAATAATTATACAATGAATGCTTGCATTAGTTCCGTTTGTATAATAATTATCTCAGTGTTTCCTTAAAATGAAATATGTTATTTACGTTTCACAATTAAACATTAAATAAGTTAAATTAAAGAATATTTAAAAATATCGCCTTTTAAATAAAGTTTTATCATAATAATATATATTAAATAATATCTAGAACTCTTAATATAAGAGAATCCATGTCACGTCTCCAGCTCATATTTCTGTGCGCCAATAGCTAATTTTGGTTAAGCTTGTCCAGCTATCTTCCATTTCTTTTTGTAGTGACTTAATTACTTCTCCTTTATCCTGAAAATTCCAATACAGCGATTGTAGCTAAATGGATTCCACTGCACATTCTATTTTTAATTTCAACCTTTACATTCTTCCTTTAGTATATTTTGCATGTTAAGCAATTATTGATAAAATCCTATGAATTCTATCCGTTTTTCTTTGTAAACTAGATTTACATCCATTAAAGGAGAACGATTCACATTAATTAAATATCGTATTTTTTTTAGCAGCTCTATTGAATTGTGTTCAGATCCTTTAAGCATCCAAAATGTTATCCTAAGAAATCATAATCAGTTCTGTATTTCTCTTCGGTTGCTGTTTCTTTGTTATTGAATAAAAAGTTATAAGAATACTTTTTATCCACTGTATATCAAAATGGCTATTTATCTTTAAAACAATGAAAACTTTTATTTAAGAAGATGATATGGAAAATAATATATTATTAATTTCACATTACTTTGAATAAATTAATCAAATCCATTTAAAATACAAATTACAATTATATACAAATACTTTTTTCAATAACTTCATTCAATTCAAAACAAAAATTCACAAAATTCATTGATAAGTTTCTTAATAAATTAATTATTTGTATTTGTAAGAATTTTTTAAATTAGGAAAATTAATACCGGATTTTTGATTTTATTGCGGATCAAATTAGAAATTAACTTGCTTTTGTTATATAACTGGATTAATTCTAACAATTTTTTTTTTTATTTAAAATCAAATTTGAATAAATTTTAAATCCCGAAATTCAAAAATAACAAAAAATCTTTTTACAATTTCATATAAGAAATTTTATTTCTAGCAATATGCTCCATTACACTTTTATACTTACGATAAAAAAAATCACAAAAGAATCGATTAACTGACAAATCAATCATTTTAAAGCCTTAAGCAATAAAAATATTGAATAAAATATAATTTTTTTTTTTAAATAAATTTTATTCATAATAACCGGAAACAATTGATCTCAAAAATTTACAATTTAATCTGAAATAATACTAAAGTTATCAGCATATTACTCGTAAAGGTTTACAAAAACTTCATATAAATTGAAAAATTAAATAAAGAAAAAAAAAAAAGTAAATAATGGTATTAATTTCAAATGCGGATTGGTATGATGACATATCAATTATCAATTATTATTATATTCCCATTATAATAATAATAAAAGTGAATGTTTAATGAATCACAATATTTATACATTTATAACAGTGTAATTAAAAATAAAATGTCATTCATTCACTTTTCTTTTGCCATGAATTGCCTATTCATCTCACATGTTTGAAAAAAAATGTGTAGGTAATTTACTTTAAATATTAAGTGAGTAATTTTGTAAGCAATTTATGTGTCTAAGATTTTTTTCTATTAAACTTGGCATAATAGGACATGGTACAGGAATTGAATTTGTTCCGGAATTTAACAATGAATCTATTGCCCACATATTACAAATAATCTTCTATAAGATAAATTCAAACATTATTCCTAAATGTAAAACAAATTTAGAATTATTGAAAGGGACATAATGTATATGTATATATGTAGGTCTAGTCTAAGTAATAAAAAATTTTGGAAAAGTAAGTACATATTTATGTAAATGCTGGGAAATTTAATATTGTAAAAACGGCTTGACCTAAACTTTGTAAAAAGAACACATTTATTATTCGTCATATTTTCTCTTTTAATCAAATTTAATTCTCTCTTTGAAACTCGTGGCTGTATATTTGTCATATCGAAGTGTGTAGTAATTTATACATACATATATACGGTATTACTTTGTATTACTACTTAAAATATTAAAAAATTTAAAAAAGAAAACATTTTTCAAACCCTTGTCAATTTTATATACTTATTTACATACATGCTCATGTATGTGCTTTATATAATAAATTAGTGAAGTTTCAGTTTATTAATCTTTTTTTTCCAAAAACACAGATTCTTCGTCCATAATCGCCTACGATAACTGTAATACTTAGTATATAGCAAAGCGATTTAATTAAGTCATTTACCGACATAATATTATTTTTAGTTATATATATGTATGTATAGCATTGAATACAGACTTTACCTACTCATACACGTTATATTACATTAACCTGTAAAGATATTTGAACATAAAATTCTAACAGTTTCTCATCAACTTTTGTATTGTATATTGTATTAGTATATTTTATAATATATAGATGTATGTAAATGTATGATTTTCTACTGTTTTCTAAAAATTTCTGCTCGTTTAAAATTGTATTCTTTAAAAAGAAAAAAGAATTAATGATCAACTTCACACTTTTAAATTAATTGCTTGTTTGCTAATTTCGCATCTGGACATATGTACATATACACAGAAATAAATAAAAAAATCAAATTCAGCTAAGTACACGAATTATTTTTACAAATATTAAAAAAATTTTACTCGAAATCATATTGTTATGTAAAATTTTATTATACTCGTATTGCAGCTATACGAAAAAACTCATAAATAAAATAAAGTATTTTCTTATTTATAAACATATTTATGTATGTACTTATGTGCATAATAATGTTATAATAATATAAATGACAATAAAAAATAAAATTACTTAAGTTTCAATGCCAAATTAACTTTCTCTCATCTCTTAAAGTATAAACAAAATTTAAAAATCTGCACTAGGTATATGAAAATGAGTACCTGAACACATACATGCATGCATATATAAAATTGTGTTTTAAAAAAATATTTCTTATTTATTAACCTTTATAATGGACAAACATAAAAATAATATTTTTTAAACAAAAATGTTAAATAACAGTAAAAATAAAATTTTAGAGTGTGTGTGGTATTGCATTGCATCAAAAATGCTGTTATTTTTTATTTTCTTCTTTTCAAAATATTTGAGTAAATAAAAATGGAAAATTTGCGATAAATTGCTACTGACCATGTCAATTTAGATAATGGTTACTCAAAATTTAAATTGAAAAAAAAGAGTAAAAAAAAATAGGTAGAAAACTTTTATAGAAAAAAAAAAAAGCCGGTAAAACTAGATATGAAAAATTTGCCTATGAATATTTTGGTTATTATGTTTTTCTATTTTTAAGTGTTATATGTATATATGTTTGTATATCAGTTGTATATTAGTAGATATTAAAAATATTTTACATCCATACTGTAATATGAAATATTTTACTCATCATATGTATATGTGTGTACTCGTATGTATGTATGTATATTCTATTCTATGCGAATATTTTAGCACATCATACCGGTATTAAGTGTTAAGTATTTACATTTTAATTAATGATTATGAAAAATAAATACTATATGATCATAATAATTAAGTATGTGCTAATGCATAATTCTAAAATTTGCGTTTGAACGGCAATTTATACGGAATAGTATTAGTGTAATGTAAAGTTTTGGTAAAAAATAAAAATTGTATATGATTAACGGAATATGGAAGAAAAATAAATTTAAGTTGTAAATTATTAAAATTTTTTTGAATATTAGAAGAATATCGTTGGAATTAACCTAGATGAAATTAATCTACAGTTTACTTTATTCAGTAATTGTAATATGTCATATTGCTGAATAAGTCAACCTGGCTTTAAAGCTGTGTTGAATTAGGTAGACGCTTAATGAAACATTCTGAGGTGTTACGCCGCCGTGTTATAATAAACTTATAATATTTTATGGATTTGAACTTTATTTTCAATAAAAATAAAATATAAAACCATCTATCAGAATATATGCAACTTACCACTTCCTAAACAATAATTCCTTATATTGGCAGATCTACGCATATATTTGGAAGTGTTTAACTTTGGAAAAATGAAATATTGATTATTTTTAATATATTCAGCACCTTTAATTTTTACAATTAACCAATAAATTTTTCATCTCCCTCTCTTGAAATTTGAATTTATAGAAAAGATATTGAATTATTTTAAACGAAATGGGAAGATTTCAACATGCCGAATAATGTTAATCGAAAACTTTTAGTTTTTTTCTATACAAATAAATTATTTTATTATACACGTATTCAAATCAATGACAATGGAGACTTTTTTATAATTTATAACAATTTATGATAGAAAATAAGGGAGATAATTTCAATACTTAACTATTTTATTAGAAAACAAAATAGGAAAACAATTCAAGAAAACGGTTTTTTTATTTTAAAAAGAAAAAGAAATTTTACACAAAATAAACCTTAAAAGCCTTAAATATCCAAGGCTAAACTTCCAAAATATTTTTTTTAACATATATGTACCTCTTACACACACTTACGTAAGTCTACTTCAAATGGAACATCCAAAAATGGTTCATGAGATTAATAAAAAAAAGTTTGTAGACAATTTGTACGTTTTCTTTTTTAAAAAATATTAGTTTGTTTGTTCAAGTTTTCTATAATATTACTAAGCATAAATATTTTTATAATAATGATGATTTCATTCTATAGAAATCATAGCTACTTATATATAAAGTTGTGAGACAAAACAAGTTTATTATAATAGCATATAGCTGATTTAAAAAATCCTACATTATTGAAGAGACCAATAAACTTTTTTCTAATATCATCAATTTTTTTACATCAATATATACATGCGTAACTATTTTATTAATAACACATTTTATTAATAGTTTTGAATACCGAATTCATATGGTAATTGAAAAAATTATCATTTTTTACGCATGTTTTCACTATTTAACACAAATATTATATTATACTCGTATAATTAACACGTGTAAATATTTATTATGAAAAATTAATTTATAATTTAAAATGTAAAACGTATTCCTATTAATAACGTTCCTAAAATTATACCTGAAAAAAATCTAACGCAGTCAAGGAGTAGGATTTGGTGACATGTCACATAAACGTTAAAAATTCTGTTAGCATCAATAAATATTTAATAGTATTCCAGTAAATTTTTCATATCTCAATGTTGTACATAGCGGGCATATACGAATAACAGAATGGTTTGCACAGGGGGTTAAACCGATATATTAAAATGCAATAATATAGAAATCATCAATATTTTTTAATAAAATCATCTTATATGTATGTATGTAGATAGACACACAGTTCAAATAAGAAAAACTCTTATTAATTTTTTGGTTTCTTAATTAATTTTCATAATAACCATATACGAGTATGTATAAATTAATCTTTTGTAATTTAATACTCTTAATTGTACGCATATTAATTCAAAAAACAAATTCAAATTCGAATAATACTAAAGTGTGTTTTCAATCAATCTTCTTAAAAAACAAAAAAAAAATAAAAAATTTATAATAACAAAATGATAAAGTATAATTGAAATCATCGTTTTGTAAAATAATTTTCAATTTTTTTTTTATACTATCTACATACTTATGCGAAAATTATAACACCTATATTGTATTCATTTACATTATACACCATTTTATGTCTTTTTATAACTCTTATAACCAAACATAATATTATGTATAGTATAGCAAATTTTTTTACACATTAAAATGCCTACGTGCAATTCTGTAAACCTAACATATAAGTACTGAATTAAAAAAAAATTAACAAGTGCCTATGTATAACATAATCTAGATAAAAAATAATACATACTTATGAGCATAATCAGAATCAAGGGTATGTCAAGGTAATGTTTCCTTTCTTGTAATTCTCAATTACAGAACAAAAAAAAATAAAAAACCAAAAATAAAATGAGAAAAAAAAAACCATTTTTTTTTTTATTTATTTTTGTAATTTAGATCTTACTGAACTTGACAAGAAATCTAATTACCTAAATATTCTAAATAGTATTTGAAATATATTATAGATATTTTATGTACATATGTATTAAAGTATGTATAAGAGTTAAGTTTGAATCGATTTTTAAATATTACGCATTTTATAAATGCATTTTTCTTATAAATTTTAAAAATTTTATTTGAAGAAAATTTGTGTTTTTTTTTTTTTTTATTTATTTTTCATTTACAAGTTAAAATATTGAGAATAAGAATAAGAACCGTGCGAAAATTGAATATATAAAAAATTATACCTATAAGTGTTCACAAAACTGCTAATGTGTTCACAATTGTACGTACACTCAACTTAATGTTTGCAATATAACTTATAGCATGTAAATTGTAAAATGTTCAGGTTAGATCAGATTCAATTGTGTGAAATTAATTAAAAAAAATAAATAAAAAATTGTTTATAAATTTGTTCATTTAAGTACTTTATCTATTTATATACGCAGATATATATGTATACATGCATTCACTTTATTATAAAAGTATTCATTCAACTATGAAATTATGATTGAACGAATAATAGGTGAAGGAGGAGGACGAGGCAAAGGGGTGAATTAAGTACAAGCACTTGTTCTTTTTTGTAATAATTCTTACACTATATGTAAATGTGCATTTAAAATATTCTAAAGGAAATGATCTTAATTTTTCATGGCTCATGAAAACAAAAAATAACAACATAAAAAAAAATATAGAAAACATAAAATGAGTTCAATTTTATTTTTTAATTCATTTTGGTTCGGATAAAATCAATAATCATCATATTTCTATGTAATATAAAATTAACTTTTATAAGAACCTTTAGATAAGAATATTAATAATAATAAAAAAATGGTTTAAAGTTAAAAGACAACCATTTAACAACGATCATATTATATTTTACTAATCGTATATAAAGTAATTAAAATTATATATGTAGAGTTATCGCTTTTCCGTTCATATTAAAAAGACGTAAATGGATATTATAAAAAATATTCCATTTAAACAACATAAATTAAAAAAAAAATATTTTAATTCTTATTCTGTTTACATTTTATCTTGTTTTTTTTTTCTTATTTAACTATTTTTGTAATTTATACAACATCTACTATTTTATCTATGAAAGCCATTTTTCAAGATCAAAATCTTAAAAGAATATTGTGCAGTTCATTAAATTTTTAATATGAAGTTCAAGGTTAATAATATATTGTATATAAGTATAATAAAAATATAATGGTAAAATATATATATATAGTAAAATGTTACTATTTTTAAATCTTTTATGTACATACACATATGCATTTAATTTTACATCGTAACATAATGGTAGTATAAAAATGTTAGTAAATATAAACGAATAAATTGTAAGTGTAAGTACAGTGAAAATCAATTATAATTACCGCAATTAATATTTTTATATACTTAAGTATATATGTATATGTTTATGATTGGTTTATTAAATTTAAATTTTATATATTTTTGTTTTAAATTTTATTTTTATACAATAATTTTATTATCATTTTATATACGTATATGATTAATCATAAAATTATTTTTAAAGTCATAAATTTATAGCTATGTAATAAAATACTTGTATTATAAATATATTAATGAACCGACGTTAATATTACAATTTAATATTTTTTTCCAATATTAAAAATATCTAATTTTAATTGGATAATGTTCTAATCTAAAACCTATACTAAGAATTCAACAAGATCACATTAAATTCTATATTATGTGTACCCTATAGTTAAAATTTGGCATTATTATGTAGAACAATATATTAAAATTTATTAGGAAAATTTAACAAATTTGCTATTGGAATTTTAAAAATTTATTTCAATTAAAAAGTGATTTATTATGATTATAGCTTTTAATATAAATCTACTGTTGTATAATATACTTGATATATATGTACATAATAAGTACATTAAATAAATTTTATATATCAAAATAATTATATGTAATCGATTATATCATTACAAAATATATACTCGCATATACACGCACACACAATCTGTTTTGATAAGAATGTTAAAAAATTTACCTTCAACTTTTTTTTTTTTTCACATCAACCTTACACCGATCTTACAAGCGTGTGTTATGTTAATGTTATATATGAATTATACCATATATATATAATTATACAAAGCTATTAATACATACAATCATGCATACATACATATTTTGTAAGATCAAACAAATTTAAAGAATTTTTGTAATTTTAATTCAATTGAATTTACACCATTATGTATATATGTACATGGTGTTATAATATATCATATGAAATGAATAATTAAATAATTTTAATTACTATTAATAAATTAATAATATTTAGATTTTTGGTGTGTGATTTTGTACATAATGTAACTTTACAATTATATTTAATATATACAATTGTACAATATAAAAGTATAAGAAAAACAGCAAATAGAATACAAAAGTTTTGCGAAACGTTTATTCAAACAAAAATGTTTTCTTCAAGCTACTATGCCAATAAATTAAGACGTATATACATAATGTATATTAAAAAAATTATAGTCTGCATAAATATTATAAAAAATTTAAAAAATTGTTATGAGCTTTTTGAAATTTCAAATACTTATACTTGTATAATGGAAAATTAAAATAAAATTGTGGGACTTAAACGTAAAACACTACATTTCTGTATATTAATACCATATAATTTACGAGTATATACGTTCAGTTACTTAAGTTTAGTTTGTGCAAAATTCTCAAATTTTATGTAAATTTAAATATGTGAAATCTAAAATTTTTATAGTTCAATTTTGAGCTCCATATAATTTTACTAAATTGCTATAGCACAGTTTCAACAGTCGAATAATTCGATTTTGATTTTTGCTCTTTATTATTGGCTTTTCTATTAATTTGATATTTAAGTTACTGTCAACATCTCATTTATTGCATTATATTTTGAGAATAATTTTAGGAAAACATAAAATTTAAAAAAAAATTAAATAAATTTTTACATTTTATAATAATTAATCATCACGTTTCAATAAAATATTTTTTATATTATAATTACAGTTTTTATAACATTATTTTTTTTAAATTTTCTTTAAAATTTGAATTAATCAACTAATATTTATTTATTAAATTTATATAAACAACAATACCCTACATATACCGTGTTAAGAATACAAACCATAAGCAACCATATGAATAAGTTTAACATGATTTTATGAACTCTTTATTGCTCATACTGTTTAGCTATTTGCGGTTTAAATTAACATATTTTTACTTAATTTTATATTAAATTTTTTTATTTTATTATATTTTTTTACTAATTTACCTCATCTTTAACAATATTCCTCAAATACCTTTAAAATTTCGTCAATTTGTATTTCCCCATAATATATCTATATCTTATTTTTTTTATTAATAATGACAAAATATTTTATTTATAGTGCAAATAAGAATTTATTAATTTAAAAATAACAATAACAAGAAAAAAAAATATTTTTTTTTAATTGTATTCATAATTTGTTAATATTTTTGTTGTGCTGAAAAAAATTTCTTAAAGCTTGTATAATTCACACTTTTCAAATAAAAAAACAAATTTTCGTATTTGGAATATTTAAAATTATTGAAAACAATTAAAAAATTTTTTACTAAAACTTTTTAAAATAATTACGATAATGTAGGTTATATAAAAAAAAATATTTAAACGTAATTATAATTAATATTAATAATAATTTTAAATATAGATAATTTTCATAAAAAAATTATCAAGGACCTCAAACATTATTATAATTAAAATGCTAATTTTTTACTTGAACATTTAAAAATATTATACTTATTTATATTTGCATATAATAAATAATCGTTTTAGAATAATTTTAAAATAATTTATACGAAGAATATTATAAGGTATCAATTACAATAAGAAAATTGTAATTTATAATAATTGATTCTATTGTTTTAAAACAACACTAGCCATGTGATACTTAAAATACGGGCCAGCTGTGTGAAATAATGAATGTTTTATAATGTATATAATATACAGTATCAATATCAATAGTATATATACAGTTAAAAATTAAGCTCAACTATTATTTTCATTTAATGTACCTAATAGTTTATGACCCAAGAAACAACCCAAGGAATTTAATTTCATATTGACATTTTAATTTTTAATAAAATATCGAAATATTTTAGTATTTTCGGAATAATTTTATTAAGAATTATTGTAATTACATAAAAGGTTTTAATAAGAATGATGAACGATATTATTGCTTTAATTTTAATAAATTAGATGTTGTTTCAAAATCATTCAAAATTCAAAAATTGAATTTAAAAGTTAATCTACGAAATGAAGTCAAATAAAAAGGAAATATCATAAAATATGAATTAGGACGAAAACATTTCAAGAATATTAATAAATTTTTAACAATTTAATAAAAATATATTCACTTAGTAAGTGTATTCAAAAATTTATTGAAATAAAATTTATTTTTTTAAGTTAAAATTGTGTCTTTTATTTTACTTACATTATACCACATGAATTTAATCCAATTATTAGGAATAAAAATCCATAAATATTTTTAAAACCAATTTTACTATTAACAATCATTTTTATAATTATGTTTATTTTGTTAAATTATAAGTTTAAAATCACAAAAAAAAAACAATTAAAATTATTTTAAATTTTCTATGTTTTTTTTTTCTTTATATTATAACTTGAGTATTATCCTTAATATCCTTAATTTTTGTTTTTAATCACAAGTAAATTGCATACAAATAAATGCAAAAATTTTCTATTTATCAACTTTTTTTACTTTTTTTTTTTCAAACTAACCAATAAATTTTTAAATATTTTTATATTCTTTTATTTAATTTTTTCTTTTTAAACTTTAATTAGTTAGTTCCTTACACTAAGCCAGAACTTTTTCAAATGATCATTTAAACATAATTTCTCAGATTTTTAAAACATTTTGAAAGCTTTGACTTAAAAAAATTAATAATTGTAAAAACTTAAACATCAATGCGAATTAAGTTAAAAAAACAAAAAACAACAACAAAAAACAGCGAACCTGGTAAAGAAAATTTTAATTTTTAAGATAAAACAAAAAGAAAAAATAAGAAAATTATAATAAAAAAAAACGCCAAACACATAAGAAATGAAAAAGAAAAAAAAAGTTATAAATTATCACTTTAACTTCGATACTATACAATAATTATATATGTATGTATGAGTGTATATGAATATTTTTCAATTGGCGCGTTCGCGTAACTTTATTGACAATATTTATAAAATGTATACGACATACTTGTATACAATAATAAACTATTATAATAATATGTATATAGTATAACAGTAAGCAAGCATAACAAATCAACAACACACAACAGGTAAGATTGTTATTTGATTTTTTGCTTTTCTCTTTTTGTTTTCTTCACATTTATCGTCTTTTTATTTCTCTGGAAAACCCGACTAATTTTATCAAAGGTAAATAAATACGTCTGTACATACACATGTTTATATTTTAGTTCTACCGATTATAAGAGTGCTAAATATTCATAACTAGATTGTTATAGTCGTCATCAACTAAGTTTAAGTTATTGTTATTTTTTTTTTCTTTATTTTGATTTCGATTTATATACAGTAAGTATTAAGAATTTTTATTATTATTTTTGTTTTTTGTTCTTCATTTATTTCGGTTGCGATTTTATGGATGCTGTGTGAAATCAATTAAAGAAAGGGTTATGATTTTTCATTTCAGGAATTTAAGTTAAAAAGAAAAAACCAAAACAAATCGAGTTTGATAAAGCATAGAGTTACCATAATAAATTTAATATTTTAGTCAATTAAATTGTAATTATAGCTCACATTTGATATTATTAGTTATTAAGAGTAGTATAGTCGCTACTTTATTTATAGTATAATGACGAATGTTTAAATAATATTTCCGATTTTTTAATTAAAGAATTTGTACAAGATTTTTTCTATATCAATAAAGCTAAAATACATTTTAAAAACTTGGTTATTGTTGGCTATGAAATGTAATGTAATAAACAAACTATAATAAAAAGCCTGTAATTCTAGTAAAAGAAAACTAGTTTTTGTTAAATAAGGGAAGAAATACAAAATATTACTCATAAAAAATAAATTTGAATAATATCAACAATTTTATTTTGTTTTTAAAATATTCGTGATCTTAATTCTACTTGAACACAATTCCTGATCTATTGTCGTCAACAGACAAAATTATTATATGTACACATGTAGAAGAAAATGTGTAACAGAAATTTAAAATGTAAATTTGGGGGGACTTCCATAAGACAAATGGATTAAAAATTTGATGACGCATATTTTGTTGTTTTATTGTTTTTTATTATTTAATTTTGCGGTTAATTAAAATATTTCCACCATAGTTTCTAAACTAAATAATAATGAATAAGAAATAGTTGGTCAAAGGGAATTGGTTTTTATTTAAAAATAAATTTTGATTTTTTCCCAAATTTTGATAAATGCAAATGATGATTAAGTGTGTATCTTTAATAAATGATATGACGATAACTTTTTTATATCACAAAAAAAAAATCTGATTGTTAAATTTAGAATTTTATAGTTAAAATAAATATAAAAAAAAATTATTTTTATTTTGTTAAAAATGTTCTAAAATTATGATTTTCCTTGTAACATGTAAATTAACTCTCTTTTTTGTTATATTGCGGAAATTAAAACAAAAAATTCAAGATTTAGGTAGAGTTCAATAAATCAATTTGTTATAATTTGAAAAATTACTTATAAAATTCTTTAAATTTGAATATGGAAGATCTGATTTTTAAAATTAATTTTGATTGACACTAAAATATTTGATTTGTTTTTCAAAAGATTATAAATAAGATTTATTGTAAATAAGTGGCTTAAGCCACGGAGATAAAAAGGAAACACTGAGAAGAAATTAAAAACTAAATCGAAAGAAATGAAATGTTTAATTTGCGAAATTAAAACCAGCAGAGAAGTAAATGAAAGTAGTCTTCAACAAATTTACCCGGGGAAAACTTCACAGCATTCAAATATCAAATTAGGATTCAGTCAATTTTCTTAATTTAATTTTTAATTGAAAAAACTTTTAACAATTGTTTTATTATATTAATTTTAATTTGATAAATTTCTAAAGAAACAATTTATGATACAAAAGAATATTTCACTAGAATTTTAGTGTCATCAAAATAATGTTAATTAAATAATATATTCAACTGTTTAATTATTATTGAATTATAGAAGAAAACAACCGGTTTAATATGATCGAATTACTAAAATTTCTTCTAAAATACTGACTGAAAAGCATTTATTTTATAATTGTTTATTAATTACTGTAATTTCAATTTTTTTGGGAAATTGGAAATTATTAAATTTTAAAATTATTTATCAGTTACTAAATGTTGCCATACTATGCGATAAAAAAAATTGAAAAATTTCGTTTAAAAAGCAAATCTTCTCCTAAATAAACTCTCAATTAAATTGTATTAACAATACAACATACATAGTATTTTTAAATACATAGGTATAATTTAAATGAATATAATTATATTAATTAACAGATATAATCAATTTATAGTTACATAAAAATATACAATTTATGTCGAATTAAAAGAGTATTTTGGGATTTTTATTTAAAATTAAACTTTTAATTGTTATAAAAATAAAATTAATTTTATTTTAACAACTGGCGGTAAAACAACTTATAATGTATGATGCATGTTACATATTAGTACACCTATACAAGGTGTTTCAGAAGATATACAACAAAATATACTATTTGTTAGAGGATCGAAAATAGGTAAAAATAGGCCAAATCTCAAGAGTTTCCCAGATATAGGGATTTTAACGAATTTTTACGAAATTTCTACTTGTCCAATTTTTTTTGCTTATAACTTCCATTTCGGAACAGATAAGTGCTTCAAATAGTCTCTGAAAGGGCTAGTTAAAAGCTTAAAATCAATGCTTTACTTGATTTTTTGTTTTGTGACTTTCGAAATACCAAGCATTCGAACTTTCAAATAAATCGAATTTGTCTCTTTTTATATTTTTTTAGTTTTCTCTAACCAGATATTTTCATACGAAATTTTTGGAAGCTTTCAAATTTTTTTTTTCAGAATTTTTCCCAGGTTCTTTAGCTTAAAGCGTTAAGTCGTTAAATATTAAAAATTTAATATGATAAAGGAGATATAGAACAAAAATCATTCCAAAGTCAAGATTTTAAAGAGCTTATAGAATGTAAAAACTTAAAATATTGTCGCGAAGCCATTTATTAGCTTTGAGATTCGGCACCCAGTCCAGAACAAAAGTTTTACCCATTTTCGATTCTTTAGTCAATGGTGCATGTTGTGGTTTACCTTTATGAATCACTCTGTATAACTAAGTATGAAAGGAAAAATTACAATTAAAATCGTAAATAAAGAAGTTTTATTACTCTTATAAACGTATACTTATAGTACGTCATCTTCTTTATATAGTTTATATCAATAAAACTTGATCAAATCGCACAATATAACTCGGAAAGATCACTTACCTTTAAAAACCAAAAAAAAAATGAAACAAAAATCTGTTGTAAATGTTATTTTATACCTATATGTATAGAAAAGTTACTTTCTTTTTTATATGTATATTGTTGTATGCATAACATACTATTATAATCAGTATAACAGTAATATAAGGTAAAATCCCCTTGACTCATTCACGTGTTTATTTAAAAGTTAGTGACTTTTTTGAAAGAAGAAATTTTTTATTTATTAATAATAATTCTTTACCTTTTAATTTTCTAAGGCAAATTTTTAAAATTTACATATTATTAAATTTTGAATAAAATTAATTTTTTTTTAAATAAACGTTCTTAGGAAAATATTGTTATTGACTGTTATAAAGACAAGCGTAAGTTATATTCTATTAAAATGAAGAGTCATAGGTTAAAAATTAAAAAAAAAACCTAAATTTATCCGTGCAAAATACACAGATATTAACACATTAATCTTTCATGAAATTTTAAACAAATCAAAGAAAATCTATTTAGTTCTGCATAATTGAACTGACCATTATTTTTGTTGCATAACATTATTATCTATAATTTATAAAGTTATTAAAATAAATTCACAAATCAAGCGATTTGATAATATTAGTTTGTCGAGCAAGTGGTACAAAATAATTGTAATTAGATCAATAATGTGTTAAATGTTAATTTTTTTAACAAAATTTTACAATCAGGCTCAAATGTCTACCAAATTTAAGTTTCGTTACACGTTCTAACCACTGGTGTTTACAAAATTTACAAAAAACATCACATTTACAATTATTTACAATTAATAAAGAACCGCTTTCAATAATTACCTCAAAAAATAATTCTTAAATTTCTCTTCTAAAAGTTTCTAACTCAATTTTTTTTTTTAGAACAAGCAGCAATTTATTTCCTGATTTTCTAATACAAAAAAAAAAAAACAAATAAACTAAAATTGACAATGATCAACAAAATTTATAAATATAAAATTTGATAAAAATCACTTCATTTATCAAAATCATTTGGCATGTAATTAAATTCTCTACACTCCAATAATATTATGTTATATTTAATTGTATAATTAAATAATAAATGATCCTATTTTAAAGATTTAGAAAAATTCTTACCGAAAAATTCTATTAATATTGAATTATTTTATCTAATTACATTTTTGTTCTAACTATATAAAAAAAAAAATTTTTTTTTGGACCATTGGAAAATTACCTCAAAGAATTTGGTTCCAATTTGCTCAAAATATTTATAGTTTTAATTTACTTGCTTTATGCTATGAACTTTTGTATTTGTTTGTTAAAATACGATAACGCAAAGACCAACTCTGAATTTTCTTAATGTTTATATATTTGATTAACCAGTTTTGATTAAATACATATATTGATTTCCATATCAATTTTATACCACAAGATCAATTAAAAAAAGTCAAGTGCCTAAGTGATATTAATTAGAAAAGCTTACAAAAGAACACTGTCAACTCATTTAAATAAAAGAAGGAAAAAAATTAAAACTAAAAATATTTGTTTTTTGTGCTCTTAGTAATAAAATCCTATTACAAACTTTATTTTTTTTATAATTCTTAGGTAATGCTTAATCACAAGTTTTATACTATTAATAAAAAAGTTTTTTTGTAATTTCAAAGAATCAGAAATTGTTTGAATATCTGAGAAAAGGAATAAAGTTTCAGGTGAATAGTTTCATCACACCAAAAACTCCTTCTATTTATAAAAGATAGTAAGAAAAAAAAAATAACGAGTTTTATTAATTTTTTACTTAATTTTTCTCTTTTGTTTGTTATTCCGCTGTTATAAATAATAATTATATGTGCTTTAATGATCTTTAATTTTAAAGTTTTTCAATTGCGCGATTTCGCAATTTAAATTTCAAAAAAGTTATCAAACCGTCAAACTGATTTAAAATAGAACTTATTATAAAAACCTTAAAGAAACCATTAAAGTCAATTTAAATTTCTAAGATTAAGATAACATTAAGAACACTTACATTTAATTTCTTAATTATAATTGTTATAAAACCTTGAATATTAATTTAAATGTAGGTGTTTAAAGAAACAAAAAGGATATTGAAGTAAAATTTCAGAAAATTAATTAAAATATTTGAAATAAAAGAGACCAACCCAATTATTCCAATCTCTTAAAACTTATAATCTTAAATTGAAAAAAGATTCTGTCATTCGAAAAGTTCTTTTCTTATTCTATTTTAATTTTTAATGAAAATCATTCATATATTTTGAGAAAGAAAGATGAACCTTTAATTACATATTCATATAACTACATAATGTTAATTTAAGTAGATTTTTTTATACATAAAAAATTTTTCGCAAATTGAAATTTTAATTTAAAAATAAAATTGATTTTATTAATCCTGTTCCTAAAACAATTAAGATACGAGTTAAATTTATTTGTGCAGAATTACAATTAATTTTGAAATACTCAATCACGATATTAGTATATGAATAATAAAATAATAAGGACTTGAAAAATATCTGTATAAAATAGTACAATGCAATCACTGACATTTAACCAAAAAAATCGTTTTGAAACTAATAGAATGTTGATAAAGACTGGTATTAAAGATTTAAATAGATTATGTACATATCAATAGCTGATTCTAAGAACTTCATTTAAAAAATAATTCTTAATACACATTTCATCGCAATGATTAATATTGTATACCTAAAATGAATCACATAACATACAATGATGTGTGTATGTAATAATTAGATAATTTATTAAATTCAAGTATGAATTAAAATTGTCAATATGTATGTATCATCAAACTTTTTACGGATATTTTAAACGAATGTCGTAAAAACATAACTATATAACTAAATCACATTTGTTAAGGAGAATAAATTTATTACTTACATAAATTAAAAATATTTAGAACGAGTTTAATTACAGAACTCCTATTGAAAATTTTGTTTACATTTTTTAACGTACGTTACAAATTTTAAGTGTCCTATCAAATTAATTCGAAGGAGGTAAGAACGAGTAATCGGCTCGCAACTCACACACAAATATTATTAAGAACATCTTTAACAATTTTTAATATTTTAATACTGTAATTTTTTTAAGATTGTAATTTTTAATATTGTAACATTTTATTTTCCAATAATAATAATGTTTGGCCATTATGCTTTATGTATATGTATTTATACTAATATCTGCAATAAAGCGCAATGAATAAATAATAACTTGCGCTATCTCAAAAACGTTTCAGATAATATGACCTTTTGATTAAAAGAGAAAATTTTTATATCATGAATAAAAGAACCTACCTACTATAGATAGTCTTACACCATTAAATAAAAATTTCACCAACACGAAAAAATAACATTAATTGTGGTAAAAATAAAAAAAAGCAAAATATCATAGTCATATTCAATTCTAGAATGAAAAGCAGTTAAATGTTACTTAAGGTGATTAAGGTTTCAAATTGAAAAGCGAAAATATTACAATAACTATATATGTATTTTAATTTTAACATAAAAAAAATATATTACAATTAATTAAAATAGTAGCTACATATTATACTGGATTAAACCAGAATTAAACATATTATTAGTGACTCAACACTTCTAACCGCAAAATTTTAGAACTTAAACAGTATTTTTTAAATAACAAAAAAATTAAATAAATATTCAAAGGCTCAAACAATTTCCTGTGAAAATTTAAATATCTTAATAAAAGCATTTATTTATTACTCTTCTAAAAATGTTTTTGGAAATTCCTGATCTGATTTAATTTCAGGTTTTTTTAAAATTATAACTTAGTATGTACATATGTATATTAATATATACACATGTAAAATTCAGTTTATCTTTCCATACAATATTACGTACATACCTACTTATAATATTTACAATTATAAAAGTATAAATAAATAAATAATTCCACGCACGGTATATTGAAGTCGCATTTCAGCATCTGGAACTAGCTATTATATTAGAAAACGCTTATAAAATCAAAGCAAGTTTTGTGGTGGTTTTTGAAGCTGAACTTCAAAATATGTTATAACTTAACATAAGTATGTACAATATATCGTGTATGTTTGTATAAGACAATTGACAAAGTATGCACCAAAATTTTGTTACTATAGCTGCTTAATAATAATTCAATTAACTTACAAACAAAACAAAAAAAACATTATTAATTTTTAATCATTTTTAATCATTATTAATTTTTAAAGTAAATTATTCTAAAATTCATACCCACTGCCATTGTCACCAAATTTTCTAATATTCATCAATCAACATTATCCGATTTTTATTCAAATTTTTGCAAATCTTAAAAAAGTGATGGTGCAAATTAACTTTCACATTCTGTATGCTCGTCCCATCAAGCAACTATTTAAAGGAATTTGTGCCTTATGGCTACTAATATTATTTTCCAAGGTATTTTTAATTTTGATGTACAGCTTTCAAATATATTTGGGCCGAATCGGGTTAAGACGATTGCTTAAAATGAATTTTTTTTTTCATTTTCCAAAACTTTTAGAATTTGCAACATAAAATTAGTATTTGTTTGTTTATTCTTACTTTGACAATTCTTGACTTCTAAAAAGCAGTGATAACGTATAATTTATTCCAAAACATGTACTAAAAGCTGTTGAAATTGTAGACTATTATAAAATGTATCAAACATTCAGTAAAACCTAAAATAAAAGCAGAGCATGTAATAAAAGTGATGGAAGTCACGGAATATTTGCGTTATTTGGCTTGTTATTTTTTCGCACCAACATTCGTTACGCCTTGTAATACTATTAGTTTTTAGTTCTATCGTAGTGAGTTCTAAGTATGTAAATAAGACCTGAATATGATCGCAGCCATAAAAATATGTAATATGCACAATTTTTCTTATAACATAATTGTTTTTTTTTTTTTTTGATAATTGCACAAACATATAATAAACATCAAATTATTTAGGTAAACGTTTAATTTTTTTTTTGTTTTTTTTTTTTCAGTATTTTTCTCCATTTTTTGTGGCTTTTTAGACAATTGACTTGGTCCTTGTACCTTTCACATATAATCCCTGACATCGGAATTATTATAGTACCGTAATACGCAATTCAGCAACTGGCATTTATAAGCTGAATTCTGCCTTACTACAGTATTATTACATTTCCGATCTCTGGCTGTTTGTAGAATTTTATATTTAAAATTTTTGAAACTAAATTCATCCGAATTGTAATGTTATAATTTACCTGGTATGATATTGTTTTTCTAAATATTGTTTTTTCTGTCTAATATTAACAAAATTTACTAAATATTCAAATAATTAATGAAAAGCTGGTATATTTATAGATCGTGAAGAAATTTTTTAGTGAAAATCATCGTGAACGAATTATTTTGTTTTGCTCATTGTGGTATATGAAGTGATCAAAATTGCAACACAAGATAACAAAGAAAGGCAACAATTGAAAAATTTCAAAAAATTTATAAACCCAAAACATAAGGCAAAAATTGATAAACCACGAAAAGAACATTGCTAATATTTAATATTGGATTTGCAAATTGTGTTAAAGCGTTAATGGCATCAGCGTTAATACAACACTGATTAAAGATTTTTCATAATTTACTGGCATATACTACTTGTTTACTGATAACTTCATAATTTTTCGCTCAGTTTATTAAAATTCTTAATGTCACTTTTCCTTAACATAAGATTTTCGTATCATTGTGATTACATTTGTTTACCTACTTTACGTTTTTCTATTATAAGGCTATTTATAGATCTTTTTCTGATTAACATGGAAGTCGTTTGTTACAATAAATATAAATATAAATAAGTCTTCTGAAACAACAATTGCATTAGAATTTCTTATTCGATTAAAAAATCTATTTGGAAGCGTTCAAATTCGCTATGTTTGTGAGTTGCTGAACTTAAAATAAGAACAGCCCTGCAAGAAAACTACCTTAAATCAGTAACGTCAAAACAGCTGATAATATAAACAAAACACAACGTGTTCATTGCTTCTATTTTTTAAATTGTTAGTTTCTTAGTGGTAACTTGTAATTGAAAAAGAAAAAAAGCTCTCAACTATAAAATGGAATTATTTACGGTTACAAGGTAAATTTAAGATATTAAAATATAAATTTTATTCATTCATCTTCAACTTGCAGATTTGATGAAAATAAAATTGATGATGATCATGAGAATAAACTATTGAAAAAATTGTTGAAAAAAGCAAAGAAAAGAAAGCTAGAAGTTGAATCAAAAGATATCACAGAAGAGCACCAGAAAATTGATTATGAAATATCCGAAAATAAATCGACAGAACATCAAATTTCTAATCATGAAGAAAATGGAAATAGTGAAAAAATGAATGCCAATAACATAAATGAAAATAAGGAAGATGAAAATATTGAAAACGAATTTCAGATCTTGGGCAATGATGTTTTTAAAAAAAAGCAAAAAATAAATATGGTATTACCCCCATGGTTGGCACATCCGACTGTGATAAGTACAAACATTTTGGAAGAAAATGAAAACGAATCAATAGAAGATTTGGAATATTTATCACCAATAATAAAAGAAAATTTACGAAAAATGGGTATTACAAGATTGTTTCCGGTTCAAAAGGAAGTTGTGCCTTCAATACTTAACGCTCACTCTAAACCCTTTCCATTTAAGCCTAAAGATATTTGTGTTTCTGCTCCGACTGGTAGTGGTAAAACGTTAGCCTTTGCTATACCTTTAATTCAGTTACTTATGAATCGCGTGGAACGGAAAACTAGAGCACTTGTTATTCTGCCAGTAAACGAATTAGCATTGCAAATTTTTAAAGTTTTGAAATCTCTTGCTGATAAAACCGTGTTATCTATCCGTTTACTTTCGAAAGGTGTACCTTTTATTAAAGAGCAACAGCTACTTCTAGATTTTTATGATGGAAACTATTATTCAAAAGCTGATATTATAGTCACAACCCCTGGGCGACTTGTAGAGCATTTACACTCTACTAAAGGACTCTGCTTAAAGGATTTAAAATTTATAGTAATCGATGAGGCTGATCGTATAATGGAACAAATTCATTTTAATTGGTTGTATCATTTAAATGAGCATGTTAGAAAAACATCTGACGAGTTTTTCTCTGGCACATCAGCACCGTTATGCCTTCAGGAACTAATGACAAATTTGGCAAACCAACCACATAAAATGCTTTTCTCAGCTACTTTATCACATGATCCAGAAAAGTTGATCAATTTAAAATTATTTCAACCGAAATTGTTCACAACGGTGACTATCCCTATAGAAAAGCTTGTTGAAGGGTTATCGCAAATTACTAATGGTGAAAAAAACCATGCAAAAGATGTTCGCGGAGAATTTGTTGGGAAGTATACAACTCCATTAGAGCTTACGGAAAAAATATGTTTAACTGATACGCCTTTAAAGCCCTTAACACTTTTCGCTTTAATAAAAGAAAACTGTTGGAACAAATTTTTATGCTTTACAAACAGTGTCGATTCAGCTTACAGGCTTTCTAAAGTTTTAGATTACTTTTTTGGAAAACAAAAATACATACGCGAATTGTCAGCTTCTCTAACAGCTTCTCAAAGGAATAAAGTATTAGATCTATTTGCAAAAGGAAAAATTAAAGGGTGAAATATTTGAATATTTCTTTTTTAAAGTAATTGTTGGTAATGAAAGTAGCTAAAAATCTTTAATATTTCAGTTTAATTTGTTCGGATGCGCTAGCACGTGGTATCGATATTCCGCTTGTCGACATTGTTATATCTTACGATGTACCCAGGCACATAAAAACATATATTCACAGAATCGGAAGAACAGCAAGTAAGTAAAAACTCTTAATAGCAGAATAATTTACTAAATTTGATTATTTTAGGGGCTGGACGCTTAGGTACCGCAATTACATTGCTATCTGAAGACGAAAAGTACAAATTTAAGGTAAGAAATTTAATATGTAAGATTTTCCTATTTGTTCTTAATTCAATTCTAATTCAGAATGTTTTGGCGGATGCTGGAAAATTTATAACTGAGGAAATCAAAGTTGAGTCTAAAATTGAAGAAGAATATGCTAATGAATATACAAAAGCACTGCAATATTTACAATATGACATCAAAGACAAGAAAAGAAAGGAAATAATTAAAAAGAGCATTCACAAATCAGAATTAGGGAATAATAAAATCGATGCCCCATCTAATGTTTTAGAGAAATTGCAGCACGATTTAAATAAAAATTTCGAAGCCGGAGAAACTCCAACCATTATTCAACGCAGATTTAGAAAAAACAACAAATTGAAAAAAAATAAAAAAAGAAAAACATAAATTACAAAAAATAAAAAATATGTATGTATGTATTTAAAATCATCTTTCTTCTATTTTGTTATCAAAACTAGTTGGCAGATCACATCCTGTATATGCGTTCCTAGAAACGCAATATTGAATTAATTTTTCCCAATTAGGATCTAAGGATAACAAATGAGGATTGCCAAAAATCGCTAATAAGGCCCGAGCTCTTGATATTGCAACATTCATTCTCTTGGAACTTTGTAGGAACCCTAATGTATGTTTTAGATCCACATGAACTAAAGCTTTAGCTGATCGAACAGTTGATATTAAAATAATATCACGTTCTTGACCCTGAAATTCTTCAACAGTACCAATTTTAGGGAGTTCTGTTAAGTCTGATTCTAAAAATAAATTGCGAATTTTTTTGACTTGTTTTTGGTATGGTGTTATAATGCCTATTTGTTTCGGTTCAATTCCTTCTTTAAGAAGTTTCAAGGAAAATAAGAAAAGCTGAAATTTTATTGACGATTAAAATAAATTTAATTCATATTGTTATAATTATACCTGTGAAGCTTCTTCTCCATTATACCAAGATGGTGAATCCAAATCTTGACGATTTTGTCCTCGTATTCCATAAAATATTAATCCATGTTCAACTGGTTTTTTGTCAAAGGTCTTTGATAATATTTTTAAACTTTTTAGCAAGGTAAATTCTCTGCTATCGTTAGCTTTAATTGATGAGAGTAACTCCCCATCATAAAACAAGTCATTATAACTTTGCAAAATACTGGGGACAGATCGGTAATTGTAAATTAGCTTAGTTATAAGAACCGGATTGTATCCAGTATGTTCATATCTCACTTTATCTTTTGAATATGGTTGAGTGTGTAGCAATCGCACCAAAAATGATTCATCAAGACCTTTCTCCAAAGCATATTTTTGTAGAACTGTGGGTCCCAATTGTAACGGATCTCCAGCTAATATGATTTGGCCACTTTTGCCATCAACTTGTTTTATGGTGGTCATTATTTCTGGCTCAATGCATTGCCCCGCTTCATCAACTATTACGTGGGTAAATTGAGTTTTTGGATAGCCAAGGTATAACAAGCTTCCCAATGTAACGCATGTGCCAATAATAATTCTATGTCTGCCCAAATATTTTGCGCGACATTTCGTTTGCACACCAGCACTGGTAACATACATCTAAAATTTAAAATATTAATTGTTAAGCATTTGCTTAGGTATTAAATATTCGAATTACCTCCTCTTTCGCTGTACCTTCAAGAGTAATATCAAGAGTCGCGCTGTATGGTTTTATATGATTAGGTATTAAGTCTTTTTCTAATAAATTCTGTCCAACCAATCGAATAAAATCACCAGGAATTAAAACATTTGAATCAATTAACCGCGATGCAATCAAATCTGCTGAACTATTAGTAGGTGTCCCGACCAATAAGCGGGACCCAGGGCAGTTTTTGAATAATTGTAAAATGGTTTCAATAACCGTTAAAGTTTTTCCCGTGCCTGTGCATTAAAAATTATAACAAGCAAATTTTAACACTTTAAAATTATTATCATACCTGGGGGACCAAAAATAACATACGGCATTGGTCGAGTGTCTCCTCTTAAAACATTTTTAATGGCAACTTTTTGATAATGATTAAGTTTATTGTTAAACCATGGTATTACTTTTCCAGAATCTTGATTAATTATTTCGTCATTTTCATTTAGTTCAATGTTCATTTGAAGTTCATTTTTAATAATAACTTTTTTTGGAAACAAATATTCATTTCCCAAACATGATTGCAAATAATTAACTGAATGATGCATTTTTCGAAAACTATGTCTTGAGAAAAAAAACTCAAGACGATAATCTTCTCCATTGTATTTTAAATGAAAAGTATCATTAAATTTAATTAAAATTTTATTATATAAAACCTTATGAATATATCCCTGGTATGATAATTCTTTGCCCTTCTCAGACCATGGATTTGTAGCGTGAACAGAATCTCCTATAACTAAAGACGGCCTTTTTTCAGCCAAATTTTCAATAGTTAAACTTAAATATTCTTGTTCCTTTTGCATATGCGCTCTATCGCGATCGTATTGACGCATTTGAATAAACCTTTCTATTTCTTCAAGATGCAAAAGTACAGAAAATCTTTGAAAGTAATTTTCAGGCTTTAATTCTTCTCTTAATGAAGAATATATATCCTCCACCTTTTCGGCCATATCTTTTAGATTTTCAGCTATCAAAACGGCATTTTTTAAGCGTTCTGGAGTTTCGTATGACTGAATACGTTGTTTTATAAATCTTGGTCTGTTAATTACTGGAATACCTGGCAAAAGGTTTCGTTTCTGCATATTATCCCATTTTAATTTAGCGTTATAAGATCTTTGCTTTAAACTCTTTCCTCCAAAACGCTGGTTATTATTTAATTGGTTTTCGTTATTGTCTTCCATTATTTCTCCAACCTCGACGTCAATATTACGGGTTATTATAAAATCATTAAAATATAACTCAAAAATTTCCGAGCTTAGGCCAAATCTTTTCGATTTAGCGCTAATTTTGAAAGTTAAAGATGATCCCGGCTTTATTCTTAAATTACCACGTATTTCTGAAGCGTTTCTTAGCCTCAATTGCGATTGTGAAATATTTTTTTTAAAAACGTATCGAAGCAATTCTTGTGTGAAATCACTTGTATTCTTGACCACTAAATGCTTTGTGGCGATTTCACCCAATTTTTCAAATTTAAAATGCATTTTATCTGTGACTTCAATACCATTTTTATTTAGACCCAGTTCATGGTTTCGAATATTTTTTTTACTTAGCAGAGATTCAGTAGACGCCTTCTCTAGTAAAGATACTCGAATACAACGGAAATTAATCGGATGCATCTGAAAATATTAAATTTTTAAATATGTTTTACACTTGTAATCTAATATAGGTTAAATTAAAAAAATTTCGTCATTTACAGCTTCATTTTCAATAACTTCGGCTGAAACACGATCTCCTAGACCAATTTTATATCCAATATCTACAACATCGAATGAAAAATATGCCTCATTATCAATCACTCCATAATCGTATTCAATCAGTGTAACTACGCCTTTAATAGATCTTTTACAAACACATGAAACACTTTTACATTCAAGAACGTTGGATTCATTATCGAAAAAATCTTCATTATTTTGTACAATACAAAGCAATACCACATGATCTCCTTCTTGTGGAACAAATTCAATCGACACTACGTCCAAATCAATTTCAATTCCAGATTCAGCACCTGTTTCAACTTGGATAAAATGATCTCTTTTTTGAGTAATTGTTCCAAATACATTTCTTTTTATATGATTAAAAAACCTTGGTTTGTCAGAACGAAATTCTTCAAGAGTTTTATTAATCTGAAAATAAGGGAAATTATTAGGAATTGTAAACAGTAATTTCGAGATAACGGACTTCTTCTTCAGTAGTAATTGAGTCCCACGGATATTCTACTATCTCTGTAATTTTACAAATCCTTAAATCCGAATCTTCTCCTTCGGGTTTATATGCCAAATATTCAACTTTATACCCGACCTTTAAGTCTTCTAAATTTTTGGCAACTTTATTTATGTTAAACATGTAGGAATTGTCAATCATACCAAAATTACTCTTTACTTGAGTTATTAAACCTACAATTTAAAAGCATATCAATAAAAAAGAGTTATCAAGTGAAATTAAAAATGAATAAGTTATCTTGTTACCTACCTATTTTTTTGAAACATATAGAAGCTTCCTTGTCTTCTTCAATTTGATTACTTTCATCTGCTTTTTTAGAAGAATTGTACAGGTTATTCTTAGCATTATCACTTTCTATCGCGGCATCAATTTCATTATTAAGCTGTTCTAGTTCATCAATTTTTACTTGCTCATGATTCAATGTGAACCAATTTAGAAACTTGCCTATTGCAAACATTGTGTAGCTTTTCGATTTTCTTTCGACTATTCGACTTGATCATACATCCAATCTGTTTCTTTAATAAAATTTAGTTCCTTTCTCAAATTCTGCATGCGTTTTATGTGATTTTGCCTTTCGATCACGCTTATGTTCTGTTCACAGGTAAGATAACTGAAATTGAAATATTAAGGGGGTTATGGCTTATTAATCAATAATCATTAGTAACGAAATTTTATTCGTTTTAGAAATACAAAATACAAGATTTTGCGTATTTTTTTCTGACAGAAAATTTAAAAATAAACAATTGCATACCTTATTTAGCTAGGTATTTAGAAAATCAATTAGAGTATAATATATGGATAAGTATTTTAAAAGTTTTTTCCTATTGTAACTAATTTTCCTTTACTATCTTCCTAGATATTTAGATATGAATCCAGAATAAAACTTTAAAAATTTAATTTTTTTTTTGGTAAATTATGGAATGGTTTGGAAAATTCGGCTTATGAGTTTTGTTTAATTAAAAAAAACTACATACCTGTGGAGAGCTAAGAGACGATCCTTGGGCTCAGTATTGTTGTTTTTTTGCGGTTTGTTTGTCTAGAAATACATTTAGATTATTAGATATTTGAAAACTAAACTAAAGCATGACTCCACTTTTTTAACTAAGTAATTCAAAATTTCCTAATGTTCAAAAATAGAAATTATGAAAGGGTACTTACTTCTTCTGATTTTGGATTTTCTTCGAATCTATTATTACCATCAGACATTATAATATGTGACTACAAAATAAAATTAAAAAAACAAACGTACCCTATTGTACGTTCCTGTTTTTTCCAAAATAAACACCTCCTTTATCTTCTAAAAATTTTTAAAATTAAATGACATTCTACGCCGGCCTACACAAAGATGCCATATTTTTAGATTTTTCTGATTTCCTGCAGCTATCGCTTTGTGTTATGTAACAAAATTCCTCCACGAGAAAATAACTCAGTTTCAAAAGTGCTCATTTACTATTTTGATATTTCAAATTTGAAAATTTATTAAATAATTAATGTTCGTTTTTAAAATCAATGAATATAATTAAATTCAACTTCTGAGCAAACTAAAAACCAAAACGTACTCTATAAACTGCAATTTTTTTATTTAAGTAAGAAAAGAAGAAACAGTAGATCTGATTAATAATATTTGGTGCACAAACAGAAATTCCCATTTTTCAACCTAATTTCATGGCTCATTTTAAATATACATATATTTAAAATAATCAACAAATTATAAATATTAAAAATTAGAGTAATAAGAATATGTAGTGTATATACTACAAGCATAACGTGTATGGCAATATATTTTAAGATTTTCGGCGAAATCATTGCAGACAAAATTAAAATTGTTGATTGTCAATTTCTGCAAAATTCTGTTGAAGGGAAGAAAAGAGTTGAAGCAAATTGAAGCAGAAGCAAAACATTGGTAAATTTTGTCATTTGTGTTAGTGGTTGCGTTGTGAAGTCGATTTGTCTTGTCATATCACAATAATTATATTGAAAAAAGATTTTAGTGTAAAATAATTTCCAATAAATTTTTCATAAATTATGAAATAATAAAATGTGCACATTTTACATATTAAAAATAAAATAATAAACCGTAGTAAAACTTTTATGAAAGAAAATTCACCTTTGATTTTAATTTATTTTTGCAAAAATACATACGTAAAATTTATAAAATTTTGCTGTTCAATGAACTTCATTACGAGTTTTGTGTTTTGTTTTAATTACTCAAAAATATCAATTTTTATTTTGAAAAATGTTTAAAATTACATAAATATGGAAAACGAATCAATTAAGTCAGAACACAGTGGAAGATCTAGACGCTCAAGAGCATACCAATCTAATACAAATAATTCCAACATAAATAATTTTGGATCATCAAATAGCAATAGTGGACAAAATAGAACACGACATTCCCACAGAAAAGGTAGTGGTAGTGGTAGCGGCAGCACAAAAAGAAATAATACAACAGATAATATGGCTCCCTTTCAGACAAGTGTCAATCTTACAGGTGAGCTTATGAAGTACATAATTTAAGAAAAACTTAAGGTCCCAAGATACATAAGTATGTAAATATGATATCTTCATATCATCATGCAGGTATCTACATGTATATGTAAAATAAAAACAGATTTTTTTTAGTTTGTTGCTAAAACAGAAATACGTACATACATGCATATTTATGTATAATTCTTTAGATAGATTAAGAAACCTATATATGTACTATTTTATATGAATTATAATTTATATTTGATGTTTTCCAAATAAGCAATCATATCTTTTGAAATTTAATTATAAAAATATTTGTTAAAAATCAAAACTTTGGAATATAACTCATTTATAGGGCAATTTCGAAAAATAAAAGAAACGGGTTTGGGTGAAATACAAGTCAAAATGATGTACTTACAAAATAGTACATACATACATGCATATACATATATTATATTTATTTATGAACTTCTTTATGCATTTTGTATGCATTCAATAATTTCCAATTAATGTTCACATGAATAGCGAATGAAACATTTACTTTTCATAGAAACAATAGCAAATAATTTCAATATCAGATGCTTAAACACCAGTGGGTAAAAATTTTTTATGGATTATTTCTCATGAAAAAGTTTTTTGGTTTTTAGTAATAAAATTTTACTCTTTTGTACGTATGTACCACGTAGGTATAGAAAAATAGTTATACCTAACTAGCACACCTTATTTTCATAAGAAAGTAGGTACTTGCTACAAGAATTATCATGTTTTTTTTACTATTAAAATAGATGTAACCCTTTGTCTTACAATTTCAACACATTTAGATGCCTTACGAATCCCGTTTTGTAGATGATAAAATTCTTTTTAATTTTAGATAGCGAAAACCGTGATGGACAAGAGATAATCGAAGTTCAAATACTACCACAAGATGAAAACTGGGGTGAAAATACTACAGCAGTTACTGGTAATACTTCTGAACAAAGTATCTCAATGGAGGATATTAATGGCAATTGGAATCGAGAAACTGAATCTAGTTTAGGTTTTGCTTGCAAGCGTTATATAGAATCAACGTTTTCATTAACATTGGGATTCGTTTCATTTTTTTCACCTATAGCAATGGTAATGATGCCAAAGTTAGGATTCTTCCCATCAGCATTCGATAATGACGATTTAACGCCAACAAAGAAATTCCAATTATTGGCTTGTAGTAGTGAGTGCAAAGGTTTACTAGTGTCTTTGACAGCGCGTTTAATTCTTTTAGCTCTTGGTTTATGGGCTGTATTTTTAAGACGACCAATTGCGACAATGCCGAGAATATTTCTATTTCGTGCAACAGTTTTACTTTTAGTTACTGTCTCAACCTTTGCTTATTGGCTTTTTTATATAGTGCAAGTTACAAATGGGGCTAAAATATTAGTTGAAAATGGGGATGTTGTTGATTATAAGTCTCTTGTGTCATATGCAACAAATTTTGTAGACACACTTCTTTTTATCCATTATACAGCCGTTGTTTTACTGGAGATACGTCATCAACAATCTTACTATTATATAAGAATTATCAGATCACCAGATGGAATTAGTCGTTCTTACGGCATAGGCCAATTGAGTATACAAAGAGCAGCTGTATGGGTTCTTCAAAAGTATTATATTGATTTTCCAATATATAACCCATACTTGGAACGCATTCCAATTTCAAAATCACAAAGAAAACAAATTTCATCTAGTTTTAAATATTATGAGGTTGATGGTGTTAATCCAGCTCAGCAACAAAGTCAAAGTAGGGCGGTTTTGGCTGCAAATGCCAGACGGCGTGACTCTTCACATAATGAAAGATTTTATGAAGAACATGAATATGAAAGACGTGTTAAGAAACGGCGAGCTAGATTAATAACTGCAGCTGAAGAAGCCTTTACTCATATAAAACGAATACATAACGAACCCGCTCCAGCAGTGCCTTTAGATCCACAAGAAGCAGCTCAAGCAGTTTTTCCATCAATGGCAAGAGCTTTGCAAAAGTATCTACGTGTGACAAGACAGCAACCAAGACATACTTTCGAAAGCATTTTAAAACATTTAGCACATTGCTTAAAACATGATTTATCACCAAAAGCATTTTTAGAACCATATTTAAATGAGTCACCAGTAATGCAAAGCGAAAAAGAACGTCGTAACTTTCAATCCTGGTCATTAATATGTGATGAATTATTATCGCGACCTATACGTTCTGGTTGTACTTTTCAACTTATTCAAAATGATGTTTCACTTATAGTAACCATTCATAAATTGCCTCATTTCAATATTTCTGAAGAGGTTGTTGATCCAAAAAGTAATAAATTTGTTCTTAAATTAAACTCAGAAACTTCTGTATGACATAACGGTAACGAATATACTCAAATATTAGTATAACATTTATTCTAAAACTAAAAGAAAACAAAAAAAGGGAAATAAACTATTTTGAATCCAAATATGTGTACTTAAAAACTCAAAAAAAAAGAATTAAAATATGTAGCTATATATTATTATATTTTACAAAAAGATCTATCGAATAAGGAAATTTGTACATTAGTAATTGATTAAAAAGAATGTATTAAAATTACATTAAGTAAATTTTAATACAAAACATTTTAAATTAATATATTTATAAAAACTATATTTATTGTAAGTGAGAAATTTTTCGCATCTAATTCATGTATAAACATATTTTATGAATTATTAAGCCTGTTTTTATACTGCCCAGTAGAATTTAAGTCTTATATAATACATTACGAACATATACTTCGCTATAATTATTTTTCCCTAATTGAAAAATTCTCCAATAGAATTTTTGAAAATTTTTCGATTTAGAATTTTTAAATTTAGAAAAGTTTTTATAAAAAAAAAATTTTCTAAAAGAAATGCAAATTTTTATAATACATATGTATAAGAAAATTTGTAAAAATAGACTGTTTCTAAAATACTAATACAGAAATTTGGTTTACGGGTATAAAATACCTACAGCTTAAAATCAATTTTTGGAGTAGAATATATAATTTTTGTAACAAAAGTAGTTGAAAATTTAAGCATAAGATTTTACAAATGCTATTATACATTTATGTTATATTAATTTAAAAATTTTTGCCCAAATATGTATTTAGTTTTTTATTATTTTATGTTTTACGACTTGCCATTCTAGTATTCGGATTCAAATTCTTTTATAACTAATGTTATGTACTAAGTTTTTGTACGCATTAATTCATTTATTTTCAAATTAATTGTAAAACAAACATATCATCAGCCTCATGAAGAAAAAAAATACATAATAGACATAATAAATTTATATAAATACTACCTTCTCTAAACTGTGATGAGCATCATCCTAAAATAAAAAAAGCACAATAAATAAAATATAAAGACAAAAAAAAATACACTCATATATAAATTTGATTCTATAGTTAGGGACAATTTTAAATTAAGAAAAGAAAAAAAATCAGAAATCATAATCATTTGAATCGAAATTTAATGTAGCTGTCAGAAGGATTTCTTTACAAGTATCTACCAATATTTGAAATTATATGTAGGATTAAAATAATTTTGTTTTTGAGTAGCAATCATATTTTTTTGTAAATGAAATGAATAGCAATGTTGTTTTTCATATTCAGCTTTAAAATTGGTTTTTTATTAGTAATTCGAAATATCATCCATTATCGAACATCATATTTTAATAAATTTTAAAAATTTGTTTAAAAACAAGTTTACAAAATTATGCAGACAACCTTCTGAAATTGTAATTTTAAGATTTTATCAAATTTCATATTCTTTAATGTGGTGCATGCAAGGCTGTTTTTCACTTCTTCAACGATTCATATGACTATTTTTCCTGATTATGAAGTAAAAATTTACATTTATGTTATTTTTTAGTACACTTTGTTTGAATATATAAAAATACTCATTTTATAGTTTACTTTATGTGTCTATAACATTATAAATATTACAAAATATACATTCTTTAATCATTTTTATAGAAATATGTAGCATAAAATTTTAAAAATATAATAAGAAATATATAAAGATAATTTAATATTAGGTAATTTTATTCCTTATTATCTATACTTTAGAACTGTAAACTCATAAGCAATTGTATTAAATTATATAACATATATTATAACGATTATAGTTCTTTTCTACTTTTTATACATTTTTGTATGTATGCTTAAAAAGAAAATAAATGACTGTAAAAAATAATAATTTTTGTATAAATTCAAAATAAATTTTGCATTTCTTCCAAAACAGGAAATTATTCTTATTGGTTATAAATATTTACTTATTAAAAAAACTAATTAGTTCGATTAATTAGACTCTATAATTGACATTTTTTTAAACTTCTAAATTCTAATCAGCGGCTTGTATTAGACACAAGGTTTTTTTACTCGCAAAGTGAGAAAGGATATCGTGTGTAAGTATCATATTGTATTCCAATAATGTAATTTTCTAGTTCGAAGATTTTTTTCGCATTGCGTAACTTGTATTTTTCAAAATACAAAACTTTCTCTATATTTTTTTATACATTTTCTCTTTTAACGCGACAAGCTCTGTTGATATTTTGGTTACAAATGGAAATCTTTTTGGAAAAGTGAATAATCTCATTTGAAAAATGCCATATCCAATTAAAAAAGTGAGAATTCTAAATTAAAAGAGAAAAAAAAAGTGACTGAAGTAGCTAGACACTCGATCAGGCTGTTAATTTGGTGCCTATGTCATTTTTAAAATATGATGATAATATTAAAAAGACCTAATTCACCAATATTCAATTAGAATTTCTTATTTTTTCTTAATATTTCATGTAAAAAGCATTAAAATATCGTCTAATATATCACCTTTCAAAGCGGAATTATTAAGTGGTGAATAACGAAGTATTCCATTCTTAATCGAAAACTACATTATAAGAATACAAGATTCTAATACAGTTCCTCATTACCCGGTAAGTAATCTCAAAGTTCAAAAATATCAAATTTTTAATTTATTAGCTATGACTAGCTAGTAAGTTAGCACGTTAAAGTTTACAATTAACGAAATCTTTAATTGAATATTATAATTACAGATTATTTTTTTAATAAAGTTTAATAAAAGAACATATTACTTTGTTTATGAAACAGATACAAAAGAAATTATGATCAAGTGCGTCAAATGTCCATAAAGTATTATTTATATTTGTTGTATTATTAGTATTATGACTAAATTTTAGTAAATTTATAAGGTATTTTATTATTTTATGTTTCTAATATTTAAAACATGAAAACAAAATAAACCAATTTTTTTATTGCCAATCAAAATTTATTTAAAATTTAAATTGTACTTTAAATTTATACTACAAAAACTTTAGATCATTTGTTCAGAATTTTTTTTTATGTACGAAGCAAAACTGAATAAAAATTTAAAATGAATCAGATTAAATTATTGTATGGACCTTTTAATATAAGAGATGTTTGGGCACATAGACCAAATAGACTATTTCACTTGAAAGGTAAGTATAATTTATTTACAAACATTTCAAAATTTAGAAATATGTAATTATTCAATTGAACTTTTTTTTTTTGGATTTTTTTAGAAATTTTAAATTATTTGGGTTTTTTTGTTGATTTGGTTCCTATTCAACCTAGAAATAGGTTAATTTTAACATTGAACACTTTTGAAATATTTCGTTGTTCACTGATTTCAATACGGTATTTGGATTCCAAAAAATTTAATAAAAAACTTTATTTTATTACTTAGTGTATATGTATGTACATTTCTAGATATTGCCATGAAATAAAAGCCGATGAAATACTGATAAAAATAACTTGGGCAGCATTAGAAGCAAGAGCTAGATTTTATGCAGCGAAAATGAATAAAGAATTAATTTAAGATTTCATTAAATTGCAAAATATTATATATAATATAAGAGAAATAATGAAATTATTAAAAAATTGTCATAATATAAATTGGAAAGAAAATTTTTATAGGAATTTTACCTCTAAATCTAGTTTTTAGTAAAATTATAACGTTTTATTTTTGTGTAATGTACAGGAGCTGTTGTCAAAAATTATTTATTGCCAAAGTTTTATCTATTTTACATTTCAACAACTAACTCGGGAGCAGCAAAAGGATTTCAATATATGTAGGTATGGGTAGTTGATTGCATAAGAAAATTTAATTTTATATAACTTATTACCACTATTCTCCACAGTTTCAGTCTTCTAAAAAACATTTAAAGAACATTTTAATTAACTGAAATACTAAAATTTTATTAAAGTATTTATATATGTATATTAACAAAAATAAATATATTTATATATTACACTAAGATTTATTTCAAAACAATTTTATTAAAAATTTAAAAAAAAAAACGTTAAATATGTATTTAAATATGTATATATATATATTTATATGAAAGGCAAAAGTGCTCTAAAACTAATATGTATAGGTTTACAAAAAATAAAATACAAAAGTAATTTAACCAACAAAAATGATAAATTAATCATTTATAGATAAATTTTTATAGACACTAAATAATTTTATGATGAATTTTTTGTAGATTTTGAGGATTGTCTTTTTTTATTAAATTTAATTTCATTCTCAAGTTTTGTTTTACTTTTAGATTTTTCATTATTATCTGAAGTTGTATCTAATTTCATAGATTTCTCAGTATTATCTGAAGGCAATGATGATTTTAATTTTGGTTTATAACTTTCAACTACACCAAAAAGCTCACAAATGATACAATAAAGTTCACTTTCATGATTTTGTTTATTTCCAGTCGCTGTTGCAGCAGCAGTTCCCCTTCCAATATATGCCAAACTAAAATTTGTATAATAAAAATTGTATTATAAATAAAGTACATAATATGTTTGTATATATTTAATTTTATATTATTTACATATTATTTTAATGAAATATTAAAAATTTTTAATATTTTTTTAACATTTCCGAAATTTAATTTTTTTTTTAAATCAACACAAAAATCTGTTAACGGTTTCAATGTAATGCTTAAAATGAAAACAATATTTTGAAAATTATGCCATTAGTTTTCGCGAATTTGTGTAAAGTAAATCAGGGATGCTTTAAAAAACATATGTATACATATAGTTTTCAATAAAACTATTGAGTAAAATTAAATTAAAAAACTAAAATACATTAGAAAATGACATGTCATTCGAAAAATAAATATTTGAAATAAGATTTAGGTCAAACAAAAAAAAAGCATGTTTTCTAGGAAACTACTTTATTTTATTAGAACATATAATTTTATATACCTATAATTGTATTCAATTCCTTGATATTAAAGAAAAAATCAAATAATTTAGCACACGTTTAGGTAAAATTTAATTAATTTTTTAATCTTTTTATATGATTAACATGCTTTAATAAATTTATTGTTCATTTTTTTTTTAAATAAATAAAAAGGAAAAAAAAATTATAACAATTCAATTTAATGATTTTTTGCCTTCGCGAATAAAATTTATAGAAAAAAAAAAATTTTACTTTTATTTTTATTTAAATTTGTTTTAATAACCTTCTAAGTTTCTTGACCGAGGCCCCTATATTATACAGTACAACTGCAGAAACGTAAACATATAATCCTCACAGTAAATTTATGATATTTTTGGAACCTTGATGAACTAAAAATTTTCCAAATTAACTTTTTCTTTATTTTATATTCATTGCTTTATGTACATATGTATGTGCATTTGTCGGTAAAAAAATAAAACAAATTTTGTAAAAATATAAAAATAAAATATTAATTAAATTTTTTGAATAAGGCAGGTCTACAAATTGGAATTCCTAGACGAAAAATTAACATTTCCTATGTATAAAATTTAAAATAAGATATAAAAAGAAAATTAGCGCGAAAAATCGAGGGAAAAATAAGAAACAACAAAAAAGAGAAGAAATGAAATTCATGTCAAGTTTAAAAATAAAATCTTCAATGTAAAATTCAAGGTAATTTTTCATTTTTTTTTCTTCTAATTTTCGTTTTTTTCTTTTCATTCAGTTTGTATCAGGTTTGTATGTAAATTAGTCATATGAAAAATATTTTCCCTCTGTTTTGTTTTTCATCACTTTATAACAATTTTTTTTTCTTGTTTGGTGTACCTTTTTTATTTTTCAACAAATTACTAAAATTTTCTTAATGTTATGGAATATTTTTACTTAAAATATTAAGCTACTAATTTAATATCTACATACAGGTTGTTATATATCCATACAAGAAAATAATATACAATACCCGAAGTATAATACAACAATTTGGTATTGTTATATTTTTGTAATGAATATTATAGTAAATATATAATTAGAACTACGAGTAAGTAATAATTGCATAATATCCGGCAAACATTAAGATTTTCATTCGAAATAGAAATTTCGTTTGGAAATTATTCTTATAAGTTAGCACAATTTACATAAGTATTGCAAGTATATAGCTACAGTACAGATACAATTGAAAATAATTCACCAAAATGTTTTAAGAGAAAACAGAACACAAAATGAAATGGAAAATTTTTCACCCATTTTAATTGAATATTTTGAAAAATATTTATGTGAGTGGAAAATTTCCTCATATTTTATAGAGGAAATGTGTTCTCTTTTATTTTAATTACTCGATAATATATAGGTTAATTAATGAATTTATTTTATATAACAGTTTCTATATATTTTTTATGTCCTTTAATCTTAGTAACTTATAGATTTTTTATATAAGTTAAACGAATCGGAAATGAGAAATTCCATATTATTTAGGACAATATTGTCTGTTTTAAAAAATTTAAATTGCATTCTCACAAAACATATTATAGTTTTATTTTAAAACAGTAATTAATAAGGCTATTTTAGTATTGATTTTGGTCACGATTATAACTAGCAAAAAGAAAACATTAAAAACTTGAACGCTAAGAAATGTTATATTTGAGATATAAACTCATTGTCAAATTCTGAGTCGATTTATCGGTGTCTGTCAATCCGTTCTTACGATAATTTAAAAACTGATTGAGCTAAGTTCACCAAATTTTCAGAAATGTTTTATTGTAGTAATTGCCAAAACCCTATTTAAATTGGATATGATCGTGGCAATGGTTCTGGTAGGTACCATACAACTTCGAAATTTATTTGGCTATATCTTAAGAACTGTTCAATGAAAAAAACACTAAAATTTTGTAAAATAAAATTTGCAAAAATGGCAACAATATTCATTAAAAGTTGTTAAGATCTCATAGGCACTTGTGATAGCTGCAATACAAATCCAAAAGATATTTGGCAATATCTCAAAAGTTATGGGAGTTATAATATAGAAATTTCGTGTGAACAACAGTATTATTAGGGCTGTTTTGTGTGATAAAATTCGTTAAAATTTCTTGGCTCTTTCTGGTAGCTGGCATACAACTTCAATAGTAGTTTGGCACACACAGTATTTTGAAAAACACAGTACTGAAATTTTACGTAAATTAATATGGTATTATGGCTACTTAAAGTCATAGTCTGTCCTATAGTCGCCTACGGCATATTTACTCACACATAGGATAACAAATTCGTACGGGTATCACAGAGTAGTCACGGTCAACTCTATTCTTTCTCGTTTTATTTAATTTTTAATATTCATTCACAACAAAACAAATCGAAGATTTTCACTTACTTTTCAAATAACTAGAAAAAATAATATAAAACGTATTCAAAAAAAAAAAAAAAAGAGAATAAAACACGAAAAAAACCAAAAGAATTGAATAACACAAAACAAAAATAAGAGAAAATTAAAACAACATTTAAATATGAGAATTTATTGAACTTTGAAGTAAAAATCTATTTGGATTTTCACTAAAAAATTTTCAATTTTCCACCTATTGTTTATGTGAAACATAAAGCCAACTCTTTGTTTTTATGTACAGCATAGAAAGTGCGAATAATATGTAGATATGTATTTCTTGTATGTATTATACAAATAATTGTATGTTATCTACAAATAAATTAAAATAATTTTATGTTAAACTTAGCAAAATGTTAAAAATACACGAATAAACAAAAAAAAATAACAGAAACGTAAAAATATAAGAAAATCTATACATACGATAAAAAAACACAAAAAATATGTTATATATGTGCATGTGTATCTAACAAAAAAAAAATAAAATTTCAAGGAAAATTGAAAAACTTGATTCCCCTTGAAAGTAGCCGTCATCACATAAAAATACTTAAACGAGTTTTAATTAATTAAATTCTTTGCCTTTTCATTTTCTTGATTTTCCGAAGACAATAACGAAAGGGGTATAATGATATTTTTGCCAAAATTTACTTTTGATTTTATTTTTTTTTTCATTTTGTTTTTAATTTTAGTGAGTTTTTTTTTTTTTGTTTTTTCAAGAACGTGAAGGAAATTTTCCTTAAGAAGCGTTTTAATTCATGATTTTAAAAATAAAAACAAGAAAGTCGTTGAGGCGTTAATATAATGCTCGAATTCAAGGGTTAATTGCATGAGTTAAGACAAATTTTATTTTCGATGGAACCTATAGCTTCCCAGCTTTTAAGAAATTTATAAAAGGTTGTAGTTCCGGGAATATTGCCAAAAATTGAAAATTTTTGATTACAAATTTTATGAGGCGATAATTCGTGAAGGGATAGGGGGGGAGACTTGATTTTCTTTTATAACGATATAAACTTTTTATTAGTATCTAAAACGTGCTCCATTTCAAATTTTAAGCTCCAACAACTTATCGTCTATGAGTAACGCGATATCGGAAATTTTCAAAAATGGATTTTAGATAACGGTTGATTTTAACGTTAATTTTGTTCTTTTAAAGTTAACTATGCTATGTCGAGATAGAAGAAGTCAGCCACTACTTTTCTGCGTTTACAGAATTCAAAAAATTTTTACGGTTTAGTTACAATAAATAGTCCAAAAATTACATTTTATGCAAAGAAAAGAATTTATATTTATAAGGGATTCACTGTTTTATGTTCCGATTTACATAATAAACTTATTTTAATTTGTTTGCTTTTCTGTTCCACAAAAACTTGAGACGCAAATGAGTATTGTGTAAGATTCGTTATATCGATAGATTCCTATAGTATTTTTGTCTTAAATACTTTTGTATATTGTTAAAATAAAAATTTAAATCCAATTTATTAGTCCTAAAACTTAGATTTATAAAGTGTAAAGGAGAAAAAAATTAAGGCAGAAATTGAATTTTACTCTTACTTTTATTGTAATATTTAAATATCATCGGTAAAAATGAAACAAATTAATGAAAATAGAACAGGTTCATGCACAATATTAGGTTTTCAAATAAAAATTTTTTCCTCTATAAACGATAATTATTTTCTATGTTTAAATCCACAAGAAACTATTAAAATAAAGTATATTAAGGTCTTACACTCTCTCAAAACTCTAAATATGTTAGTTTTTGTCAGCTTATTGTTTAGAAATCAGAAATTTTTTTTGTTATTTTAAAGCAAAATGCTACAGATAGCTGTTCAACTTAACTTGCTTTTCATTTTTGTTTTGCCCCTTAAGGGTTAAATTATAACAGTATGAAATATATTGTTCATTGCCCAAATTCTTTTTTTCTGATTTCGAAGCTCTTGGTCCACCTCATCTTCAAATTTAAATTTTTTGCTATTTCTATAAGAAACGGTAAGTGTAGTACAAAAACTTTAGTTTATTCTTTTCCCTAATAGTTCTTAACTAATCCTTTTGAATTTTTATTGTTCTCCTAGCCATATGCAATAAAATTAGAATATTAAGAGAATGTTTGAAGAACACTCGTTTAGGAAACATAAAGTTTAAAGAAAATATCAGAAAATAATTATTTTCATCCGAATATTTTTAATTGTATTTTATATAAGTGATTAAACCAGTTGATCCATAAGGCCAATAAATTGAAAAATAATTAATTATGAAAACATTTTATTATCTATCGTATCTTACGAGTAATAGCTCATCATCCGTAACGCAAGTAATATAAAAATGTGAATGATCCTTAAAAATTATTATAAATAAAGGCATTGTGTATGTTTTTTGTACATACATACATGTATATTTTATAGATGTAGATAGAGAAAAAAAATTATTCTTTTTCTTTTTAGTTAAAATACAAAATTCAAATTATTTAATATTTCGTGTTTGTCTCTCGCTATTGAACACATAAAATTCATCATTCATGCAAATATTTATTCTCTCAATTTTTTTTACTTTTTGCTTCGCGTGTATTTATTTATCGTTTTAATTTCTATCGAGAAAATAGAAAAAAATCTTTAGAAATCTCTAAACGAAAAATCGAAGAATGTAAAGGAAAATTACCCCAGATATCCGTTATAAAATTAAATTAGTTTAGTCGCAAAACACGCTGTTAGGAAAAATCTTTTATAGCAGAAACAGCGTTTTTTTTCTATAAAAATTTTTTTTTCTTTTATTTTTGTACAATTAGTAATAAATTCATTGTTATAGAATAATTTTTTTTTTTTTTAAATTTATGCATATTAAAAAAATTTTTAAAAAATATTAAAAATGGTGTAAAATAATTATAAAATTAATTTATTTAAATAAAACAAAAATTTTACTTTAATATAATGAAAAATTTTTATAATTCCAGTTAAATAAAGTTTGTGATTAAATTATTTTTTGAAAATAAAATTCTAACTATAATTAAAAGAAAAATCAAAAGTAATATTAAAAAAAAAATAAAATTTATGAAATTCTTATGCAAGTGTTTACACTATGAAACAAACAAATTGATTAAAAGTGTTCTTTAATTCTAAAACTTTTTTATATAAAAAGTTTAAAAAAGAAAAATAAGAAAAGAAAAACTAAAACATTAAGCAGTGGTTTCTGTTTGAAACATTTTACTTTAGACAAAAATAAAATTAAAAAATTCAATATAGGTCAGCTGCAAGGAAAAATACTACCTTTATCTTCATATTTCTCGTCCCCATCTTCGGAAATAGTTCAAACATCCGAATCATCATCGTTTTCATCGTTTTCTTCGCCTTCGCAACCGACAAACTCTATTTCTATTACATATATACAACCACCACAAGATTCAATACAAAATCAGAAACAACAACAAGAACAACAACAACAATCTGATTATAATTATAGTACAAGTTCTCCTATAAAAAATTCTCGTTTATTGGAATGCCAATCTTTACCAGTAACAACATCACAACAATTTTCCCCTTATTCTACAACATCATCATTCTCCACTGCATCATCATTAATAAATACAATTGAAACGTCATATGATACTAATATAGAAAAAGAAGGAATAAATAACGTAAAAGAAATAATGACGCAAGATGAACAACATTTGGATCAAAGCCAACAAACACCAAATGATCAAAGAAGTTGTTCCATCGATAATAGTCAACCAACAATTCCTATTGATGATGATACGATCACGTCATCTTCATTAACAACAACAACAACAACAACAACAACAACATCAACAACGGAACAACAAATAACAAAAACAACAACAAAAACATTATTAACTGATGGAAAATTACAATATAATTTGGAACAATATAATAATGAATTAATAGATTCTGTTACGTTCGATTATGGTGATAGCAATGAAGGCAATAGAGATAATTTTAATAATAACAACAATATTCCTGAAAGTATTAGTAAAAATAAAAACAATAGTGGCAATAATCAATTCGAATTATCAACATCATTATCAGCATCATCACCACTTAATGATTTTAATGAAAATTTAATATTACCGGAAAATAAAAATAAAATTACACAAAATAAAAATACTGATGACGTTATCTCAGATACGCCTTTAGTAAATATTAATACCAACACTTTAGAAGAAGAAATTGTTATTAACACTCATCAACCGAATGTAAACGTTGAAAGTGCACAAAAAGAAAATATTTTAAATAAAAATAGTGATTTTTCACAACCACAACATTACTCGCTTAACAATAACTATAATAACACTACCGCAATATTAACGAACTCTACAACAACACAAAACAACATACAATCAAAAAATGTATCAGATATTGAAGCGAATGATTTAAAAAATCAAATAGAATTTAAAGATTCATTTAATAAATCGGTTGTCTCAGCGGTAAACGTTAATTCTAAAATAAATACAACAAATCTATTACAAAATAATGAAAATTTGCAAGAACAATTATTAATAATTTCTAAAAATATTATAAATGTGGAAGATAATAATAAATTGTGTAAAATTAATTCAGAAAATCAAAATTCATTAGAATCAGAAAATAATAAAGAAAATAATTTAGAAAATAAAATAATTCAAAAATCTGATATTAATCGTGAAAATATTAATTATATTTTAGAACATAATGAAAAATTGGATGATAAATCGGTAAATATAAATGAATCATCCGACGGGAAAACTAATTTAAAATTAAATGATGAATCTGGTTCAATAAAATTAATTGATAGTTCAGATATAATTAAAAGTGAAAATAACAACAACATAAGTGAATTAAATTTTATTAAAGAAGAATCAAAAGAATTAGATAATGAAATTAAATTAAAATTACTTGATGCCAAAAATAATGAAATCAATGAAAATTTAAAACAAGCTCAAGGTGTATGTATTGTTCCAAATCAAAAAATATTACAAGAGCAAGAAATAACCGAAAATAATTTGAACTTTAATGAATCTACAAAAAGATCAATCGATATTAATGAACTCAATTCAATTGATAAAAATAAATTAATTGACGGTCAATCTGACAATAATAATAACAATAATAATAATATAAATAATAAAGATAAATATAAATCTATGAGACAAAAGACATTATCGCAAGATGAAGACCCAATTACACGTTTAAATAGATTACGTGCTAATATTTCAAACGCCCTTCGTGAAGTTAAAGGTGTTATTCGTCAATATAGTTCGGAACAAAGTATTGAAATTGAAGATAAATTAATTGGTAATCGTTCAATTACTAATAGACGTTTATCAAGACAAAATAAATTATCTGATGATTTTAAAATAAATCAAAAAGAAGAAGAAATGGCACCAATCGCTGATGATAATAAACCCGTACAATTTCGTTTTGTACGAAAAACAAGACGAAGCATTAATAATATTAACGAAACAATTATAGATCAAGAAAACAATAAAACTAATCAATTAAATGAAATCGATAACAATAACAGAAATCAATCAGAAACGAACGAATTAAGTTCGGAAAATTTACAAAATTCAAATGAAAATAAAGAATTAAATAAGGCTAATGTTGATAATAATAACAATAATTTAAATACAGAATTAAAAAATATTGAAGTTACTATAGAAAATAATAATAAAAACGATAACCAAAATCAAATTGCAATTCAATCAAATAATGATAAAACTGTAAATATATTAAACACTGAAAAAAATAATCAAATTCAAGATAATCAAATTAATGATTCAATTGAGAAAAATCATGCAAGTCCAGATTTAATTAAAGAAAAAAATGAAAAAATAAACAACAATCAAATTAAGGAAAATAATTTAGTTAATAAAAAACACACAACTCCTGATTTAATTGAGGTTAAAAATGAAAAAGTAAAAAAGAACATTATTAAAAAACAAGTTGCAGAAAGTGCTGAAGAAAAAGTAAAAAAATTATTATTGAAAAAGCCACCCGTTGTGGAAAATGAAAACAATAATTTGAACATTACTGGTAACAGTGTCGTTAAACCAAAACTTAAAAAAATTAAGAAAATCAATTCTTTTGATAAAGATTCGAATGAATTAAGTGGAACTGAAAAACCAAAACGTATAAAATTAAAAAAACAAATTTCCGTCGATGATAAAACTTTAAAACAAAATGAAGTGTCAGATTCAAAATCATTAGAAATATTAGATTTACTAAAAGCTTCTGAGCAAATTCCAATATTACACGCATCTGACAATAAAACAGAAGCTACTGAGTTGAACTTAAGTTTAAATAATAAAAATTCCAACAACCATTTAAATAAATTAAATAATCTTACTGAAACAGAAAGCTCGCAGACTGATTTAGTTACTAATGACAAACCGTTAAATAAAAAGTCTGAGGAAACAATTATAAACGATACAAAAAATATTTCCAATGATTTAGATGATTTTACAATACTCTTAAGTAGAGAAGTAATTGTTTCAAAGGTTGTCGTACCACAAGGATCCATTGAATTTGATAATCCTGAACTGATTGAATTCCCAAAAGGTGATAATAATTGTAAAATAATTTCGGAAATTGAACCAGCTAAGAAAGAATTAAATCAAGAAAATAATAATTTAACTGATACATCAAATCTAAATAAAACTGAACTTTCAAAAAGAATGACTATTTCTGAAAATTCTTTAGTTATTAATAGAAGGGCTTCTGTTGCTATAACTGATGCTAAAAAGCTTGAAAGTGAAAATAAACAAAAAGTAAAAACTACAATAACAACTCAACAAAGAAGAGCTTCGCATGTTGAAAGTGTGAAAAGCTTACCGGCCAATAAAATTGTTGCAAGTAAACCAAAACCATTGAATACAGTAACAACATCTACTGATTCACTTCCGGATAAAACCTCTGTTGTATCAAAACAGAATATTACAGCGAGTATGCAAAATGCTGTTCCAGTTACTGTACAAAAAGCTAGTGTTCCAAAAAATTCTACCGATTTGCCGAAACAGGCTGTTAAAACGACAGTTAAAACTACATCAACTAGCAATACTTCTAATAAAGAAGTTAAAAATCAAACAAGCCCACAAAAAGAAATTTCAAATAAAGAACCTAAAGTAATAACAAGGAAGGTTGTTAAAGTTTCACCTGCTACTAAAGAAATAACGGTTCAAAAAAGTGGCACAGAAGTAAAGAAAATTGGATCAAAAACAGTTCCTAAAACATTTACTGTTTCTAGGGTAAAAGAACCTCTTAGCCCTTTTAAAAGTTCAAGTCCTATTAAAGTAACGGCTCAAGCAAAGGACTCTCAAAAGCATGATGGCACAAAGTTAACACCAAATGGCAGCATAATTCAAAATAAGACTAAAGAAATTTCTGTTACTTCTAAATCTACAGACGTTGCACCAAAGAAAAAAGTCAGCACTGATAATTCTTCTGGCATAAAAAGCGCCGAAAAGCCAACGGATACTAAGCTAGTGAAAGATATAAGCGTTACAAAAACTGAAACTGCTGAAAATACAGTCATATCTAAAGAAAGTATACTTTATAAAGAAGACACTGCAAAAGTGGAAAAAGAAATTGAGAAAAAACAAAATGAAGCTCCAAAAGTAACAGTAAATGTTGATACTATTACGACTAACAAGAATACTGAAATGAACTGTGTGTCTAAAACAATTGAAAAATCTAAAGAACTGTCAACGACTTCTAGTAATGACAAGGAAAATATTATGAAATTGTCAATAGAAACGCAAAAGGAAAATATCAAAGCAAATGAAACTACAACTGCAACGTTAAATAACCTATTAACTCAAAATAATCAGATCATCATACCAACTGTAGTGATAACTGCGAAAGAAGTACTGCACGAAAAAGAAGCAATTACAAAAACGGTTGATGCTGTGTCAAACTCTACCGAACACGAAGAAACATTTAACATTCAGGAATCAACTAATGTTGAAAAAAGCATTACTCAAGAAACTAAAATTCTTCAACCCCATGAAATTTCTCATGATGAATTGAAAACGGAAACTAAAAATATTGAATCTGAAACTTTATCAGCCCCTAATGAAATTTCAGAACAGAACATATCTAGTGAAACTATATCCATAGAACAAGATAAATTAGAAACTACTCAAGAAAATGTAGAAGAATCACAAATCACAGATGGATCTGAATCTAAGTTAAATGTTATTGAAAGACTGCGTGAGAGTAGTCACTCAGAAAATGAGACAACAGAAGATGAACATTATACATCCGAGTCTACAGCTGAAACAACAGATACAGATACAAAAGGTGATAGTATTAAAGAAAAATCTGCTAAAAAACGGAAAGCTCTTAAAAAAGTTGTAATCAAAAGAGTAAAACGTAGATTATCTATAACAGATGGTCCACCACGTTCAATTTCTCCAACAAATTCTGAGCCTCCAATTGAACCAGAAATATGTGAAAAAGAAATTTATGAGGAAAATAATACGTTAGATGAAGAAGCAGAAGATGAAATCGATGCGGAAGAATTGATTAAAGCACCTCCAAAACCATGTATAAGACCGAGAGCTTTTGAACCAGATGAACTTGTTTTATATGGTGAACGTTTCAAAAAAACACAAATAAAATGGCGTAAAGCACGTATTGTTGAAAGAATTACAAGTATATCATATAAAATTCATTTAGGTGAAGATGAAGAAGATCAAACTGTTCATTTAAGCTTTTTGAAACGTGATACAGGTAAAAGAATATCATTTGGTGGTAAAGAATATTTAGAAATCGATTACGCCCAAATTGAAGCAGACGAAGAAAAATATAGTCGTCCTTATAGTATTTGGGATCGTGCTTAAGTATTAAGCAAATGAATAAAAGTAAATCTCATAAGGTCACATAATTAGATGACATAAATGAAATCTGATGAAAAGCGAATTACAGTTGTATACTCATAATATACTTACATATTATTTATATTTTTTGAAAATTTATAAATTTTATTTTTATTATTTGATTCTTAATTTAATGTAAATAATACTATACTTTTTTTTTCTTTTGTTAAAATTAATTTACTTACAATTCCTATAATGTACATAAATACATACATAACCATGTACGGAAATTAGTATATGCAAATAGAATACTTATATAGAATAGGAAGATTATTACTTTATGTAAATATTAATTGTATATTTTTACAATGTTGTTATAAAATTTTGTAAACGTAATATACATACATTTGTATTAATGTTAAAAATTTGAAATTTCAAAAAAAAATGAGGGAGATTAATAAATTATCTGTACATAAATTTACATTACATATTTTTAATTGATTCAATCTGGAATACAGGACATAACAGTCTGAGCCTTGACTTTTAGTTCTCGAAATACTGAAAATTAGAGGCTTATTCTCTATATAACAATATATCGCCATTTCTGGGAATAGATGTGAATAATTGCATTTTTATGTAGGTTTGTGTAGTTGGGCGTGTTATGTACCCTTAAATGAGGATCACAAACATTAAGAAAGTTATTGGATAAACTTTTAATAATAAAATTAGAAAATTTAAGCAAAAGGAATCAAGGCCACTGGTAATATAACACAATTTTTATATAAAATTGAAAACCCAACGCAAAATTTTAAAATATATGTAATTTTGAAAAGTTAATTAAGACACCCACCTACCAATGGGTTTTAAATATAGCAAAATTTTCTGAAATATTTAGTAAAACACAATTGAATTCGAACTTTTCATATCCGCAAAGAATATTAGAAAATACCGATTTGAAACTAAATTTGAGAAATTTCGGAATACAGTATTGAACTAATTATTTTAAATATCTCAATCTTATATCTACATATGTATGTATGCACATTCAAATTTCAAAAAAAAAAGGATCAAATTTATATGTGATATAATAAAATAAAATAGAAATATGCGAAAATATATTTTTAATTAAAAACAAAAATCGTTTCTCTTTAATACTTAATTTGATATTTTGATGAGCATGACATATTAGGCTGGCTTTCTTCCAAAACTATATGGTCACACATGTGTCCTCTTACTATTTTAATATATAGGCATCAAAATTTTTTTTAAGGTGACTACAAATTGAGACTTTAGAAAAGGAAATTCTGTATTTTTGATCTTCGAATATTTTAAAATGTGCAAGATTTTCTGATTGAATAATGTAAAAAGAATTCTGTACAGCTGCAATCAAATCGTTCGATTTGCTGTGCGTGAGTCTGTTTAAAAAACTTTTAAACCATTTGAGATAGAAAGCTCAAATTTTATACAGAAATAAATCTTTACTCGTAGTAGAAACTTATTTATGTGGAAGAAAATTTTTACTTATCAAAGTTTCTTTGAAGCTCTTCCACTTGCCGAGCTATTTCGTCTAAAAATAACAATTTTTAGTTGGTGTCATAAATTGTTTCAAAAAGTATGACACCACATGTCAATGATAGAAGTTTATCGAAAATTTGATCAATAATTGACACTACCTTTCTTTTATAATCGTTGAATAATTTTCGCATGTTTTAAAATATTCAACTCGTTTCACTAGCAAAACTGTGAGAAGTAGAGGAAAATATTATATGGGTTAACATTTAGATCTCATCGTAGTGCATCGAAAAAAACAAAAACAAAACCATAATAACCAAAATTTTTGAGAAATTTCGAGTTTTGTGAAAAAATTTTCTAATATTGACGAGCAGTATCTCGAAAACTATGGCTCAAATCAAATTAATTACCAAAAATAAAGAACAATCAATTGCCTGTAAAACAAGCACCTAATGATAACTTTATGTTGTATTGTTCCGGAATTATAAGCATTTATTTATATGCAGAAAGAGTTTGGTACCTTTTTCTCAACAGGCTATACCTCGAAAACGAGTATATCTGCACCCTGGGAGGGGGTTCCATACAATTTTTTGCTGAAAATTGATTAAAGAATCATCCATGAAATTATTTACGAGCAACCCTGTATAAATATAAAATTAAGCATTCATTTATTTAAAAAGTGCGACACTACATTAAAAATATCGCTTGAACCTTAAAATGTACTAATTTTTTTTTGATTTTCACCACTTTTCTGCCTAAAATGAGTTCTGTAATATTCTTCTTTTTTATTTAAATTTAAAAACCAATTAATTTAAATTTATTATATAATAAAATTAGAATGAGAAAAATTTTTGATGTTGAAAACCCGTAATAGGTTTTCGTATATGTAAGTACGAAAAGTACTATAGCAATCAGGGTGTCAATAATTGTCGAGAATTTTTAGAGTGTCAATAATTGTACCCGTTACGCTACCAAACTGTTGAAAACAATATTTTCACTTGTTGAATGAAAAATTGCTTCCTTACAAACCATTGGTTTGACCCAACTTTGTTAAATAATAACAATTATTATTTTTTTCAAAATATGAATATTCTTTGAAATCTATATTTCCCATATTATATAAACGATTAACAAGTTTCTGGCAAGGGTAAAAAAAAAACACAAAAGCCCTAAAATTTTTATTCAGTCAGACGTTTCGCCTTATATTTTTAAATTCTTTGGAATTGAAAAGTTAAAAAATAAAATTGTACCCAAATTGAGTGTTGTCACAGGGCTCTTACATGATCTAAAACTGCAACAATAAATAAATATTGTTTTGAATGTATGAATGCAAGCAAACATGTGTATCAACATCTGCTATTATCAAATTTCTAATATGTATTTGATATTTAATAATAAAGAAACCTAGTGTTTAATAATCAATCATGCACAATATGTACTGTTATCAATATAAAATATTGATAACGTTATTTACTTTAATAAATGAACATTTTATTTAATTAATGCACAAACTCGTTTATATTATGGCACTAACTGCATTATGTATTATTGTTTTCAGAATAAATAAAATAGATTTTGCATAATATTTTGAAAAATTTTATAGCGTTACAAGCAAATCACTTATAGACAGAGTGTCAGTATTTTATCAGCTGATTAAATTTTATTAAACTTCAGCTGATATTTTTTTTTATTTCTTTATTATACCTTGTTTATGGAAATTTTTTGTGTTTATAAAAAATAATCTTTTTTCTTTAAAGAAAGTGTTTCAATTAGAGTAAGTAGTTTTTACTTACATGTCTCATTGTAAACGATTTCAAATGTTATAAATATAATCGGTGTATTGAACGAATATATATTTTCCGGAGGTTCTTTTCTCCTAGGGTGGAGAGAAAATAAAATAGTACTTTGTAATTGCATATAACATGTTTGATATTCAAAAAGAATACTTGTGGAAATAAGTTGTACACATGCACAAATGTAAATTCCAAATATATTCGCGTTGGAATTTTAAACCTGCATAAGTACCTGCAATGTACATAATGTTAACGTTCATTGGTATCATGAAAATTTGTAATATTTTTCAGGATTTTATTAATGCTAATTGTCAAATTTGAAACTATTTGTTATAAATGATGTTGATATACGCCTTCCTATATGCAAGAGAAATATAAACAAAAATGAAAAGACATCTACAAGAATAAATATGCAATTAAGACTGCATGTGGGAGAGTTTGTATACCTGACAGTGTTTCGTATACATATATGTATGTATGTGTACGTGTATCAAGATTATTGTTATTTACTCTTGAATTGAATGCAAGAAAAGCGTTAACCTAAATCTAATTTTTTGTATATTTCATTCGATAAGTGCTAGTTTCTTAAAATATAGAGCTTTTAGTTATTTTCGGAAAACACTGAAGTTATTTGCCTGCTTAATAACAAAATTCATTTAAGTTTTTTAAAAAATAGCCAAGTAACTATAAAATTCTCATATACAATATAATTTATAGAACATATTTCGAAATATTCGAAATATTTATTATTGTATTATGAATATTTTGTAAAAATAGTAAAAATTAATAAAATTCGATAAGTAGGTAGTGATATTTTTATATTTTATTAAAAATATGTTTTTTTTTCTATGATAAAATTGACAAAATTATTGTCAATTGAAATTCATAAATTAAATACGCAGAAATTTACAGGCATATACATATATGCACATCCATGTATACATTTAAATTATTGAATCTTAATAAAAATTTATAAAATATTGCAAAAACAATTTGAAAATATTACAAAGTCTAAATTTTCATTAAAATGAAAATATAATAAATTTTATTCTTAATATTATTTTTTGTTTAATTCAAAGTGTTTTTTTTTAATATATACGTTAAGTATACAAATACGTAAGTACCGTAAATTAAAAAAAAACAACAAAATGTACATTTAAAACAATTTTTATTAAAAAAAAATCGCAAAAAACTTAAAACAATTTCTATTTTAAGGGTTATGATGAAGTGGTAATAAAAATCATTTTTAAAACTAATGACATCAATCGATTGAGAGAGAGAGGAAAGATCTATCGTATAAATTTTTATAAATTTACGATAAATTTTGTCTCACGTAAAAAACTCGTGTCTTTATTTTCTTTTGATTTTATACTTTATAAAATAATGCTAAATAACATTATAATAAATTTATTGTAGTTTATCGGGCAAAAAAAACGCAATTAAATTGACAAATTTTATACTTGTCTTAATGCGATCTTTTTAAAATAATAATTTATTATATAGAATAAATTGATTAGTAAATCAAATGAAATCTTAAAATAAATTTTGGAAATAAGTATAAAATTAAGGAAATGGACTTTTCTGCATTTAGTTATATTTTCAAAATATCTCTAGATCACTATTTTTCTTAAAATTACTTAAGTGTAATGGAATGGTTATTGGCAATTGTCGATTGTAAGACACCGAATCATGAAAAAGGTCTACAGAAGTGTCTTAGAAAAAAATATGTCTAAACGGAAAATCGTTAAGTTCGTCTCTTATCATTTTTATTATGGGACACCGGAGGCTTGTAGTTTTGAGATACTTTTTAAAAATTTTGTCAATATGCGTTATACGGCACATAATTCACAATAAAAAGAATTAATCAGTTAAAGTCTTCTTTTCTATCACCACAACGGGCCTTAGTGGCCTGAGTGTACCCTTCAGGGAGCCGTGTAACCTTACTTTTTTACCGTTTACTTTTTGGTCTACTAACGATTTCCATTCCTTCCTATAAACGACTCCTTATTTTCTGTGAAAACTTACATATACTTAAATAATTGAAAAATGCATCAAACAGACCCAATTATAATTTTCGTATCTAATAATGAATATTGTACTGAAATTATTCACCAAAAAAAATTTATTATTTTAGCCAATTAATTGTGAAATTTTTATAATAATAATTTTTAAGGAAATTTGATATTAAAAATGTCATAAAAATCTTTATATTTAATAAATAAATATTATTTTTCATTTTTTTAGTATAACCATGTTTATAATATTGTATTTTTTTTTCATGTTCTTGAATATAATAATAATGATCATTAAATTTGGGTTCTAACATTTTGTTTTTTTGCGGTCTTGTATATTAGCCTTATGTATTTTATTTTATATTGTTTTCTTTATAAAATTTTTTGGCACAATTTTAAAGTGGTTTTTTTGTATATGCCAAAAATATTTAATAATAGCAACAAATTTATTATCACCCTCAAAAATAACAATGAGAGTTTTTGTTTTCTTTTTAATACATACATACATAATGTATTTTATGGTTTCTAATACATAATATAATTAAATTAGTGTTATATATAGCTATATGTGTGTATATAAAAATTTCTTGAACACGAGATTTGTTTGAAACAAAATAATTAATTATTAATATGTATTTAGAAAAGAAAACAAAACAACATTTTCTTTTTTGCATTCTCTAATTGATTTTTTGTTCCTTATTTTTATTTGTTTTTTGAAATATCACAGCTGATCTGTATTATATAATTTCTGAATTTTTCATATTGGCCGTCGTAATTATGTATAGATCACATAAAGCAGTGACTTATAAAAATTTTGACATTTTTGTTTGAAAATAATGTGTAGGTACAAAGTATTGAATGATTAAAGTCATCAATATTAATTGAATTGCCTTCCAAAATGAGGACAAAGACGCTTTGATTCAATAATGACACTTTATTTGTTCTTAGGGATATTTCGTGCGTAACATACGCACTTTAGCAAACTCAGTTTTTTAGGAAGAAATTTTTAGGATCTTTTTCCTTATTTTAAAAAAATTTTTCAGTAATTTTAGATTCAGAAAATTTTATCAGTTCATTTGATAATATTATTTTTAAAATAATTCTTATATTTTGTATAGCACAAAATAATATTAATTGTTATTACAATAAACAAAATGGAAATTGTCCTCAGTACATAAAATGTTTAATGAGAACAATATACTTTTGATTAAAGCAAAAATATTTAATTAATTTCAAAAATTGTATTTAATTCCTTCTCTTTTTGTAATATATTTAAAAAATTAAAATGAACCCAGCTATTAAATGATTTATTGAAATTCCAATGTGCATCTCGTCAAAAGTCAATTCCACTAAAAGTTATTTTCATGCAAAATGTTGCCAAAACAAGGTAATACAACTTGCAGTTCCAAAAATTCATCAGATTTCATAAAGAAATAAACTTCTAGTTGTATACTCGCATTAACTTTACAAAAAACTCTAATTTCAAAAACTTTACGTCTAGAGTTACTAGCTTGACCGGTTCGTTTGAGGAGCTTTACCGCACAGAAGAGCAATAAAAGTGAATAAATGAAATATTCACTTCATACGCCAAAATATTTTAGCTTAGCTAAATATATTTTGCCTAACATAGCTCGTTAGCGAAATTGTGGCTTAAAGATTTATGGTGTGTAGAACAAAGACATTTTGAATTATTTTTAATAAAGTCATATAGTCTAGTTATGGTCTTGACAAAGTTTTCCGAAAATTTTGAATTCGACGCGCTCACTGTAATATGTTATTTATTTTTACCTTCTGGTGATGCGAGTGCTATAGATTTTCGTGCACTGCTATTTATGAAGTGTATGTCAATGAAATTTATATTTTATTATTTAACAAGGATCGGCAGTCTCATATAAAGTCTCCTTCACTTCTCCGTTTAAGATATTTTTATGGTAAAAGTACGAAGTTTTAGAATTTTTTTTTGGTTTGCACTTGCAATTCGCTTTCGGTTTGCTCGCCATATCGACTGCAATGCAAGATTTAATTTATATTTACTGTAATACCTTAATTTTATGTAAATTTAAAGCTTTAAAATTTATTTTATAAATATTTTCAAATTAAACAATTTAGTGTGCAAATGTCTTAAAATAATAATTACAAATAAATTACGTAAATCTTTTTATATTACCGTAATTTATATTTTAATAAAATAATTTATTAAATAGAATTAAAAATAAATATTTCTAATTTAAACACTACTCTCAACTCTTTCAAATCAATTCATACACTTATTTCGTAAATAATTTTTGAAAAATTTGCAAAACATAAGTATAAAAAGTGTGATTTATTAGGTATTAAAAAAATATGTACGCACACACATATATATATAAATATTATATTTGTTGTATCTATGAAATATAAAGTCAATTTATTCTATATTTATAAGTTCGTAAACAGAAAATTGAAATTTAATTTAAAAATTAAAAGAAATTGTTTGTACCCAATAATTTTTAAAGAGATGTCATAATTAAAGCGCATAATACTCTATGTGTTCTACAGTTTACACTAATTTATAAAAAAAAATAAAAAAAAAAAAATCTATAGCTTTTATACTCCAGAAGCAATTATATTTAAAAACACAAAGTGATTCAGAAAACTACAATAATGGGTAAATGCTTTCCTGTTTGGTTTCCCCTGTTTTTGTTGTTGACATTTTGCATGTTATTCATTCATTATATAGTTGTCAGGTCAAATCAACACAGTTTGGTTTATACTTTTATCACTTTTTGGCTAACGTCCGAACAAACGCCTCCAAATAACTATAATATTTAACAAATATTAATTGAGAATGTGTTCCATTATTATAATTAATTTCACTTTTTTGGATTTTCCAGTTATGTAATCCTTGTGTGCTATTTCGGGAATTGAATGCAATTTTAAAAAGAAATACTGAATATGTAGTTGAGATATTTTGGTTGAAATGTAAGGGGAAGAAGCTCAAAATTGGCTTCCATGAATGAATCATTAAAACCGTACTGTTTTGGCGAGCAGTTGTGCATTAAATTGTATTTAAAATTCAGTATCAATAATTGATTCAAAAATGCTTTACGAATTGTAATTTTTTCTTTAAATTTAAAAAATAAATTCTTAAAAAATCAATTTACGTACTGTAATTTGCAAAGAAAACTTATAAAATTTTAACATATCATTTGCGGTTCTAATATTTTTTTAAATTAAATCTTAAATTCGAATAAATAATATCACACATAATATATAACAGATATATTATGTACGCAAATATGTATTACACAATATTGTATGCTACAATAATATTTTTCGATTTTAAAATAAAAAAAAAAAACATTTGAACAATAGTAGGGTGTCATCATATACCATAAATGCCAATTTTTAAAATATTAATGAAAATATTTCTAATAAATAATCAATTTTCATGTACCTTATGTGTAAATATTATTTTTTTTTTATATACGTATATAAAAGAAATATAAATTATGACAAAATTTCTGACAAAATAAACGAATCAATTTTAAAATAATAACACTGGATATGTAAAATTAAAAATAAATAAAAATGAAAAATAAAAATAAGAAAATATTTTTTTTAATGTATGCAATAAATTTATTGCATTTTAAAAATAAATGCATATTTCGGAGTTTTTCAAGTCAAATAACTTTGCTTTTCAATTAAATTCGTATATATTTTATATAAATTCATGATATTTTTTTACATGGTGCTCAGTTGAAGTATTAGAATATATTTTTAAGCCTAATTCAAATTTAGGTAAATTAATAATTTGATTTTATATTATTTGATCTCCTATTGAATTTACATTTATTCTTTTAACTCAAATATTATAGTATTTCTTATCAAATTGAACTTTTTTGTATTAAAACAAAGTAAAAAATTACTGCATATGGATATTTTTAGATATTCCTTCTGATTTTGATTTCTAATCCAAAACAAAAAAATTTTTTTTGTTCAGTAGCGTTCTCTCACCAATAATAAATAAAACAGGGGCTGGTAGTGGTACATTTGTATATATTCTAAACGTATATATTTTTACGTTACTGAATGAGGAAATTCGGCTGATATTTTCAGCTTCAGGAAAATGAAAAATATTACATTTTTTATATTTTGTTAAAAACCAACAATATACACATAAATTTAGAATATAACTAAATAATTATTGCTTAACTATTACTTAAAATAAGAATTAACTGATATTAAATGATAAAATACAATATATTAAATAAGCCTAAAGATATGCAATTTTTTTGTAAATACAAATTTTTGGTGTCTCATAGAAAATAATATGCTGTTAGCATTTAAGATTTGTGGAAATGAATCAATATTTTCCATATTACTGTATAAATTTAAATGTTTTATCAATTTAGGTGCTCATTGAAAACCAAAATTGGCGACAAAAAATTGTGTTTCCTTTACAATTCATAATTTTTAATAATCAGAAAAATTTTAAATTTTTATGTGTAAAATAATTTTAAAAAAGAAATTTTTAAGTAAACAACCTGTATTTAAAACTTGTAAAATACGAAAAATAAAAAAAAAATTTCTGAAGAATCAAAAAAAAAAACAAATACTTTTATAATGCCTCTTTAATTAACAGGAGCCAAAAAAATATAATTAAAAAATTTCAAATGAAATTCCTGTTCAGTGGGTACTTTTTTTTGGCGACTTTTCAACTCAGAAAAAAAAAGAACAAAAATAAAAATTCATTTTTTCTTGTTTTTTTTTTTCAACTTAATTAAAAATTTAAACCCATATTCGTTTGATTATGGCGGACGATTAATTCAAAATGAAAATTTCAAGAATTTTCGGATATCCTGCGCATTAAAAAATATTTATCGAAAATATAAAAACAAAACAACAAAAACAATAAAAAAATTAATAAAAAGAAACCGCTCAGTTCTCAGTGTTCGGTCATATATGTATACTAAAGTGTGACTGTATAGGTACATACGTACATGAATGTATATGTATATTTAATGATGATCGTATCATCATATAAAATATCAAATAAAATTTTATTTAAAGAGAGACAAAAAAAATAATTTTTATTAATTCATAAATCAAAATTATTAATAAGATATTCTTAATTGCATTTTTCAATAATAATATATGAATCCGCACATACGTTATATATATGTATAAAGTATTTGTACAAACATAGTCTCATAATTATATTAAAAATTATGAAAAAAAAAATTATGAAAATTTATTTTCTTAAAAATTTCAATGGAAATTTTTCAATATAAATTGTTATATTGTGGCGTTAATTTTTGTAATGAAAATAATTTTAATGGAATTTATGATCAATTTTGTTTATTTATTTATACATACATATTAAAATGGGAATTTTTTGAATAAATTACAGTTATTGAATAAATAAAAATATAAGAAAAGAATAATTTTACAATATTACAAATTTTAAAAAATTTTTAATAATAATTATTAATTTATTTAAAAATTTTAAATTATTTTACATATTTCATATTTTTTTTTTGCAAAAACAATAAATTTATATAGTAGCTATATAAATATGACTATAGCAAAATACTCGTACATGAAATGCTTTTCATTATCAATTCAAGATAAATAATTAGAATTTTATAACGAAACACCCTATATATTAATTTTTTTTTTTAAATTGTATATCTATTAAATAATAATTTGAGTGACAAGAGTATATTTTTGTTAATACTCGTGTTCGTAATAAAAAAGAATTTGATGTGTTCGTCACAATATGCAACTAAAAGGTTTCTGTTTATTAAATATCTTATCCTTTATATTGTTAAGGTTAAATTGGCCATCAAAAGCCCAAATATACCTCTTTCGTTCTTTTTTTTTTTACTTTTTAGAACTTTTCCAAAAAATTGTCCGTTCGTCTGTCCGTGAACATTTTTACAAAACTTCTACACCCTTAATATATATACATAGATCTGTACTAGTAATTTATTTGTAAATGGCTGTTAGAGAACATTTTTTCCACCTCTATCCCCTCTCAAGCTAGTGTCCCTCGAAATTTGTAAAATTTGAATTTTTGGCACCTTATATTTCCGAAACTGTAAGCTTTTCCGAATTTCTATAAATGCAGAAAACTAACGGTAAATGCCATGTAATAATAAATAAAAAATAAGTAATAATTCCCTTACAAGCAGTATTTTCACTTGTTGAAGGGAATAGTGCTAAATTACGAACCATTGATTTGACTCGACTTTATTTGAACTAAGAAACATAATTGGAACACACACAATTTCCAAAAATATATATATATTGATTATTGGTCTAAAATATAACAAAATTTTAAATTAACCCCAATTCAATTTGAAGATTCCCAATTAAAGTCCAATTGGTATGACTCAATATTCTTCATCAACTTTTATCAATTTTCATATCTCTGTCATTAATAAAACTCAAGTATAAATTTTAAAGGAAATCTATAAAATATTTTGTCCCGCATATGTCGAACGGACAAACAATTAGATATGCAGCAAGCAGACGGATACAATATTCTGCTACAAACAAGTTTTTCTTGTAGCAGGTATTTGATTTCTGAAGTTTGGTAAGAAAGCAATACCTTCCTGCTACTTATCTGCAATACCGTCGGGGAAAAGTTTATTACTTTATGTATAATAAATTATAATCTAGCAATAAATTTTTTTTATTTTTTTACGCGAAAAAATAATTCTAAATCAAAAGAAAAACTAAATTTTGCTTTCTAATTTTTATTTTAGGAGCAAAAATAAGAATTTTTTTTTATAATAAAAAATTGGAATGTTTAAGGAAATTATACTATTAATCATAATTGTTAAATTTAATTAAAATATTTAATCAGAAATTATTTAATTAACATTAAGAACGGAATTGATGACAAGAAACAGAAGAAAGATTGTATAAGAAATGACCGTGTTAATTCTGTAATACCCGTACGAATTAGTGCGAGTAAGTATGCCGTAGCTGACTATGAGACAGACTATGACTTTAAGTTGTCGTATTACTATATTCATTTATGCAAAATATCATTACTGAATTTGTTTTCAATATTTTCTAAGATATGGCTGAACTACTATTGAAGTTGTATGGCTGCTACCACAACGAGTTTACGAGCAATTTCAATGATTTTTATCACACATAACAGCCCTAATAACACACTTGTTTCACGAGATTTCTAAATTATAGTTCGAACTATTTCTGAGATAATGCCAAATAACTTTTGGAGTTGTATGGCAACTCTATTTTTCCTTACAATAGAAGAATTATTTTATTTTTACTTATAAAGTCCTCAAAAGAATCACTTTGTTTCTATAATCCGTGTCTGATAGTAACGTTAATTAGAATCGAATACAAAATTTGAACAATATTTCAATTTTTAGATGATAAATTTCGATTCTTTACTGTGCATCGCTAATATTATAATCCATTTTTTCTTTTATGTGTGACTAACTCAAATTTTTTAAATTTTCATAAAAAAATTGAAATGGAAATTTTGCCAAAATTTTAAAAATTTTAAAATTACTTAGATCTTTAGTAAAGCAATTCTATTAATTCTTTTTCATATAAATCATATAATATTAAACATAATAATCTAAAATTATTTTTTTTTTCGGCAAAATTTAAAAATATATTACGTTTGGTTCTTTTTTAAGTTATTATGATAAAACGATAGAAGGTTCTATATAAAATCAAACTGAAATCGCATTTTATATAATAAAATACCAAAAATTCGTCATAAAATTTAATGGTAATAAAATTTTAAAATACTTTAATTAACTAGATTTTAGGAGAAATTTATTTTTAAAATTGAATTCGAAAATATTTTCTTGTATCAAATACTTAATTTAGTAAGGATATCCTGACTATAGCAAATTTTATGGCTCTCACGATAATTTCTTAAATTTTATTTTTTAGTTTTCAATTATTTTTAGGCTAATAATTTCATGATTATATAAGATTATCACAGTCCTATATACGTGATTAATACATTCAATCTTGTACGTAGTGTACAAAAATATTTGCATATTTCGTTTTTCGTATATGGTACTTTTTTATCCTTATTAAGTAAATAAAAGCGTCTGAAAGTCATTTTTAAATTATTTATAGAAAATTTGATATTTAATAGGATATTTATAGATTCAAAATATGTTTTTAAATTGTATGACGTTTAAATTTTGTATAAAAATCTTTTGAAAAAAAAAAAAAAACAAAACTCATGAATGATTTTAGAACAAAAAAAATATGCGCAATAAAAAAATCTGTGAATAACATCAAATTATATTATTATTATTGTGGTACTGAGTATTTTAAAGATTTTGAATGAATTTTCTATTTTAAATTGAATGAATTCCCTATTTTATAACTAAATTATAGTTGACTATAAAAAAATTGAATAGTTGTATAGTTTAATTATGTTTGCAAAATGATTCACGTACATACGTTATTATATAGTAATGGGAAATTTAAATTATTTTTTAAGTTAATTTAGGGTTGTTATTATATAACGATTAATGATAGTGAAAAAAATTGATGATATATTATTTTCTTCATCATATAAATGGAAGGGATAAACTCATATTCAATTATAAAAACCTGAAGAGGTTAGAAATTCATACACAATTGTTCGTGAATCTTGAATGCATAAGCATAAATTGAGAAAAGCACTTCTCATACCAAGAATATAATTCAAATTATTGTTAAGAGTAATTTGGAGTAATTATTAAATGGAACCTTGCTTTATACATTCACAAATTTATAAATATGTATTACAAATACATATTATATGAAAATATAAGGCCATCTACAGGAATAATTGAAAAAACACCTCTAAAATAATTCTTTCCACATATAAATGGGGAGTGTTATATGTATATTTAAATTGAATTCTATATAGTAAAGCATGTACGATACATTGTACGGTACGCAACAAATTAGAAACAAAAACAAATCTCAATATTATTTATTACGTTAAATTTAAGGGAATTTAAACATTTAGATTTTTTATAAAAATCTAAATGTTTAAATTTATAACACAATATTCATTTCGATAAACATTAATTTTCAATATTTTAATGTAATTACTCCTATACAACAAGATATCGATATAAAACAACACATCAATTACAAATTATTCCCAACCATTCAAAAAGAGTTTGGAGTCCTATACAATCCTTCAAAAGGATTGTACTGTATAAGGCTTTAAAAATTTATATATGAAAAATAATAACAATCCTGTCAGTTAGTGAAATGCTCTTAAAAATAATCCTATAATAAATTTTTATTTTATTTTAGTATACGTGCTAGAGCCTCAAACAGAAATAATTGAATTTGTTATTCTGCAATAGTGCAATTATTTATCTACATAATTTAAATTGATAATATAAAATAAGTTTTTGTTGGCATTTTTTGTTATGATGAAATAAAAATCCTGAAAACAAATAAATCTTTATTTCTAACATTTAAAATTATTTACATAATAAATACGTACTGCATTTTAGTTTAGTTGAATTTTGTTTTTAAATTTTATAATTTAAATTTCGTATTTTAATTTTGTATTATAAATTCTATTTTAATTTAATTAAAAAAATATGTATTTAATTAATGGAACGTAAATTTAAATGTAATAATTGTGCCAAATATATATAAGACAAGTTTTTAAATTTTAATGTTGGGTAGGTACATCCATACATACATATATGAATAGTTCACGATCTTTAAATAGTGTTGGAAATTGTCTACATGTCAAAGTACGAAGATATTAAACAGTAAACTCACAATTTTATTGAGATATAAACAAATGAACTCTCATTTGTATGAAAATAATTTTGTTGTATTAAGCATAAGATTATACGTGAACATGCACAATTTTATTTAGACACAACAAAAATGTTTATGTAATTGGTGTACATGACTTTATTTGGTGTTTTGTATATGTAATTTGTGTGTTTTGTTATTTAAGAACCTTCTAACATTTATTAATACGTATAAGATTGACTTCACTGTACATAATTTTTTATATAGTTTAGCGTATTTTAAATTTTGGTAAACACTAAATGAGAATATGCCAAGTAATAAAAATAAAAATAAAATAATAATAATATTAATAATAAGTTTTATCGATAAGAAATTAGAGACGTTAATGTTTATTAAGTTGCTATATAGGTAAATAGTTTCTTGTTTTGATAAACAAAAGCAAACATAATTGTCTTATAATGAACAGATGGGTAATTACGTTCCTATAATATCGGTCCTATAATTCAATATATTTTGCTGTCTTTATACACGTACTAACGTATGTTCCTTATTGTTTGTAACACTAAAAAATAATAGTTTAAATATACACATTAGTGTATATTCTTCATCACTATCGAATTCTGAGTGGACTCTAAAATGTTTATCCCTCTGTCTATCCGTCGTCCACAGAGTCAGTGGTTCGCGTAACTGCCCAGAAATTATTGAAGCTGTAATATCAAAATTCCGCACAAGGAATTTTTTTTTGTTTTTACATTAAATTGATCCATGGACTTTTTAATCAATTACTCAATTTTTGGAATGTGTAATTCACGAGAATTTGTGGAATTTCGATCAATTTGATATAGGTAACTCTTATTGACATTCGAAATAGCGTCGTAGTCTAATATATTTATTACTATGACAATTATAATTTTGATGATAATACTGTTAATTTTTATAATCCAATCATAGAAATCCTTTGAAAAATCACTCAAAAATAATTTTTTTTTTTGGCACTTATATTGCTGGCAAAGAAACGTAAGTAATAAAATTTGCGATATACGACGTTTGTTTTGTAATTATAGAATTGCTATTCCAGGTTCTAAATACCTCGGGTGCAATAAAAATGATTTATTTACATGAGTCACAGCAATTAATCATGTACATGTACATTTATTTTATATGCATTATTGCGTTAACTAATATTTTCTCATACAGTCGAACCTTAAAAAATGGGAAACGTAAGTTATTTTGAATTTATTTATGAATCTTTTTAATATAACTTGTTATATATGAAAATTTTGTTCATATTTCGCATAAATTTGAATCGATTTGTAGATTTCATTGTTATAATAATTATTTTTTCTTAGTTACGATTTTACATCTAGCATCTCTTCTAAAAAAGTTTTTGCGATAATAAGAAAATTGAAACACTTCGATATGGAGAATACCGATAGAATCAAAATTATGCTACGTATTTAACTTGGATAAAGTTTGATAAGAATATATGAAACAATTTTTGCTAACTCCGTTTTTTTAATATTTTTCCCATACCCAACGCCATAAAAATCTTCTTACATAATCATCCTTTTATACAATAATATATCCTTAAATACTCATTTCAATCATATATGCCTCTTGACATTTTTAAAGTTTGGATAGTGTTAATAAATCCTTTAGCATTTAACTTGTTTTAATAATATTTATTAGCTGTAATTTTTGCAATAATCAGTGTCATATAAATTACTTCATGTACTTTTCTCTTTAAAATTATATTAATTGTACTTATATTAATTTAAATTTAAATAATTTATATAGGTTTTTATATGATATTGCCAAATGAATAATCGTCATCCTTGACTTTTTTTCGTTTACTTTTCAGTTCTTTAGATCTTATACTTGAACACTTAGTCATTACCAAGTAAGTAGTATTTCTTTTTTTTTTTTTTGTTGTTATCGCTTTTCTTTATTTGTAGAGAAAATATATAGTCGTCGCGTAATTATTTTATGATCTCATAAAAAAACATTTTTGTTTTTATTTCTCAAGGATGAAAAATTAATGCGTATGACCGATCTTGGGGAAATATTATTAAAAAAAAAATGTACGAAAATAAAAAAGTTTCTCAAAAATTTATTTGAAAATAACAAAATAAAAGAAATATAAATAGATTCAATTCAAACGCATGGTTTTCAAGCAGCACAATTCCCTTAATTTGGATTCGATTGTCAAAAATAGTTTCTTTTAGAGCTTTCATCTTCGATTTTTATAGAATTTTTGTAACACTTAACTACAACCCGCTCAATAATACAGAACTTTCATAAACACAAACACTTTTGTCATTGTTTCATTCAAAAGTTTTTGCTTAAAAATACATATAGCAAACCTTCTTGCGTAAAATATAGCAGATATAGCTTTTAGTACTGCGTATTAATACCATTTGTCCATTGTCATTTTTAAAACAATATTAACATATATAATTTTGGGTGTAGCAATAGATTAATTTGGAAATATTCAAAAGAAATGGCCAAAAAATCTGCATATAAGTGTGTTCGACTGTGCTGACATAAAGGTCGAATTAAAACGTAAATTATAGGTCGGTAAAAATTTCATAGAATTAGATTATGTTAAAACATTTATTTTACAAGATAAATGACCGACACACCGTCAGACCAACATATCTCCAACATTGTCTATTCACGCTTCTCTCACATGGGGAAGTGCGCTACCACCAAAACCTCGTTGTGCCAAAATGCGATCGGTAAGAATATACTAATATAAAATTACTATACTTTCTCTCTTACAAGATGCAAGAAATTTGTAAAGCAGACGGATAAGTAGACGAATGAATATAGAGAAAATTATTTTTGGAAATATTCTAAAAAGATAAAACGCCGAAAAAAAAAAAATTGAAATAAGAAACGTTCATTAAAATTTAAACATTTTTTAAGATGTAAAATTTACACATTTTATGTTGAAAAATAATTGTACAAAAAATGTTTTTTTTTAATATTAATTAAGTAGATGGCGTAAAAAGTGAAACATTGTACAATAGATTTCCTTTTATTATTTTCTATAATGACTATGAAGCCATTTATAAATTTCAAAACAAATGCATATACTCATATTTCTCGGTATATGTAAGGAATTTTAACAATTCAAGAGATTTTTGAAATAGAAAGGCTGTATAGAAATATTTTTACTATACGATTAAATTGAAATTACACAAATGCAGCGAATTAAACTCTTTAATTACGTTAAGAGTCCGAAATTTATTTTAACATTATCAAAAATTTCGCGAGAGCTTAAAATGTCTTTTAAAGTCTTTGAAGATTAGACCATTTTTTGTTTAGTTAAAGCCACACAAGTAAAAATTTAACTATTTCAAGTTACAAGCTTATTAAGGTGGAGCTTAAAATATTTGCCAACAAACTTATAAAATATTTTCATTATATAAGTATAATTAGAATCAGAAAAAATTGAACCTTTCGCTATGAAGATTTTCACTGTTAGAGCAATATTTTATGTAAATTTTTTAACTGTTTATTACACATATGCTATGTTTGTAAAATGAAGCTTGAAGTTCCAGATATAATATGGACATATTATATATGTCATATATAATATAAGATTTATGTGTAACCAAATATTCTCTAACATTTTTGAAATATCTTTAGACCGTTGCAGAAGAATGACTGTGCAATTGGTTTAGTTTTCATTTGTCTCTTAGAAAATTTGTTTATTATCTCATATGCTATATAAACTGCATAAATATATTTGAAAATAAGTTTTATCTGTAAACAATATATTAATAATAAAGAAAACAATGGGTTTTTAGTTGCTCTTATCAATAAATATTCAGTCTAAGTCAATTATTCCCGTCTTATTTACGTTATTATTATGATCAATATGAGTTAAAATCAACTATAGACAACAATATTTCTATTTTCAAAATAAACAATTAACATCAATTTCTTTAATTATATAATATAAAACGCTATTTAAATTATCTATTTCTAAAAATTTACTATATACAAAGCAAATTATTACAAGTTGAAAAAGAATTTCCTTTAATAAAACTAACAAGAATGAAAACAATAAAATATTTTTAATTGCCAATAACGACATACTGCCCGAATAACTTAATTTTTAAAATAAATTAATAATTTCCTTATATTCAATATTAATGCCGTTCGGTAATAAAAAATTGTAATTTCTTTTTATATTTTACAGGAAACGAAATCAAAAATGTTTTCTAGTTTAAAAAAATTTTAATTTTCCAAATGAGTAATATAAAATTTTCAATGTAAAATACACTACATATAATATAAATTGTAGTTGACAAAATTAATTTAGCGTTAAGAAACAAAATTTTTAAAATAATTTAAATAAATGTATATGTATAACACATTAGTAGTGTCACATATTGTTATTTAAATTGATATACTCATATATATATTTGTCTACATTATGTATACGTGATACATCATCTAAGTTCTTATAAAATGTTGTTTTACAAGATGTTTTTCGATAATTAATTAACTTTTTACTTTCGATCATAATTAATCATGTATGTATATATAAGAAGGGAATAACTGTAGCATATTATATAGATATTGATATATTTGAACATATAAATATAGTAAACAAAAAAAAATATTTAAGCAAATGTGCTATATTGCAAATTTATAGCAACTTTGTTGTTAGAAACTTGCCATTTACGAATGCAAATTACGAAATTAAATTTAAAAATAAAGAATTTTTTTTTTATATTTTTTACTTTGAATAAGTACATAGAATCACTTTACATAAGAAATTTTAAAAACTATTAGTATAAAATAATTAATGCTTTCTATTCAATTACCAACTGAAACTTATTTAATATTTCCCGAAAATTTCACCAAAATTTTGCGAGAATTCAGTAAATATAAACTTTTTTTGTTATTTTGCATACTTTTAGGGCATAACATTTAATATAACTGTTCAGGCAAAACGAATAATTGCTAACATGCTATTTTTTGGCAATTTAATGCATCAACACTAGAAACTCTTTCTTAATCACTTAAACGGAAAAAAATATCAACCTGTTTCTTTTAACGTAAAAAAGTAACAAAGAACGTCGCATTATCGCAAAATTTCCGCTCAAATTAATTGTAATCTTGTTCTATATTTCTTCTTTAATAGTAAATTGAAGAATTTTTATTTTTCTATAGCTGTTATTTTTCCATAACAGTTTTTAAACGTTGAAAACTTCTATAATTCTAATATGAACGAAATTTCTGTAGGTCTGAATGAATACATTTTATTTAATTCATTTGTTTCAAAATTTTGATCAAAGTTTCCTTGCAACATTAAAGATATAAATCTATCAAAATAAATTGATAATTAAAAACTGTAGTTTTAGAAAAATTCTCAAATACGTATTCTGTCAAATACGTAGGTTAGAGGTTTTTAAAAAGGGTTTTTTTTACGAAGTTCTTGCTAATAACACTTTTTGTTACAAATATTTTGGTATTTTAATATTTAGCTTATTCAGAAATTTTTCAGTTAGTGGTAAATTGTTCACAATTCTTTAACAAATCAACACGAAAATTGAACCGATAAAAAGGATGGAATATTTTTTTAATTACTTTTTACAGAAATTTCTTAATTTTATTATTGAAAATACTGCAAAATACGTGGTAGTCGCTCTTATTTTATAAAATCATCACGTCATTTATCTTAATGGAAATTTCTTCATGCAACTGCAGAACAAAGGAACGAGTTAAAGGCAGAAAAATTCATTAAAAAAATTTTTCTCTTCGAACTGGACTCGAACCAGTGACCTACCGCTTTCTAGGCGGACGCTCTACCAACTGAGCTACAGAGGCATGAAGAAATTAGTAGTGTAATAAGCACATTCTTATTAATTGCGCAACTATGATGTTGTATTAGTAAAATTCATAATCATCACGTCAATTTTTTTAGTGTTTTTTTTGCGGAAAATTCTGAAAACCGGATTTGTAGACACGAACCATTTTTTTTTAATTAGCTTCGAAAGAGTTAATTTTTAAGAACTTTTTATTCATTTATAGCAAACTTTAACCCTACAACTTTTATTTAAAACTTTTTTGTTATGATAATTAATGAGTTATGTAAATATATACATACATATGTACATATGTTAATTAAACAATTTTTCTAATATTATTGAATTTCAAGGTTCATATTGATAACAATATTACTATACATTATAAAAGTATAATGACTTAATGTTAAAGTTTTAATAATATTTATATATGTACTTTTGTAGGTATATGCATTAAATATTTGATTAAAAATTATTGCGTCTTAAAAATTAAATAATGAAAAATTGTACAACTTTACAAATTTATTGAAATTTACGACAACTCTTTGATGTTTTTTTACAATGTGTGTAAAAAGTTATTTTCATTATTTTACAGCCATGAATTGTGTGTGTTGTGAATCATTTTAGTGACCATATCAGTCTACAATATGTCTCTCTTAATTAACGTTGTAAATGTAAAAAGGTTAAATGTCATTAATTTTTGGCATTTATTTTTAATATTGTTGTTTTTTTTTTCTTTAAATATTTTAGTTTTTTATAAAGGACATTGAAAGTCATCGTTTTCTGCAATGTGTAGGAGTGATTTAATTAAAATTTACACTTGTATAGATGTCGTTGTTTTTGCTTACAGTATCCACCTTCATTTATCCATATATGTATGCATATATATGTATATATATGTATAGACATACAATTGCCATTAATTTTATAAAATTGAAACAGTTTTTAAAATACTTAAATAAATTATTAACTGAAATAATCTTATTAGGCGCCATTAATTTTCCGTGATTTTTTTTCGCGTATGCAAGTTGATAATATCCGTTAAAAAGTTTTTTTTTTGTATGTATATAAATAAATTTCTGTACGTATAATCAAAAGTACATTACATTTGGCGATATCTCAAAAGAAAAAAAATAAAAACTTTTTTTAAGAAATTACAAGTTATTTAAAATATTTTTAAATTCGAAAGAATTTTTTGTCTTAAATTTTATCACATTTTTTTTTGTCTTTTGTGTTTTGCAATAAGTTTATAAAACTATATTACATAACAAATTCAAAATTTATTAATGAATTCTAACCTTTACTTAAATGAAACAAAAAATTTAAGAAATATAATTACGAAATACACCAACGAGAAATTTTATATTTAAACCTAGTAAATTTTGATTTTGTATAAAAGTAATATAATTATTTAATAGTCTATTGATATTAATTTATGCAATTATAAGAAAAAAATTATGGGTTTGTTTGAACTCGCTGGTTTGAAATCATTTAGTAAAATTCATTTGTTCGAAATCAGTCAATGGGGGTTTTCGTTTATTTAGTTCTAGAATAGTTCTAGCTTGTATCACGTTCGAAAATTCACGCTACATACCCTGAAAATATAGATCGTTCGGAAATTACTGGCTCCAATAAAGTGCTTTCGAAAATTAAATCTTTAATAAAAAAATGTCAGAAATGTAGTACAGGCTTCTAGTTTAAATATTGTCGCTGCTCCTGAAACTTTTTTTTTTTCAAATTTAAAATTCAAAAAAATTTTAAATTTCAAAATGGCAGATTCAGATATTGATTCAGATTAGTTCTAATGTAGAACTTTCAGCGCAGCGTACATAAACGAAAACCCCCAATATGTCCCAATCGGATGTATACTTCAATTTAAATACTATTTTCCAAAACAGGATCTATAGCATATAGCTGAAGTTATTGCCATTATATCAAGAGACAGGAAAGCTATATAGAATACAGTTTTCCAGCGCAACATAATGGAAGCAAAAGATATTTCAGTTTAACATAATGAAGAGAGCACAGAGAGAACTTTTTCAAAATCTTGTACAACCCTTTCGCCCAATTGGAATTTAGAGAAATACATTTATGAGGATTGCTAACTTTTAGGCAAAAATTAATCATTAAGTTTTGTGCTAACCGCATAAGACAATTTTTAACAGAAGCTATTCGGTTTCAACTTCTGAATATATTATATCAATTTTTCCAACCATACTACTACAATGGTCTATGACTATATTAATACTTTTATATAGATTGCTTTTCATACATTTTTCATTTAAAAATTTATTCTTAATCTGTAGAAAATAGCAAAAATAAAAAGTCATTTAGTATAACCAATGTTGTTATCACCAGATTGCTTGAAAGTTTTTTTTTGCAATTTATCCACCTTTTGCAACCCACCTTATGTATGTAAGTCTGCCAAAATTTTTGGACGGACGCGTATGGAATTTTTTAATTGGCCAAAATTTTGAATGAATGAAAAATAAAAATTATTCTTTTTTTTCCCTCGATTCTTTTCAAAATAATCTTTATTGGTTACATATCAATTATTTATTTCATTCATTCAAATACAAACAAACATATGGTTAAAACTTGAATTAAAAAGAAATAACAAAAAATTGGCAGAAACCATGATTACATCTAAAATTGTTTGATAAATTTTTTTGTTAAACATTTTTATTTTTTGTAAAATGTCACGTGTAACGCTTGCATAAAATTTTTTTTTTTGAATTTTAAAACATTTTAATTATGTAAAATGAAAAACGAAATATAAAAAAAATTTTTCTGTAATCAACTGAAAGCATCTACGTACGACTACACATGTATTTCTTAAATAAGAACAAAAAAAAAATTAAACAAATTCTTGGAACGCCACATACATAACTATATATGTATATATAGTTATGCAATTTAAGAAAAATCAAATTTAATGATTTATTTAGCACTTCATCGAGTTAAAAGACAAGAGACATTTGGCAAATTTTAAAAAATTTTTAATTAAATGAAAATGACACTCCTATAATGAATATTTAAAAATATTCTCTATAGTTTTTTATACGTAAATTTTATAAGACAAGAAAATAAAATATAAACTTTACTAAACGTCATACTTGAATTTTATATTATTATTCGTACGATATAATATAACTAGATGTTGGTTACATAAATTTTCTATTTCGTTTGTGCTGGTTAGAATTAATGCTGAAAAATACATTTCTGCTAAACGTTTACATGCGAGTTTATTTACTTATGTCCCTCTGTCTATCTATAACAATGATGATTTAAAAATTTATTGAGCTAAGCTAACTAAATTTTCAGAAACGATTTATAATAGAAAAAACTATATGTAATCATATTTAATTGTAATGTAATTAAATTAATGGTTCAAACATTTACCATACAATTTGAAAAGTAATCTGCCAATACTATTGAAACTATAGACTATAGGTATAGTGTTCAAACTTTGAACATATGAATAACCCATAATTATAACATTAGCGTGAACGCGTTCAACTCATTTGCTTTAATTTTAATAATACATTAAGTGTAATATTGTACATTTATACAACATTTTTAAAAACTTTATTTCGATTACTATATTATTTGCTTTATTCTTAATTCAATCTTAAATCACGCGAAAATGCGTGATTAATATGTGACATTGTATGAAAATTTTAGTAAAATGATGTTGTTGAAATCTGAATTACACAAACAATTCATTACTTACAATATTAATTTTATTAGTTTTTCATATTTTATCCCAACTTATTACCCAGCCCGTTATAATAACGATTTTGTATTTAAGCCTTTTCTTTTCGAAAGAATATGGTTTCCCAAAAAATATAGTTAAATATTTTGAGACATACTTTTCTCATTTTAAATTACATTACTGCATTATGAATGTAAATATAGAAAATTCAAATATATACATACATTCATACAGATTTTAAATTTATGCTTAATGTTTATGAAAATGTTGGTCCAACTGAATTCATATGAAGAAAAATAATTTAAGCAAAATGTTAACTGCAACACGCCTTTAGGTTTTAGGACCATAAATTTTTTTAAAAATTTATATGAAAATTTGATCCGTACGCAAACGATTTTGGATATGGATCAAAATGCATCCCAAATCGAATTTTAAGAGGAGGTGGATCAAAATGACATCACCGTATCTAGGAAACTAAATGAGATAGCGAAAATCTGATTACATATACTGCAAGATCATCTTCGAAAACCTATGAAAGTGGTCTTAAATCAGAAATGTCGAAAATGGCGTATGGATCAAAATGGCACTCAGTCAACGGTGTGGCTTCGGGGATTTTCGATAATTCAAACGTGCACTCAAAGTTTTAAATCTTAAGTTTTTTCACACATACATATTTATAAATTTGCAGAAATTGAATTTACTTCTTGATTTATAATATCCTCGGGTAATACTTCAATATCCAACTTTTTTCTATACTCTATAACTTCTATAACTTCTTCTATACTAATTTCTAATATTTTTGCAGCAACTATACTAAAGCTTAAAAATTCCTTTAGAACTGTAAATATACCAGTCACTTTCGAGTATCCTATTTTAGCAGGTTTTGGAAGCTTGAATTTATCCAACGTGCTTTATATTAGGAACTATAGAGCTGAGTTTTCGAAATAATCCCCTTTGGTTAAAATATGGCTTTAAGAATTTAGGTAACTTTTTTAAGCGAAACTTAATGTAAATTTAATGAAATCCTACCGTACCTCACTTTAGTTCAAATTTTTGAAACTTGGCATGTACTTATGTATATATGTAGTTGCTAAATTGTATATTTGATATGATTCAACATGTACATTTGGATGTTTTCGACATTTTGGTATATAAATTTTTTTAGTTGTGATTTCTTGTTTTTTAAAGTTTTAAAGATGAAGCCACAAAATGAAATGTTTAAAAATATCGTATTATTTCCAATTAATTGAAATATAAATTTAAATTTTTTATTAAAGTAATAATAAAATTCAAAAGAAACTTACTCTAATAAATCCTCTAAAGTCTAAATCCGACATTATTTTATTTTAAATATCAAATAGTTTTTGCAGGAGTAAAAACAAAACTGAGTTTTTGCGCGTATATTTCAAAATTCTTAAGTCTTATAAAAAAACTACAAAAACAGTACCAAATTGCCACACATTTTTTTGCAACAGGTGCAGTACTTCATTGCCAAAAATACTACACATTTAGTACTAAGTTAGAAGCGAGTTATTAAAAACATAGTTTTTATATTGAAAATTGCTTGTTAAACAAAATTTCAAAACAAAACTCAAATAGAGATTGCTTTAAAAACTACAACTAAAAGGAAAATTTTTCAGAAATTTTATGAAAGATTTTATTTTTAATTACAAATGTAATGATTAATGGAAAAATCAAGCAAAGCTAGACAATAAATTTTGCCGAATTTTTAGACGTACTCAAATCTACTGATGAGCCCAGTCACTTGAAAGAAGAAAGCAACCTCAAATTAATTTAACAAGCTCAATATGGTCCAATAATTAAAAAAACTTTTAATAAATTATTTTAATTTTTTTTTCATATATGTACTGCATTTGCAGAAAAATCCTTAATTTGATAACAAACCACTTTTGATTAGTGTTGGGAAATTTAATATTTACATTGGAATACGTATAAAATAAAAAAAAATAAAAACCGATTATATTATTGTTGGCCATTTTTAAATTCCTTTTCAAAAATCTAAAAAATCTCTAATCAAAATTACTGGCTATAAAAGCTTTCTAACCGCATGTTTAGTAAGCTTCATTTTTCAATTAAAACAAATATTTCTAAAGATTTTTATAAATGAAACAAAAATAATAATTTATTTCTTTTTTAAACAGTTTTGCTAAAAGCTTTTATCATATTTTATCATCAAATCGTTTATTTCGTTTTATATTTTGGTTCGTTTCTTACTATAACTAGGAAAAAAAATCTACTAAAATCAACTAAAAAGAAGTCAGTGTTTTTGTTTTCTTTTTTTGCTTTTTTTTTTTTAATACATATAGTATATATTTTATTTCACTTTTATGTTTCATAAATATGTTGTTTTTTTCCATAAACTCATTTCATATAAATATAATATATAATTTTTCTTGTTTTATAAGTATTCAAAGTTTTTCAGTTACGTTTTTCTTAAACTTTTCAATAATATTCTTTACAAAACATCAAATTAGATTACAAAGGACACAATTGGTTAAATACCATGGAAATAATGAAACTTTTTTTTATTGTATTGAAATTTGGAAAATATAATAGGTTTAAAAAACAAAAAATACCCATTATACATAAATATTTTAATATATGCAATTATAATTTAAGCAAAAAAACTTTTGTTCAAAAGACATTTATATGCAGCCGCCAAGGACTAGATTATTATTTAAATTAGAGCCTATTATAATTATTAGCAAATGATTTATTATTATACATTTGAATTAACAAAAAAATGATAAACTAAATTCTAAAGTAATTTTAATCAAACAAAAACGTAATTCAAAAAAAAATAAACTGTGATCTACTTAGTTATATAAGAGTGCTATATACCAATAAATGGTTATGGAAAAAATTAGAAATTTATATACAAGTATTTTTGTTTCAATTTTCTCGTTAAATATTGAAAGCGACTGCTTTTTAAAACCTTAATTTTCCATGGTTAATACATAATAATAACATAATTTCAAATGGTAAAATCATAAAATCAAAATAAAGTAATACAAATTAAAATAATAATACAATTAAATAATTACAGTGAAAATAATTTAAAAAATGACTCATGATTTTTTTCTATTCTTAATTTTTTTTTTGTTTTTTTTTTAAACTAAATTTATTACATTTATATTTTTCTTTTATACTATTATAATTAATGTTTTATATAGTTTGATTTTGTTTTTTTGTTGAAATGTAGTAAAAAATAAATAAATAATAATAGCTTTTATTAATAAAAACATATCTAAGTCTGCTTTTAAATTACAAGAAATCATAAATATTGATTACTTTACACATTTTACTTTTCTATTAATTTCTAAAATATTATTTAAGCATTATTATGATAAAAATTTGTTTGTAGTTTTAAATTTATGAAAATATTTCTAAAAACATTTTTAGTTTATTTTCTATTTATTTTAATATTTTAAATTTTTAATAATAACTTGAAAGATTTTAATAGTTTGCTATTTCTCCTATTAACTTTCTTTTTGCTTAATAATATTTTTTCTTGTTTAAATTCAATAATATTTAAGTTTAAATTTATGTTGTTTTTTTTTTCAAAATGATCAACTATTAAAAATAAATTTCTTTTCTTCAGTATTTATCTTATCTTTTTTTTTTTTAAATATCATACAAAAAAACAAAGGTTGAAGTATTACTTTAATTCAAAAAATCATGTACTATATTATGTAACTCTCTATTGTGTTGTGCTTTAGATCCAGTAGCAGTAGATGCTCCAGTGGGTCTTCCAACGTATCTATTATTTGTTTTTTTTTTTTTTTGTATTAATTAAATGGTGTCAGTTGGTGAAGTGTTAAAGTATTCCCATGATCAAATATTTATTATTGTTATCCAAATTGAAAGTTTATCAAAGTTATTATAGTAACAATGATTTTGTAAAACGTAAACATTGCATTAAAAAAAAGAAAAAGAAAATAAATTGATTATTATATATTCCAAAATAGTAATTCCATTAATTATCTAACAGTTGCAAAATATACAAAAAGAACTTTTTGAATGTATGAATTTTAATATACATGAGAATTTAAGAGAAAAACAAAAAAAAAACCTAAAGTGATGAAATTATATTTTAAATAATATTGCGAAAATAAAGAACAAAAAAATAAATAATGAAAACAAAAAATAAAACTAATAAAAAAAAGAAATATTTATAATAATAGTAAAAAAAGAAACTCTTAATAGAATAGGTACAAAAAACACACATCACTTTATAGAGATAGAAGAATTTAATGTACAAACGCTATAGTACAATATATTTGTATGTTTTTAAAGAAAGTCAGAATCTCAGCATTTACATACATAATTATCTGCCGGCATTAATTAGTAGAAACTTAAATAAAATATTTATCACATAATAAACAACAAAAAAAGAACACCATGCCAAAAATTGTTTTCTAAAACATTCAGAAATAAAATTCCATATTCCATTTTAATTTTCAATCTTAAAATTTTACATACACTCTTTTAATTATTGTAAGTAATGGGATGGGATTCCTTAAATAGAGTTTTCGAAACGGTCTATGAATTCGAATTTTTGTTTGGCAATAAACACAAGACATAAATAAGTTATTTAATAATACAAAATGCACACAATATTAATGATTATTGTTTCTTTCATAATGAATTATGCTTCTTAATTTGAATCGTAGCAAATTTTCATAATTTATCATACATTTTGAACAATATTATGAATATTAACAAAAAACGAAATTATTATGTAAGTAAATACAAGAAGTTTTTTCCTTCTGTAATAATAACTCGAAAATTTTAAATTTTTTTTTCTTTCTTGCATTTACAAAAATATGAAGTTTCTGAGAAATATAATAATAATTAACAAAAAATATAAAATACTATGAACTGAAAATAGATTATAGTTCAAACTCATTAAATTAATTTACACTACTATGTCTGTTTCATTAAAATATTTTGAAACTTTTTAAATAAAACAGTCAATACCAACATACAATTTAGTTTATTTGATCTTAAATTTGGATTTTTTTTTCATTTAAACAATATTTCTCAGAAATCAATATAAAATAAATACAAAAAAAAGGGTATATGCAATGAGAAAAATACAATGAAATGAAGAATAAAATATAATTTAAATGTTACAAAAATAATAAATAAAATAAAAAATTAAATAAAAAGAAAATAAAAGCAAAAATATTTTGAATTTCTTACATAAAATGTGAAATAAATTGGGTAAAGTATGTTATGAACAAGATGTACACATATAATTTTCTTTTTTTTTTTTCTAAACTTTTCAAATTTCTTCTAGTTTCTATTTCAATGGGCCAATTAATTTTACTACTAAAAATTAATATAATGAATGAATTTGTTTGCATAACTTGAATGTATTGCATATTGAATATTCAACTAAACGCCGTTTTTAATTTTAGAACGTGGCAATTGCAATGAGTGATGTTTTAACAAAGAAAAAGCGAAACTACTATGTTGCAAGGGTTTATTGGAAAGAATTTATATTGATGTAACGAAGTAGTTGAAAAATATATTAAGGAATTAGTGGAAAAATGTTTTTTAAATTTTTTCATATTTAGTTATTTTTAATTTTATTTTTTTTTAAGAGTATTATTAATAAATTGAAATTTTAATTACTTGCAAAAGTTAAAAAATTGAATTAATAATAGCAAAATGAACGATTGATTTTATTAACATCCATTATACCAGTTGTTTTAATTTTATAATATTTACGAGGTATTAAGGAATTTTCATTATTGAAATAAAATTTTAATAAATTACTATATATCATTAGAAAAAGTTAAAATAAATAAAAGGTTTTCAATTTATTATTTAATTAATTAATTTTGGAATTTAAAATTAAAATGAAAAATATAAAAAAGTTAACCTTTTAGACGTAGAATTAATTATATTACGAATCTATAATCTAAAATTATGTTATGGAAAAAAAACCCATAGTATATTTACATTAGAATTTTTTCAATTTAATGCAATTAATAGGAGAAAAATCAACATTCTAGGAACATTCAATAGTTATTGTTTGAGTTAAAAGTTTTATTAATGAAAGAATATGAGAAACGAATAATTTATTAAATAGTTATGCACACTAATTCATTCTTATTAATCTGATTTTTACTATTATCAAGAATTTTTAAATATTATATTTAATAAAGAGATGTTAAAAGGTTAAAAAAAGTTCTTTTCACAAATGTCTACAAAAAATGCATCATTATAACGAACAAAAAAAAAATAAATTTTTATTTAATTTGAAGTAACGAATCTTTTCTTCCTAAAACATTTTATGATGAGAATTATTTCTATGTTTGATTGAAATTTTATGCTGTACAGATAGCAAACACAGAAAAATTGTTTTGAAAATAATATCAAAATAGTAAAAAATTTAAGAAACTTGATTTATGAAAACTTTTTCAAAAACATTACATATAAATTTCCTATCATATACTTGATTTTGAAGACATATGCTCATTCAAGAATCTTAAATAATATTTCAAACTAATCTAAGGCTCTAGGAAAATTATTTCAAATTTGTTTTTTGAATAAAAAATGAAATTCACTCACAGTAAGGCTTTTAAATGTTTAAAATTAAAATTACTGTAAACGTGCGTATAAGCAAAAACGGGTTTAATTTTCTAATTATTATTATTATTTTGTAATTAATAACAATGCATAAGTAGGAGTAGTTTTGATCAATGCAAACTATTTTAATACATAATCTCTTACGAACAGTCCGCGTAAATTCTTTTATTTTTTTTTCATTTATCAAAAAACAACTATCCTAAACATTCTTGTTTTAAACCAATTAATTATGAAAGCAATGCAAAATAACAATAAACGAAAAAAAAAATTTTTGTATGATACATTTTTTGTAATTATTTTTTAAGCTTTTTTTTAAGAAATAAAATTAAAAAATTATAATAAAAACACATCTCATATAATAATAGCTAATTTTTTTTATATATGTATATATAAATATATTATATTTGTGTAATTATATTGACCCATATAATAATGTATTATATAAATACATCCCCTCACCTAATTTGCCTTCCATTATTAACTTTAATTATGTTTGCTGAGGTATCATCAGATGATGGTTTATTGAAATCAACTCGTATGCTAAAATCACCAGCCTTTGCAGGTCTCAAAGGATCATTTGTTTCGTCAGCACTGGAGAAAGAAGAATTTGATTTTTTTGGTGAAAATAAACGTTTCAACCATGATCCTTCACTACTATTACTACCTCCAGTATTTCTTTTACTATAACTATTATTAAAATTATCTATTTTACTGGCGGTAGACCTAGAATTTAGAGTTTGATTTTGATCACTTCCTGCCAGATTATTGGGTCTGTAACACAAATTTTTTTTTGGTGTTTCATTTTTTTTTTTGATATCATGATCACACAATGACACTCATACCGACAAAATATAAATGTTTTACATATTTTTTAGCAAAAAAAAGGAAACAAAAGTAAAAAAATAGGTGCCAATTAAATACGGTAGACGCGAAAGGATTAAATTTTAGCAAAAATTAAATAGAAAAATTCAACCACGATATGATATGAAAACTAAAATAATAGAAAATTTTAAATAAATACAAAATTAGAATTTAAAAATAATAAAATGATTATTTATAAAAATCTGAATGTTAAGATTTACAGCATAACTGAAAGAATAAATATTTTATTTTTGTAACCAGATTTAAGGTTTGTAGGCCGAAGCGTTGATTAAACATATGTGTAACTTTAAGATCCTGCTCTAATAAATTTACAATAATAATACGCATTAAGTATTTACCATTATAACCTTCCAAATAGTTACTTTCATTCTACATTTATTTTACATTTAATTTGTTTATTTTTATCAAAAATCACCCTTACCTTTTAATTACTCTTAACTTTTATTTTTAGTTTTACTACATTATGAAGTATCATAATATTATTTTTTAACGATTGAAATAAATGATTAATTATATTCAAATAATTATCCTGGCTTTCATATCAATTTCTACAATTAATCATAAAGCTTTTGTTTTTATTTTTGATTTTTAATTCTTACTATCAAAACAAAAATGAAAACAAAAAATCAAAGCACAAATTTTTAAAAATGACATTTTGAATTTTTACAATATGAGGTGAGTTTTTTTTTTAATTAAAAAACAAAATAAGCGTGATGAAACAAATTCAAAAAAATTGTTCGGACTTGACATTGGTTTAAAATTTTTTGAGATTTTGATTTTACGCGTTTAATTCGCGTCCCTCACTTTTTAAAATATTTGCACCTATTACTACAATAATATTACATTTAAATAATTTTGCAGTTTATTTATATCATCATTTTTAGGAAATATAGAAATGCAACATAAAATAGAGAAAATAAGGTAGGAAACAGAATAAAAAAATCAAAATCCAAGTACCAATATATTTAAAGAAAAATCGGGAAATTTTATGGTTTCTTATATTGAATAATTCGAAAGCCAAAGAAAACAATTTAATAATAACCAATTATAAATAAAAATTAAGAAAACTAATATTATTCAAAAATTAAAACCAAATCAATACTTAATTTTGCAACGTGGATGTGGAAAAAAAACTTTAAAAGAAAAAAAAATATAAATTTTATTTTCTTTGCAACTGATTCTATTGATAAAATATCGTGTCTATCAATATTATATCTAATCAATTGCAGTTTGAAAACATCAACAAAAAAAATACTATAAAAAATCAAATTTAAAAATCCAGGTCCAAACCAAATAAAACTTAACAAGAAAAATAAAATCAAATTATATAAAAAAAGTATACAATTGTAAATACTCACTTGATATCCCTCGCTCCGCATAAAGCTGTGATAATTCTTGGATGCACATACGACCAAGCACCTTGATTTTTGTGTTCTTCTTGAGCCCAAACTATTTCAGCGTTCTTGTATTTTTCAGCTTCTTTTTTAACCAAATCGAATGGGAAGGGTGAAATCTAAAATATAATTATATTTTTGTTACACCTGATTATATTTTGTTTTAAAATATTTGATATTAGTGACTATGCCGATTCACAATCACCGATGTATAATTATAAATATTTGGGATCTAAAACCTGATCGTAAAAATTTTAAGAAAATAACAATTCTTACTTGTTCAATTCTAGAAATTGCAATATCTTTTTCCAATTTATTTTCAGCACGAGCTTTAGCTAAATCATAATAAACTCTGCCAGTACAAAAAACTAATTTTTTTACGCTCGATGCATTTTCACTTGCTGGACCACTGTCAGAGATGACGCGTTGGAACTCCGTGCCTTCTACCATGTCGTCAAATGTAGATCTACATTCAGGAAGTCTCAACAATGATTTTGGAGTCATAATAATAAGTGGTTTACGGAAAGGTAAAGCAATTTGTCTTCTTAAGATGTGGAAATAATTAGCTGGTGTTGAACAATTAGCAACAATCCAATTAATATCGTGTAATTGTCTAATAGCAAATTCATCGGACTCTGGCGGGAAATAATCTGGATCGTCAGATGACATTTGCAAGAACCGTTCTAAACGAGCGGAGCTATGTTCAGGTCCCATACCTTCCATACCGTGGGGTAATAACATAACAAGACCTGACTGACGTACCCATTTTGCTTGACCACTTGATATAAATTGATCAATAATACATTGAGCGGTGTTCATGAAATCACCAAACTGGCCTTCCCATAAAACTAAGGCATTTGGATTAGTCATTGAATATCCATGTTCAAAACCCAGAACAGCTACCATAAAAAATGTAAAAAAAGTTTTTAGTCATTTTAAAATTATTCTTTAAATATAAGCTATTTAAAGCTTTTATATCTTACCGTATTCAGAAAGTGAGCTGTTTGAAACAGAGTAAGGTGCTTGATCAGGATATAAATGACAAAGTGGAGTATAAGTGGCTTTGTCGACTTTTTGATGGTGCAAAACATGATGACGATGAGAGAATGTGCCACGTTCTACATCTTGACCTGACAAGCGTACATGGACGCCTTCTTTAAGAAGTGAGCCGAAAGCCATAGCTTCACCAAGAGCCCAATCTACAATACGTTTGTCAACCATTTCCTTACGAGCAGCCAAAACTCTCATCAAGCCTCTGAAATGTTTAATTATTTTTATTATTCTAATTAAATTAATAAGAATATAAGATAAATTTTTGATAACTTAGGTTAAACATACTTGTGAATCACGAATTCAGCTGCATTTGGTGGAGGCGCTGAAAAACGATTGCCAATATGAATCAAAGTTTCTTCTTTTACACCAGTAGGAGAAACGCAGAGAGGGTCCTTTCCTTCAAAGAATCCAGACCACGGAGAATCAATCCAATCCTTGTACTACAATTAAAAATTAAATTAACGTAAATTTCTTATTTCTTTTTCTGTTTAAATACGTACTTTGATATGTGTTTCCTTTTTAGCTAGTTCGAAAGCCTCTTCGCAAATTTTCTCATATTTATCAGCCACAGATTTTACGTCATCTGCGCTTACAACACCTTCTGCAGTAAGTTGATCAGCATAAATTTGTAGAGCTATAATCAAATTTAAATAATTAATATTTTAAAAAATTAATAAAAAAAAAGTTATTCATACATGTTTTATGTTGACGAATCTTTTGGTACATAAGTGGTTGAGTAAACATTGGTTCATCAATTTCATTGTGTCCGTTTCTACGATATCCAACAATATCGATAACAATATCTTTATGGTAAGTGGATCTCCATTCAGCTGCTACTTTGCAAACATGCATTACAGCTTCTGGATCATCACCATTAACATGGAAAATTGGTGCATTGACAACTCGAGCGACATCAGTACAATAAGGTGATGAACGTGAAAAACGTGGATCAGTTGTAAAACCAATTTGATTGTTGCAAACAATATGAATTGTACCATGTGTAGTATAATCAGGTAATTCTGATAAATGCATTGTTTCAAAAACAATGCCTTGACCGCAGAATGCAGCATCACCGTGAATCAAAATGGACATTACTTTTTTACCTTCATTATCACCACGATAGAATTGTTCAGCTCTTGTTTTTCCTTGGACAACTGGATCAACAGCTTCCAAATGTGATGGATTTGCAACAACAGCTAAACGTATATTTTTGTTTGTGACACGATTTAATCGCTCAATATATGTACCCAAATGATATTTAACATCACCAGAACCATCATCAGCTGCTTCTAATCCAGCAAATTGTGTAAAGATTTGATGTAAAGGTTTACGACAAACATTTGCTAAAGTATTTAAACGACCTCTATGAGGCATTCCCATAATAATTGATTCAACACCCAATTCAGTTGATGTGTCGATTAACTGTTTCAAAGCTGGAATCATCATTTCACAGCCTTCAAGACCAAAACGTTTTTCTGATGAAAATTTCTTTGCTAAAAATGCTTCAAATCTATAAAAACAAAGTGTTAGTGTTACTCTTATACTATATACTTAATTAAAAAAAAAAAAAAATTACCCAGTTGCTCTAGTTAAACGGGCTAAAATTAAACGTTTTTCTTCTGGTGAAAAACTTAACACTCCAGGTGATTCAAATCGTTTTCTAATCCAATTACATTGTTCCAATGAATTGATAAACATAAATTCAACACCAATTTTATTACAATAAACACTTTCTAATCTATTTAAGATTTCCCTGAAAACACAATTCAAAAAATATTAATCTCTGGCAAAATAAAATTATTTTAATAATCATACTTAAGAGGAAGGGCTTTTTCATCTCCTCCAATGAATGTTGTACTTGGGAGTTTAAATTGTCGCTCCATATCTTGCTCACCTATTTTTTTTTTTTTGAATTTTTGATTTTATAATTGAAAAAAAGAAAAAAACTTGTATTAGAGATACACCCACATGAATTTTAACAAATTAAATATTTAAAAATATAATATAAATATTTGAAGTTTACGTAAGAAAACATTGAAATTCGGAGATTTTATTTTTAATAAAATACAAATTGAAGAGTTTTTTTATCAGACACATGCAATACAATTTAAGTTTTAAATATTGAACACATACCAAAAAATTTAGATACACATAATTAAAATAAAATTTTTTTTTTTTGCAAAAACTATTTTATATTCAAGTAAATTCAATACATTTTATTTAGTATACTATGTATGTATATTTTCTTTCAAATTTTTTCATATAATTTGAAATATCAATTGTTTTTCTTTACTTTAATTTAACATATGAATGTTCATTTACTAATTTTGCATAAAAACTAATTTTATTATTCATACACTATTTTACGACAGCAATTTTAATATCTGATTAATTTATATCACTTAAATTAATCACTTATTTTTTTTAACCGAACATAATAATTTTGAAATTAATATTTTGATATGAATTCAAATGAAAAACATAACATTACTTAATACAATATTGAATTAATATTAAGATTAGTTAATATTAATTTGAAAAAAAGAATAAACAGTAATTATTTTTATCTAAATCGACTTCAAAGACATTATATGAATTTTTGAAATTAATTTTTTGAAAAACTCTATTAACTCTAAAATTGTAATAGAATTAAATTAAAAAAATTTGTATCAATAAGGAATGATAGTTTGTAATTAAAAGTAGTAAAGACTTTAGAACACCATTTGAAAAAAATCAAAGAAAAATTTAAAAATAATAAAATAAATTTAAAATACTTGCAGTAAAATAAAATTTAAGTAGTCTCATCAACAAAAAAAAAAAGATAAATTCTGTTGTTTCCACTTCAGACTTTTTCATGCTTGCAGTTCAGACTTCGAATTACAAAATTTAAAAAATTTCTGAAGCTTTATATAAAATTTTTTTTGTTTTTGTACACAATGTATATTAACACCAATATTTTTATTATATAGCCAAATTATATAAACTACTTGACAACAAAAAAAAAAATAAAAATATGACTATTTTTCTAGGTTTATTTTTTATACAATTTTTTAAAAATAATAAAATAATATTTACAACTCGAATTTCAGTTCATGCAAATTTCGAGAATCAACAATTAAATTTTTACATAATTATGTATACAATTTTACATTTACATTCAAATATTTTAATGTTTCTTCATTGATTATTTAATACTTTTATATTTTTGTTATTATTTAATTATTAAATAATATTATTTTTTATTATTACTTTTATTTGTTAAGTATAAAGTTGTATATTTAGATTTTTTAGTTTTATGTACATAAATACATTTATAATTTAAAACCTTTTTTTTTTTTTCTAAAAAAATTAAAGCACGATTCAATATTTGATTGCAATTTTTGTTATAAATGTTAAATTAAGGAATCAAAATAATAAATTTTAACATTAAGTAAAAATAAATGGCATTTACTAATATTTTCATATTGCTATTCAGATTTGCGTATGAATTATTAAGTTTTTAAAACTATATAATTTAACTCTTTTATTCGCTTCTAAAATGCGAATATTAGTCCTCAAGAATACTCTATAAATGATTGAATGGGTTTTGTTTAGAAGAAAATCTTTAATTTATTTAAATTCCTTGAAAATTTATTCATTTACGTTTTTTTTTGTAATTTACTTCTATTTATAAAATGGAAAATAATTAAATATCATGGTTTTAAAATCAGCAACAGAAATTATTGAAAATTTATAACAATCATTTTTTTATAAATTGAATCTAGCTTTAATTATATAATTTTGTAAAATAATTCTACAAATGTCCTAATTTTCAATTTTTTTTTCTTATCTAAATAATTTTGATTATTTCGTGTTTATTAATATTTGATTACTTACCAAAATAAAAACTTGCATGTATAGACTTCACTTTTGAATCGTCGATCAATTCGTGATTATTAATACCGAGAGGGTCGAGGTTTGCAATGTTATGTCCCCGAATCTACATGTTTTTTTTTTTATATTTTTTTTAATTTAATGTTCAATTTTTTGTTTTACAAAATTTCAATTTTTTTTTTGATTTTTAATTTTAAAATTTCATATTTAGATTGGTAATTAAATTTAGAAAGTTGATGTTAAAACATAAAAAGCATAAAAAGAAACAAACAAAAATATGAAAATTTTTGTTTTTGAAATTTCATAAATTAAAAAAAAAAACATAATTTGTTATTATTAGTATAAAAGAGAATCTAAAATCAAAATTTAAAATAATAAAACTTAAACTATGTTATTACACAAAATAAAAAACAAACAAAACAGAAAAATTAAATGAATAACCCTAAATTTATGTATAAAGGTATCCAATCAATTCCTTAAATTAAACATGTACATAATATAGAGAATTTAATGCAAGTTAGTTGATTATCAAAAACTTTAGTTATAATATTAAATTGTTATTCTTAATATTAAGGCATATTATTTTTAAAATACTCTTATTATACATACTTATAATAATAATTTAGAATTTTGTGTAAGATTTTAGAATATTAATGGTGTTTTCAAAAATAAGAAAAAATATGTGCAAATAGCTTTAAGCAATTTAAAATAACATGTATTGTATTAATTAGAAAAATATTACTAATATTTCCATGCTTTAAATTTAAATTTAATAAAAATATTTTTTTGAATGCTACCACAAATTTAGTTTTAAAAAAAAGCAAACCCAAAATGAAATTATAATATCATGTATATAATGTTGGTATCTATTATTTCTTTATATCGCATTTAAATTGCAAAAAAATTATTAAAGATCTTGTCAAAACCCTATTTTATAATTTAAAAAAAACCCAAAGATTGAATTATAAAAATTTTATCAAGCTTGTACGAATTGGAAAATAATTTTAAATAATTTTAAGAATTTAAGTATTAAATATACAATATACTGACACCTGAAGCGAACAGTGAAATTTTTGTAATAACAATATACGTATTAATCACTGCAATGATAAAATCCCTGAATAATTTATTCACGAGAAATACAATTAACGTAATAACTCTCAGCTTGCTTGATCTTAATCACTTTGTAGTTTTCCTATTTACGTTATTTGAATTGTGTATTTAATTTAATACTCATAAATATTATACAGATTTTGAGGAATAATGACATTAAAAATATAAAAATAAATTAAAATATTAAGAATAATCAATTTTCAATCAAGAATTGAATATCAAAATAAAACAAATCAACCATAAATAAAATAAAAATTATCAATATAACATAAAACAAAATTTTTCAATGAAAATTTCCCAATTAATTAATGATAATATGAAAATTTTATGATTTTCCCTTAGTTTTTATTTTTATAAATAAAATATGTACGTTAAATGTGCATGTTTTTATTTCAATTTAAGGGAAATGTCTTGATTTGTTTTTTAATGCAAATGTTTAAAATGAATTTTATATACATAATTAATTTTTTACAAGGTATTTTGCTTCACAGCAATTTTTATCATATACAGCATAATTTTAAAAATCTAATGTAAGGTTAAATTTTAAAAGATTCAGAATCGACTGTAATATTAAAATCAAAGAAGACACTTTAATATTTTGAAATAAGTGTCGCAATTAATATTTTTTTATAAAAATAAAATTAATATTAGAATTTAGAATTTGTATATGTATAAAGGAAACTTTAGATATGAATCATTTTATGGCCTATATATGTTGCATATCTTTTGCCATCTTAATTATTATGAAGGTAGAGATATTATGAGAATAAAAATATTTCTACATAAGTTTACTTCAAATTATGGATATAATAACTATTATACAAATATTTAAGTAGATACTACTATTATTAATTTACTAGAACAATGTAACGTTTTAATCTAAATACATGATAAATTATTATAAATTAAAATTATTGCAAATTAAATTATATTTAAAAAAGAATAAGTCGAATATTAATTTTTTCTTTTCCACAACAACGAAATGTGATTCATTCACTTTCTTTTTGTTTTATATATTGTTAATATTATTAAAATTTTAAAAAAAATAGAAGTCAATATTACATAATTAATATACGTTAACATAATTATACAAGTACAAAAGAGAATAAAAGAAAATTTTTACTATATAAGAATTACTTTTTTTTCATAATAAAAAATCAATTTTTTATTAAATTTGCATATCTTTTTTTAATTGTGTTAAATAAAATATTAATGGCATTTTTTTTTTCTTTCAAAATAAATAATTTTTTTAACGCTCCGAATTTCAACAGTGTCTTTTTTTATCATCGATGTTCAAAAAATATAAACACATTTCTAGTTTAATAGTAAATACATTTATATATATAGTTAAAATAATATTCAAATATAATTTTAATATATTGCATTTATACATTTTATATGGGAATTTTATATAATATAATATTATAAAAATATATAATGTATATAGATAAATAATAAATTAACGTAATAAAACAATTATATTTTTTTTATTGTTTTAAGAAAGAAGAAACTTTACCCTGTATGAACCAACTATGTTGTCTAAGTACTCTCTCATTACCGCGACGTTCAACGCCATCTTTACCGATAACTGTTGGTGCATTTGTAATTCCTAAAGGATCCAATACGGCTGCCAAATGACCGCGTTGCTTTTATTGTTTTAATTTTTATTTTATTTCATTATTACCATTATTTATTTATATATTATTATAAAAATTTTGAGTAATTTTGATTTTGTTATTATATAAAATTTAATTTAATTATACAATTTAATAATTTGTTACAAAAAATAAGGTATTTTTGTTTGTACCGACTTTTTTTCCTAACTTTAATTTTATTTAATTTTCACCTTTAATTAACCTAATTTTGTTTCTTTTTTTTTTCTTTTTCTAAAAAGTTATTTTATTTTCAAGTTTTATAATTGGCAAAAGAATATTTTTATCTAACAAGTCCGCGTATTTTATTTTTTAAATACATATATATGTACATATGTATATTTGTCAAAAATGAAAAAAATAAACAATTTTAAATTATTCAAAATTGTCAACAATAGGAAGAGAAACAGAAAACTAGAGGGATTCTTTTAAAATTTCCTTTTAAAAGCGTAATCATGCATTATTTTAATTTTGTTAGTATTGTGTGTGCGTGTCATAAAATTGTTATATTAAATTTATATAACAATTTATTGTCAATACAATTTCCTCTTCAACTTAATAGAATTTTTATATCTTAGCAATTTCTATTTTAAATTATTTGGGGTCTAACATGTTTTGAAATTTGATTATCTAATTAAAATATTTCAAAATTAAAAGCAAAAAATAACTTTTAATAAATTAATAAAAACGGATAATTATGTATGAACATGCTTAAATTTTAAATTTTATTTTTCAAAGAAAAATAATATAAATGTGAAAATTATAAAAAAAAATATAATTATAAGTGAATAAAAAATAATTATATTACCCGTTTATGTGGATATGATAATAGTAACTTACATTTTTATTTATATAGTTCTATAAATTATTTTGGAGGAATGATAAACAGTATAACCAAATATTTTCCAATTTAATTTAAATTCTTTTTTAAAATACCAATTATTAAATTTGCTGGTTTTTTTTTATTTTTAACACTAATATAAATATACTATTCTAACAAATGAAGTAGTTATACTGTTTGAAAATTAAAAAAATGCATTACCATAATTTTAGATGCATTCGGGATATGTGACTATAATTACTTATCTTTGTATTTTAATGTTTTCATGTATATTTGTGTATGTATATTTTAATGAATAATTTTTTTTTAAAAAAGTGATTTCTTTTTCAACATGCAATTAATTAAAAAGAAAATTTTATTATAATTTTCATTACACTATAAAATGAATACATTAAACAAATTTCAATATGAAAAATAATCAAATTATAAAAAATAATTTCTTTTTATACGATTTTTGCTATTATGAAAAATTGTGATAAATAAACATCTAAAATATATCTTAAATAATGTAAGATTCATCTTAAAAAAATTGTTACATTATTAAAGAATTATAATTATTTTTCAATAATAATATGATACATGTATAATATAATCAATTTCTGTGATATTCTATATATTATATTATTTATATTCAAATTATTATGTATATTATTACGGTATATAATGTTTATATATAATTAATATGATATATTTATTTGTACATATTTTGATTACTCAATACAATTTGAATCTTGCAGAAGAATATTGTTTTAAATTAAGAATATTATTTTAAATACTTTAGCATTCCTATCTTGAAAAACTGTTTTTCTCGTTTATTTTAGTATTTAGTATAATTTATAATTATGTAACGCTTATGAAAGTGAAATTTAACTACATACATATGTTTTTTAGAAAATTAGGAAAAACACGTTTTACGCACTTATGTATTTACGTCATTTAAAATGACAAAAAAAAGCACTTAAAATTTTTAATTTTAAACTTTTTAATAATAAGAAATGTGGTATTTAAGCTGAAGTGATAATTTTCCAAAATCACAAAATGAATTAATTGGATAGACGAGGCTCCTTAATGTCTAATTAAACATACTTAACAAAAAAAAGTGAAAACAAAGCTAAGCTAAAATTTACACTATCTTTAAATAATTAATTAAATACTATACGTTTTTTATGTACTACTAATACTGTTAAAATAGCCACATCATAAGATTACAGATTTGTTAAACAAAATAAAATAAAATGCTTGAAAATTGTTTAGAAAAATTTTAAGTGCACGAATTTTTATTAAAAACTTTTTTATTTTCTGTAATTTGAATAATTTTTCAATGTATTCAGTATGTTTGAATATATTGTAAAAAGTATATTTTGTATATTGTATTTTGTTTGTGAATTGTATATAGATAAAGAATTTTAAAAATTTAACGAAACATTTAAACTTAATAAAGGAAAATTTTTCGAAAGATACAATCCCCTTACAAGTTTTTAGTGAAGATAATTAAGGTAATGATTAAATATGTAAAAAAAAAACAATTGGCAGATTGTAATAAAACGTAGATGTGCACTGTGCAATTATTGAAGAAAAGGTCTTTTTAATTTTATTCATACTTTTATATACTCTTATATTATAACATAAAGTTTTTAAGATCAAATATATAAACTAAATACGAATTTAAAATTAATCAATTATGAAACTAATTTAAATTTATTAAATTTAACTACATTAATTTCTATGATAAAGAAAATTTAACTACATAATTTGTTATTATTTTGATTCTGCCAATAATCAAAGTCCAATTATAATCAAAAATAAATGAAATATGAAAGTCATAATATGACTTTTAAAATAATGATTCAAAAAAGTTAAATTAAAAACTAAAATTAAAAAAAAAAGAAATTAAATAAAAGTGCCTTAAAACAAAATAATGAAAATTTTTGGAAAATGTCGGCATTTTTATGGAAAAATTAAAAAAAAAGGGACAAAAAAAATTACGAAAACGTAAAACGAACTATACAATATAATAATATTGACTACTGGAAAATCGTAAAATAATAAAACAACATAAATTCATTATAACAGCTTATTTTTTAAATATAATTCTTCTATGTTACTTTCCAGTGAAAAAAAAAATTTCATAAAACAAAATTGATATAATTTATAAAAATATAAATTGTGTATATGATTTATTCCAAATAACGCAAAAATTATATTATGTAGATGCTCTATTAAACGGCTGAAAGGTATTCAAAATAGTAGAATATGAAGATATATGTATAACAAAAAAAACCGACTAAGCATGTTACATAATAACATATACATATTTTATGAGATAGCGAATTTGTTTTTAAATTATAAAATAATTTCTAAAAACAAAAAATTAAAACTTTGTTTAAACTATAAAAGAACAAATTTATGTTGCTAAAAAAAATATTTTAAAAAAAGTAATAAATTATAAAATAAATATATGTATCAATAATTAATATTCAATAAATTAAATATATCTTATAAATTTTAAAATAATGCATGAATAATTTTGAAAATTTTATAGAACAATGTAAGTACATAATTATTATTATTTCTTAATAATTTTTTTTTATTATTTCAAGATTTTCCAACAATCAATATTTTTGATCCAAAAAAAAAAAAAAAATTATAACACCGTTTTTAATTTGCTCAAAAAATTCCTGTTAGATAAAAAGAATAGGAAATCTATTACCTGATAACTTCTAATAATATTTTGTACAGCTAAATGATCGTCAATAGTTTTATCATCAGCACGTGGACCTAATCCAACAGCACCACCAACAAATTGTGATACTGGTAAAGTATTTCTAGAAGCTGGTGATAAATTTGGTGGTGGCGCATATTCATTATTACGGAAATAGGCATCCCATGACTAAAAATATTATAAAAACAAAATTGTAATAAATTTCATTTCAATAAATAAACTTGAAAACGTATAATATAATTTTTGTTGCTAAACATACTCTATGAACTGAAGATGGGTCTTGAAGCCATGAATTATACATTTCTTCTATATAGCTTGTTGTCGTGCCATTGATAAATGGTTCTGCAGCTGCTGAATTATATTTTTTAAGAGCTGTAACTGCAGCAACTTCTCTTTTCAACTAGAAAATACAAAATAAATTTACTTTAATATTTTAAAAATATTTAAAATCAAAAGATGTACAATATTTACGTTTATAGAAAAACAAAAAAAAAAATAACTTACGGTATTTTTAAGAGGACCTCGTAGAAGCCAACTTGCAAAACTTTGATGACCTAATGGTATTGCCGCCATGGCAAAAGCTGAATTAGCACGATGCATTATTTAATCTAATCTGAAACAAAAAAAAAATAAAATTAATTATTGATATTTTGTGAATTTGAAATTACATGAAATGCGTATGTAGCAAAATTGCTTTTGAAACATTTTAAATCTATAATAAATTATAATAAAAGTACATATGTACTTAATAAATCTAAAACAATTCCACTAAGCCCAATTTTATAAACAAGGAAAATTAAAAAAAAAATCACACTCTTTAATGCTTTTAAATTTGCACTCTTTTTTGTAAATTTTCAATATTTATGTATGTATAAATTCTTAGGCAATATAGCTTTCTGTTTTATATTGGAAATTGGATTTCAACGACATACCGCAATATAGGAATTATAAGAATGCAGTATTTCTGCAATTTCAATGCCTTCAACAAAAATTGCTTTCTTCCAAGTATGTAAAAGTAAGAAATTGTTATCATTGACTTGGAATTTTTTTTACAAATATGAAAACCACTGTACTATTATTCTTAAGCAAATATAAAAAATTTACACACTTATATTTATAAAAACAATTTGATACAAAATGTTATCATCATTCATTTTTTTTATTTATTTATTTAATTTATTCATTTATATACCTAAAAGTAGATGTTTTTATTTATTATTTCGTGTGCGAAATTTATATAGTCTTAAAAATATTTTCAAAAATATTTTCATTTTGTTTTAGTTTATTTTAATTTTTCAAGAATTATAAAGAAACTAATGAACGTAAACTGGGCAAAATAAATGTTATTTTAAAATATTTTATAATAAATAAATGAATTAGAACTTTTTTGTAATTACTTAATATGTAAAAATTATTACCGGATGTTTTACCTTAATTTAATTTCTTTTCTTCAATTCAATTGTGAAAATAAAACAAACCCGTATATTATATAATATTTTCTCAACCCTTCGTATATACCTCTTTATAATTATGTCAAAATATTTTATACAAGTTGAAAAATTAATAATACAAGTGAAATTTGACACCGTATACAGTAGAGTCTGTAAGTGAATTTAAATTTTAATATAGAAAACACGCTTTTTTTCTTTCTTATTATTGTTCAAACAAATATGAACTGTTCATGAATGAATTAGTTTACTGACCAGACTGACATTGAATTAATATTTTTTTTAAATGCTAATAGATCAAAATATAAAATGTAAATAAAAAGCTGTATAAATAATAATTATATTCTGTGCTACTCTATATTTACTAACGCAACAATTTTTGTTAATAACAATTCTAATTAAGATAATTTACTTTTTCTTCTTCTTGTTTCATTACTAATTAGAATCAAATACATAATATAATATATAATATTATAGAAATAGAACAAAAACTACTTTATAATATTGTATATATATTATATATATGATAATGTATGATAATTTTTTTTTATAAATATAAGTATACTTATTAAAATTTTGTTAAATAAACAAGTTGAATCCGAAAATATTTAGTGAATATAACAAAATCTAGTTTTTTTTTTTGTTTTCAGGTCATAGGGTTTTTAAACAATACTCAAATGATTTGTTCGATAATAGCAAAAATATCAAGTAATTTTGGTGTACGCATATGTATGTATAAAAAATGTATTGTCTTATTGACAACAGAAAATTAAAGCATATGGCAGCTTTATTAAATGCTTCCACTGTGAATACAAATAAAATGCACAAAACTTAAAATGAATCATTAATTTTTTTGGTAAGAATAATAAAATTGTTAAAAATAATATAATAATTGCTTATTGCATTAGTAAAATTCCGTGAAGCCGCTTACCTCAGATTTGGCCAATTTTATTCATCAAAAATGAAAACAATTTATTGTAAACTACAAAAACTTTATTATGTCAAAACCATTGAGTTCTATCTTGAAGTTCCCCATTGATAAAACAAAATTACAAAAAGTGTTATACAAGTGTTACTCAAGGTGGCATTTCAATACTCACTATATTATATTATGTTAAAAACAATATTTATATTTCGTGGATCTTAAGTGTTGCCACAGAATTAGAAATTTAATTATTTGAAAATGTTTCTATTACAGTATAACAGAATAATAAATGATGAAAGGTAGTAAATGTGATTAAAAATTTTTTTTATGATAGTCTTACTGATATATTATAAATGTATGTATAACAACATTGAGGAAACACGATAGAAACAAGATAACTTTTAATCAATCGTAGTAGATTGTGAGTAGATATATACACAAACATTTGAATGACGCACGCTATATATGACCAAATTTAAAAGTAACTTTATTTATTTTTAAAATTTTGATAATTAACTAATAGTTAAACAAACATTTCTTAAAACTACCTACAATTCAGAGAATAATAAATTGGAATAAGTGTGAATTTTTTTTTTACGCTTCAAAAATTCAAATTCTGTACATATAGAAGGTCAAACGCGATTTGTTATCAAAGCAGTTACTTATATTGAATAATAATATAATGTGGAAAGAAATTCGGTGGGCTAAATAGTTATAATATATTTCGTAAAAATAAAATTATGACCCCAATTATATTTCGATAATAAATAGATAAGTATTTAGCGCGAAAAGTATACAAAATTATAACTATGAAAAATTACTTGGAACTAACAGAGGAAAGAGTTAACTGGAAAATAGCATTATTAAAATTATAAGTCCTAAAAATAATACTTCCTTTACGATAATTACTAAAAAATTTTCCGAAATTTATACCATTTATAGGTTGTATGCATATACGCCTAATTATAAATTTATACCATTGGAATATGAAAAGCAAAAAAAATTCTATAATATTAATAGAATAATTTTTTATTTTTTTGTTTAGTTGTTTAGCTCTCTCAAATGCCTGTCAATATTTTTAAAACGTGTTGACTTTAATTTAGTGTCATAAAGATTCCCTGACATGATCGGATAAATAAAAAATATCAAAATTAAAAACATACAAAGAATTCAAAGAAATTCAAAATGAATTTTTTTTTTAACTTAAACAATTGGTTTTGCCTTATGGCGTTTTAAATATTGTCTTAAAATAAATTTGTATAATATTTTTATTGTGCATTTATTTATTTTAAATATTTAAAAATTTTTAAAAAATAAATAAGTAAAAATGGGATAATTATAGAAATGTGTACATAAGAGTTGTGGAAATACCTGTATTTTCTGAATAAATTAATATTAAAAAACTACGTGACGAAAAAGAAAACGTGAAACAAAATCGCTATATCAATATTTACATTAAAAATTTTAATTATAATGAATAATTTTAAAAAATGCCCGGCATTATGTTTAAAAAAAAAAATTAATAAAAAAATCTCCAGGAATCCACCAATATTTGTTCAATTTTGCTCAAACCTGAGCCAATTTTAGTTTACAACAAAAGTTGATTGCATGCTATATATTAAATGTTAATTGTTTCTAAGAGCCAATGGGCCCAGAAATTTATTGTATTGATTCTAATTAAAATTCTTTTATATATTTTATTTTTATTAATTAGAAATTCTACAATTACACATTATGTTAATGTTTTACACAACATTCAAATACAATTTACATACGTGAATAACAATAAAAATTAAAAATGTTAAACAAATCAAGTACAAATCACAGTTCAATGTTTAATTAAAAGTCAGAATAAGCCGATTATTGTCATTACACATTATTATTAATTCAAATATGAAGTAATTTTCTAGGTCATTTACCCCACTGTTTTCTTTTTCGTTTTTGTTTTTAATTAAATATTAATACATATGTAAAGAATTTTTTTAAATATATTTTTGTTTTTGTTTTTTTTTTTAATATTGTCTAGCCGACATAATATTTTAATATTGGTTGATATGATAAATTAAATAGGAAATACGAATTTAGTTGTAATAATGTAAATATTGCAAAATATACATTTTAAGTAGTGTGACAGTTCAAGATAGCAAACTTTTGTATATCGATGGTCCCATACAAAACTATGCCAAGTTAAAGATCTTAGTTTGGCGGAAAATCAATATGAAATTAAGAAACCCGTTGATTACGCGTTTGTGTCTAAGATTTTCGAATTTTATGAAAAAATACCACAAATTTTTTTCAGTTTATAACTTTAATAATTATTTTTGAAATTATTTAAGAGTCAGCTGAATTTAAGCTGCACAACTGTAGCATTTTATGATAAAACAATCCTACTATTTTCTTTGAACGTTTTTATGACAAAATTTTTTGATGTTATGTATTGGTATAAATAAACTTGGCATGTAATTCTAAGACTTAAATTATATTTTTTTACATTTCGTATTTCAACACACACTTCAATCAAAAAAATCCCAACTATCTCTTACTATCTCCCACATACTTGCCAAAAACTAAACCGTTACGAAAATGCTAAAACATTTTAGCTTTTAACAATATTTTATTCATAACGTATTGTGATAATTATAAGTTAGCATATACTCTAGCAAAAAATAAAAATACATATATAAAAACCTGATAACTTAAATTGGATAGAAGAAAAAATCTAAGTTGACTTGGCATATTTTTGCATTGTGATAAGTTGTGCTTCTTGAAAAATCAAAACTGTCTTTAGGGTAGTCTCCATTTTTAGGTGTCAGTCTGGATTGGCAATTTTTGATAATCGTGAAAAGTAAAAAATTATGTTTTAATTAGACTAGTTATCATGTCTGAAAATATGTACCCAAATTCTACCAGTTTTTTAGTTATTGTTTTAACATAATTGTAACAAATTATGTACACATACGTTATAACAACAAACTTGTATTAAGTGAACTTTGAACTAGAAAAATCAACTGGGAATTTTTTAATAAAATAAATTATTGACTCATATAGTAACAGATTATTCAAAAGATAATACAGTAAATATGTATGTACGTGTACAACCAAATATTTTAATAAAAAATTTCCATATTTAATAGAATCTAAAAATTAACAAATTCAGGTTATTTAATTCATAAATTTTATTGTTATATTGACTTTAAAAAAAAAAAAAGAATAATTTTAAAAACTTTATTGCTTCATCACTTTTAAAATGAATTGATGAATCATAATTGATTACGATACTAGTATTATGATGATTTAAAGTATTATGGTGAAAGGAAGGGAAAAACAAGTAAGAGGGAATTTTTCAACTATCTTTGCTTCTTATCAAATAAAAATTAAGTGCGAGTAAACGCAAATATTGAGTGCTTTGAGAATTGATTAATTCAGAGAAATTTTTATTTTTCCACCAATTTTTTGTCACCAAAAAATTTTAATCTCTTAAAATTATAACGAATTTTTTAAGAGAGCCTCGGATTGATAAATTTTACCAGAACTTTAATATTTAATTGAACTGTTTTCTCTGAAATCCGAATAAAACGAATTTTGATTTCGAGTGATTAATAATTATTGGTATTATTAGAAATTGTTTTCACTTAGATTATAAACTAATTTATTTTCAATTATATGTATTTACCCATAAGACGAAGACACATGTAAGTCGACAACAAATAAACTCTGAATTCGGTGATTTGAACAAATTATGACTTTTCTAACTTAGTATTTGATGGTGTAGTAAAATAAAGCACACCATATTCAAAATTTACATCAATAATCAAAATGTAGTTATAATTTTTAAAACATATACATATATACACATAGATTACATTCTTTAAATGTTTTTTTAATAACAAAATTTGTAATCGTCTGAGGAAATAAATGGTTTAGTTAAAAGTATTTCTTTGTAAAACAAAATAACAAAATTTACAAAACATTTTACGATTGTAAATAACCTCAAAAACAAGTTTTGTGTATACATTATATACATAAGTATATGTATTGTATTTTTATTTATTCATTATGAATGAATATTTTAAGAAAATATGAAATAAAAATATTGTATAAAATCAAAACCTTTATAAAATTCCAAAACTATAATGAAATTTTATATACGATATTAACATTTTAATTCCGAAGACCTTTAAAATTTTTAAAATTATTTGATCGCTTGATGATCTTTTTCCAGTGTATTTAAACATGGCTTTTGTAATATGCTCATGCTTTGCATTGTATTGTAATTCAACCTATACGATATTAACTACATATAAAATACATATATTAATTACATTTATGTTATAGGGGAGGAGGGTATAAATTAAAATAAACATACTTATCAAAAAATAAACAAATTTAAGTCCGCAAACAAATTTAAGCGTATTCCTCATTTAAAATAAAAAAAAAATACACACGCCTGTCATTAATATAATATTTTGTTTGAATTATTAAGGATCCAAAAATTTTTGACTAAATTCATAGTGAATCAAATTTTTTTTTTTAATTTTTTTAATCCTTGTAAAAAAATCTGATGTGGCCAGCACATAACTGAACCGATTGAATATTGTCTAGTAAGCTTTTAATTGAGGTACCTAGAAAAATGTAAATTTGGCTCCTAGTAGGGTTTCGCTTGTTCCATCCGCTTTCCCTGAACAGTTCGCCAGTTAGTTTGATAACAGCCATAACTCAATTATTAAATTTCAAGAAATTGATTCCGTAGATATGAGAAAAAATGTAAAATCGACCCTGACTTCGATTTCTGAGATTTGACCTTTCCAAAAAATTTCTAGATTCATTATTTTAAAACCCGGAATTTAAATATTAAATTTCAAGGAAATTGGTTAGTAATTTCTTTTTATATATGCAAATATGTAAAATATGCCTGCAAAACGGTGCAGTTCCCCGAGGTCTGATGTATCCCAAAAGTTGATTAATCCGTTCCATAACTAAAATTAACTCACATATAAAATTTCAACAAAATTGGTTCAGCTGAACTTGAGATACACCCGTGCACACACAGACCGACACCTCTCTAAAAATAGTTTATTTATACTTCCCTATACCATATAGCAGTGCGTTACCACCGAAAACTTAACATCTGAAATTTGATGCCATCACACAATAACCTTTATTCTATGCAATGCGGTCGGTAAAAACAAAATATTTTTGTTTCAAATGGAGAAAGCCGCTTCTAATTTTTAATATTTTTTTAATTAGCATGTACGATACGTTCTATTCAAATTTAGAATAAATCGTTTTATACTAAGAGCTCATATTTTTTAAATTTAAAATTCTACATAGTAAGTAAAAGAGTAATAAATTAAAAGTTATTTAGTATACAATAACTGCCTTCATTAATTTATCATAATCTTCTTTCTAAAACTTTGAAGATAACAGATCTGAGGTAATAAAAACTCACTAAATTATGTAATTATATTTCAAATGATCAAAAAGAATTCAAAATAATGTCATTTTTAAATATTTTCAATTTTTTAAGAAAACAAATAAAATTTTTAATATTGCATAATATGAAAATCAAGTTTACTTTTAAATATTTTGTTTTTGATTTTTCAAGGTTAAAGTAAAAAACAATTAATTACATATTTATGATGTTAATTCTTGTTAAAATACTTATACTGTATGCTTTAATATTATATTTTATTTTATATTCAAAAATTGTTCATATAAAAAAGTTTGATATTAAATACTATACAAAAATATTAATTAAAAATTTATCCTTCATTACTATTATTTATCTAAACATAATAAATAAAGTATTTTGCAAAAATATACTTAAATTGTTTTATAACAAATAATAATGAAGTATTTAATTACTTACATACATAAAATGTATAACAACTGAGATAATGGCAATGAAATACAACCAGCCATTATAAAAATTTTATATAGACTTCAATTTAATTTTATCACTCTAATATTTTATTAATATATTTTAGTTATAAAATATTAAATATTCGTTAACCTACGAGAATGTCAAGTAAATGAAAGAAAGTATTATACATATTCTAACACTTACAAAATTGTCTGTTTAATATTGCAGTTTAGGTAATAAAAAAAAATTAATGAATTTTTTATAAAACACTAGAATTAAATAAATAAATTAGACTGATAAAATGAGGATTCAGGTTTAATCCAAAAAAAATATCTTGAAATTTCTAACAGGTTATTGAATCAAATAAAAACTATTTAAAATATCTTGAATCAAGAATGAATTTTATTTTAATTTTAAACATTAGTTCATTTGAAATTAAAATCATTGTGTTTGCCAAATTCAAAGAATGTAATTTTTATTTAGCTTGTACCACATATATTGTTAATGTAGATTTTAATTGAAATAGGAAACCAGTTTCATAAGTTAAAAAACCTTCTGATTTGTGTTTTTTTTTTGTTAATAAGGTGCCAATAACGACATTCATTGTAAAATCATAATCTATTACTATTTTTTTTTCAATTTAGTACATAAATATATTATAAAATACAATTATATATAACATTATATATTTGTACATATAACAATAATTTATTAATAAAACTAAAAATTGTACTTAATTGAAATATTTTGTTTGAAAAAAAATAACAAGCAAAACCTATTTATTAAATAATATAAAATAATTATTATACTCGTAAATTACATTTTGTATATATGTACTTATATAAATATATATTTTTATATGCATATATGTATGAATGATGTGATTTAATTTGTAGTGTTTAATACTCTTTCAAGCATGTATTACAATAATGGAACTGATTATGTAAAAAAAAAATCTAATGAATACAAAATTAATTTTAATTTTTAATATTCTCGGCTGAATGAATTTCAATTTTCGTAAAAAAAAACAAAAACAAGTTTTAAAAGTATTTTCCGCTCTTTTTTTTTGAAAGTATTTTAAACTTTGTAAATGAATTTAACAAAACTTAAAATATCCGAGATTGTAAAATTAAAAAAATTGTTTTTTTTTTGTTTTTTTTTTTTTTTTAATTACGGCAAGCCCCCTAAAAATAAAAACGTATATGCAAATACGTAATTAAAAAATAAATTCACAAAACCTGATCTTTTTTGTATATTTTCGCTTTTTTTAGAATATCACCTTGAAATGTAGACACAGACAATTTCATACAATTAAAATAAAAAAAAAATAAAAGTAATATTTACATTACTGTTATCTATTTATAACGTTATATATGAGTACATTTATAATTGATAATAAAATTCATAATCTTCCACGTGATATTTTTAAAGTTATGGATAACCTATTATACTATAAGTTTGTACTAAAATTAAGCTGGTAAATAAGTTGAATATTAGTAAAAATTTATAATTGTGACGAAATTTAGAGGATAAAAACAATGTTGAGTAATGTGAATATAAAAAAAAAACTAAATTTTGAAAATCACGTTCCCTTTAGATAAAATATTTCCATAACTATAAAATTTTATTTTATTTAAATAAAATGCAATGCTGTCTGTAAAATAAACAGATTTTGTTTTAATTATTTGGTCACGACATTAGAATTCATGGTCATGTAATATGAAAATTTTAAACAGTATAGAATCTAGAACAATTGATGGAATCTGATATAGAATCTAGGACAATTCTAAAAATTGTTTAATGAATAATTTTTAGGAATCTTCACAAACAAGAATCTTTGAGTATGAAAATCCTTCTCGCGAAATTACAAGTAATTTTCAATAAAGATTTTACATTAAATTTTATTTACGATTGTGCTCATTTAAGCTCTTGCTATTTTCTATAATTTTCCTCTATATATCCTTGATCTTTATTTTTGTTACATAATTTTCTTAGGATTTTAATTTATCTTAATTGTAGAACTAATATTTGATTTTTTTTTTAAATTAAGATTAGAAATTTTGCGTATACTTATGAATTAAATTATCTAAAATTAGATTATCTAAATATTTTTATTTAATCAACTTCTAACGCATATTTTTCTTTACCTTTGTTAATTAGTGTTATTTAAGTAACTATATAAATATTATGTACCTTTTTACTTTTATTTCGCAACTGTTCTAATTTAAAATGTTTCTTGTTAGCTAAAACTACTAAATGTGCAAAATGTTTTTCTAAATTATTCACTACCTTAATATTTTTTAAATGTTAAGAAATATTTTAAAATTTAATGACATTTAAATGATATGTATATACATATGTATGTATATTACCATAATGTTATGAATAAAAAAAAATATATAACCATATTTTTTTTATGTTTACACCTGATTAATTCTTCCTAGAATGTTTCATTGAAAATTTCCATAATATTATTTTTTTCCGGGTAATAAGCTGAGGGGAATGTATGTAACAACTTTCATATGGAGAGAAAAAAAAGCTAAGTATAGCTATATTCGATAGAAAATCAATACTTTTTCAATTTTTTTTTATTTATTGTTGATTTCCACTTTATTTTATTATTATTTTTTAAACTAATGAAAAATTACTGTGACGACCTTGACTTTGAATAGCATTTTCATTGTCAATTTATTATTTTTTTACAATAATAAAAAAAAAAAGAAACAAAATTGCATACCATTTCGAGAAAAGCGGAACAAACACGATTACGTAGCTTAAATTGATTTATATACAAATAGTATTAATATTAACACACATTCTTAGTTCAAAAACTTTAAGTTATGTAAGGAAATTGAGAGAAATGAAAATTTTCTTTTAATATAAATATTTACAACTTATAAAAATTTATTTTCTCTTTAGTTTTAAATACTAACACTTTATTATAAAAAGAGAATGATGACACAACCGCAAAAAGCTATGAGAATAAAAACACATTTTTTCTTTGATCGAAAGGTAAAAAAATAAAAACTTTTGCAGAAAAAGAGATTTTGTTTTAGGTGTTGTTACTTAACTAATACATAATTTATGTAATTAACATAATTATACAAATACCACATGGAATTTTCTTAAAAGTTGAGGACTTCAATTTGACATTTAATCGAGCTTTTTATGTTATAATATTGCTCCTTATATTATTATAAAAAAGCTCTTGAAAACTCAGTGCGTACTCGCATTAATGGTAATATTAGAAGCACATAATATGGGTTATGTCAATGTTATCACTTTTTCAGTAATTAGTGAATTGCTATTGACATTTTATATCATTTTAATCAAATTTAATATTAACTTGTATATTTTCGAGGGTTTTTAAATAATTTCTAATTAAATAAATTTGGTATGTTTAGGTATAATCAGATATTAAAATTTTTCTAAGTAAAAATTCACAAAATGTCAGAATTGGCATTCAAAAATTATTTATGAAAAACTATTTCATTCCAATTGACGAATTTGAATGAAATTTCAGTCTTCGACTGGAACTGGTATAAGAGTCAACTACATTTTGAACTTTGTTATGAGTTTTAAACTAAATTTCTATATTAATACACAATTTTATATTTTAAATAAAAATAAAGCGTAAAAACTGAAAAACAACAAACTTTATTTTTGCAAATTACCGACATCATCGAATAATCAATAAAAAGTGAAATGTTTTAATAAAAAATGGAATAATTTAATATTTTTAATAAAAAATAGAATAAATTAATAGAAATGCCTTCACAAGCATTCATAAATGAACAAAAACTTTAAATTAATAATTTAAAAAAATTTGCTTTTCATGTTTAGACTCTTGGAAACCATTTAATCAATTAAAGAAAATGAAAAGTTTTTTTTCTATACTTTTCCTTTTTAATGTACTATGAAACCTTGAGAATAGTGTTACCATAAAATACAATATAATAAATTCTACTCAACAATAAATAAAATGAAATTATTGAGAACAAATTTTTGAACTGCAATTTGAACTTGATTTTTGAGATAATTACAAAAATTCAAGATTAATGACCAAAACACTTAATAACAAATAAGAAATATAGGAGTTTCACTCTGAATTCATTTAAACTTAAGTGTATAACACATAAATAAATATTATTTCTTATAAACTTTATATGACAATTTTTGTACAAAAATAAATAAAGCTGGTAACACTTTTCAATACATATCAGATACGACATAGTGGAAAATTAAAGATTATGCAATCAATTTCAATGTTTATTTTTTATTAACTCAAAATAATAGTTACGTATATTAAAAGGAAAATTTAAGATTCTACATTATTTTCTTAAAAGAAAATTTCTTCAATAAATTAATTCAAATTACCTACATACATACATATGTATATGTATGTATATTTATTATAAAAATAAATTGCTTTTCCCTGACTTATTTATTTTGAAAATAATTTTCGATAAAAGCCCAAAACAATTCTTACATAAGAAAATTACGTTCTATTTTCATTTTAAAATGATAAATAAACAATTTCTTTTTTATTTTATTTTAAAAATAAATAATACTTACATAAAAATTTAATTTGTTTTATCCAAAAATAGGTAGAAAAATAATCGAGGAACAAATTTTCTTTTTTTCTTTTAAATTTAGTACCTATTATTTTTATTCCAATAAATTCGAAATTATCGAAATAGATGTACGAACAGAACAAAAAGTCGAGAATAATCCTTAGCACACTCTATTCTTATTGTTGCTTTTTATATTATTATTTTTGTTTTGTCCTCAAGGTAAGAATTACATAAAAAAAAATCGATGAAATTTTTTTTTCTTTTGCTATTTATATGTACATCTGTATGTATGTATGCACATGAATTTTAAATTTTTTTTTTCTAGAAACTTTTCTTAATCCTGTTTCTGTAACTAAACCTTATACTTTATAAAAAAAAAAACTGTTTAATAAAAAAATCAACACTATCACAGCCTTTTATAACAGTCCCATTAAATTTCCAATTTTTGTAACTTTTATTTTTCTTTTTAAGGAAAAATTATGAAAAATTTTCACAAATTGATTTTTTTTTTTTGTTGTTTCCAAAATTTTAAAAAATTTTATTGAATATTCGACTAATTAAAGCTAGAAAAGTAGGTCACTTTTTAAAGTCAAAAGAAAAATATGAAAAAAAAATTAAATTAAATTTCAATTTAAAAATATTTATAATTTTCTAAAAACGAGAACCAGAATTTTATTGTTTTTAATTTTTTTTAATAATTTTTTTTTTTAATCAATATTATTTCTTAACAAATAAAATACTGGATCTTTAAAATTCTCCCTAACACTAAAAAAAAAAAAATTATATTCGAAGTAATTGTAGACAAAATTAATTTTTTTTTTTCTATACCGAAATTTACCTTTTCGCTATGAAAGTTTTACAGTGACTGAAAAATAAAAAGCTAACTAAATCCTAACCTACTACCATGCAAAATTTATAAAATATACGCGAAAATTGATTTTTTTTTTTATTCTGTTTTAGTATTGTCCCTCTGTTTAAGATGGACCAAAAAAAAAATATAAAAGCTTTTCCGTTGAAAAATAATGACAAATGTGAAATAAAAATATCTCAAAGATATGGAAAACAAACATACATACATATGTAGAAATATACACTGTGGGTATATAAAATATAAAATCAAAATAATAAAAGTTTGGGAACTTTTTTAAAAAATGATAACAAAAATAAAACAAGACTAAATTCAATCAAAAAAATTATATGAAAAAATATTCATAAAATGAAAATTGTTGTTAAACGATGAAAAAATATTCATGAGACAATCTAAAACAATATAATATAATTGACTTAGAGCTAACAGTGGCGTTCTGTAATTTTTTAATACAGATTGGATAATGCAACTTTTCAATAGAGCCAAAAAACTAGAAGTGTCTTATAACCATAACCATTTATCATGCATTATACATCAAATGAAAGCTTTTATTAAGCAGAATTGAAAAAATATACCTAAATTAAAAAATTCGCTTATACTGCGGGCTACAGTTATTAACAACGTAAAGTTTGGAAAAGAAATTTATTAGTAGCATTAAGTTACATTATTACTACATCTTACATCGACTGTTTGGAATTGAAAATATTTTGGTTGAACTGAAAGAAGTAGATTTTGAAAAGAAATTTTGAAAAAACTTTTGAAAATAGAGCTACAACCATAATTTTTTAAAAAATTGCGAGAAATAAATCGATATTGTCAGTTACGTTGAATAAAAAGATCCAAGAAAAAATTGCTAACTCTAATAATCAATATATTTATTAAAACCTTCTTAAAATTTCAGAAATTGATAACTACATTTTATACAATAACTTCTACAATATTTAACCAATGGTCGGGAAAGTTTGACAGAATATGTATTTTAAGTAGCCGAATTTAAATGAAATTAGTGTATAGCATAAAGTAAGTAAGTGGATATTTTGACTTATTGAACGGTAAAATATGTGTAGTTCAAAATGGCTTTTAAAAGAAAAATTAAATTAAATGTTTTCTTCTTAAAAGAAACAGTTCAAACTCGTTATTACAATTATATATACATATGCAAGTACGTACAGACAAAGTTAAAAAAAATTATTGTCCAAAATATTGCAGTAGAATAAACTTTATAAAACTAATGTGACATAACATAAACCTCAATAAAACTTCTTTAAAACAAAAATTTAAGTTCTTAGATAACCGTATCGTTCTTATCTACATAAAATTGAATAAGGGCTTTTCCAGTCAAATGTGTACTTTGATTTTATGATTTTCATATGTAAATTATGTACTTATAAGTGCACTCATTTAATAATCAGATGCAATTAAAACTTTACTGGATTATAATCTCAAACAGAATATTTTTTTAAGTAAAAATTTTAATTTATTTGTCAAGTCATACGAATTACTAGAAAAAAACACCACTAAAACTACCTTAAACTAATAAACAAATTATTAAAAACTATTAAACAATTAAGTAATTTTATGAATTTAGTAAAAATAAACAAGTCACGTCACTGAATATATTCAGAGGAATGTTCACAAAATATAAAAGTTCAACGTTTAATACGAAGGTAAAATCTATACTCAAAAAAATATTACATTAGAAACAAGCAAAATAAATGAATGAACAAAAAGAAAAAAGAAAAATTTGCATTTTTACGGTATATTTCGTAAAAACTGAATACAAATTAAAGATTAAGAGTGTTATTCATTCAACGAAACTGAAGTCGTGTGCAAAATTTAATATTTGGAAAGTGAATTTTAATGAATTGGTTTTTACTTAACTACAGTAGGGGGGCGTGTTTCAAATTTTTTTTTCAGTTTACTTGAACAAGTAAACTCGAAATAAAATTCCTATGTTACAGAAAAAAAATCGTGAAATATTTTTTTTTAGATTTTCTTTCATTTATCGGCAGTAAACTACGGTAACAAATTTAAAATTATGTTTATATGCAAAAATATTGCATAAAAATATAAAAACTTTGATATTAAAAATTTCGTGCGAGATTAATTTCGTTTTGTCATCAATCCGAACAGAATTGAACTCTACTAAAATAACCTTTTACATTTTTGCTGTATTTTGAATACATATAGGTATCTAGATATTTATTTTATCCAGTACATATAGGTACTTAGATAAATGTTATAATAATGATTAAACGATTAAAATAATTTGAAAAATAGGTAGGTGCTACATACATATGTATATTTTAGAACATCACAATACACCTAAATACCCACATGCATATTACAAACATATGTATATGAAAACCAAAATAATCCTAGTTCGCTCTTCCTCAGAATGTAAGTGAAATGATAGATGTTATTTCTACTAAAATCAAAATAGTAAAGTATTTAAAACCGACAATCCCTATATTTTAATATGTATTTATGAGTTATATATGTATACTCATATTGTATGTGTATATGAAAATACTAAGGTAAGCATCGAAATGCAAAATTTCAGTCTTAATCACAATTCATTTCAAAAGGCGCGTAGATTATGAACGTAAACTTTTGTTTTTGCAATCACATTTCTAACTAGCTTATCATAAATTACTTAGCTCTAGCGTTTGATCTATAGTCGTCATCATTATTACATTTTGATTAAAATTAATTCAAACTAACACATGCAGGAATAAGTCCTTCATAGTTTTTTCTATGATTTAAGTCTTAAATATTTCATCTTCACATTCAGAACAAATATTTCCCAATATTAAATGAAATTAACTAAATTGAATTTTTTTTTAAAAATTCAAATATAGTATGTCAAAAATTTGAACTAATTATTTTATTTCTACATATTAATAAAATTTTATTATATAATTTTTATAAAAAAATTTTGATCACTCACCTATTTTTCACTTATAATGCCAAATAAATTACCCAACTTAAAATTTTAAAATATCCAGTGACAGGCAAATGCTTTAAAAATGTTTTTTTAAAATATTAAAGAAAAAAATTTTAAGATTTAAAATTTTCGAAAAATAAAAATTCTTATTTTTTTAATATATTTTGCGCTCCTACCTGTCAGTTCACAAAAAATAAAACGCCAACTAAATTTAGGGATGTTTTTCAATGACATTTCTTGTCATATGGTTTTGATTACTCAAAATATTTTTGAAAATTGTAGGAGATCTCCATGTTTAAATCTTAAAAATTTATATTTTAAAAATTCACGTAACATTTGCTTATGTCATAGATTATTAAATTCATAAATATATGTTGGAAGAAAAACTAATTTTCAAAAAGATTGATTGTGACAGCTCTTCTTGAATAAATATTATATTATATTTATTCTATATATATATATTTTGGGTGAATTTCGTACCGAAATAAAGATTTGCAATGTGATATGTATATGAGCATTTATGAAAATTTCATAACGCGGACACACATGATCATACACAAACGATTGGAACTGAAAAAATAATCGGATGGAAATTCCCTTAGTCCGTGTATTACACACTTGAACTTCAATTTACACTTTTCTTCACTCTCCACTCTTCAATTTACACTTTTCGTGTAAATTGAAAACAATTTACACGAAAAGCTAAAGTATTTCACTTGTTACTTTGGCATAATAATAAATTTACATTTTAAAAGTTCTCTATTGAAGTCGTAACGCTATTAAAAAGTCCCTTATTAAAAATAATGTTGGCATTCCTGATTTTTCGAAAGCCATATGTTGCACAAAACGTCAGTCTCGTCGCTATTCCTACCTCATTATTTTGTAAAGTTCTTTAATCTTTTTCAGTTTAAATTAATCATAACATGGCTTTTAGGATAATTAGGATTGGAAGAAATTTAAGGCTTTTATCAAAAAAATTATCATATTGCGGATGTAAAGACAATTCACGTATTCTACATAATTACGAAAATAAATTATATAGAGTAAGTTAATATAAAAACAATATATTGTTGCTTTTCGATACGACTATTAAGTCCTCAAAATCGCTTCAAGTATTTCCATGGTATTCTGTTAAGATAGTATTTCTCTTATAATTTCAGATTTGTTGATCCTTTTTGAAAAAAGAGCTATAGTCGTATCGAAAAAAGCAACCTAAAGTTATGTAATATTTGCTTGAGACGACAAAAAATTCAAATAAAGTTCAAGGTTAATAGATTATTAAAAAATATGGGCAGAACACAACGATATAGAAACAAAAACCGGAAGAATAAATTGAATAATTGTGAAAATGTTAATTCATTTGATATCAGTGGTCTATTCAAATTTCTTAGTTCATTTGGTTGGAGGAATGAAAAACAATTGGCAATTAGAAATTTCGTTAGCACAGGTCGTGGCCTAGTGACAAAACTAGGAATTGAAGCAAATGAGTGTTTACTAGAAATACCTTTTAAATCAATGATATCACTATATACCTTAGAAACAGATACTGATTTTAAAGACATTTTGCGACAATCTAATATTTTAATGAAAAACGATATTCAATACCAGTCGTTACTATCATTTTATTTGCTTTTTAAGATATACGATAAAAAATCGTTGTTACAATTTTATTTTAATAGCTTACCTTCTCAATTTAGTACTCCATATTTCTGCAATAAACAAGAACTATCTTGTTTGCCAAATGATATTTTAAAGGCAATTGTTGAACAAAATAATACAATTCGTGAGCAGTTCAACATATTTTATACTAACTTACCTGAATGTTGTGAAGTTTTTGGAATCTGTATAGAAAAATTTAAATTTGCTTATTTTGTTGTAAACTCGAGATGTGTTTTTGTAGATCCCAACATTTTAAAGAAATTAATTGAAGCTCCTTTAGTTTCAAAATGTCTAAAAGATGAGCCACGATTTGCTCTTGCTCCATTTTTAGATTTATTAAATCATTCGGATACCGTTACAAGTAAAATTGAAATTTCAGAATATTCAACTGTGGAAAATATTAAATATAGAGTCTTTTCCAATAACAAATTTAAAAAAAATGAACAATGTTTTATAAGCTACGGCCAGCTCTCAAATTTCAAACTATTAATCGATTACGGATTTTTCATACCGCATAATAAACACGATGTCTTTTCATTTTGCTTGGAGGATATAGAAGCTTTAATAAAACAAGAAAAGAAATTTAGAACATGTATTTTCCATAAAAATAAATTTAAATTTATACGTGACCATAATTTAGACAATTTAATGTTTATTGATTTGCATAATGGTCCGTCGCATAATATGATAATTGTATTGTATATAATATTTAAAGAAGAATCGAATTATCCAAATATTCTTAGTCAAATTGCATTTGGTAATTTTATTTGTGAAAATGATATCAAATACGAATTAGAATTATTGATCACTTTAAAAATTCAAGAATATGAAAAGTATATTCTTGGTTTAAATAGAATGGAAATTTTAACATTAAGTGGAAAGGTCTGTTTAGATTATTTGAAGTATTGTGTTGAGTATTTAAAAAAAATGCTTACAAAGATGAACAATTGAATTATATTGTATTGCTACATAAAATCTGTGCTGAAAAAAGAAAATAGAATGTTATAGAATATTTATATTAAAAACTTTATTACAATTTCGTACTTTCCGTAAACATTGAAAAATATTGTTAATTACTCTAAAAAACTTGTAGCAAAAAATAAAAGAAAAGCATTTTTAAATTTTTTTTTTCATTATAATATATTTTCGAATAGCACTATGCCTCCTTAGTTAACGAAGATAAAAGCAAGAAACAAGAATCATCCCATGTGATATCTAGTGGAAATGTTTTGGGCAAGGGAATTGGTGCTAAAAAGCCTAAAACAGGTAATTAGTTAATTAAGAATATTCTTTGAGGTGCCTGTTTGTATGAAAAATGATTAAAGATTTTGTGAGTTCTTTATTTAATTATCTTTAGCTGTTTTAGTTTTTAGTTCTATTACACATGTTCATTTTTCATTTCATAAATTATTTTTTGAAAGATTTCGACACAAGTATCACCTCAAAGAAATTTATTTTTCAGTAAAGTCTTTACATGAATATTTTTGTTGTATATGTTATTAACAATTTAATTTTTTCAATAATTAAAATTTGTGAACACAAATACACCCACCCATAAAAATTATCTTTCATTCATAAAAAAGGAATTTTCTACAGGAAATTTCCTACATAACACACAGTTATTATTTCGATTTATTTTTTTTTAACTTTGCTTTTGAAATTTTTGTTGGCTTGTTGTGTGACCAATTCTGAGGGATATTACTTTGACCAAAGAGTAAATTTCCCATCTCAGGTCCATGGCAGCCAATTCGATATTGTTTTCATCCTGGAACTTCTTCTGTAGCAAGGGAATCACTTGGAGACTTAAATGCCCCAGATGTAACTGCAAAAGAAATGATTAAAGCGATGATGGCTTATATCTGGCCAAAAGATGATCCAGCTATTAAAATTAGGTAGCTATAAATTAAAGAGGTTTTAAACAAAGGTTAATTTTGTTATAATAAATAATATTTGAATAATTAAAGAGTTGGTGCCGCTTTAAGTTTGCTGGTGGGATCTAAAGTTTTAAATGTGTGCGTTCCTTTCTTATTTAAAGAAGCAATTGATACATTAAATATTTTAAGCTTGAACACTGCAGCTGATGCCGTAGTTGCTGTTCCAATTTCTATATTGCTGGGATGTAGGTGTCTTGCGTTTATCAATTATTTTTATTCCGGTTTTTTTTTTTCATAAAAATTTGTTATTGACATAATTTTTTTAGATGGTATAGCAAGAGCAGGAGCTTCAGCATTTAACGAACTAAGAAATGCAGTTTTTGCAAAAGTTGCTTCGCATTCCATTAGAAAAATTGCAACAAACGTTTTTTTGCATTTGCACAATTTAGATTTAGCTTTTCATTTGAGCAAACAAACTGGTGCTTTATCGAAGGTACATTCAAGAAAATATTTACCGCAAGAAAAATATGCACACAAAATGATTTGTTTAACTTCTTTTATTATAGACCATTGATAGAGGTTCACGAGGAATTAATTTTGTTCTCTCAGCCATGGTATTTAATATTGTTCCAACAATTTTTGAATTGGCACTTGTATCAAGTATTTTAGGAACAAAATGCGGTTTAGCCTATGCTGGAGTTTCTATGGGCTGCGTGGGAATTTATGCAGCTTATACATTAGCTATAACACAATGGAGAACAAAATTTAGAGTCTATATGAATCAAGCAGAAAATGAAGCTGGCAATAAAGCAGTAGATTCATTAATAAATTATGAAACTGTGAAATATTTTAATAACGAATTATACGAAGCCAAACGTTATGATAAAGTCTTGAAAAAATATGAAGACGCAAGTTTGAAGACAAGTTCTAGTTTAGCTTTATTAAATTTTGGCCAAAATGCTATTTTTAGTGCTGCTTTAAGTGGAATAATGTTATTAGCTGCAAAGCAGATAGCTGAAGGAAATATGACAGTTGGCGATTTAGTGATGGTCAATGGGTTATTATTCCAACTTTCTATTCCATTAGGGTTTTTGGGTAGTGTGTATCGTGAAGTAAGACAAGCATTACTGGATATGCAGTCAATGTTCATTTTAATGAATGTGGATCCCGCAATCAAAAATAAAATGAATGCTCCAGAATTAAGTGTTTCTCGGGAAAACGCATCAATCGAATTCAAAAATGTTTCTTTTCAATATGAGACTGGTAAACCAATTTTTAATGATTTAAGCTTTGTAATACCAGCTGGAAAAAAAATTGCCTTTGTCGGGGGATCTGGTTCTGGTAAAAGTACTATAATCCGCTTGTTGTATAGATTTATGGAACCTCAAACTGGTGAAATATTGATTAATAAACAGAATATCCGTGATGTTGACATAAATAGTTGCAGAAAGTCAATTGCCATAGTTCCACAAGATTCTGTGCTATTTCATGATACAATAGGTTACAATATAGGGTACGGCGATACAACGAAAACTCAGGTTGAAATTGAAAATGCCGCCAAAATGGCTGATTTACATGATTCCATCACATATTGGCCTCAAAAATATGAAACACAAGTTGGAGAAAGAGGTTTAAAACTCTCTGGTGGCGAAAAACAACGTGTTGCTATAGCTAGAGCTATATTGAAAAACTCACCAATATTAGTCTTTGATGAAGCTACGAGTAGCTTGGATTCCATAACAGAATTGGTAATTTTTATCTTTATTTTATTTTAAAAATAAATTTCAATGAAAATAAAAACATATTATATTGCAGAATATTTTAAATGCTTTGTCAAGGGCAACTGAAGGTAGAACGAGCATATGTATTGCACATCGTTTGTCTACAGTAATGGATGCTGATGAAATTTTAGTTCTAAATAAAGGTTGTATTGCAGAACGCGGAACCCATGCAGAATTATTAAAACGAAATGGATTTTATACAAGACTTTGGGAAACACAAAATAAGACCAATTGATTGACGCTTTAATATTAAAATTATATTTGAGCAATCACTAATAATTAAGATGCAAAAATATGTTATTTTAGCCTTTAGGTAATAAATTTGTTCTGTTTAATTAATGTAAATTATCTGTAAATTAGTAATAAAAATATATTTTTTGATGGACTGTTGATGTTAAATAGTTTTAATCAGAAAATTACAAAGAAAATCTGAAGTTTGTATTCATTGTATGCATGTATATAAAATATCTATTTATTCTTTTCACAAACAAGTAGTTTAAATTATAGTTTATTTATCGTTATACACAAAAAATATTTAATATGTATTAAAAAAAAATACATTAACTTTGGTCTGTAAATTAACTTTTTAAAAAAGTTTTAGTTATGTTCTCGAATTCTTACTGGCATTGGAACCCCATATATTAAGAAAAGGAATGAATTTCCTACATGATAAAAGAAATCCCTATAATTTTCTGCTCTTTCTAATATCTCATTCCAAATTGGAAGCCATTTGTCATTCTTATTCATAATTCCTGAATTCTCTTTCAAATTTAACATTGTCCTATTCACAAAAGTGTACATGTAAGAGGATGCTTTATCTCCTCTCGTTATAACTTTGTGGCGGCCGGATTCTACTGGAAAATTGTTCCCTGAACGTAAAACAATTAATTTGTTTTTGTGAATAAAGTCTACTTTTCCTTCAATTACATTTAGTGTTATATTGAATAGTTCTGGTGCTATATAATTTTCTAAAGTTAATCCTGGAAAATCAGCTATAAAAAGGACATCGGAATAATTTGACCATGATAATACATCTTTTGTTATTTCGCTTAATTTGGGTCGCATATAATTCAATTCATGAAGCAATGGTAAAACCCAAGTAGTTTTTTTAAAAGGATGCCATACCGCTTTTGTAAGATCTTGTCTTGGATCATAAACACGTTGCTGAAATCGACCGTTCATAGAACACCATATATCAAAATAAATAGAAAAATTTGCGGATTTAATAATTGAATTTGGATTAATTTTTAAATCATTAATTAAATTTCTCTGAATACATTTTGCATATTGATAAGCCATATCTGAATGCTTAGTCCATCTATCATATTGTGAGAAGGCATAAGGATTTAAAAAATGAGATTCATTATTTTCATTGTCTACAATTTTTATAGATACAGATATAGTATCATAAGAATGAACCTGAAAAAAATTATTGTTTTATTATTTACTTTATGTATGTATCAAATTTCAAAATTTATATATGTACATACTGATAATCTAATTGTAAAACTATGTCTTACCATCATATCCCACGAATATCCATATAGACCATTTGTCCAATTATTATACCCTTTAGTTATAAAGTGAGAATAGGGTAAGAATAATTGTGTTAAACAATATAAAATAATAAGGCAAACCCTAAAGCTTTGCGTTACTTCTGATTTTCTTACACAGATTGGAGTAAATATCTTAGCATCTTTTTGAAAACAATTTGTATTGGTTTTCGTAATTGTGTTATTTACATTACATTGCGTTGATCTTTTTGTTGCGTATTTCGTTTGTCGAAGTTTAAATAAAAAAGTTTTTACTTTATGTATAAATACTCTTGGCCAATCAGGTTGAAAAAATAAATGAGCTTCAGCCAAACACACCCATGGAAACATTCCTATATGTTTATGCACAAAGAAAATTTATTGAAATTTATGAATCGATGAAATTGAGAAGTTCTATTAAATAAATGTACCTATTGAAAATAGTCTCGAATTCATTAAATGAAAAGTTAACATAAATGGTGTTGCCCAAATTCTAGATTTATTCCATGTCATTAAAAATGCTATTGTTACATCAAAAATAGCCGTAGTCCAATGTATTATCAATAGTTCAATTAATTCTACACTCAAAAAATATCTAAGAGGTAAAAATAACCAATGATATCCTAAATTTGTCATTGAATAACCAGATAACCATTCTGCTGTTAATTTTTTCAAACCAGCATAAAAATAAAGAATGAAAAATTGAAATTTGATCAAAAAATAATTCCAGTATGGCACACATGACTGTTCCACTTCTTGTGACTTCAAATTATCAATTGACCTTTAAGTGCAATTGAAAAATAAAGTAAAATATTTAAAAATTATGTACATAATGTATTTAAACACAAAATTACCAGAATTTATGTGAATCAGTAAAAAATAATAGAACACCACATAAACCATATAAATAACTGTGATTATTCCATGCGGTCTTATCCAACAAAAATATATACCAATATGGTATAGAAAATAATAAGCATGATAATTTAAATTTATAACCTAAAGTAATTCCAAGAGCTCCAACCCACCTAAAAATTTACAAAAAAATTATACTTGTGTATGCATATATATAACTGTTCTTTATAATATATATGTACATGTGTATATAAGTATATATGTTATAATTCTATTTTATATTTTGTTATTCAAATAATCTTACATCACTAAATAAACAACACCTATTAATGGTAAACTTAAAGGTTGTATACTGTCTATTAACGGGAAATGACAAATTTTTGGATCACCAAATCTAACATCAATATGACCTCCTTCCCTTTCTTCAGGAATATCTATTAACATTGCTAATCCTTTAATAATAAATGAAAAATTTTAACATAATAGAAATTATGAATGAAAATTCTTATTTACATAATAACAATTATATCAATACGAAAAACATATTTTTACTATACGTACTACACGGTACTATTTTAGACATGTATAACTATATAGATAAATTTGTGGAATTATTTATTTTATTATTCAAATACTTACCGAATAGTAAACGAAAAACACCTAAGGCTGCTGAATCTGTTGGTCTATGTAACCAATTTACAAAGTTTTTATAAGAGATAAAATTTTCCACTTCATAACTTGTAAAATTTTTAAAGTAGTATGCAAATTTATTCCAATTCCTTTTAATATTTTCGGGGGTTGGAGAATCATTTGTATTTTTTTCATGTATTATTTTTTCCATTATTCTGTTGAAAAATATTGTTGGTGTTTTTTTTTAAATTATTATTGATAATTTTCAGGATTTAATATTTATAATAATATATTTGTTTATACTTAAATTCAAAAGACTTCCTATATAGACATTAGATAAAAACAATATATGCATAAATTTGTTACCAATATTCAAAAATGTAGTAAACATCTGCCGTATCAAAGAACAAACAATTTCTTAATTACAAAAGAGTCACTTTAAGTCGTCACTTTTGAAAAACAATTTATTATTAAATTTTATTCGTTTACAATGGTAATATGCACGTATAATTGTAATTTCATTTATTTTTGTTATTTGAGATTATAATATTAAAACAATCTGGGAATAATGAAAAAATAAATTTTATTTTATCTTAAGGATATCAATAAAGGATTCTTCGATAATATTATTTTCAAAAAATTAAACCAGCAAAAGCTTTACCTAATGAAAAATGATCGTTTGACGGTCTTAGCCAAGAGTCTATAACTGTAGCCAAGGGTCTATAACACTTCAGTCAAAATAAGACCGTAACATTTAAAATACATGCATTTTTTGCATTATGAGTAAACCAATTATTTTATTGAGTTTGAAAAAATATTGTCAAATATTAATAAATTGAATAATTGCTATAAAAGTTTGACTGTTCCATCATTTTACTTAAATAATTTATAATGATTCATCAAATTAAAAACACTCAGTAATTCAATAATTTGATGAAAAATTTAAACCTTTATATTGCCGAAAATATGTGTTGAATATAGAAAAAATTTAATAATTCGTATTAGTATATTGTGGTCTTCATGTATTTTTAAAGTGTTATTTTTGTAGTTCCTATACATTTCGAAAGCTCTTAAAGACATATCAACACGTACCATAAGGAATTACGTACATATGTGCGTAAAAATTTAGAAATCATCACAAATAAATTATATAGGCGGTTTTTAAATAATGTCTGGTTTCATTTAAGGATAAATTATGTATACTTCAAAAATAGATTAGTGGGTGCACGTTATTTGAACGTCCTACTGACTTTTATTCTATTTTTTTTTTGTTCGTAATAAAAGTTGATTACATATATTACATAGATGCACAAGTATATGAAATGTACACTGCTTTTTTGTGCCTTAAATAAATTGCCTACATTTATATACAACCACACGTACTTATATATGCATGTAACTTAATTAAAAAAATTCTTCATTTACTTCCTTGTTTTTTTTTTTGTTAAAATAATTTATTAAATAAATTTATATTTATTATAATAAATTTTTATATAGACAAATGTGTAGATGTATAAATTTTAATATCCACCAACGCGAGTAAATATTTTTTGAGTAAATTTAATAAAGCGGGTCTAATGTCCTTTTTCATTTTATTTGTATATAGAATAGAAATTTACTATTTACATACTTATCTTTTTTTTTTTTATTTTTTTTTTATATATTATTTTACAATTATAATAAAAGATAATATGAAAAACAAAACTTACCTTATCAAGCTTTAAAACACAACTGAATCTTGGGTGTATAGTAAAGATAAAAGAAATGCTAGAGTTGAAATTTGTATAAAAGTTTACAGCATCTTTTATATGGGAAAAAAAAAAGTTATCTTAAAATTGGTAAAAGTTCAAGTACCATATTACCAACAAATTAAGTGCAATATAAAAGTTTTATTGATAAATTGTTATATAGAAAAATTAAAAATGCGCAATTTTTCTATAAAGGATGCGCAATTATTTTTCTCCTTCTTGTTTATATATTTTTTTTTTGTTTAACTGTTCGAATTATGAAATTTTATACATAAATTTACTTTTAAAAATTTCTTTCGCAAAGCCCAATTTTATGCAATATTTTATATGAATTAAGTTTCTATAGTATGCCATTCTATGGTTAATATACTATAAGATAAGTGTGAAATTTTGGGAAAATAGTAGTTATACTTTAACCACGATACGTAATGCACTATATATGTACCTAGATCAGAGTAAAGAGCTCTTTCTTATCATCAATATTCAACATTTATGGTTGTTAAAATTATTTTGGGATATGTTCGCGTGAACACTAGTAGCAATTTGCTCGATAGTATTCACTAAACATGGGGGTTATGCACGCTGCGCTTAAAGTTCTACATTAGAACTAAAATTTTCTAAACCGCAGCGTTAAGCAGTATGCAAAAACTTTAGCTAAGTTTTTTTTTGTTTACACAGCCTACAAATTCGGAAACTTTTAAATAATCAGTCGTTCGAAAATAACAGAAATGATATTGTTTATGAAATTGTATCCCAATACTTTGCGCTTTCCAATTCATTGCAAAATAAGGAAATTTTAACAGGATTTGAAGACTTAGAAAATACTTACTTTAATAACCCTTCAATATCTAAATCTGCCATTTTGAAATTTAAATTTTTTTTTGATTTTAAAATTAAAAAAAAAAATTTCATGAGGCAGCGACAAAATTTATACTAGAGGTCTGCGCTACATTTCTAACATTTCTTTATTACAGCCAGTAATTTCCGAACGATCTATATTTGCAGGGTATGTAGCGTGAATTTTCGAACGTACAAGCTAAAACTATTCTAGAACTGAGTAAATGAAAACCGCCCATCTCTTTTGTTCAATTGAAGAATACAGCCAGGCAGACATAAGTTGAAAGTTTCTTCTGTGATTCGTTTTTATAAAAAAAACTTTTTACGGACTTTTTTGAATAAATTTGAAAGGGTTTTTTCTTTATTTTCAAAGATGTAAATGGTGAAAATTTAAATATAGCACAGATGTAAAATAAATTTTAATAGGAGCATTTTATAGAAAATTTATATTTATTGGGCCTTCAGAAATTTAAAATCGTGTTAAATATGTATGTACATATATACGCTTATTATGATCGGCGAAGCAAATTGCTAGGTGAGTCGAATATTATATATTATAATCGACGAATGTATTCGACTTCTACCGAAAATAATAAGGTTAACACCACACATACTTTTGTACATTGTTTTTTTCCTTTTTTGCAAAAACAATTGAATTTTTCTATCCTTTAGCAATTACGGGGTTGTTGTCCATTAATTTATTTAAGAGCTCGAAGTGTTTTTCATTATGCATTATTATGATTTTTGGCTTCATTCGCCAAGTTTGTCACCTAGAATTTTCATTCGACAGATTTGAATGCTCATTCGCTTAAAATTTAGGCGAGTTCGCTCATCATAATACTACAAATTTATATTCGCTAAAAATTTCATTCGCATCGCCGATCATCATTAAGGGCCATAAATACAAAGAAAATATAACATGCAAACACTTTCGATATATTTTGTCATCTAGATTACAGATTATTAAGTTCAATAATTTGTCATATTTTGTTAGGAAACTGCATAAAGGTGTTTAAGATTATAAGTATGTATATTAAAACCTATAACACAAAATATTGTGTTCGAAGGTTTATAAAAATAAATCAGAAATAATGTTCTAAGAAATAAAAAAAGGTATAAAAAATATTAGTGTGTTAACGAGTATAATGGTAAAGTCAAACACAAATTTAATCTTTTTTAACCTTTTATTTATATATTTTAAAAATTAGTAAAAAAGAAAAATTATAAGATTATTCCTCCTTTATGTCACCAGTCTGCATACTTTCAACATTTTCAACATTTTGGTAGCTAATATAAATAATTTTGATAAATAAAAAAAAAATCTCCATTATTCTGCTATTACATACTTGGATAGATGATCAAATAATATATTACCTGTAAAATATTTATCCAATTGTGCATGATTTGAAATTATAAAAATGTTTGCCACTGAGATTTGTTTTGATGTTATGAATTCTTACTTAACTCCCTTCAGAAATTGAGTACATATACATGTTTATTTGAAGAAATAAAGTTAAAATAAAATTTCAGACGAAAACATACCACAGAATCAATAATCTTTTATTATTTTTATAAATATATATGTATATGCTTAAATATAAGTCTATATACATACATAGGTAACTTTTCAATTAAAATATTTTTTGAACAAATTTTCACAATAGCATTTTTATATTAATTTTCCAATTTGAAATAATTTTTGTTTTTCATAACATTTAATAACATTATATCGCATTGACACAATTTAAGCGTTTCATTTAAACATTTCATTTAAAATAAAAATATGTATTGATATTTATGTATCATAACAATTTTGTTAAAAATTTAAATTTCTTACATTATGTTTATACATACCTGTTTTAATAAGTAAATATACCAATTTTTTAACAATACTTTTTTTTTTTAAATTTTGTTTTATAATAATAATTAAATTTGGTTATAGTAGTTTTTGAAATGTTTTTTTTTAAAGTAAATTTAAATGTTTTTTTTTATGTTTAAAACGTTATTAATTTTTTTTAACATCATAATAGTTAATTATGCAAGAAAATTAAAAACATTCAAATTCTAAGATTTATAATATAATTATTTAACAATGTATATATTCCAATTTTGATTATGCATATTTTTACGTAACTTTTTAATATAAATAAATAATATAATGACTATAATGTTTATTTTTAATATATATGATATAATATGGACCTTATTTATACAAGAAGTACATAAAAATTGGAAAGTTTGCACTTGTTAGTCTGTTACTTTTTATTTAATTATATATCTGTATTTTTGATTTTTTTATAATTTGTAAATATTTTTAATATTTATCTTAAATTCTAATTATTGTCTGATAAATTTTTGTATCATTATTTTATATCGAATATAAAATAATTTATGATATTCGATATTGACTTTGGGATGTGCTTGTAATTGACTTTAATTATATATATATAATATATATATAAATTATATACATATATATATATATATATATAAATAATATCTAATATATATGTATATATATAATATATCTATCCACATTTATGTCTATGCAACAATTATTAATATAAATTCAATAATAAAAACATAATGGACTAAAAGTATATATTTTATATATAGTTTAGCAACTCATCAATCATTGAAAAATTATAAATATTCAATAAACAATTTAACTCAACACAAATAACAATATATCAAGAAAAACACTGTATAATCATAAACGAATAATCAAAAAGACAAAATATTTTGTATTAAAAACTAAAATATCGACGAATAATTTTTAATTAACTTAAACTAAAATGAATTATTAAAATATAAAATTAACATTTAAATAAATTAAAATAATAATTAAACAAATATAAAATTTTGATCAATTATAAATTCTTAAAAATATTATAGAATAACGACAGTTGATTTATAGTAATTTACTAAATGAAAGTAATAAATTTATATAAAATATTTCATATAATTAAAAATATATAATTGAATCAAAAATTATTTAACCTAATTATAATTATGACAAAAACACATTGGTTTATTTTGGTTTTTTGCGTTATTTATTTCGACTTACTTTTTTAATTTATATTTGAAATATATGGTTTTAAATCTAAATAATTTTCATTAAATAATTGATTTTTCCATAACGAATTGTATTTATAATATCTATATGAAAAATCTACATAATTAAGATAATAAATGGTTATGTAAACAATATGTAATGTTTAAAAGCAATATTTTTATCATATAAAGTTTTTCTTTTTTCTTCCAAATTATGCTATTTCGAATTAAATTCTTTCAGATATTTTAAAAATATTTATTTAATGTAATAATATGATATGCGTTTTTTAAACAAAATTTAAAATTAGGCTTTTAAGAGAAACAAAATGCATATGAAAATCTATATATAGATTTTTATGTTAAATTTAAAATTTGTTTTAATAAGATGGAAATATAAAAAAATTACTATTATCTAAAAAATTATATTATAAAAACAAAGAGAAATCAAAAAAAAAATGTATGCAAAAAAAATAATACAATTATTTTTAGTTTTTTGTGTATTTCTAATTTTGAATTAAAAGCGATTATAATATATAACAATTATTTATTATGAATATGTTTGTTTTTTAATTTATTATATAAATTGTAATGAAATGTGTAAGTTTATTAAAACAATAATCATGAATATAAATTGCATTATATATTATTGTATATTAATATAACATGTATTTAAAAAACCAGTTACTGAATTGAGTATTAATCTAAAAAACATAATAACATGTTCTATCAATGTTGAGGAAAGTGTTTTTTTTTTATAAAATTCTAATAAAATCAATTTTGAAATCAAAACGAAATTTTAAATTTCTGTTTTTCTTCAAATGTAATAAAGGTTAATAACGTACATAATTTATAACAAAAATGTGATTTTAAAGTTTTTTTTTTTACTAATAATACTCAATTTTAATTTCAAAAAATAAATTATCTCATACAGACCTAAATAATATATAAAATTATCGTTAAAAAAATTTGTTTCAATGAGTGAAGTTTTATTTTAGTGTTATACTCTTGAATTTGTATGAAAATTTTTATTTGATTTTTTGTTTTTGTTAAAAAAATATATAATTAAATATAATATAATATACGTATTACATTTTAAAAGTGAATGTGTATGTTTTAAATCATAAACACAAAGTTGTATGTAAAAATATCAGTTTTTAAATAAAAACAAATTATGGCGACCTTGCTGGATCAATAACACCACCAGGACCAGGTAATCCACTTGGACGGCCTGTTAAATACGAATCAACTTGACGTGCTGCTTGACGGCCTTCTGTTATTGCCCAAACTACAAGAGATTGACCGCGACGGCAATCTGCAATTAACATTTCAATGTTATTATACATCTTAATTTTAATGTTTTGGGAAAAAATTTTAATATAAAAATAAAGTCAAACTAACCTCCAGCCGCAAATACTTTTGGATTAGACGACCCATATTGACCGTTAACAGCTTTAATGTTACCACGATTATCTAAATCCAAGTTTAATTCATTTGGAACAGTCTTTTCAGGTCCCAGGAAACCCATCGCTAACAATATCAAGTCAGCTGGATAATACTTTTCTGTTCCAGGGACTTCCTTCATACTCCATTGTCCATTTGGACTTTGAGTCCATTCAACTTGAATTGTATTAACACCAGTTATATGGCCATCTTTGCCAATAAATTCCTTTGTTGTTGTGCTATATTGCCTTGGATCTTTTCCAAATTTAACTTTGACTTCTTCATGACCATAATCAACTCTATTTATCATAAAATTTTATAAAATGTGATGCAAAATGCAATAAATTAATAAATAAAATCAATGTTAGGAATTTTCGATAACTTACCTGAATACTTTTGGCCACTGTGGCCAAGGATTATCTCCAGCTCTCGTATTTGGGGGAGTAGGCAAGATTTCGAATGTTGTAATCGTTTTAGCTCCTTGTCTCAACGAAGTAGCGATACAGTCACAGCCGGTGTCACCGCCACCTATAATAAGAACATCTTTGCCTTCAGCTGAAATGTTGTCTTGTTTACCACCCAATTGCTTCTTTTGTTGAGATTCAAGAAATTCCATTGCAAAATGAATACCCTGAAGATCACGATTTGGCAAAGGCAAATCACGTGGCCAGGTAGCTCCAGTAGTAAGAAGCACCGCGTCGAAGCTGAATTGAAAAGTTTTTTAAAATTTACATTTTTTTTTATTCATGGAAATTTGATGCTTACTCGTTTAAAAGAGATTCAGCTTTGAGATCTTTTCCAACATGAACATTTGTTTTGAATTCAATACCTTCAGCAGCCATTAAATCCACACGTCGTTGCACAACTGCTTTGGACAACTTCATGGTTGGTATACCGTATTGCAAGAGTCCACCAATACGATCATTTCTTTCAAATACAGTTACTAAGTGACCAGCACGATTTAGTTGTTGGGCTGCTGCCAAACCAGAAGGTCCTGATCCCACAACAGCTACTCTCTTACCACTGCGATTTGTAGGGATTTCTGGTTTGATCCAGCCATTTTCAAATGCGTGATCGATAATAGCGCATTCAATATTTTTAATTGTAACTGGAGGCTCAGAAATGCCCAAAACACAAGCACCTTCACAAGGCGCCGGGCAAACGCGGCCTGTAAATTCGGGGAAATTGTTTGTTTGCAATAGTTGATTTAGAGCCTCTTTCCATTGCCCATGGAAAATTAAATCATTCCATTTTGGAATGATATTTCCTAAGGGGCAACCGTGCACATTCGATTGGCAAAATGGAACACCACACTCCATGCATCGTGCTGCTTGAACCTTTAAATATTTCCGAACATGTGGGAAATTATACACTTCATCCCAATCTTTTTGACGTTCACCAGCATTTCGATACATTGCAGTTTCTCGCTTATATTTGACAAATCCACGGGTTTTATCAAGTATTTGATCAACTTTTTTCTTTTCTAATTCGATATCACGAATAGCTTCTTCAATGTCTTGAATGGTAGGTTCATGTGGAATATTACCGTTTGCGACAGCTTTGTTTGAAACTTTCTCAGCTTTTTCAATTTCTAATGCCTTCAAAGCTCGTTGATACTCATGTGGGAAAACTTTAACAAATTTAGCTTTTTCTACAGACCAATTATCTGCAATTTGCTTTGCTACAGCTGATCCAGTTCTCTCTATAAATTCGTCAAGCAGGTCCTTGACAACTTTGACATCTTCTTCATGTTCTAGGGGCAACAAATCTACCATATCTGGATTAACCTTGGGTTTAAAACTTCCATCTATGTCATAGACATACGCAATTCCACCTGACATACCAGCTGCGAAATTACGTCCAGTTAAACCAAGAATTACCACAAGACCACCAGTCATATATTCGCAACCATGATCGCCAACGCCCTTTAAAATATATTTGATTTTAATGTTTTGTTAAGTTAATATGAAAATAATATTTTACCTCAACAACAGCTACTACGCCGGAATTTCTAACACAAAATCTTTCAGAAGCAATTCCTCTAAAGAATGCTTTACCAGCAGTGGCACCATATAAACACACATTTCCAACAATAACATTCAGATGAGACTCAAAAGGCACTGTTGAAGGGGGTTTAATCACAACAGTCCCTCCACACAAACCTTTTCCAACGTAATCATTCGCATCTCCTGTTAATGTGACGTTAATGCCTTTAGCTAAGAAAGCACAGAAACTTTGCCCAGCTGAGCCTTCTAAAGTTATATTAATACTGCGACCATCTGGCAAACCACTCTCACCAAATTTACTGAAAAGTCAAAATAAAATTAATATAATGTGTTATTTAAAAATATTTATGTATCAAAATTTTACCAGGCAATATGATAACTTAAAGTAGATGTGTAAGCCCGTTCCTCATTATTAATTCGGGAGACGATGTTTACCGAGTTTTGGGTACCGTTAATAACTGGCTGCGATTTGGAAATCAACTCATTATCAGCTCGCTTTTCTAACCCAAAGTCTTGAGGGATTGATCCTCCAATTATGTTTGTATTTGGACGAAGTTCTAATGCATTTTTCAAAAGTAGTGATAAATCCAAAAGTTTAGCTTTTGGAGCACACTTGTCCTTCGGTTTAAGCAAATCAGTACGCCCGATTAAGTCTTGGAATTTCTTTATTCCAAGATTTGCCATAATTTGGCGAATCTGCAACAATTAAAGGTATTTTATTTTTAATTTATTTTTTGTTATATTTAAATTTACGTCTTCAGCCAACATAAAGAAGAAATTAATAACATCTTCGGGTTTTCCAGCAAATTTTTTACGTAAAACTGGATCTTGTGTAGCAATACCGACTGGGCATGTATTCAAATGGCATTTTCTCATCATGGTACAACCTTTAAATATACAAAATATAATGTAAAAAAAAGTTAATAAAAGAACTTTATAATATACCCATAACAATCAATGGAGCTGTGCTAAAACCAAATTCATCAGCTCCTAAAATTGCAGCGACCACAACATCGAATCCAGTCCTCAATTGACCATCTGCTTGAACGACGACTCTATTTAGAACAGGGGGAGAAAAAAACGTTTTTTAGAATTTGACTTATTTAAAATGTTAAAAATAATTAAGAAAAAGCAAATTACGAATTCGAAACTCGGCTGGCCATTTTTCAAAGGAACGCACACAAAGGAAGTCATTTTTGTATATATATTTTCTAATTTTTTTTTTGGTTACACGAAAAGAAAACTTTGATAACATGTAGGGCTACAATTTGATATCAGGGCTTATAAATATCTAACATTCATATCGAAGCAACCCTAATTACACTTTTCATAATATATTCTCAGATCAGCCATTCAGATGAGATTCATTTCTTTCAGTTTTTGCGAGAGCATCCATTGGCATAATACATTAATTTTTAATTTTTTTAATATTTGAATCTGTTCTCTGAGTAGCATATCTTGTTCTAAATATATTCTACACATATCAAAATCAAAAACGATTTGGAATTCACAGGATAATAAAAGGTTGGATACAATTTTTTTATACAAAATATTTGGAAAAAAATTATTTCTTTTTTTAATTTTCTCTTCCTTTCGTTTTAATTCCTAAATAGTGTTTAAATCACATCTCACCGAAAGATTGTGATTAAATGTCGCAACTTTTATCTTATATAGTTAATGTTTATTTAGATGTTGTCTTATAATTTCTAAAGCTTGACAACCCTTATAGCATCCTTCATTCACAATGTCATCACGATCTGAATAAAAACACAGTGTGGACTAAATTTTTTTCTTAGTTTACAAAAAAAATTTCCTTCATGGAAATGTCTTACCTTGAGCGAAGATTATTCAATACTAAAACTTGATGGGTTTCTGCAATACCCAATTCCCAAGGTAATCCAGCAGATTTAATACCAGTCCATGAACTAGCCCCAGTACCGCCATCATGACCAGATATTGTTATATGCTCAGCCTTACCCTAAAAATGCAACGCAATGTAAAATATACATAACTGACATCATCAATTTGAAATTTAAAGTTATTAAATTTAAAATGTTAAAGTTAATAACAATTATATTATTATGTTACAAAGCTTTTTTTAATCGGCTATTATTTGTGTACAAATAAATTGAAATATACATAGAAAATCTAAAGGTATTTGTTGGAAAACCTACTTTAGCGACACCAGCTGCAACAACACCAACACCTACTTCCGATACCAACTTAACGCTTATTCTGGCTTTTGGGTTTGAACATTTCAAATCGTAAATTAATTCAGCCAAATCTTCAATGGAATAGATATCATGATGGGGCGGCGGTGAAATTAGCCCAACACCAGGAACAGAGTGCCTGGTATCCGCGATTTCCTTTGTCACTTTATAACCAGGAAGTTCCCCACCCTCACCAGGCTTTGCACCTTGAGCCATCTTAATTTGTAAATCATCAGCATTAGCTAAATATGCAGCTGTAACTCCAAATCGGCCTGAAGCTACTTGCTTAATAGCTGATCGCTTATTAAATTCTGGATCTTGATCTGTATTACAAAAAATAAAATTGATAAAATTTGTAATTAATATTTTTATTTAAAGTATATAACACAAGAAACCGCATTCCGCAGGAGATGAATCCGCAGATGAAACTCATTTCACTTTCGCATCAGTACGTAGCAATTCAAATAATATACGGTATTATCAAAGTATACTTCGTACGTCCTTGTTTACGCAACATGAGGAAATGGTTAATGTATAGGTTTTAAAAAGGATGATCACAATCTTATTGTATGAATTAAAATGGTCCTACTGTTTTTTTCTTTGTTTTGTTTTTTGTTGATGACTTACCCATGTAACGGTCAGCATTTTCACCACCTTCACCAGTGTTACTTTTGCCACCAATACGATTCATTGAAATTGCAAGTGTTGTATGCGCTTCCAATGAAATACTGCCAAAACTCATGGCACCTGTGGCAAATCTAAATATAAGTTATTAATAAACGTATGTATAATTTCCAAACAAGAAAGTATAATTATTATTTTTATTATTTTTAATTAACTAACAAATTTACCTTTTAACAATTTCACTTGCAGGTTCTACCTCAGAAATATCTATTTTTTGTCTATCAGTGACAAAAGATAACTGTCCGCGTAATGTACATTTTTCAACATTATCCAAAGCTGATGTTCTGTATTTTTCATAAGCACTCTTATTGTTGTTAGCGGCGGCTTCTTGCAAATAAGCGATACTAGCCGGTTCATTTATGTGATGTTCTCCACCATGGCGCCAGTGATATTGACCTGGATTACGCAAAATTTTTTGATCAGGTGATAAATCCCCATAAGTTAATTTAAAACGTTCTAGTCCTTCTTTAGCCAAAATTTCTAGGGTAACACCACCCAAACGACTTTGAGTACCACGGAAGCAGGTATCGATAACATCAGGACCTAACCCTACAGCTTCAAATATTTGAGCGCTCTTATATGACTGTAAAGTACTGATGCCCATTTTAGCCATAACTTTTGAAATACCAGTATCAATTGCTTTAGAATACGCTGCATATATTTCTTTATCCGACATGTTTTGATCGATAACACCTTCGTCGCGTAATGCCATAGCCAATTCAAAAGTTAAATACGGGCATATCGCATCAGCACCATAACCCAAAAGTACGCATACGTGATGAACTTCCTTAGCTTCAGCTGTTTCTACTATAATACCAACCTTCATCCGGCTACGAGTTTCAATTAAATGATGGTGTAAAGCACCCAAAGCTAATAACGACGATATTGGACACCGATCGGGGCCACCTTGTCTATCAGATACCACTAATAATTGATGACCATTTTCAACAGCTTGCTGCCCTTCCAGACATATACGTCTCAAACAATCTAAGTATCCTTCAACTCCCTCTTGATATGGAAATGTTGCATCTAAAATTTTGGTTTTCCAATCCCGATATGATGTTCGTTTTAGCATTTCTAAATCTGGAATACTTAGAATTGGATTGTGTAACCAAATTCGGTGTACTTGCTGAGCTGACGGTTCAAGTAAATTTCCCTCGGGTCCAAGAGGACATTGCAAAGACATAACAATTTTTTCACGGAATGGGTCGATTGGTGGATTGGTAACTTGAGCAAAAAGCTGCTTGAAATATTCATAGGGCAACGGCTGGAAATTAGACAAACAAGCCAAAGGAGCGTCATTACCCATTGATCCAAGAGCTTCTTTCCTAGAATATATAAAATGCAAAGAATAATTTTCCTCCTTCAATTAAATATATATGTACGAGTACTGAATTTAAATTCTATAAATTTAAAAATATTTTCATTATTATTACTTACTTATTCTTGAACATTGGAATTAAAAGCATATTAACAGTTTCAGTAGTATAACCATATAATGACAATCTTGGATCAAATATTCCACGTTTCTTTGGATCAATTTTTTCAATAGTTCCATTTACACCGTTGATAGCATTTTTGTTATTTAATAAATCAGCATTTCGAAAGTCATCAAGAGACATCTAAAGTAATGGGAAAAATTAATGTAGATGGTAACAATGTGTTAGTTAAAAAATTAAAAATTAGTTGCCAAAATAGCATTAAGAAGCGAGTAAACTACGAATAGCCGTAGGATTTGTATAATATTTGACATTCCAAAAAAAATCGATTTTTTACAAAGTATTTAGCTTTATAGCTCAAATAAAATCTTCAATCGAAAGAAAATTTTCGCTAAAGCTGACTTTTATGCTTTAAATTACAATATGGTTACAAAAATTAATAGCAACTATTTCTAATTTCACATATTACGTATATTGACTTAAACCATTTGCAATATTGCACAAGAAACGCAACTACGTAAATTGTTAAGCTTGCGTAGGCCCCAAAATTTTACACTTTTCGATTAAGTAATAATTTTTTATTTTATGCTTAATCAACAGCAACAAATATGATTGTATATTCATTAAGAACTGATAGGGAACTGCAAGCTGCTAATACTAATATTTTTAAGTACAATTTCAATACACATAAATAGCAAATATACTAGGAATTAAAAATGCAAGGTTGCTTAAAAATAGATTCATTATGGCTTTTCTACAACTTATGAGATAATTAATTTAAGATGCGTATCAATTTGCAAAAATTTTAGTGCAAGATAAATTTCTTCTTGATACAAAAAAACATTTAATATCACATAATTTATTTAAAAAACAAATTTTAATTCGTTGTCCGAAAACTTTAATTTAAATTTGTGGATTTCTGTAGATAACGATACTGATTAAGCGCACAAAAACAAAATTGTAACTGTAAAAACACTCTAAAAGCAACAGAAAACTTTAACCTTCACTTACTTAATTCGTTGAATCCCCAGAAATTTTTATAAATTCTTTTCATGCAAAAAAATTCTGAATTCCTTGTTAGTAAAATAATATTTTAAGATTTTTCACAGTATATTATTCGAAGGTTAAAGATAATTCATTTAATTAATAAGTTATTAGCTAATAAAAAATATTTAGGAGGTTTATAATCTATTAAGGCACCAAATTTGTACTAGCAATTAAATAATTAAAAATAAATAGATAAAACATACTTATAAAGCACATTTACAAAACTTACCATCTGACAAAGACCCACAGAATTTGAAACAATTTAGTTGATAGGTTAAAGATATAAAATATAACAACAAACAATTTAGTAGAGCAAAATTAATATTACATTATATGTGTTTGATTGATGAGAAATGTTAAATGAAATATAAAAATATGAGTATGATTTCAAAATATAAAAATGCAATTAAAGTAAAAATAATATTTTATGGTTAGTATTTAATCGATACATGTATGTATATGTACAAATATGTAATAAAGGTATGTATGTATATATAGCGTTAAATAATTATATGCACAAAAAATATAAAATTTTATACCTTTTCTTTAATCCATTGAGAATGTGGTCTACCTCTGGCAATTTTATTTTTAAGTTCAATATCTTGAATAAATTTCTTTTCTTGTGTATCAACCAATAACATACGGCCTGGTTTTAAACGGCTTTTTAATATAACTTTTGATGGATCAACATCATAAACACCAACTTCAGATGCCATTACCAATATATTATCATTTGTAATATAGAAACGTGATGGACGTAATCCGTTACGATCTAGAACTGCACCAATATAACGTCCATCAGTGAATGATATTAAAGCGGGACCATCCCATGGTTCCATTACACATGAAGACCATTGATAAAAATCACGTTTCTCTTGTAACATGGTTTTATCATTCTGCCATGCTTCTGGAACCATTGTCATAACAGCTTCTGGTAATGTCCTCTGACCAGCCATAGTCAAAAATTCCAATACGCAATCACATGATCCTGAATCTGAAAGACCAGGCTCAACCACTGGATATAATTTTTTTAGTTCACTACCAAATATTTGACTTTTCATAACACCTTCACGAGCTCTCATTAAATTTACATTACCACGTAAAGTATTTATTTCACCGTTATGTGCTAAAACACGTAACGGATGAGCTCTTTCCCATGATGGGAATGTATTTGTACTGAATCTGGTGTGTACTAATGCTAGATATGTTTCAAATTCAGGATTTAATAGATCCGTATAATATTCCCATAGTTGGTCAGAGGTGAATAGTCCCTTGTAAACAATTGTTTTTGTTGATAATGAACAAATATAAAAACGGCGTCCTTCTTTTGTTAGTTCATGTGTTGCACGTTTCCGTAAAACGAAAATTTGTCGTTTTAATTTATCTTTATCAGTTTCTTCGCTTGTAACAAAAACTTGACGAGATAAAGGTTCACTTTTACGTGCAACACGCCCAATTGCTGCCGAATTTGTTGGAACGGTACGCCAGTTGAGAATTTTTAAATTTAAACTTTTAGCCAATTCATCGAACTCTTTTTCAGCTTCTTGATGAGTCTCTTCATCCAAATAAAATATACCAGTAGCATAACCTCCAAATTCTGGTAGCTGTATTCCCGATTTTGCCCTTTAAAAAAAAAATTTAAACAAGGTTACATAAGATGCAAAAACAACTTTGAATTAACAAACATTGTAAAAATACTTTTGACCAATATGTTTAAGTAATATAGATAATATCGTAGAATTGTTACTTTTAAACTGTAGATTATTAAATGTACAAGTATTAAGTATTAAATATTTTATGCATTTTTTATATTTAATTTTTTTGACTTTCATCTATTTTTAATATATGAATTTTTTCCTCATTTCTTAACGTGTCAAAATTATTTTTCAGCTAAATATAGTTTCATCGTTTCACATTATTTAAAGAAATCTTTTAAACATTTCCTGAGATTTTCAAATCATTAATCATTTAAATTATTTTTATTTAAACTCTGTAAAGTCATGTAAGTACCTACTTTATATAATTTTATAGCTATACACACAGTAGACAATTTGAAATGATACAAATTAAAGAATTAGTATACTATTATACATAAATAATAATATGTATGTATTATTACGAAAAAGACATAATATTCTTCAACACTTAATACAATTTTAAATATTTAATAAAATTTTAGGTTCAATAATCTCCAACTACTGAGAACTAAATATAGATTTATAAATTGAAATAGAGCACACAGGTTATTTTCTTTTTTGTATGTTATGCTGCCGTTCTGAATAATTAATAACTATTATTTTAAATATCAATAGAAAAATAAAGTTCAATATACTAATAAAATCGCCTTTGCAAAATTTTATTTTGATTTTATAATTTTCTTTTCAATATAAAATCTATATTAGTAAGATATAAAAAGTGATCTTATGCTTATAAACTTAATTATTTGTAAGATTGTGTTTTGTTGTTTAACAATAAGATATTTGTACAAATGTATATGTACATATGTATGTAAATGGGCCAATATAGTTCTTAATTAAGAATTATAATCAGAATTTCATTTATAGTTTATTTAAAAAGAATTTAATTATTAAAGAGAAATGTACTACGTACTTTACAAACTATAACTTTGGGCTTACTGAAAAACTTACACTTTTTTATTTGATGAATACTAGTTTGGAACGTAGAAGGTGAATTTTTAATGTAAATTTTCATTATTGTTTGAGCGTTAAATATAATCAAACCATAGTCAAAGAAAGTACTCAATAGATTTTCTACTATTTTTAAGTATGTATATGTGTATGTATGTATGTGACAATTTGAAAAATGAAAAAATTTAAAAAATGGAACCATATTAAATTTAAATAATTCTTATCTTTTAATAAAAGAAATTTAACAAACAAAAGGAGTTTATAAATACTTTTTTTCATGAAATAATTTACAACTGAGATTACGATTTTATTTAAAATTCTCACTAAGAATAAATTTTTGTTTACATACAATTTATTAATTTTAATTTTTTTAATGAACTTTGCCCCCTTGACCTAATTTTCATTTACAGAAAACAATTTTTTTTAATTAAATAAACAAACAACACTGTTTTATTTCGTTAAATTAAAAATGTAAACTTTAAAATTTTCTCCTCTATGCGTGAGCACATACTTACATATGTATGTACTTTTGTCTGGATAAGTATAGTATAATCGTTTAATGTACTTATTATTTTACGATTCAAAATTTAGCACATGCATTCGCTTGAATTTTGAAGTTATTATTTTCTGAATATGTACAGGTTTATGTGTTTGTATGCAAATTGAATTTTTCAATTAATTTTAATTTATCTTAGATCAGTTACAACTGAAAAGAAAGGAGTTATTACTAATAATTTTTAATGGAAATGCTTGCACATACATAAGAACATGTATTTAAGTTATTTAATTTAAATTTAATTAAATTGGCATTGATATTAGTTATGCGACGATTATTTTATGTAACATCAGTCATTGGCTTGAATAAACAAAAAACAAAAAAGTACATAACATATTCTGACGTCGCTAGCGCCACTATGTACTTTCTTACATTTATATTTTGTACATTTGTATTGTATTTTTAACTGGTGTATACATACATATATATTTTACATTTTGAATATTCACTTTACGTAGTAGGTTTATAGTAGCGAAAAAATAAATTTATTTTCTAAAATTTTTCAAGAAAATGAAAATCATTTCGATTTTAAAATTTCCACCAAACATGTGTTCACATCGTTTTATAATACTTTTTCATTGTTATTTTGTATAATTAAATTCGGTACATTCATTATATAGACATTGACGTCATACTAAATTTAAGAAAAAAAATATGAATTGCAAAATTAACAAAATAAAACATAATAATTTTAATTTTCAGAAAATAGTGTCAGAAAATATTTTAAGCAGTTATTGACAAAAAATTTCTTATGAATGAAAGGATCCTATGAAAAGTAAGCAAAACTAAAAGTAATTGAAACTGTAATCATTTGTTCAAGGGAAATGTTTAAGTACATTTCACAAACATACATACATAATATACTGATCATAACTAAATGTGTTATTACTAATATTACACTATTAGTTTTATTAAAATATACTCAACGCTATTATTCAATAAAATATGTTTTAATATGTAAAAATTTTGCATTGACGATGAAATAAGAGATATTTAAGGGCCCGAAGTAGTTCTAATATTATACATATGTACATATATCTACAATTTAAATATCCCTTGATAAAAGTAAATTTGAAATAATTCTCAAAATGTGTTAATATTTAGCTGCGATGACGAATTACAAATATGTACCTACTTATGTACATAAATAATACACGCATTATAAATAATACATGCGTTCAAAATTATTTTATAATCAGAATCTAAAATTAAAAATAAAAAATCTAAAATTAAATCACGTGTACCCGATTCGAAATAAAAATATTTTTACAAAAACGAAAAAAAATTTATGTTTTTGTATGTGTACATATGTATGTATGTATATAATATTTATTGTAAGTAAATCATTTATTTTTGAGGGAAATTTATTTCCTGTTGTAACACTTTTAGTGTCATAAAAAATATTTAGTATTTTTTTATTTTAATATTGGATTACGACTAGATTTTGGGTCTAGTACAAATATGTTTGCAAGTTCAGAAATTAAAACCGATTAATTTTAATTAGACAATTAACTTAATTGTCTAATTAAAATAATCTAAATCTTCTAATAGAAAATTTTATAATTTTTTATAATGTAAGAATCATCCATGACTGTAGCAATAGTATGCTTTAGCATCAATAGTATTTATAAAAAAAAATACATAAAAACTGAAGTTTTGATTAGAATTTAAGAATAGTCATTTTTGGTGCGGTTGCAATTTTCAGTATAACCAAATATTGATTTCTTTAATAAGTATGTTCAACATTGCCAATTTTACGAATCGCATAACTAAAGACATACAATTTATGTATGTAATTCATTTGTATAATTTCAATATTTGACAATGCATCCGTATTATGTGCATGTGTACCCCCAAATTTATGCAACCCTTCAGCGTTTTTCTCATAGGGGTACATAAAATTAATATGTAACATACATACAATATGTGCACATATGTACATATATAAAAAAAATTTTAAAATTTTATTTTTAGAAATTTCATTTTTATCTATTCAAAATCATTTTTAATGTATGAATAACAAAAATTTGAAAGAGAAAAAACAAAATACTTTGTATTTATTTTTTCGAGTCTAAAACTTAAAGACCTAATGTTTATTTTTCTTGAAAATTGCAATATTTGACTTTTTGATATAATCTTAAAACTGTTTGTTTTTCTTTTATATTTTCGTACCATCATTTTATCTTATGAATTTTTAATGCTAGAAATATTCTTTAAATATAAATAAGATAAATACATAGGTACATACATACATATGTACGAATATATACAATTTAAATTTAAAAACAAATCTAAAATGAAGGTTAAAGCGCAATAAAATTTAAAATTTTATTATCAATTTCAAAATTTTTATATGCACATATAAACGCGTTTATTATTTTTCCCTTTTATTTTTTCCGTAAAATTTTATTAAGGTGAGGAAGAATGTAAAATTTTCTAAAATTTGAATTCTATTAATGATATTATAAAATAAACTAGGGGCCCCTGTGGTTTGCTTATAAGCAGCATTATCTGTTGTAAAAACAGGATTGTGGCAATCAATTTTAAAATAAGTTTAGAAAAATTTGTACATATTATGGCATACATATGCAGGTTATACTTGTATATGCATAAATATCATATTGGTTTGAATACTAATGATAAATAAAAGTAATGGAAATATTTTTAATTTAATAAATTTTAAGATGTAATATGTGTCACTGTTAATTACATAGATATGATTAAAATTCCATTTAAGAATTAGTTAACAATTAAGAACGAAAAATTTCCTTATAAACAACGTTATCTGTTAAAATATTTCCATCATTTGTTTGTTATCCATTTTTTAAAAAGAAAAGAATCCGCAATTGGAAATAGTACCTTTCACGTTAAACTTTAAAACCGAAGTGAATGTGAATTAATAAAAAATCAATGCCTCTTTACTTTATACAGACCTGGCTTGGCTACTTACTCAATTGAAATTTCGCAAGCACACGAAGAATAATTGCCTTAGTACGTAACGTAACGTTATTCGTGTTCTTATATCTCTCACAATTTTTAGTTTTATTTTTTTTAATTTTATTCCATGTTAAATACAACAACAAAAAATTATTTTACTCTTACTTAACTCATTTAAAATATTTCGCTTCCTTTTGCTTTTTATTTTTGTTTATGGTAGTAAAGCAAAAAAACAAAAAAAATATTGCTACTCTTTTTTTATTCTCTTTCGCTTTTCATTTTTTGTTTTTGTTTTACAGTATGTATAATCAATTGAGTAATGTATCTACCCAGTATTCTCTTTTGCTATTTTCATTTTTTTGTTTTTGTTATTTATTAGATTATATGTATACCTGTTCATGAACTGGAAAAATCTTGTAAAATATAATATAGATTTACAAAATTAATGTCTACTTACAATTCTTTTGCATAAAGTTCATGCGGTATAGAAGACATAACACCAGCTCCATCACCGGTGTCATTGTCACATGCGCAAGCTCCTCTATGATTCATCCGTTCTGACAAGGTCTGGGCATCACGAAGAATCTAAAATAATTAAAAATTATATTTAATCTAGTATAAGTAATATGACAAGTAAAAAACTACGTGCTTTTGTGTTTATTTTTTTGAAATTTAAATAATTTTTGAATCAATAAATTTGATTTAGTAATGGGCTTTAATTTTAAAAATATGTAGACTTAGAAGCCAAAACTCAGCTAAATCATTGATAATTTTGAATTAGCGTTCAAAATTATACCCATTAATTGGTAAAGCGGTACAAAAATTTTAACGATATTAATTGCATCAATAAAAAGATTAGTGTCATTTATGTTTAAGTAAATCTTGGATTCCGTTTCATGATTAAAATTAAATACATATATGTATGTATAATAACCTGAATATTTACTCATAGTACAACGAAGTCTATCTATGTACTTTATGAAATATTTAAAGTTTCTTGTTTTTTCAAAAAAAAGTTAAAAATTTCAAAAATCTAAATTTTCAATTTTTTTTATTTTCTCATCTGTGAATATAATTTATATTATATGTATACATAATGTGTATGATTATACATACATACATAAACTAGTATAGACTGTCAAGGTCGTCAAATTATTTGAATTAGAAATTATGGAATTATTGCGCAATTAGCAATAATAATAATGTCTAGCTGATAATCTTTCATGGGCAAGGTAGTATGACTCCGTGTTATAGTAAAAAAAAAAAAATTACTTATGCTCGTGTGTATTAGATTTTGTGTACACATGCAGTAAAGTCTATAGAAAAAAAGAGTAAATATAAAATACAAAAAATATTAAGAAGTTATGCTTATTAAGTAATGAATACTTTTAGTAGGGGAATGCAAATTAAAAGAAACACAAGGAAATATACACCTTCAGTTCCAAATTGAAAAAATGAGTTATCACTTCGAAATTTCAAGTTCCATATTACCTACGTATCGAAAGCTGTTTAAAGTGTCTCATGTCAAAGCCAAATAATATATTTTATAAATTTTGCATCTAATTCATTTTAGAGTCGAGTCACTTAATTTTTTCAGAATCTTTAAAAACTTTAAAATTGATTTTTTTGAAAATGATAATTTTGACATAGACAATTTTCTCGTATTGTCACAGATTTATTTAGAAGATTGTGATAAAAGTTGAATAAATGAAATGAAGGACATTTCGATTACGCGATTGAATTTGGATACTTGCCAATTATATACATGTACATATATATATATATATATAAGTATATATGTATATATACATACGTATACATAAGTATATCTGTTTGAATATGTTTATAGCGCAAATTTTTGGAACATCAAATTATATTTTTGGAATTTGCAAGAATTAGGCATAAGAAAACTTTCAAAGAATGAATCTTTTAAATATAAATATTTAATTTTTATAATGTGTATATGTATATGCCGTGTTAGGGCTATTCACTTAAGATAACGTAACATTATATTACATTTTCATTCCCTGTTCTTCTTTTTCGTTTTCCCGATAAGTCACTCGAAAAAACGCAGAATTGAAGAAGAGAATAAAGTCAGATTATGCAAAAATCTCTTAGCATTAAAAAAGGAAAAATAATTAAAAGTTGAGTATTAATCACATTCACATTTTTATTTTTATAAATAATTAAGTGTTATTTTTAAGTTTGCCGACACATTTCTTAGACAATTTCCCGATAAAAAATCGGCTGAATCATATTTATGTGCTTAATTCAAATGCTGATTTAGTTTAATTATACATTTTCATAGTTGATTAAGTTTTTTTCGAAAGCGTAATCGCGTTTTCTCTAAAACACAAATATTTTTGACTACAACCACTACTTATTACATGATCAAATATTAGCTTTCTGATCCACTAGGAAGATCCACTAGTAGGTATCTAAATGTAAATTCGAATTCGACTGTTAAATTAATGACTGAAAAAAATCTATTATGATATTTTCTAAATACGATTTAAGACGTAGTTTTCTTCATCACTTTTCAAATGTTTTATAGGCTATTAATTTTCGATTTTGTAATATTTTTTTATTGTACATTAAATTCGAACTGTGGGAGATAATGCTTACATTATGCGAAAAATCATGTATGTACATATAGTGGCATACACATTATTATATATAGGTATATATATATATTTTCATAAACATGCACATTCCAGATTTTTTATATTCCAAAAAGTTGTTTTTATTAGTTGGTTTTTTTAATTATACCATATTTTCTTATCGTTTTCTGACCCATAAGGATTAAATTAATAACATAAATAAACGAAAAAAGCTTGAAAATAAATTTAAAAAAAAAACACCAGACGTAGTCAAAAATTTTATTCTTATCAATATTTTCGAATTATAAATTCCAAGTGGTTGGTCGGTTTATTGGTCTATTTATTGAAGTTTGATTTTTTTTTCATAGACACACAGTGTGTTAATATACGATATGTACATACTTATGTATATACGTCGATATTTTTTTTTGCTATATGTGAGGTATTATAATACATAATATACATATGTACATGTGTATACACAATCTTAGTTTATAAATATTCAAAATGTCAATGAATCACACAATTTTTTTTTTGTTAGATTCATTAAAAGCTGATGTCGAATTAGTAGCAAAATAATTGTGTAGATGTAAAAAAATTTAGTTCATTATACGTACATAAAGGAAATTAGAAAGTTCATATACCTATGTATGTATGTACATATACAAAATTAAAAATAGCATGTTCTTAAAAATAGCTTAAATGTTCAATTGCATTTTATTAAATTCAGAGATTGGTGCATATTTACGACCATTGTAATTGAGTGCATGTCAAGCAAATTAACGAAATATTTCATATTAACTAACAGTTTTGGAATCAGCTCTCATTTTCATGTTTTAATTGTCACTACATATTAAAAAATTTTAAATTAATTTTTCTATTTTATTGAATATTTATTAGTAAATAATAAAGCATTTTAAAAACTTTGAAGTTTTGAATAGTTATTTTAGATGGAATTTCCATGTTAAAGTGCAAGTAATTTTTTGAACTTTAGGTATATTTGTAAATTTCTCTTTATTACTACTTTTGTAATATTTGTTTTGTGTTTCTTAATTTTAAATGGGGGCCGGGCATAAAAAAGCAAACCACAATAAAATTTGACTTTGAATCTGTAAGATCTGTTTTCTGTCACTCATAGAAAAGTGAGAGAAGAAAAAATTTCATTAATATTAGTAATAACAAATCAAATTTCGGAGATTATGGTATTAACTTTACGCTTATTTTCAGAGTCTTATATTCAAATACAGAGTTTTTGGAATTTTATTGGAATCACTGGTTTTTGGAATGAAATTAAAATAGCACTTTACGATATAAATTTTTTAAAATTAAAAATAGACATATACGATAACAATTAATTTAAGAATTTCGGAGATAAGCAAAAGAGTTTAAAATAACATTTTAAACAATGCTACTACTTATATACAAATCGAAAATATACTTAAGTATATAATATATTTTTTTATATATAATGCTCCTATAAATACAAATTGAAAATATGTATATAAGTATAATATATAAATATATATAATATATTTTCAATTTGTATTTATAGGAGCATTGTTATATAATTATAACTAGAATAATAATCAAATTAATAATATTTTTTAATTTACCTTGTGAGAAGATTTACCATCAATAGCAACGATGAAACCAACACCACAAGCCTCATGTTCATTTGCAGGATCGTATAATCCTTGAGCTTTTGGTGCTTGCCATGGTAATTGTTGTCTTTTATTATTGATATATTCATCGACTTCATAATCATTATCGATTTGATGATAGTTGTTGCTCCTGTTGTTTGAATCATTGTCGGTATCAAAATCATTTTCGTTTATATTATTGATAATATTATCAAATGAATCAGCAGTTGTTGTAATAGATGTATCAATTCTTGTAAAATTATTATTATTTTCTTCAGTAACTTGAATGTAACCAACACTATAATTATGTTCAGTTTCTTGTTCAATTAAATTATTTCCTGTTACAACATTATTCACTGTTGCTTCACTATTGATATTATCAACATCACATTCTGATTCTAAAAAGTTATTTTTTGGGGCCATTATATGTTTAACCAACCCTTATAAGAATAAAACTTTTTTTTTCTCGTTTGTTATTTTTTTTAATATTTAAACACTGATTTTTTTGTTTTTAATCTTTTCTACCTTTTAGTTTTTAAGTTTCTTTAATGTATTTTTATTTCAACAATATTTTACTTTTTTTTTTTAAGAATAATTAAGATGCACAATTTTTTTTTCCAAAAAAATATTTAATTTTATTAATATTGAAAAGATTTTAATATTTTTTCTTAAATTTTTTACATTAGTAATAGTTTTTAAACAGAGGAAGACAAAAATTTAAATTCAAAAATGTTTAAAATCTGAAAATAACAAATAAATAAAAAAATTAATTAAGTAATAAGTAACTTGTGCTTTTTTTTTTAAATTTTATAACAATACTTAAATATATAAATTTTCACTACACAATTGAACAAAAATATTCAGGCTTTAAATTAATTTATTAGTTGAAAATGTTTAAATTTTCCACAAAACCAATTCAAAAACCTTTAAGTTATTGAACTTTCATTTTATTTCGTTTTCTTCAAATGTCCTGGTTCAGTTTGGCATGAGATAATTTTCAAATAATTTTTCAATAAATAAAAAATCTAGAATTTTTGAATAAAATATTTTTTTATTTAATCAATTCGATGCCAAAGATTATCGTTTCCTTTTTTTTACTTTTATATCTTAATTAATAAAAATCAAATTAAATGTAAAAAATTCAATTAAAATTTTTTAATTCAAAGATCCCATTTTAATTTTGTGTTATTTACATTAAAATTATAAGCACTTAGGTTAGAAAATTAGGCGCCATTTCGTTAACGATAACGATATTATCGACATAGCTGAAATAAATTTTATTTTTAAAAAATTAATTTTTAAAAGAGGTAAAAATAAAAATAGAAAGTAAATAAGTATATTGTAAAATAATAATTTTATTGCAATAAGAATATAATATATTATTTTTTTGAACTTGATTTTGGTAGGTATAAAAAACAAATTAGAAAAAAATTATAAGAATAAATTTGGAATCAATAAGTATAATTTTTTGCATATTTGTACTACCTACTACTGAATTATTGTTACACTTTTATTCGATATTGAATATTATTTTCACTATTCAATTAAAATTGATTGTTATTTATTTTAAAATTCTAATTTTCGAATTAAAACTGAATAACTACACACGCATATGTATTTTTATTATTATTATTTATTTTAATTTATATATACATATATAAAAATATTATAAGAATAAAAATATTATATTATTTTCAAAATGACGCTAACACGAGGTGTGAAGATGTATAATATTCTGATTATTCGATTTTTGTTGAATGCAAAATAAATTTATTTTGCACAATATATTTTTTTTTATGAAATATTTTTATTTTATACACACATTTTTAAATAAAAATAATAAGAAAACAATATACACATTAAATATTTTAATACACAAAACCTTGACTAATATCATATAATTTTAAATATTCAGAGTTCTTTTATAAATATTTAAATATATTAAAATTTTAAGTAATATATGTAGGTACCTATATCTATTTATACTTCTGAATGTACATATAAGATTTCTTATATAGTGCGACACGATTTGTTAAAAAAAAAAAAATAAATAAGTAGCTAAATGTTATTTAAAATTTATTGCGATCTGAACTTGACGAGAGTCTCAACGCGAATGAAAAGTAAAAATTAAATTGAGTGAGATTGAAAACATTCGATTCGAACGAAAGACGAAAAGTTCGAAATTTTAAATTAGTTTATTAATTTATTGTTGTTAAAAGAAAAAAAATCGAAAAAAGGGAGAAGATATTGTTTTGAATATTTTTTTTTTTTATAAATGAATAGAATAATTTTTAGTTTGTCAATATTTTGCGGTTTTGTTTTTCGTAAAGGATTAAATTGACGTTATAAATTTTTATATAATATAAAACGATATACATGTATATCTGTACATAACGATATATATCTGTACATAGGGCCTACATAAGTAGATAAATAAATCTGTAAATATTTAATAGCTCTTATAAGTGATCGTTTGCTCTTTGTAAAGAAAAAGAATTTTAAATTTTACATTCATATTGGTTTTGAAAGTTCCCAGGTGCCTTTGGCACTCTTTTGATAAATATTTGTATGTATTTATAATTATGTATGTATACATACATATGTAATATTCAATTTTAATTTTCTCCATCATGTGCAAATCACGTAACCTAAAATAAACTACATTTAACTTGCACACATTGCAAAATCTGGTTTTAACAACTCCAACAAAAAATTATGGTCAATAATCTTCTGCAAATTAAGATTGTGAAATTTAACAAACTGTTTTAGCAATAGTTATTCTTTTTACAAATAGCTCGTGACTCAAACAATAAATATTATTCTATTATTTTATTCAATTTAAGTAAATTACTTTGATTAACAGAAGAACTGTTTCTTAAAAGATTTGTTTCTAAATTTCTTAAAAGTTTAATTGGGTTTTCACAGAAAAATTTTATATACAATCATTCCCCAACAAGTTAGGAGCCATATACCATCAGGTAGAGGGTCGAAAGTGAGCAAAATTTTTGTTCGATAGTGTTAAATCCGAACCGTTTCCGAGCTACAGGGATTTTAAGAAAGCTATCCGAACTATATTATACCCTATTATTATATCGTATATTATACATTACTTGTGTTCCGAACAAACATTTTACTAAATTTTTGATCTCCTACCCGGCGGTATACGGCTCCTAACTTATTGATCAACACCCTGTATAATATGCACCTTGTTTATAAAATATAATTATAATTTCCTAAAATGTGTATACATACAAGTAAATTTGTACTAGGAATTATATCTACGATCACTCTATAAAGAGAAAGAGAATATGAAGCACATTTTTTATTTAAAATTTATTTTTAGTTGTAAATTTGATGTATGTATGTATAGATGTCGCGCCATTGATAAATGTTACTAGCTAAAATGCATTATTATCTGCCTTCTATTACAATGATGTAAGTATATGTACATATTTGTACAAATATTTAAATACTCGTATAAATATGTGTTAACTTCTGATATAGTATGATGAATTTAAAAAAAAATGTAAAAACGAAAAAAAAACGCGATATGAATGAATTTTTTAATTTACATTTTTATAGAACGCGCTTTATAGTTTAATTTGTTCAGATATAGTTTAATTTGTCACAGTAAAGAGACGTAATTTATGTAAATGTAAATATAAAATAGAATAAATACTTTTTTTTATTTCGTCATTTGAAATTAATGTAATAAGGAAGTAAAATAAGAAACACTTAAAATTTTGTTTTGTGTTTTCTTTTTCACTAGTTTACTCTTTATTATAAAGAATTTTTAGTTTACTCTTTTATTATGAAGATTCATCTAGTTCAAAAATAAAAAATCTAATGTGGTAAGCACATAATCGACCGCAATTTGCATTGCCTACCTAGAAAAGCGTAAATTTGGTTGTTAGTAGAGTTTCGCTTTGTGCCATCCAAATACCAGTTCAGCAGTTAGTTTCGGAAACAGTTAGAACGCTAATATCAAATTTCAAGAAATTCCAACAGTTAATTTCGTACATATGGAAAAATTTGAAATATCGGCCCATAGTTCGATTTCCGAGCCCGGTTTTTTCAAAAACATTTATAGATTCATTGCTTTAACACCCCAATTTTAAATATTAAATTTCAAGGAAATTGGTTGATTATTTCTCTTTATATGCGCCAAAATGCAAAATAGCCCGCAAAAAAGGCCAGTTCCCGGGGTTTGGTTTATCCTAAAATTTGATCAATCCGTGACATGGTCGATCTAAATTCACATATAGAATTTAATCAAAATCGGTTCAGCCAAAAAGGAGATGTACGCATGCACTTATAGACCGACAGAATGACAGATAAACAGACAAACAGACATCTATCTAAAAATAGTTTATTTACACTTCCCAATCATTGAGAAGTGCGTTCCCACCGAAACCTCACTTATTGTATCCAACGCAATTGGTATTCAAAAACATTTTATTCAAACACAATTACATCAATCTATCGTGGAAAATGTAAATTATATAATATTATTAATTGTGATTTGCAATGAAATATTTAACAAGTTCAAGTTAAGTTGACGTATTAAATTTTTTGTTATTATTATTGTAATCTCAACACCAGAAAATAAACGCAATTTTCTACAAACAAAAACGACACACCACAAAAAATTATTGAAAAAAATTATTATAAGGGAAATAATATCAAGGTTATAATTACAATCTCTTGTAACTTGATTTAAATATTAATTAGTATTACATGTATGTATGCGCCTTTAAATAAAATTAACTAATTTTATATAAAGTGCAATTTGAAAAATGACCATAGGGTGGGTGCATTTTATTGTAATTAGTTTTACACTTCACAATAATATCTATACTACTTTCCTTAATAAACAAATTGATATATGAACAGCACATGATTGAGTTAAATTTTCTAAATTAAATTACGTACTAAATAAAGGCTACCTTTTTGAACGTATACCAGGGGAATTGCGAAAGGTCGAAAAATGCTCTATGCATTTAATTGTTTGTGTGTGAATATTAAGATTTTTATGGCTATTATGACAAATAAAAAATATTCTTAACATCCTCTAATTCTATTTCGAGAATGAGACGTCATTTTCAAGTAGAGTCTCATATTTTGATAAAAAATATGAGACTCTACTTGTCTCTTTAATAAAGAAAATTAGATTATAAGTTTTATTTAAACGGATTGAATTAAAGCTAAGGTAGAAAAAGTACAATAAAACATAACGACCGAATATTTTTTTAGTGTTGTATAAATATTTTAAAAGAATTTCCTATTAATTTTAAATTACATTTATATAGAATTTTTATTTTTGCAATTTAATTAAATTAATTAATGATTACGTATTTAAAAAAATATAAACAAGCTTCTTATCAATAAGTTTTTAATATAAAATTGTAGCATGGATTTTAAATACACACTTACATATATTAATTAACTTTCTGACATTTTTCTAAATAACACTTTTACTGATATAAAATTTGATGTGAAATGATGATAGTAGTATTATACATATTTGTATACGTGATTTCTCATTCGTCCATTTTAGTGACTACCATATAGCCTTAGCATATTTGCAAAATATTTTGGAAATATGCTTTTTAGTTTTACAATGTTTGTACCTCTGTTCGATTATCTTTCTTACCGCATGCTTAAAACGTTTGAAGTAGAAAAGCATAATAGAAAATTTGTCTGAAACTTCCCATTCTCCCTCAAGTTATACGTACATTACCACTTTAAAATTACTCTCCCAAATTTATAGAAAATGATGTGATAATTCAACAAAACGTTTTCATTACTTTAAAGGTCTACACCTACATATTACATACATACATACATATTATTAATACAAGTTCTAAATTGTTAAAAAAATGTGCTACTTTATAAAAATTATTGATTTGATCAATTAATAATTTTTTTATAATTTGACTCAACAGCTTTTCCTGTATTAAACAGAACTGCAACTTAATAGAAAAAAAAAGTATTATAAAAATAAGATAAGGCGGATGCATATTATAAATGTATAAAAGTTTCGACTGTATAAATATTTTCTGAAAAATATTGATTTTATTGTCAAGTGCTTTTACTTTACTTATTAAAATATGACTATTTGTAATACATACTTATAGTATTTAATTATGTCATTTGAACAAATTGGTGGTGAATTTTTTGCATATAGTAAAATTTTGCTATACCCATCTAAGTAAAAGTACCTACGAGATTATTTAATCAGATTTAATAAGACCGACGATCATAAAAAATATAACGATATCTTTATAATAAAATAGAAATAATTAATGTCAAAACAATTAAAAACTATTTTATGTTATTAAATTAAAATAAAATTGAACTTCATTGTTTCTTTTCGTCTTCGATTATTATCGGTTCACAACCCTGATATTTGTTGCAATGTTGTCAAGTTTCAAACCATTTATCAATTTTTCTGTTTCAAAATTCTATATAACTTTAAACAGTTATACTTATAGGTTCATACAGTATATAAAAAGTACAGATATAAATTCTTTGTATATCAAATAAAAAAAAATATTGCACCTTCATTACAATTGAATTAGATAGAAGTTAATAATTTTTCTGCACTCATTTAACCTATTTTGATTACATATGTGAAATTTTTGTAAATATCTTCGTTATCGCAAATGATTCAATTTTTTTTTCTTTTAATTTTCAGAGGTCAAATATAAAAATTGTTATATATGTATGTATATTCATAAGTATGTAGGTACTTCTAAAGTTTGAGTCACAGTTCTCTTTCATCCATTATTTTTTTTTTCATTTGTACATGTGGGTATGTTGTGAAAAAGCTAATCTTAATAGCGAATAGCGTTTCGACTCCAATTAATTATTTTGAGTGCTTTTTTTTTTCAAATTCTTGTGAATTATAGTCAAAACAAATTTATAGACTGATAAGAATAGCTTACCGGTTAGAAGTTTTTTTTTTTTTTCGGAAATTAAACTTTTGTGCACATGTATATTATAATGTACACATATTTTGGTATACACATACATATATGTATGTATATATTTCTTTATGATATGATCGTGATCTTTGCGTGATATTTTGGTTTATTAATATTTCTTTTATGGTAAAGTTTATTGTTATATTAAGTTGACCGTGATATTTAAAGATAAAATTTAAATAATGGAATTTTAATTATCGTTATAAGAAAATAAAATTGGTAATTTATAAAATTTTATTAACACTTATAAACAAAAAAAAGGTAATTTCCATAGTAATAAAATTAATATTTGCTTAGAATTTTGAAATCAAATTTAGTCTGTATGTTTTTGAATTTAATTAGTTTATTTCATCCACAAGTAAATATATTTTATACTTTTAGTTAATTTTTTAATAAATGTACGTACAGTATGTATCTCGATCCTGACGTCGTTCGCTATCATTCTTAACTCACGTGAACACTATTATGCATATATATGTATATGTACATATATACTTATCAACTCATATACTACAGGGAATATGACATAGTCGCGATCGCAAATCAATATTGTTGTCAGCAATTCATTTTTATGAGAAAATTAACATATTTTGTTTAATTATTACTATTTTATAATATTGTTTAAAGGTATTTATAAAATTTACAGCTGTAAACTAAATTTGTTTTTGTTATCTGCGTACAATGAAATTTCAGTACATATACTTATACATATCCATAGTTTTAACCCTATTAAATATAAGCTATAAATCAATAATGGTGTGCATGAATATTTCAACTTTGGATGGACGGACAATAAAAGAGAATTATTTTTGTAGCCAAAAGTTTGAGTTCATATTTCAATTAAATTAATAATTTTTTGGTAAATTTATTATATTTCGAAATTTTTTGGATTTAATGAAATTTTGTAGTCAATTTAATTTCGATAAATTACGTTAACTTTATGTAATCATTGTAATTTTAACAATTTTCAAAATTATAATACCATATGCTGGTACCGAATTTTATGTCGTTTTTCAAAAATTATTCTAGCAATTATTTTTTGAATCGTACACACTTTAGTGGTGATGCTTTTAAGTTAATTTTCATATTAAAATTATAGTAATAATTATTTTCTTGTTCCTTTTTTGCTATAATTTCAAATAAATTACTTAATTAGTCAATT